>NC_143040.1:13026250-13632500 GCF_057628025.1 Oncorhynchus mykiss | reverse complement strand
TGTCAAGAAGCAGTGCGGCTGGCCTCCAGGATAAGCGAGCGTTGTGTCAAGAAGCAGTGCGGCTGGCCTCCAGGTTAAGCGAGCGTTGTGTCAAGAAGCAGTGTGGCTGGCCTCCAGGTTAAGCGAGCGTTGTGTCAAGAAGCAGTGCGGCTGGCCTCCAGGTTAAGCGAGAGTTGTGTCAAGAAGCAGTGCGGCTGGCCTCCAGGATAAGCGAGTGTTGTGTCAAGAAGCAGTGCGGCTGGCCTCCAGGTTAAGCGAGCGTTGTGTCAAGAAGCAGTGCGGCTGGCCTCCAGGATAAGCGAGCGTTGTGTCAAGAAGCAGTGCGGCTGGCCTCCAGGATAAGCGAGCGTTGTGTCAAGAAGCAGTGCGGCTGGCCTCCAGGATAAGCGAGCGTTGTGTCAAGAAGCAGTGCGGCTGGCCTCCAGGTTAAGCGAGCGTTGTGTCAAGAAGCAGTGCGGCTGGCCTCCAGGATAAGCGAGCGTTGTGTCAAGAAGCAGTGCGGCTGGCCTCCAGGATACGCGAGCGTTGTGTCCAGAACCAGTGCGGCTGGCCTCCAGGTTAAGCGAGCGTTGTGTCAAGAAGCAGTGCGGCTGGCCTCCAGGATAAGCGAGCGTTGTGTCCAGAACCAGTGCGGCTGGCCTCCAGGTTAAGCGAGCGTTGTGTCAAGAAGCAGTGTGGCTGGCCTCCAGGTTAAGCGAGCGTTGTGTCAAGAAGCAGTGCGGCTGGCCTCCAGGATAAGCAAGCGTTGTGTCAAGAAGCAGTGTGGCTGGGTTGTGATTTAGAGGACACACGGCTCTCGACCTTCGCCTCTCCTGAGTCCGTACGGGAGTTGCAGCAATGGCACACGACTAACTACCAATTTGGATACCACAAAATTTTTAAAAAATTAAAGGAAAAATGTAAAAAACAATTACAATTATTTGTATTTATTTTTAAAGACATAAAAAAATTTCCCTTCACATAGACAGCGTGGTGAAGAAGACACACTGCCTGCCCTCCAGGACACCTACAGCACCGGTGTCACAGGAAGGCCATGAACATCATCAAGGACCTGAGCCACATCCTGTTCATCCCGCTTCCATCTAGAAGGTGGAGACAGTACAGGTGCTTCAAAGCTGGGACCAAGACCAAGAGACTGAGGCCATCAGACTGTTAAATCATCTCCACTAGCCGGTCTCTGCCCAGTACCCTGCCCTGAACTTTAGTCACTGTTACTAGCCGGCTACCACCCGGTACTCTACCCTGCACCTTACAAACGGCACTGGTCACTTTACATTGGTCACTTTAGTAATGTTTCCATACTGTTTTACTCCCTTTATATACTGTATTCTAGTCAAGACTCATCCTATATAACTACTGTTGTACACAACTTTTCTACTCGTCACTGTTCACAATGACAGGTTCAAGTTAGTCCCTCCCTGTTTCGGTCCACTTTCTGCCATTTAGTTTCTAGTGAAACTATGGTTGTCTCTAGTGAATACCACCCAGTCCTCTCTCTCACCATCTCTATGGTTGTCTCTAGTGAATACCACCCAGTCCTCTCTCTCACCATATCTATGGTTGTCTCTAGTGAATACCACCCAGTCCTCTCTCTCACCTCATCTCTATGGTTGTCTCTAGTGAATACCACCCAGTCCTCTCTCTCACCTCATCTCTATGGTTGTCTCTAGTGAATACCACCCAGTCCTCTCTCTCACCATCTCTATGGTTGTCTCTAGTGAATACCACCCAGTCCTCTCTCACCCCATATCTATGGTTGTCTCTAGTGAATACCACCCAGTCCTCTCTCTCACCTCATCTCTATGGTAGTCTCTAGTGAATACCACCCAGTCCTCTCTCTCACCTCATCTCTATGGTTGTCTCTAGTGAATACCACCCAGTCCTCTGTCTCACCATCTGAGAGAGAGGAGCCATTGTAAATAAAATACAATTCTTAACTGACTGATCTAGTTAAATAAAGGTTAAATATTTGTATTTTAATAATAATCTCTATGGTTGTCTGAAGCAGTGCTGCTCTCTGTCTCCCCCTGCAGGTGCAGCACAGGATCACAGGCCAGGTGATGGCCCTAAAGATGAACACTCTGGCCAGCAACAAGGCCAACATGCTCAGGGAGGTCCAGCTTATGAACCGGCTCTGCCACCCCAATATACTTGGGTATGTCTAGAGCTACACACACACACACACACACACACACACACTGCATGCACAATGTACACACTTGGCTATGTGCAGTGCACATTGCACAGCTGCCCTGTCACCCTCGCTCAGACCATTTAGTAGTAGCACTGTGTTGTTGTCACAGATGGAAGGGGTTCTTATCTTTGTGGTAGTAGCCTACCTTTGCTGTGGGTAGAACTTGCGTCAACTCTCAGCAGCACCACCCAAGGGAAAAGACACAACTGCTGTCAATTAAAAACAACATGTCATCTGGAAAGACGGACGGGCAGAAAACTAGCCTGTAAAATGGTGCAAAACCATTATCAGAACAGAGGACAGACACACACAAACTCTCTTCAAATGTAAGACATTATTGGAATCATTGATACCTCTTGTCAACTAGGTTTGAAATCACATAGTTGTTTTTAGCTGTGTAGATGATGTATTCTGGATGTTTTCGGTGTGTTTTGAATGCTCTCCCTCTCTGCTCAGGTTCCTGGGAGTGTGTGTACAGGAGGGCCAGCTCCATGCTCTAACTGAGGTAAACTCATCCGGATTCTGTCTCTCTGGAGGGAGTCCTTGCATTTTATCTTCCAGAGACAATAGTGTCCATGGTAACAGAATAGGCTGTATACACGGGCCATAAAAAGTAATGAAGATGAGGGTTGCATTCCATTTAAATTAAATTTTACACAGGCCTGCAAAGAACAGGCTAAGTTCTCTACAGAATATTACATCCTTACAATGCCTATGGAAATGTTTAACGTCTCAGGAACCACATCAATTTAGTGTAGGGTTAATGATCATGTAATATGTGTAGGCATGCACAGAATCTGTGTGTCTGGAATGGACTCAATCTCATTAACTGTGTGTGATGTTGTCATGGTTACCTACAGTACATCAACGGGGGTAACCTGGAGCAGCTGCTGGACAGTGACAGGTATCTGTCGTGGTCGGTGAGGATGTGTCTGTCTCAGGACATCGCCTGTGGCCTGCAGTACCTCCACAGCAAGGGCATCTTCCACAGAGACCTCACCTCCAAGGTAGGAGATAGGAGCATATAGGGGACCAGACAGACACACAATAACTCTTCCCTTCACTTCATCTTGCATTAATTGTTAATTTAATCTCACACACACTCATATGCTCTCTCTGTCTCTCTCTTCTCTCTCTCTCTCTCTTTCTTCTCTCTCTCTCTCTCTCTCTTTCTTCTCTCTTTCTCTCTTCTCTCTCTCTCCCCTCTCTCTCTTATAGAACTGTCTGGTACGCTGTGAGAATGGTGTGTTCACTGCAGTAGTGGGAGACTTTGGTCTGGCAGAGAAGATTCCAGACTACAGGTTAGTGCTGTGAAAAGATTCCAGATTACAGGTTAGTGCTGTGAGAAGATTCCAGACTACAGGTTAGTGCTGTGAGAAGATTCCAGACTACAGGTTAGTGCTGTGAGAAGATTCCAGACTACAGGTTAGTGCTGTGAGAAGATTCCAGACTACATGTTAGTGCTGTGAGAAGATTCCAGACTATAGGTTAGTGCTGTGAGAAGATTCCAGACTACAGGTTAGTGCTGTGAGAAGATTCCAGACTACAGGTTAGTGCTGTGAGAAGATTCCAGACTACAGGTTAGTGCTGTGAGAAGATTCCAGACTACAGGTTAGTGCTGTGAGAAGATTCCAGACTACAGGTTAGTGCTGTGAGAAGATTCCAGACTACAGGTTAGTGCTGTGAGAAGATTCCAGACTACAGGTTAGTGCTGTGAGAAGATTCCAGACTACAGGTTAGTGCTGTGAGAATATTCTAGACTGCAGGTTAGTGCTGTGAGAAGATTCCAGACTACAGGTTAGTGCTGTGAGAAGATTCCAGACTGCAGGTTAGTGCTGTGAGAAGATTCCAGACTGCAGGTTAGTGCTGTGAGAAGATTCCAGACTACAGGTTAGTGCTGTGAGAAGATTCCAGACTACAGGTTAGTGCTGTGAGAAGATTCCAGACTACAGGTTAGTGCTGTGAGAAGATTCCAGACTACAGGTTAGTGCTGTGAGAAGATTCCAGACTACAGGTTAGTGCTGTGAGAAGATTCCAGACTGCAGGTTAGTGCTGTGAGAAGATTCCAGACTGCAGGTTAGTGCTGTGAGAAGATTCCAGACTACAGGTTAGTGCTGTGAGAAGATTCCAGACTACAGGTTAGTGCTGTGAGAAGATTCCAGACTGCAGGTTAGTGCTATGAGAACGTTCCTCTAGATTACAGGAGGACTATATGACTGTCTCCCCATATTCCCACCATGACTGCACATATAGCCTACAGTCTAGATGAGTTAGTTAAATGCATTATATCTTCTATTCTGTTTTTAAATAAATGTGTTTTTGAATAAATGTGTTCTATATGAATGTATTATTTTCCTCTCCTCCAGTGACGGGGTTGATCAGCAGCCTCTGGCCGTGGTGGGCTCCCCCTACTGGATGGCCCCGGAGGTGCTGAGAGGAGAGCTCTATGATGAAAAGGTACTAACAGAAGCACAGATAGAACAATGAGACAGACATTTCACCGGATGTATAAATATGAAGCATCCGGTTGGTGTTTCCACTCACTAACAAATATGGTGATGACAGGAAGCCCAGAGGACGGCAGTGGGAGAAGATGGATTTTGGGCGATATTCTGCTAATTTACTCATCGATGAAACATTTGATCTCAATACTTTTCTGTTCCCACAACTATAATCTGTTATGAAAAGAGTGAACAAAGTTTTGTAGACTTTACCCTTTGCCAGAGTTGTATTGTTTAGAAGGAGTGCAAAGGCGAATTGAGTTATTGCACACGTGCACTACAGAGTAGGCGTTACCTAATGAACATATGCAAATGCATGGTAGAATGAGCCAATGGGATCTCTGCTTGGCTCTGCCCACCTCCTTGCTTGTTCTGCACACTATGGCTCATTTGTTTCCATTGGAAACGACAGGCTGTGGTTTATCTCAGTTAAGTTATACAAATCTTTGACAGTAGTCAACTGTTTCCTGGCTGTTATCTCACTGGTCCGGGTGCATCATTAGATGAAGCAAACAGTAATATAATGCAACAATACTCTGCTATAAAACAATCTGGAAGGACAACTGTTCCATGTTCCTGCTGTGTTTTTCTGGTTGTGTCTAGTGGGTCCTGCTAATATGTATGCTGCTAGCAAATGACCAGACTCTTCCAAGGTGTATTATTGTGGATATTTCAAGTGAGATGTTATTGATTAGATGTGATTGGCTGACTCTGACCTTTAGGTGGATGTGTTTGCCTATGGAATCATCCTGTGTGAGATCATCGCCCGGATAGAGGCTGATCCGGACTTCCTACCTCGCACTGAGGTACACACACACACACACACACACACACACACACACACACACACACACACACACACAACCCCACAGTTTATGACAGGCACACAGTTAACCAATGCTTTTCCTTTTTCCCTGATCGCACAACCCTAAATCAATGGTTTCATACTATCACACAACAAACTGACCGTGTAAACCCTTAATCCAAACCCTTTCTACACCACTTTTTTTTTCCACTTTGACCCTGAAAATAAGTGCCCTCCCTGTCCTTATTGCACATTATCACATGTAACTGCAGTGGAAGACTTGGATATTTAATCACTGCAGTACAGGGCAGCAGTTCCAGCTACATGTGAGGTTTAAAGTGGAACTGACAGTGTTTTCACTACTGTAACGACTAGAGGTCGACCGATTTAATCGGAATGGCCGATTTAATTAGGGCCTATTAATTGTCCAAACACAAGGCTGCTTTTCCATTCCATATTTATTTTTACTTAGTATTCAGTATGTAATTCCCAAATATTCTAAGAATGTATGACAATGTGAAAATGACAATGTCTAAGTGCTCGCTTGTCAGAAATCTTCTAAAAAAATATGTCATTTTTACTGTATGAACAGATTTGAATGAGATTTCATGTTGATAAAATGCTGTCAGTTCCACCTTAATGAGGATAACTCTATCACAGTGTATGTCTCCATCTAGTTGATATGATGGAGAACTACAACTTTAATGAGGATAACTCTATCACAGTGTATGTCTCCATCTAGTTGATATGATGGAGAACTACAACATGTATATTATTTTAACATAGTCAGACAAACTGATTGACAGCTAGTCGGCTACATGAAAAGATGATGATGATGATCCTCTGTGTGTGCAGGACTTTGGACTAGATGTGGATGCCTTTGAGAACCTGGTTGGTGACTGTCCAACACCATTCCTCAACCTTGCAGTCCTCTGCTGCAATGTAAGATGCAGACTGACTGACAGCCTGACAGATTGACTGACTTCATAATAATTGCAAGCATTATTGACTCTGTGTACATACAGTGCCTTGCGAAAGTATTCGGCCCCCTTGAACTTTGCGACCTTTTGCCACATTTCAGGCTTCAAACATAAAGATATAAAACTGTATTTTTTTGTGAAGAATCAACAACAAGTGGGACACAATCATGAAGTGGAACGACATTTATTGGATATTTCAAACTTTTTTAACAAATTAAAAACTGAAAAATTGGGCGTGCAAAATTATTCAGCCCCTTTACTTTCAGTGCAGCAAACTCTCTCCAGAAGTTCAGTGAGGATCTCTGAATGATCCAATGTTGACCTAAATGACTAATGATGATAAATACAATCCACCTGTGTGTAATCAAGTCTCCGTATAAATGCACCTGCACTGTGATAGTCTCAGAGGTCCGTTAAAAGCGCAGAGAGCATCATGAAGAACAAGGAACACACCAGGCAGGTCCGAGATACTGTTGTGAAGAAGTTTAAAGCCGGATTTGGATACAAAAAGATTTCCCAAGCTTTAAACATCCCAAGGAGCACTGTGCAAGCGATAATATTGAAATGGAAGGAGTATCAGACCACTGCAAATCTACCAAGACCTGGCCTTCCCTCTAAACCTTCAGCTCATACAAGGAGAAGACTGATCAGAGATGCAGCCAAGAGGCCCATGATCACTCTGGATGAACTGCAGAGATCTACAGCTGAGGTGGGAGACTCTGTCCATAGGACAACAATCAGTCGTATATTGCTCAAATCTGGCCTTTATGGAAGAGTGGCAAGAAGAAAGCCATTTCTTAAAGATATCCATAAAAAGTGTCGTTTAAAGTTTGCCACAAGCCACCTGGGAGACACACCAAACATGTGGAAGAAGGTGCTCTGGTCAGATGAAACCAAAATTGAACTTTTTGGCAACAATGCAAAACGTTATGTTTGGCGTAAAAGCAACACAGCTGAACACACCATCCCCACTGTCAAACATGGTGGTGGCAGCATCATGGTTTGGGCCTGCTTTTCTTCAGCAGGGACAGGGAAGATGGTTAAAGTTGATGGGAAGATGGATGGAGCCAAATACAGGACCATTCTGGAAGAAAACCTGATGGAGTCTGCAAAAGACCTGAGACTGGGACGGAGATTTGTCTTCCAACAAGACAATGATCCAAAACATAAAGCAAAATCTACAATGGAATGGTTCAAAAATAAACATATCCAGGTGTTGGAATGGCCAAGTCAAAGTCCAGACCTGAATCCAATCGAGAATCTGTGGAAAGAACTGAAAACTGCTGTTCACAAATGCTCTCCATCCAACCTCACTGAGCTCGAGCTGTTTTGCAAGGAGGAATGGGAAAAAATGTCAGTCTCTCGATGTGCAAAACTGATAGAGACATACCCCAAGCAACTTACAGCTGTAATCGCAGCAAAAGGTGGCGCTACAAAGTATTAACTTAAGGGGGCTGAATAATTTTGCACGCCCAATTTTTCAGTTTTTGATTTGTTAAAAAAGTTTGAAATATCCAATAAATGTCGTTCCACTTCATGATTGTGTCCCACTTGTTGTTGATTCTTCACAAAAAAATACAGTTTTATATCTTTATGTTTGAAGCCTGAAATGTGGCAAAAGGTCGCAAAGTTCAAGGGGGCCGAATACTTTCGCAAGGCACTGTACTTACTGTAAATGCACAGATTGACAACCTAAAACCAACCATACATTTGAAAAAGTATGCACTGTTTACACTCTTCCTGCTCCCCTCACTCTGTTTCTCCCTCTTTCTCAGATGAATGCAAAGTTACGTCCCTCATTCTCTGAGATAGTGGTCTTGCTGGAGGGGATGGAGAGAGGAGAGGAGGAGAGGAAGACGGCCATCCCTCTGGGCGATTGTCTCTCCTCAAAACCCCCCACTGGCCACATCAGCCCCTACCGACGACGGAGTTCCCTCTGTCGCCCCGGCGACCAGCAGTTGTCACGGAGCCAGTCTGAAATGCTTCCACCAACGACGCCCCCACTCGGCACTCCGGCCCGGGTCAACCCCTTCTCCCTGCGGCAGGACCTGAACGGGGGCCGCATCAAGCTCTACGACACCCCCAGCAAGTCTGTCATCTCCCTGACCTTCACCCTTCCCCAGCAGCCTGACACCTGCGCCTCTCCCCCCCTCAGGGGAAACCTCTTACTCCGCGGGCCCCCCCGACGCTGCCAGTCTCTCCCCTGCACCCCTGAGCCGGGGCGAACCCTCTCCCTCCTCCGGGACCCCGACCTGCAGCGCTTGGGGAAAGAGGAGGAAGAGGAGGGGGAGGATGAAAGGAGGAAGGAGAAGGGAGGGATGGTGGAGGATGAAAGGAGGAAGGAGAAGGGAGGGATGGTGGAGGACGTGTCAGATGATTCAGGGCTGCCTCTGGACATGGTGTCTCTGGGTCCTCTGGAAGAGGAAGAGGAGGAAGGTTTTTCTCTGGGGGAGCCTATGGACTGCAGCAGGTCTCCTGACACACTAGAGGGCGCTGTCCCTACACCAGGGAGACATCTACTACACCCAGCCTCGTCCTCTTCCTCCCTGTTTCTGCAGCCTAACGGCTGGCGTCACCCAGTCTCCAATGCCCCTTCCTCCCTCCCTCCTCTCCCTCATCTGGACAACAACAACATCTCGGCGATGGTGGTCGTCGGCCGTCCGATTGGCTGGAGGGCTAGCGGCTACCGCACCGCAATCCCGGGCCCCCCTGCTGGCCCCGCCCCTGAACAAGATGAGGTCATTTCCTGTCCGGGCTGCTGTCTGATTGGTCTGAGCTTTCCATCCGTGTGCCTGAAGGGGGTGCCGACCCCTCGCCGCGTTCCGCCCCGACGACCCTACCGGAACCTCAACGGGGGGGGCATCAGTGACCCTTCAGCTGCCACGGCAACCAAGGGACTGCTTTGTTGCGGGGCGAATGGTCTTGCTCCTCCGACCGCACCTTGCGTGCCTGGGCTACCCCTACCAGAGGCACAGACTTAGGAAGGACTCCCCCTAGTGGGCTGACTGGCCAACAACAACATTAACACCAGTGACATTACTGAGACTTTGACTGGTTCTGTTTATTGTCGCTATTACTATTTATTATTACTATTAGGAACTGATGATGTTGATGATTATTACTACTACCTGAAGAGAGAGTGTGCGTGCGTGCGTGCGTGATTGAGGAGGTGGTGGGGACACTGGTGGTTGTATTGGGAGAAGCAGAATAGGAAACCAGAAGTCGGTTATTGATGTGAGATCTTATATATTGGTTGTTGACCTGGCGCCATTTGATAACTGCAGTGTGTCGCTGGTTTGTTCACTCACTTTCTGCACTCTGAATCTTTCTATGATTCCTACTAATGATTTTTCACTGGTCTGGGTGGTGCTTGAGATTTGTATTGAATTCAAACAAGTGCTTCTTCTTCCTATAACCCACTATGATCCAGGTATCCTCTCAGTGTGTGTGTGTGAATTTTTAACAGCTTGTGTATCTTTGAAACAGCAGGAAAAGCTATTCTCCTAGCTTATTTACGTATTGTACTGATTATTTCACTCTAAGTTCTGTCTGTGTGTGTGTCAGAGGGAGAGAAAGTGTGTGTGTGTGACTGAATGACTCAGGTTTGTCCCTTGATGTCTGTTTTGAAATGTTAGTGGTTCGCAGGTAATTTCCCCGTACCCGTGTGTGAGATTAGAGAACTGTGTAATCATTTCATATAAAGTTAGTGAGGTGAACATAATCTTTACTATAATGTTTTTTGACACTATTGATGAGAATCACTCCACTCTTCATTTCATAGGGCTACTGGTTCCGTACCTGTTGAGGTTGACTCTCTGTATCTGAAATGGCACCCTTTTCCCTATATAGTGCACTACTTTTGACCAGGGCCCACCTGGTCAAAATAGGATGCCATTTTGTCTGTTGTCCCCAGAGCTTACGGTGTGTTTGTCTCCCTCTGCTGGCCTGAATGACCCAGTCATACCAGGCCATTGTGGCTCACAGGCTTTGTCTCTTCCTTTCGTCATAACCCTTTCCTTCTACGAGACCAGACCAGGGAAAACTCCAGGCTTTAGTTATAGACCTGGAGGTTTTCCTAGTCGGGTCACTTTGTCAGGAAAAAGTCCCAGCCATATATCATATCAACTGATATGAGGGGACTGAAAAAGGTTTATGGCTATGCTATTAACATTTCTAACGAGTTCTAACCGCTTAATCTAGCTAGTGATCTGTAGGAAAGGAGGAGGAGGAAACATAAGCCAGTGTATTGGGACGTAGCCAGTCACACTCAACTGTACTGGCCAGAGAGTCTCTTTGTTACTGCACTGTTTAAACAGCATGATTTACAGAGTCTGGACAACTGTGTGTATCCATCCAGATAATTCCACTGTTCTGTCCCATATTGATGATGTCATAATGACAATGGTACAAACACCGACCCATATGTCCATGGAACAACCGAGGGAGTGTAATGCACTTTCTTTTTTAAAGCTGAGAATCTTGTTGATTTAACATTTATTTATGAAATCATGTATGTAGCTAACTAGTAAACCCTTCTGCTGGCTGGGATGTTGGTTGGTCTGTGGCTAGTTGGAATAATAAATTATTATTATGGAAATATGTGTCTGTTCCTTTCCAGGAACAACCCTTCCCCTTTAGACACTTGTAGAGATCTGAGAGGACTTGATAGGATGCATCAATAGAATTTCACCATATTGCTTAAACCTGTCCAACCCTCTCAGATCTCCACCAGTTCCTATAGGAAGGGGTTGTTTCTGGACAGGGGCTCTGTTTCTACTAGAACCCATCCTCTACATGCAAGACACTGATCATACCCCTTGATTTTTTTCCCCCCATATTTTATTACGTTACAGCCTTATTCTAAAATGGATGAAATTGTTTTTTTTCCGCATCAATTGACTGTACACACAACACTCCATAATGACAAAGCAAAAACAGGGTTTTTGACATTTTTGCAAATGTATTAAAAATAAACTGATGTCACATCTACATAAGTATTCCGACTCTTTACTCAGTACTTTGTTGAAGCACCCTGTCACTAGTGTAGAGCGGAGGAGGCAGTCGCAGGTTTAGAACTACTAAATTTACATAAGTATTCAGAACCTTTACTCAGTACTTTGTTGAAGCACCTTGTCACTAGGGTAGAGCGGAGGAGGCAGTCGCAGGTTTAGAACTACTAAATTTACATAAGTATTCAGAACCTTTACTCAGTACTTTGTTGAAGCACCTTGTCACTAGGGTAGAGCGGAGGAGGCAGTCGCAGGTTTAGAACTACTAAATTTACATAAGTATTCAGAACCTTTACTCAGTACTTTGTTGAAGCACCCTGTCACTAGGGTAGAGCGGAGGAGGCAGTCGCAGGTTTAGAACTACTACATTTATATAAGCACCATTTCTTTTATATCCTATGAACTTTACATGTTGCTGCTCATGGGTCCTTTTACATGGAAATGCCCAGAGGGGACTGATGCCTTTGTTTCCACGGCAGCTGAACCATTTCAACACCATGATCTGGATTTGTCCACTTTCACATTCTTTGAGAGATACCGGTATTCTCTATGATGAGACAACCAGCCTAGATTGTGTCAATGATCTGAGGAAGAAGCTCTTCTCCAATAGGTCATTCTAGATGGAGAACATCACAGGCTGCCCTGCTACAACATTCAAACAGAGCAGTGTACCAAGCAAGCATTTTGTCAACAAGTCTGAAAACCATCCAATTGGCACTTTCACCAGAAAGTACAGGATGGACTAAACCAGTTGATTCCTGGACACCTTTGATGACACTCTTACCAGAGGCTGACCAAGTTTACAGAGAACTCCTGATGTGTGGCAGCAAAATGATGCTGGATTGTCATCCACTCAGGGTCGGAGTTATGGGCAGGCCTTATGGGGTCTGGCCCGCCCTACCTCCTTGACCATCCAAATGAAATATATTTATTTGACAAACGTGTGCCAACAGAAACAGGCATCAAACTCAGATAAAGCATCCATGCGAGCGAAACAGCACCCCCTCTGTCTCCAGTAAATGTAGCCATGTACAGTGGGGCAAAAAAGTATTTAGTCAGCTACCAATTGTGCAAGTTCTCCCACTTAAAGAGATGAGGCCTGTAATTTTCATCATAGGTACACTTCAACTATGACAGACAAAATGAGGGAAAAAAAATCCAGAAAATCACATTGTAGAATTTTTAATGAATTTATTTGCAAATTATGGTGGAAAATAAGTATTTGGTCACCTACAAACAAGCAAGATTTCTGGCTCTCACAGACCTGTAACAACTTCTTTAAGAGGCTCCTCTGTCCTCCACTCGTTACCTGTATTAATGGCACCTGTTTGAACTTGTTATCAGTATAAAAGACCCCACTATGGCCAAGACCAAAGAGCTGTCAAAGGACACCAGAAACAAAATTGTAGACCTGCACCAGGATGGGAAGACTGAATCTGCAATAGGTAAGCAGCTTGGTTTGAAGAAGTCAACTGTGGGAGCAATTATTAGGAAATGGAAGACATACAAAACTACTGATAATCTCCCTCGATCTGGGGCTCCACGCAAGATCTCACACCGTGGGGTCAAAATGATCACAAGAACGGTGAGCAAAAATCCCAGAACCACACGGGGGGACCTAGTGAATGACCTGCAGAGATCTGGGACTAAAGTAACAAAGCCTACCATCAATAACACACTATGCCGCTAGGGACTCAAATCCTGCAGTGCCAGACGTGTCCCCCTGCTTAAGCCAGTACATGTCCAGGCCCGTCTGAAGTTTGCTAAAGAGCATTTGGATGATCCAGAAGAAGATTGGGAGAATGTCATATGGTCAGATGAAACCAAAATATAACTTTTTGGTAAAAACTCAACTCGTTGTGTTTGGAGGCCAAAGAATGCTGAGTTGCATCCAAAGAACACCATACCTACTGTGAAGCATGGGGGTGGAAACATCATGCTTTGGGGCTGTTTTTCTGCAAAGGGACCAGAAAGACTGATCCGTGTAAAGGAAAGAATGAATGGGGCCATGTATCAATAGATTTTGAGTGAAAACCTCCTTCCATCAGCAAGGGCATTGAAGATGAAACGTGGCTGGGTCTTTCAGCATGACAATGATCCCAAACACACTGCCCGGGCAATGAAGGAGTGGCTTCGTAAGAAGCATTTCAAGGTCCTGGAGTGACCTAGCCAGTCTCCAGATCTCAACCCCATAGAAAATCTTTGGAAGGAGTTGAAAGTCCGTGTTGCCCAGAAACAGCCCCAAAACATCACTGCTCTAGAGGAGATCTGCATGGAGGAATGGACCAAAATACCAGCAACAGTGTGTAAAAACCTTGTGAAGACTTACAGAAAATGTTTGACCTCTGTCATTGCCAACAAAGGGTATATAACAAAGTATTGAGATAAACTTTTGTTTTTGACCAAATACTTATTCTCCACCATAATTTGCAAATAAATTCATAAAAAATCCTACAATGTGATTTTCTGGATTTTATTTTCTAATTTTGTCTGTCATAGTTGAAGTATACCTATGATGAAAATTACAGGCCTCTCTCATCTTTTTAAGTGGGAGAACTTACACAATTGGTGGCTGACTAAATACTTTTTTGCCCCACTGTGTCTGCTGTTGTCTGGCCGAAATGAGTGTGGCATGTCATACTCTTTTTGGTCAGACAGCATCAGATACATGGGATGCATATGGTAAGACCGAGGGGGCGTTGTTTTGCTCGCTCAGATGCTTTCTCTAATGAGGTAGTGTCAGCCACTTGTGAATTTTTTTAAAGTTGGCGGGCGCGCAGTGTTTTGTTCGGATGCTGGAATTATTTTGGACAAAGGTGTGAAGGTGACCTGCTGTATTTTTTTTAAGTGATTTGTTTGACAATCAGATGAAAACGTCATGACTGGCTGTGTTCATTCCACATTATAAGGGAATACATGTTTAGAGTTAAATGACATGTTTTTACTATAAAACCCATTTAAAACACAAAGGTCCCGTGGGGTAAAAGGAGCCCCTTCTTGGAAATCAAATGGCTGTCCATCTGATTCGTTCAGGTGCCGGCCCAGCACCATGGGAAACAGGACCCTAAATATTTTTTTCTTCACTAATCACAATTTAAGGAATACGTTTGTTGCATGACTTGATGTCATGTTGTTTTGAGTGAAAATGTTACGTCATAAGCTGTTTTAAATATGACTAGGGATTCATTTCCATCTCCTTTGGCGGACATTTTGGTACATTTTTAAATGAGTACCCCTTCTAGGATGTCTTCATATAATCTGAGGAATGTTTGTACCAGGCGTTTATCTGTTGCATGACAGTTTTTATTGTTCAAATACCAGCTATTATGGCAGCCATTTATAATGTGCACAATAACTTGCTTCCTGGTTACACTTGAAATGGGATCCCCTTGTTTTCATATCGTCTGAGGAATGCCTATACCAAATGTCATTTTTGTATTTGCATTGTTAAATAAATTGCTTTGCTATGTCACAGACACTGGCTTAAGGCTCTCTCCCCCTCCCTAAAATAAAAATATACTACTAGTATGGCCTACCAACCACTGTCCATGGTGCTGAAATTGGGACATGCCTATCGATGATTGGCCTTCTGCTGTGCCAGGGCTAACCTTTGCTTTAGGTAATGGATACATGTATATTGGTAGGCCTATTTGGTCATTTTCTCATGTTAAGCCTAACATTTCACAAAGCGAAACAGCATACTTATCAGATACCAGTAGATCGTTTTTTATATATGCACAAATGTGCTGTATAGGCCACCCAAACCTTCATGACATCACGCTCCCTTCCAGCTTGGATAGAAAGTTGTGCATAAAACCAGTCTATTAATGCCAAATAATTCAGTCAGTCCACCCTCAAAACAGTAGCTTTATATGGATTGTTTCATTATGCAGAATATAGCTACAGAATATACAGTGTTGAGATGCTATTTATATACTTAAAAATAAATACATATCAAATAGCCTAACACTGATGAAAAAAGTAGTCGGCTTGAGGATAAATTCAGCCACTATGTATTGTTGAACTCAGCAGGTTTTATATGGCTAACAGCCTACACAAATGGGCTGCAATATTCAAGGTAAATGAAATCCAATTTGAGAGACTTCCCTGGTGTACTGAAGTCCAACTATTTTGTAATCAAATGTTTTCTCCGGGTCGTTAGGTTCAGGGTTCCGGCCTTTATGAGTTTTAGTTTAGAAAATGATCTCTCCGCAGAAGTGACAGTTACAGGGATGTTAAAAACAGTTTCAATTTTGTTCATACTGCTGAAACGCCTTTTGACTTGTGTGGTTGCAATATCAACAGTCTCTTTTCTCTGGTCTATCTTGGCATGCAGCATTTCAATCGTGTGCAGTGTTAATGCATTAGACTCTCAGTCTAACATGCTGACCACATACATGTTATTCAGTCATTGCATCCACACTTCTTGCGCACGTCAACGAGCGTCTGCATAGCCAGGTGCTAAAATAGATCTTGGTTCTATTGGTGATGCTTTAGGCGCTGCAAATCTCGCCTCTCCCATCTCCTCATTGGTTTATAGGAGCATAGTAGGGATGCACGATATATTGGTAAGCATATCTGAATCGGACGATATTAGCTAAAAATGCCAACATCGGCATTGGCCCGATTTATTTTAATTTAATGCCGATGTGCAAAACCCATGTAAAGGCTGACGTGCATACCTATATAACGTAGGTAGGTGACGTGCATACCTATATAACGTAGGTAGATGATGTGCATACCTATATGCATACCTCTGCATACCTCTGCAAAACATCACTACTACTACTATGGTTGTCTCCAGACAATTATAGACAACGTCATTTCCGGTCACGACTTGCAGACTTGTTTTTGAGTTGCTGTGCGTTTTGTTGCCAACCTGTTTTGCTACCTGACAAATTTACGGTTTTTACTTTTTAATTACCGTTTATATTTTTGTTTTTTTTCCTACTCAACTTTTTCACTCCGGACGCTTTATCTGGACACGATTCGTCAGGACCTCCAACAGCCGAAGCTAAGTAGTAACATTAACATGATGCCTTCTAATTGTAGTCGCTGTACTCGCCTTACGGCGAGGATAGCTGTGCTACAAGCCCAGCTTCAGACGCAATCGCTAGGCAAGGGTAATTTCAGTGTAGGAAAGGATGAAACAGCGTCTGTGCCACCAGTAAGTACAGATAGTAGTATAAATCCCCTGGCACAGTCCCCGCAGCCGGACAACTTTCTCACGGTTTCTGGAAGGAAATGCTGTAGGAACGCTCAACCGGTGTCGCTCATTCAGCCGACAGAAACTTTCAACCGGTTTTCCCCATTAAGCAGCGGGTCGGAGTCAGAGGCCGAGTCTTCTCTGGTCTCTACTCCTCCCGTTACGGGGTCTGAGACGCCGAAGCTTCCCACCATTAGCTCTGACAAATTGAAAACTCTAGTCATTGGCGACTCCATTACCCGCAGTATTAGACTTGAGAATCATCCAGCGATCATACACTGTTTACCGGGGGGCAGGGCTACCGACGTTAAGGCTAATCTGAAGATGGTGCTGGCTAAAGCTAAAACTGGCGAGTGTAGAGAGTATAGAGATATTGTTATCCACGTCGGCACCAACGATGTTAGGATGAAACAGTCAGAGATCACCAAGCGCAACATAGCTTCTGCGTGTAAATCAGCTAGAAAGATGTGTCGGCATCGAGTAATTGTCTCTGGCCCCCTCCCAGTTAGGGGGAGTGATGAGCTCTACAGCAGAGTCTCACAACTCAATCGCTGGTTGAAAACTGTTTTCTGCCCCTCCCAAAAGATAGAATTTGTAGATAATTGGCCCTCTTTCTGGGACTCGCCCACAAACAGGACCAAGCCTGACCTGCTGAGGAGTGACGGACTCCATCCTAGCTGGAGGGGTGCTCTCATTTTATCTACCAACATAGACAGGGCTCTAACTCCTCTAGCTCCACAATGAAATAGGGTGCAGGCCAGGCAGCAGGCTGTTAGCCAGCCTGCCAGCATAGTGGAGTCTGCCACTAGCACAGTCAGTGTAGTCAGCTCAGCTATCACCATTGAGACCGTGTCTGTGCCTCGACCTAGGTTGGGCAAAACTAAACATGGCGGTGTTCGCCTTAGCAATCTCACTAGGATAAAGACCACCTCCATTCCTGTCATTATTGAAAGAGATCATGATACCTCACATCTCAAAATAGGGCTACTTAATGTTAGATCCCTTACTTCAAAGGCAATTATAGTCAATGAACTAATCACTGATCATAATCTTGATGTGATTGGCCTGACTGAAACATGGCTTAAGCCTGATGAATTTACTGTGTTAAATGAGGCCTCACCTCCTGGCTACACTAGTGACCATATCCCCCGTGCATCCCGCAAAGGCGGAGGTGTTGCTAACATTTACGATAGCAAATTTCAATTTACAAAAAAAAAAATGACGTTTTCGTCTTTTGAGCTTCTAGTCATGAAATCTATGCAGCCTACTCAATCACTTTTTATAGCTACTGTTTACAGGCCTCCTGGGCCATATACAGCGTTCCTCACTGAGTTCCCTGAATTCCTATCGGACCTTGTAGTCATAGCGGATAATATTCTAATCTTTGGTGACTTTAATATTCACATGGAAAAGTCCACAGACCCACTCCAAAAGGCTTTCGGAGCCATCATCGACTCAGTGGGTTTTGTCCAACATGTCTCTGGACCCACTCACTGTCACAGTCATACGCTGGACCTAGTTTTGTCCCATGGAATAAATGTTGTGGATCTTAATGTTTTTCCTCATAATCCTGGACTATCGGACCACCATTTTATTACGTTTGCAATTGCAACAAATAATCTGCTCAGACCCCAACCAAGGATCATCAAAAGTCGTGCTATAAATTCACAGACAACACAAAGATTCCTTGATGTCCTTCCAGACTCCTTCTGCCTACCCAAGGACGCCAGAGGACAAAAATCAGTTAACCACCTAACTGAGGAACTCAACTTAACCTTGCGCAATACCCTAGATGCAGTTGCACCCCTAAAAACTAAAAACATTTCTCATAAGAAACTAGCTCCCTGGTACACAGAAAATACCCGAGCTCTGAAGCAAGCTTCCAGAAAATTGGAACGGAAATGGCGCCACACCAAACTGGAAGTCTTCCGACTAGCTTGGAAAGACAGTACTGTGCAGTACCGAAGAGCCCTTACTGCTGCTCGATCATCCTACTTTTCTAACTTAATTGAGGAAAATAAGAACAATCCGAAATTCCTTTTTGATACTGTCGCAAAGCTAACTAAAAAGCAGCATTCCCCAAGAGAGGATGACTTTCACTTTAGCAGTGATAAATTCCTGAACTTCTTTGAGGAAAAGATTATGATTATTAGAAAGCAAATTACGGACTCTTCCTTAAATCTGCGTATTCCTTCAAAGCTCAGTTGTCCTGAGTCTGCACAACTCTGCCAGGACCTAGGATCAAGAGAGACACTCAAGTGTTTTAGTACTATATCTCTTGACACAATGATGAAAATAATCATGGCCTCTAAACCTTCAAGCTGCATACTGGACCCTATTCCAACTAAACTACTGAAAGAGCTGCTTCCTGTGCTTGGCCCTACTATGTTGAACATAATAAACGGCTCTCTATCCACCGGATGTGTACCAAACTCACTAAAAGTGGCAGTAATAAAGCCTCTCTTGAAAAAGCCAAACCTTGACCCAGAAAATATAAAAAACTATCGGCCTATATCGAATCTTCCATTCCTCTCAAAAATTTTAGAAAAGGCTGTTGCGCAACAACTCACTGCCTTCCTGAAGACAAACAATGTATACGAAATGCTTCAGTCTGGTTTTAGACCCCATCATAGCACTGAGACGGCACTTGTGAAGGTGGTAAATGACATTTTAATGGCATCGGACCGAGGCTCTGCATCTGTCCTCGTGCTCCTAGACCTTAGTGCTGCTTTTGATACCATCGATCACCACATTCTTTTGGAGAGATTGGAAACCCAAATTGGTCTACACGGACAAGTTCTGGCCTGGTTTAGATCTTATCTGTCGGAAAGATATCAGTTTGTCTCTGTGAATGGTCTGTCCTCTGACAAATCAACTGTAAATTTCGGTGTTCCTCAAGGTTCCGTTTTAGGACCACTATTGTTTTCACTATATATTTTACCTCTTGGGGATGTTATTCGAAAACATAATGTTAACTTTCACTGCTATGCAGATGACACACAGCTGTACATTTCAATTAAACATGGTGAAGCCCCAAAATTGCCCTTGCTAGAAGAATGTGTTTCAGACATAAGGAAGTGGATGGCTGCAAACTTTCTACTTTTAAACTCGGACAAAACAGAGATGCTTGTTCTAGGTCCCAAGAAACAAAGAGATCTTCTGTTGAATCTGACAATTAATCTTAATGGTTGTACAGTCGTCTCAAATAAAACTGTGAAGGACCTCGGCGTTACTCTGGACCCTGATCTCTCTTTTGAAGAACATATCAAGACCATTTCAAGGACAGCTTTTTTCCATCTACGTAACATTGCAAAAATCAGGAACTTTCTGTCCAAAAATGATGCAGAAAAATTAATCCATGCTTTTGTCACTTCCAGGTTAGACTACTGCAATGCTCTACTTTCCGGCTACCCGGATAAAGCACTAAATAAACTTCAGTTAGTGCTAAATACGGCTGCTAGAATCCTGACTAGAACCAAAAAATTTGATCATATTACTCCAGTGCTAGCCTCTCTACACTGGCTTCCTGTCAAAGCAAGGGCTGATTTCAAGGTTTTACTGCTAACCTACAAAGCATTACATGGGCTTGCTCCTATCTATCTCTCTGATTTGGTCCTGCCGTACATACCTACACGTACGCTACGGTCACAAGACGCAGGCCTCCTAATTGTCCCTAGAATTTTTAAGCAAACAGCTGGAGGCAGGGCTTTCTCCTATAGAGCTCCATTTTTATGGAACGGTCTGCCTACCCATGTCAGAGACGCAAACTCGGTCTCAACCTTTAAGTCTCTACTGAAGACTCATCTCTTCAGTGGGTCATATGATTGAGTGTAGTCTGGCCCAGGAGTGGGAGGGTGAACGGAAAGGCTCTGGAGCAACGAACCACCCTTGCTGTCTCTGCCTGGCCGGTTCCCCTCTTTCCACTGGGATTCTCTGCCTCTAACCCTATTACAGGGGCTGAGTCACTGGCTTTACTGGGGCTCTCTCATGCCGTCCCTGGAGGAGGTGCGTCACCTGAGTGGGTTGAGTCACTGATGTGGTCATCCTGTCTGGGTTGGCGCCCCCCCCCCCCCCCCTTAAGTTGTGCCTTGGCGGAGGTCTTTGTGGGCTATACTCAGCCTTGTCTCAGGATGGTAAGTTGGTGGTTGAAGATATCCCTCTAGTGGTGTGGGGGCTGTGCTTTGGCAAAGTGGGTGGGGTTATATCCTTCCTGTTTGGCCCTGTCCGGGGGTGTCCTCGGAGTGGGCCACAGTGTCTCCTGACCCCTCCTGTCTCAGCCTCCAGTATTTATGCTGCAGTAGTTTATGTGTCGGGGGGCTAGGGTCAGTTTGTTATATCTGGAGTACTTCTCCTGTCCTATTCGGTGTCCTGTGTGAATCTAAGTGTGCGTTCTCTAATTCTCTCCTTCTCTCTTTCTCTCTCTCGGAGGACCTGAGCCCTAGGACCATGCCCCAGGACTACCTGACATGATGACTCCTTGCTGTCCCCAGTCCACCTGGCTGTGCTGCTGCTCCAGTTTCAACTGTTCTGCCTTATTATTATTCGACCATGCTGATCATTTATGAACATTTGAACATCTTGGCCATGTTCTGTTATAATCTCCACCCGGCACAGCCAGAAGAGGACTGGCCATCCCACATATGCTCTCTCTAATTCTCTCTTTCTTTCTCTCTCTCGGAGGACCTGAGCCCTAGGACCATGCCCCAGGAATACCTGACATGATGACTCCTTGCTGTCCCCAGTCCACCTGACTGTGCTGCTGCTCCAGTTTCAACTATTCTGCCTTATTATTATTCGACCATGCTGGTCATTTATGAACATTTGAACATCTTGACCATGTTTTGTTATAATCTCCACCCGGCACAGCCAGAAGAGGACTGGCCACCCCACATAGCCTGGTTCCTCTCTAGGTTTCTTCCTAGGTTTTGGCCTTTCTAGGGAGTTTTTCCTAGCCACCGTGCTTCTACACCTGCATTGCTTGCTGTTTGGGGTTTTAGGCTGGGTTTCTGTACAGCACTTTGAGATATCAGCTGATGTACGAAGGGCTATATAAATACATTTGATTTGATTTGATTTGTGAGGCACAGCCTGTAAAAAAAATCATATTTTTCTTGTGAAATTATTTTTTTGCCTTCTCTCTGACTCGCTCACAAAATATAGTACATTCATTGTGTGCAAAGCTCTCAGAAACGTACCCAGAAAGACTCACAGCTGAGTGAGTCTCTTATTTTCTTTACTGTTTTTATGCTGAGAATCTTGTCAATTAAAACATATTTTATTTATAATACCAATAAATAAAATATGTCTTGAAAGCACGTAAGTAGCTAACTACTAAACCCTTCTGCTGGCTAGGATATTGGTTGGTCTGTTGCTAGATGAAATTTTAATTCATTATGGAGATGCGTCTCTATTTTTATCCAGAAACAAACCTTTCCCCAAGATACTTGTAGAGATCTGAGAAGACATGAATGATTACTATGGTGATAGCTTCACCTTGCCCTCTGATAGGCTAGGTGGAATTTCATTATTGCTTCAACCTGTCCAATCCTCTCAGATCTCCACCAGTGCTGTATAGGAAGAGTTGTTTCTGGACAGGGGCTCTGTTTTTTTTCTACTAGAACCCTTCCTCTACATGCAAGGCACTTCTGATTAGCTTGTTACTGTAAGTATCATCATTGGTAGATACAGCTTTAATAAACTGTCATCATTAAATCAATCATAAGGCCCTTCTTACATCAGCCTATGTCGAAGTGCTGTACAGAAACCCAGCCTAAAACCCCAAACAGTAAGCAATGCAGGTGTAGAAGCATGGTGGCTAGGAAAAACTCCCTAGAAAGGCCAAAACCTAAAAAGAAACCTAGAGAGGAACCAGGCTATGAGGGGTGGCCAGTCCTCCTCTGGCTGTGCCGGGTGGAGATTATAACAGAATATGGCCAAGATGTTCAAATGTTCATAGACAACAGCAGGGTCAAATAATAATCACCACAGTGGTTGTAGAGGGTGCAACAAGTCAGCACCTCCGGAGTAAATGCACCTCCGGAGTAAATGTCAGTTGGCTTTTCAAAGCCTATCATTCAGAGTATCTCTTCCTCTCTACCGTTGATAACAGCAGGTCTGGGACAAGTTAGCAGATCAAGGTAGAAGGTCAGGGTTCCAAAGCCAAAGCCAGAACAATTGAAACTGTAGCAGCAGCACGACCAGGTGGACTTGGGACAGCAAGGAGTCATCAGCCCATATAGTCCTGAGACATGGACCTAGGGCTCAGGTCATCTGAGAGAAAGAAAGAAAGAGAGAGAGAGAATTAGATAGAGCATACTTAAATTCACACAGGACATCGGATAAGACAGGAGAAATACTCCAGATATAACAGACTGACCCTAGCCCCCCGACACAAACTATTGCAGCATAAATACTGGAGGCTGAGACAGGAGGGTTCAGGAGACACTGTGGCCCCGTCTTGACGATACCCCTGGACAGGGCCAAAAAGGCAAGATATAACCCCACCCACTTTTCCAAAGCACAGCCCCCACACCACTAGAGGGATATCTTCAAGCACCAACTTACTACCCTGAGACAAGGCCGAGTATAGGCCACGAAGATCTCCCCCATGGCACGAACCCAATGGGGGGGGGGTGCCAACTCAGACAGGAAGATATCGTCAGTGACTCAACCCACTCAAGTGACGCACCCCTCCTAGGGACTCCTGGGCCAGACTACACTCAATCATAGGACCTACTGAAGAGATGAGTCTTCAATAAAGACTTAAAGGTCGAGACTGGGTCTGCGTCTCTCACATGGATAGGCAGACCATTCCATAAAAATGGAGCTTTATAGGAGAAAGCCCTGACTCCAGCTGCTTGCTTAGAAATTGTAGGGACAGTCAGGAGGCCTGCGTTTTGTGACCGTAGCATACGTGTAGGTATGTACGGAAGGACCAAATCGGAAAGATAGGTAGGTGCAAGCCCATGTAATGCTTCGTAGGTTAGCAATGAAACCTTGAAAACAGCCGTAGCTTTAACAGGAAGCCAGTGTAGAGAGGCTAGCACTGGGGTAATTTGATCACATTTTTTGGTTCTAGTCAAGCACTAACTGAAGTTTATCCAGGTAGCCGGAAAGTAGAGCATTGCAGTAGTCTAACCTAGTGACAAAAGCATGGATACATTTTTCTGCGTCATTTTGGTCAAGAACGTTTCTGATTTTTGCAATGTTACGTAGATGGGAAAAAAGCTGTCCTTGACAGTCTTGATATGTTCGTCAAAAGAGAGATCAGGGTCCAGAGTAACACCGAGGTCCTTCACAGTTTTATTTGAGACGACTGTACAACCATTAAGGTTAATTGTCAGATTCAACAGAAGATCTCTTTGTTTCTTGGGACCGAGAACTAGCATCTCTGTTTTGTTGGAGTTTAAAAATAGAACATTTGCCGCCATCCACTTCCCTAAGTTTGAAACACAGGCTTCCAGGGAGGGCAATTTTGGGGCTTCACCATGTTTCATCGAAATATACAGCTGTGTGTCGTCCACATAGTATTGAAAGATAACATTGATTCCGATTGACATCACCAAGAGGTAACATAGTGAAGACAATAGTGGTGCTAAAACGGAGCCTTGAGGAACACACCGAAATTTACTGTTGATTTGTCAGAGGACAAACCATCTACAAAGACAAACTGATATCTTTTTGACAGATACGATCTAAACCAGGCCAGAACTTGTCCTTGTAGACCAATTTGGGTTTCCAATCTCTCCAAAAGAATGTGGTGATCGATGGTATCAAAAGCAGCACTAACGTCTAGGATCCCAAGGACAGAGGCAGAGCCTCGGTCTAACGCCTTTAAAAGGTAATTTACCACCTTCGCAGTCTCAGTGCTATGATAGGGTCTAAAACCACACTGAAGTGTTTCGTATACATTGTTTGTTTTCAGGAAGGCAGTGAGTTGCTGTACAACAGGTTTTTCAAAACTTTTTAAGAGGAATGGGAGATTCGATATAGGCCAATAGTTTTTTATATTTTCTGGGTTAAGGTTTGGCTTTATTACTGCCACTTTTAGTGAGTTTGGTACACATCTGGTGGATAGAGAGACATTTATTATGTTCAACATAGGCGGGCCAAGCACAGGAAGCAGCTCATTCAGTAGTTTAGTTGGAATAGGGTCCAGTATGCAGCTTGAAGGTTTAGAGGTCATGATTATTTTCATCAATGTGTCAAGAGATATAGTTTTACAAAACTTTAGTCTCCCTTGATCCTAGGTCTTGGCAGTGAGGAATACACAGATTTAAAGAGGAGTCCATAATTAGCTTTTTTGCTTGTCCATAATTTGCTCAAGACCCAGAGTCTCGAGCTTAATGACGAGTTTGGAGGGTACTATGGTGTTAAATCCTTGTTCATGCTACATAATGATCCCTCACTGGTCTGGGTGGTGCTGGAGATTTGCATTTCATTCAACCAGGTGCTTCTTCTTCCCTCAAACCCCTCTTCCTATAACCCTCTATGATACAGGTATCCTCTCCTTATTTATTGTACAAATAATAACTCTCAAAGTTCTGTGTGAGAGAGAGTGAGAAGTGAGAGATGGTGAGAGAGTGAAAGAGTGTGAAAGAGTATGTGTGTGACTGAATGACTATAGTTTGTCCCCTAATGTCTGTTTTGTAATGTTAATGGTTCGCTGGTTATTTTCCTGTACCCGTGTGTGAGATATTAGAGAACTGAGTGTAATAATTGAATATAAAGTGAGTGAGGTGTACATAGTCTTTACTATATATATATATTTTTTAACACTGTTGATGATAATCGCTGCACTCTTGATTACATAGGGCTGCTGGTTCCTTGTCTGACTGTCTGAAATGGCACCCTATTTCACTGATTTTTACCTAAGCTCCATGGGCCCTTATCAAAAGTACTGCACTATATAGGGAATATGATGCCATTTTGCCTGGGGTCCCCAGAGCGGTATATCATTTTTTCTCCCTCTGCTGGCCTGGAGGATCCAGACAGACCAGGCCACTGTGGCTCACATGGCTGTGTCTCAATACTCTTAAATGGCTTCCTTTCCTTATATTCCTTAATTCTAGAAGAAGCTATACATGACCTGACCAGGAAAGCTCCAGGCCTTAGTTAAAGACCTGGAAGTTTTCCTAGTAAGGTCACATTGTGGGGAAAAGGTCCTTTCCATATTTATATTATATTAAATCTCATCACGGACAACTTGCACGTTTGATCTAATTAGCTTCTTTTAAACTACTTACTACTTTTTTAGCTACTTTGCTACTACTTAGCATGTTAGCTAAATCTTCCCCTAACCCTAACCTTAACCCTTTAACCTAACTCCTAAACTTAACCCCAGGGGCGTAGCCAGTGGGGTGTCCAGGTTTGCACTGGAAACCGCTGCCATCTGATTGGCCACACCGGGTGCCACCCCAAAATATAATGTTCTACATGCAGTTTGATGCTGATTGACATCTCATTTCACCTCTTGTTGAAAGAAGCATTTATTTTGACGTCCAACTGTTTTAAGGTTTAGCATCGGGTTTAGGTTTCCTGAACAACTTTTACGAAGGATGAGTCGCTGTATAATTTAACGTTAGATCTTTGGCTCCGTTAAGAGACAGTTATTAATCAGATAACCTCTAGCGTCGAGAAATCCCATATCCGGGAGCGTAATCATAGCCTCCAGCCCATTACCATAACGCAACGTTTCCTATTCATGAAAATCGCAAATTAAATGAAATAAATATATACAAACACAAGCTTAGCCTTTTGTTAACAACACTGTCATCTCAGATTTTCAAAATATGCTTTTCAACCAAAGCTACACAAGCATTTCTGTAAGAGTATTGATAGCCTAGCATAGCATTAAGCCTAGCATTCAGCAGGCAACATTTTCACAGTAACAAGAAAAGCATTCAAATAAAATAATTTACCTTTGAAGAACTTCGGATGTTTTCAATGACGAGACTCTTAGTTAGACAGCAAATGTTCAATTTTTCCAAAAATATTATTTGTGTAGACGAAATAGCTCCGTTTTGTTCATCACGTTTGGCTAAGAAAAACACCGGAATATGCAGTCACTTACAACGCCAAACTTTTTTCCAAATTAGCTCCATAATATCGACAGAAACATGGCAAACGTTGTTTAGAATCAATCCTCATAGTGTTTTTCACATATCTATTCGATAATCTATCAGTGGTGGCAGTTGCCTTCTCACCAGAAGAAAACGGAAAAATACTGCAGCTGGAGATTACGCAATAATTGCGACGGAGGACACCAAGCGACCACCTGGTAGATGTAGTCTCTTATGGTCAATCTTCCAATGATATGCCTACAAATACGTCACAATGCTGCAGACACCTTGGGGAAAACGTGGAAAACATAAGCTGACTCCTAGCTCCTTCACAGCCATATAAGGAGTCATTGCCATGAGGCGGTTTCAAAAAATGCGGCACTTCCTGATTGGATTTTTATCTGGGTTTTTTCTGTAACATCAGTTCTGTGGCACTCACAGACAATATCTTTGCAGTTTTGGAAATGTCAGAGTGTTTTCTTTCCAAAGCTGTCAATTATAGCATCTTTTCGTGACAAAATATCTTGTTTAAAACGGGAACGTTTTTCATCCAACAATTAAAATAGCGCCCCCTATATCCAATAAGAGAGACACCAGATATGCTGTTCCAAAAGGGCCCAATGGTAGGCCAGGCCTAAACTTTAAACTACACATTTTAGTTAGCAGCTGTTAGTATCTAATCTTGTGGATCCCTTAATTATACATTTCCATAGAGATATGACATTATTTAATGTGTATTTCAGACATTTCAAGATCCACAGATGAGGGTCCTGTCTGCACGGATTAAAAACAGTGCAATATTTGCATTTTGTGTGTAATATAATGCACATTGTTTGAATTTGGTGCTTCTCGATACTGTAAAATCAGTGCCTGACCCAGTTTTTTGCTGAAAACAAAGTTTTCAAAAACAAAGTGGCATAGTTAAAGTGGCTAGTGATACATGTATTACATAAGGATACAGTCGATGATATAGAGTACAGTATATACGTATGCATATGAGATGAATAATGTAGGGTAAGTAACATTATATAAGGTAGCATTGTTTAAAGTGGCTAGTGATATATTTACATAATTTCCCATCAATTCCCATTATTAAAGTGGCTGGAGTTAAGTCAGTGTCAGTGTGTTGGCAGCAGCCACTCAATGTTAGTGGTGGCTGTTTAACAGTCTGATGGCCTTGAGATAGAAGCTGTTTTTCAGTCTCTCGGTCCCAGCTTTGATGCACCTGTACTGACCTCGCCTTCTGGATGATAGCGGGGTGAACAGGCAGTGGCTCGGGTGGTTGATGTCCTTGATGATCTTTATGGCCTTCCTGTGACATCGGGTGGTGTAGGTGTCCTGGAGGGCCGGTAGTTTGCCCCCGGTGATGCGTTGTGCAGACCTCACCACCCTCTGGAGAGCCTTACGGTTGAGGGCGGAGCAGTTGCCGTACCAGGCGGTGAAACAGCCCGCCAGGATGCTCTCGATTGTGCATCTGTAGAAGTTTGTGAGTGCTTTTGGTGACAAGCCGAATTTCTTCAGCCTCCTGAGGTTGAAGAGGCGCTGCTGCGCCTTCTTCACAATGCTGTCTGTGTGAGTGGACCAATTCAGTTTGTCTGTGATGTGTATGCCGAGGAACTTAAAACTTTCTACCCTCTCCACTACTGTTCCATCGATGTGGATAGGGGGGTGTTCCCTCTGCTGTTTCCTGAAGTCCACAATCATCTCCTTAGTTTTGTTGACGTTGAGTGTGAGGTTATTTTCCTGACACCACACTCCGAGGGCCCTCACCTCCTCCCTGTAGGCCGTCTCGTCGTTGTTGGTAATCAAGCCTACCACTGTTGTGTCGTCCGCAAACTTGATGATTGAGTTGGAGGCGTGCGTGGCCACGCAGTCGTGGGTGAACAGGGAGTACAGGAGAGGGCTCAGAACGCACCCTTGTGGGGCCCCAGTGTTGAGGATCAGCCGGGAGGAGATGTTGTTGCCTACCCTCACCACCTGGGGGCGGCCCGTCAGGAAGTCCAGTACCCAGTTGCACAGGGCGGGGTCGAGACCCAGGGTCTCGAGCTTGATGACGAGCTTGGAGGGTACTATGGTGTTGAATGCCGAGCTGTAGTCAATGAACAGCATTCTCACATAGGTATTCCTCTTGTCCAGATGGGTTAGGGCGGTGTGCAGTGTGGTTGAGATTGCATCATCTGTGGACCTATTTGGGCGGTAAGCAAATTGGAGTGGGTCTAGGGTGTCAGGTAGGGTGGAGGTGATATGGTCCTTGACTAGTCTCTCAAAGCACTTCATGATGACGGAAGTGAGTGCTACGGGGCGGTAGTCGTTTAGCTCAGTTACCTTAGCTTTCTTGGGAACAGGAACAATGGTGGCCCTCTTGAAGCATGTGGGAACAGCAGACTGGTATAGGGATTGATTGAATATGTCCGTAAACACACCGGCCAGCTGGTCTGCGCATGCTCTGAGGGCGCGGCTGGGGATGCCGTCTGGGCCTGCAGCCTTGCGAGGGTTAACACGTTTAAATGTCTTACTCACCTCGGCTGCAGTGAAGGAGAGACCTCATGTTTTCGTTGCAGGCCGTGTCAGTGGCACTGTATTGTCCTCAAAGCGGGCAAAAAAGTTATTTAGTCTGCCTGGGAGCAGGACATCCTGGTCCGTGACTGGGCTGGATTTCTTCCTGTAGTCCGTGATTGACTGTAGACCCTGCCACATGCCTCTTGTGTCTGAGCCGTTGAATTGAGATTCTACTTTGTCTCTGTACTGACGCTTAGCTTGTTTGATAGCCTTGCGGAGGGAATAGCTGCACTGTTTGTATTCGGTCATGTTACCAGACACCTTGCCCTGATTAAAAGCAGTGGTTCGCGCTTTCAGTTTCACGCGAATGCTGCCATCAATCCACGGTTTCTGGTTAGGGAATGTTTTAATCGTTGCTATGGGAACGACATCTTCAACGCACGTTCTAAGGAACTCACACACCGAATCAGCGTATTCGTCAATGTTGTGACCAAAGTGATGGTGAGAGCTTCAAAAAAGCTATGTTTTATCAGGTGCTTGACAGTCTTGACAGAGGCGTTTTTCAAAGAAGAATTGTGAGATAATGCAAGGGGTCCAGTCTCTCAACCCAAAGAGAACAGCATTTTTGAATGAGGAGCTTCTGTTTGACTTTGCTCAGACCTTTGAGTCAGATTTAGAGGACCTCAAACATGAGGTTCATCAAACCAGGGGGCTTCTCGATAGGAGAGAAAAAAGTGAAAGAGACAGACCATCTACTCTCCTTTACTTTGTTGTGCTTCTAGAACCTTCTAAAGAGGTCTTCCATGAGCTATTTCGACTTTGCAAGATTTCTGTTGTTACACCAGTCAGCAGTGCTTCTTGCGAGAGAAGCTTCTCAGCTCTAAAACTGATTAAAACCCACCTCAGGATAACCGTGGTTGATGACTGGTTAAGTCACCTCGGAATTCTCAGTGTTGAGTCAAGGAGGGAAATGTATTTATAAAGCCCTTCTTACATCAGCTGATATCTCAAAGTGCTGTACAGAAACCCAGCCTAAAACCCCAAACAGCAAGCAATGCAGGTGTAGAAGCAAATGCAATTTGAAAATCACATCAAACACATCATCACAACAGTGTAGTTATTTTAACACTCACCTCACCGTGATTGGTAAATTTGAAGAACCAACGGGTTGAAACTGAGTGGAAAAGATGATCGTTGTGGATGTTGTTTCAAAGCCGAACACAACTAAATGGACAGCATTTTCTAAGGCGATGATTTATTCAAACAAACACTCGAACACATATTAGAGCGTATGCATATGCGTACTTTAGACCTGTAGAGCCCAACTTAATTAAAATAATGATTGTGCTGTTATACAATACATATTATGCATGACATAAACATAAAAAAACTGATTCAAGATGTCTTTGGTAGATAATTGGTTTAGCATGTACATAAAATAAAAAATAGTAGCAATTACATTTAAGTGTATACTTTTTAGTGTGCATACTGAATGGACTGGTTAACTTATGCTAAGCTACAAACTTTTTATCCATGAGTCTTGGAGATAACGTATAGACCTGGGCGATGCTTTTGGTTCATTGATTGTGCAAGGCGCCTTACAGAGTTATCCATCAATACATTTGCATTTGATATTGAATTGCCTAATAATTGGGCTAGCTTAATATTTCTATAATGAATTGTCTGATAAATAACCTTTAACTATATTTTAATAATTAATTGGCTGAGACATTACTTTTAACTACAGAATATCTCACCACCATGCGTTTCTATCTCCTCCTCTCTTCTTCATTATTTTCTCAAACACAGTGAGGGGTTGGCAACAGCTTAATGAAATATATTTGTTGTGAAAACATGTTACAAACAATGTTTTTTATTTTTTATTTCACCTTTATTTAACCAGGTAGGCTAGTTGAGAACAAGTTCTCATTTGCAACTGCGACCTGGCCAAGATAAAGCGTAGCAATTCGACACATACAACAACACAGAGTTACACATGGAATAAACAAAACATACAGTCAATAATACAGTAGAACAAAATAAATCAAAAAGTCTATATACAGTGAGTGCAAATGAGGTAAGTTAAGGAAATAAATAGGCTGTGGTGGCGAAGTAATTACAATATTAAACACTGGAATGGTAGATCGGCAGAAGATGAATGTGCAGGTTGAGATACTGGGGTGCAAAGGAGCAAAATAAATAAATAAATAAATACCAGTATGGGGATGAGGTAGGTAGATAGATGGGCTGTTAACAGATGGGCTATGTACATGTGCAGTGATCTGTGAGCTGCTCTGACAGCTGGTGCTTAAAGCTAGTGAGGGAGATGTGAGTCTCCAGCTTCAAAAATTTTTGAAATTAGTTCCAGTCATGGGCAGCAGAGAACTGGAAGGAAAGACGACCAAAGGAGGAATCGGCTTTGGGGGTGACCAGTGAGATATACCTGCTGGAGCGCGTGCTACGAGTGGGTGCTGCTATGGTGACCAGTGAGCTGAGATAAGGAGGGGCTTTACCTAGCAGAGACTTGTAGATAACCTGTAGCCAGTGGGTTTGGCGACGAGTATGAAGCGGGGGCCAACCAACGAGAGCGTACAGGTCACAATGGTGGGTAGTGTATGGGGCTTTGGTGACAAAACGGATGGCACTGTGATAGACTGCATCCAATTTGCTGAGTAGAGTGTTGGAGGCTATTTTATAGATGACATCACCGAAGTTGAGGATCGGTAGGATGGTCAGTTTTACGAGGGTATGTTTGGCAGCATGAGTGAAGGATGCTTTGTTGCGATATAGGACGCCGATTCTAGATTTAATTTTGGATTGGAGATGCTTAATGTGAGTCTGGAAGGAGAGTTTACAGTCTAAAATCACCAGTAGCAAGAGCAACATCATTGATGTATATAGAAAAGAGAGTCGGCCCAAGAATTGAACCCTGTGGCACACCCATAGAGACTGTCAGAGGTCTGGAAACAGGCCCTCCAATTTGACACACAGAACTCTATCAAAGAAGTATTTGGTAAACCAGGCGAGGCAATCATTTGAGAATCCAAGGCTGTCGAGTCTGCCAATAAGAATGTTGTGATTGACAGAGTTGAAAGCCTTGGCCAGGTCGATGGATACGGCTGCACAGTAATGTCTCTTATCAATGGCGGTTATGATGTCATTTAGAACCTTGAGCGTGGCTGAGGAGCACCCATAACCAGCTCTGAAACCAGATTGCATAGCGGAGAAGGTATTGTGGTATTCGAAATGGTCAGTAATCTGTTTGTTAAAACCTCTTGAAACTAGGGGGCACTATTTTTATTTTTGGAAAAATAACGTTCCCAAAGTAAACGGCCTATTTTTCAGGATCAGATGCTAGAATATGCATATAATTGACAGATTAGGATAGAAAAGACTCTAAAGTTTCCAAAACTGTAAAAATATTGTCTGTGAGTATAACAGAACTGATATAGCAGGCGAAAGCCTGAGAAAAATCCAATCAGACAGTGACTCTTATTTAGAAACCTCTGCGTTCCTATGTGTCCCTATTGAGCAGTGAAAGGGATATCAACCAGATTCCTTTTTCTATGGCTTCCCTAATGTGTTTAGTATCACAAGACATAGTTTCAGGCTTTTATTTTGAAAAATGAGCGTGAACGACAACATTGCGTCAGTGGTCAGCTGGTGGCTCTTGAGGATTGATTTGTGCATAATAGACAAATGCGGCAATTGTTTCTCTCGCTCCTACTAAGAAGCCAACTGTCCCGGTTGATATATTATCGAATAGATATTTGAAAAACACCTTGAGGATTGATTATAAAAAAACGTTTGCCATGTTTCTGTCAATATTATAGATCTAATTTGGAATATTTTTCACCGTTGTTGTGACCTCAATTTCCGGTCGATTTCTCAGCCAAACGTGAAGAACAAACGGAGGTATTTCGGCTCCAAAAACAATCTTTATGGAACAAAAGGAACATTTGCTGTCTAACTGGGAGTCTCGTGAGTGAAAACATCCGAAGCTCATCAAAGGTAAACGATTTAATTTGATTGCTTTTCTGATGTTCGTGACCAAGTTACCTGGTGCTAGCTGGACATTATGCTATGCTATGCTATCGATAAACTTACACAAATGCTTGTCTTGCTTTGGCTGTAAAGCATAATATCAAAATCTGAGATGACAGGGTGATTAACAAAAGGCTAAACTGTGTTTCAATATATTTCACTTGTGATTTCATGAATCTGAATATTTTCTAGTAAGATTTTTTTGTCCGTTGCGTTATGCTAATTAGTGTCAGTTGATGACAATTCTCCCGATTCCGGGATGGGTAGTTCTAAGAGGTCGTTTGTTAACTTGGCTTTCGAAGACCTTAGAAAAACAGGGTAGGATTGATATAGGTCTGTAGCAGTTTGGGTCTAGAGTGTCACCCCCTTTGAAGAGGGGATGACCACGGCAGCTTTCCAATCTTTGGGAATCTCAGACGATACGAAAGAGAGGTTGAACAGGCTAGTAATAGGGGTTGCAACAATTTCGGCAGATAATTTTAGAAAGAGAGGGTCCAGATTGTCTAATCCGGCTGATTTGTAGGCGTCCAGATTTTGCAGCTCTTTCAGAACATCAGCTATCTGGATTTGGGTAAAGGAGAAATGGTGGGGGTTTTCGCGGGTTGATGTGGAGGGTGCCGGGCAGTTGACCGGGGTAGGGGTAGCCATGTGGAAGGCATGGCCAGCCGTAGAGAAATGCTTATTCAAATTCTCAATTATAGTGGATTTATCGGTGGTGACAGTGTTTCCTAGCCTCAGAGCAGTGGGCAGCTGGGAGGTGGTGCTCTTATTCTCCATGGACTTTACAGTGTCCCATAACTTTTTTGAGTTAGTACTACAGGATGCAAATTTCTGTTTGAAAAATCTTGCTTTAGCTTTTCTAACTGCCTGTGTATATTTGTTCTTAACTTCCCTGAAAAGTTGCATATCACCGGGGCTATTCGATGCTAATTCAAAACGCCACAGGATGTTTTTGTGCTGGTCAAGGGCAGATAGGTCTGGAGTGAACCAAGGACTATATCTATTCCTAGTTCTACATTTTTTGAGAGGGGCATGCTTATTTAAGATGGTGAGGAAGGCACTTTTAAAGAATAGCCAGGCATCATCTACTGACGGGATGAGGTCAATGTCATTCCAGGATACCCCGGACAGGTGTATTTGGAGGGCGAGTTAGTTAGGATGACATCTACAGTGGGGCAAAAAAGTATTTAGTCAGCCACCAATTGTGCAAGTTCTCCCACTTAAAAAGATGAGAGGACTGTAATTTTCATCACAGGAACACTTCAACTATGACAGACAAAATGCGATTTTTTTCTCCAGAAAATCACATTGTAGGATTTTTAATGAATTTATTTGCAAATTATGGTGGAAAATAAGTATTTGGTCAATAACAAAAGTTTATCTCAATACTTTGTTATATACCCTTTGTTGGCAATGACAGAGGTCAAACGTGTTCTGTAAGTCTTCACAAGGTTTTCACACACTGTTGCTGGTATTTTGGCCCAATACTCCATGCAGATCTCCTCTAGAGCAGTGATGTCTTGGGGCTGTTGCTGGGCAACACGGACTTTCAACTCCCTCCAAAGATTTTCTATGGGGTTGAGATCTGGAGACTGGGTAGGCCACTTCAGGACCTTGAAATGTCTGAGACCAGCCATCCAGACAGCTGATGAAACTGAGGAGTATTTCTGTCTGTATTAAAGCCCTTTCGTGGGGAAACTCATTCTGATTGGCTGGGCCCCTGCCCAGTCATACGAAATCCATAGATTGGGGCCTAATTATTATTTAACCTTTATTTAACGAGGCAGATCAGTTAAGAACACATTCTTGTTTACAATGATGGTTTACCGTGGAACACTGCCTTGTTAAGGGCAGAAAGACAGATTTTTACCTTGTAAAATGTAGCACTGTTCACAGGCTCTGATGCTTTGATTAACATCCTGATGAGAAACCACAGTCAAATCCAAAGAAGAAGTGATGATGTTTAGTGTAATTATTCGACTATCTTCATAATTTTGCATACTCTGTCTTATTACCTGTTCTACTTTGTCTAAAAGCTCTCTGACCTGATTGGTATCGCACTTAACATCATTGTTGAACACTTGGAAACTGCCTTCCCATTTCTGAACAAAATTCTTCAGGTTTTGGTCTTCTCTAAAAAAACAGCTCTACGGAAGTGTCTCCATAACTAAAAAGCACTATGGTATATTCACTGACAGAGGGACTTAACATCTTCTCCAGTGTCTCCATCACTCTCTTCTCTTGCTCTGTGAAGCGGCCCAGCTGAATGACCGGTAGGAAGGCATGGGGACCTGGTGTTAGAGAGAGACAAAGACCTCTCAATCTAATCTCTGACTTCCTCTTCAGAGAGGTCACTGTTGAGCAGACCTGGAGTGTCCACAACCATCACTGTCCTCCCACACAGCCCCGTCTCTCTCTCTGCTCTCACTCTTCAGGGTCAGTGACTTGGGACTGATTCTGGAATCAAACAGCTTTTGGCCCATGATGGTGTTTCATGCTGCACTCTTCTCCAATCCACTCAGACCAACCAAAACCAGTCTCAGGTCATTGCTGATTTCAGCTTCTGAAAGCAACAGTAAGTAGACGAGAGAAGAGATTTGTATGTCCTTAGTGATGAGCAAAATGGAATACTGCTGCTCAGAGACGTACATGAGTAGGATCACAGATGAATAATAAAACAAATATGGGCATTATTCCTATCTCAATAACTCATGTATAGATCAGTAAAAAAACAATAATTATGAATTGAAAGATCAATGCATCTGTCAACTTGCACTATACTACATTACATTGTGTTCATTTTCATTAATTAGGTCATTTCAAAATGCATTTATGTGCTTGTATTAATCAATATGCTTTAGTATATGTAATTCCCAAACATTCTAAGAATTTATGAAAAAGTGAAAATTACCTTATCCAATTGCTTACTTGTCAGAAAATGTAAAAATTAAAATGTCATTCTTCCTGGGGGTCTATATAAACAGATTTTAATACGATTTCATGTTGCTAAAATGCTCTCCAGCAGCCTGACACCTGCGCCTCTCCCCCCTTAGGGGGAAATTCTTTCTCCACGTGCCAACCCTAAACTGCCAGTCCCTCCCCTGCACCCCGAGCTAGGGCGAACCCTCGCCCTCCTCCGGTACCCCGACCACGACCTGCAGAAAGTGGAGGAAGAAGAGGTGGTGGAGGAGGAAGGACAAAGGAAGGACGGTGGAGGATGAAAGGAGGACGGAGAAGGGAGGGATGGTGGAGGATGAAAGGAGGAAGGAGAAGGAGGGATGGTGGAGGATGAAAGGAGGAAGGAGAAGGGAGAGATGGTGGAGGATGAAAGGAGAAGGGAGGGATGGTGGAGGATGAAAGGAGGAAGGAGAAGGGAGGGATGGTGGAGGATGAAAGGAGGAAGGAGAAGGGAGGGATGGTGGAGGATAAAAGGAGAAGGGAGGGATGGTGGAGGATGAAAGGAGGAAGGAGAAGGGAGGGATGGTGGAGGATGGAAGTAGAAGGGAGGGATGGTGGAGGAGGATGAAAGGAGGAAGGAGAAGGGAGGGATGGTGGAGGGATGGTGGAGGATGAAAGGAGGAAGGAGAAGGGAGGGATGGTGGAGGATGAAAGGAGGAAGGAGAAGGGAGGGATGGTGGAGGATGAAAGGAGGAAGGAGAAGGGAGGGATGGTGGAGGATGAAAGGAGAAGGGAGGGATGGTGGAGGATGGAAGGAGAAGCGAGGGATGGTGGAGGATGAAAGGAAGAAGGAGAAGGGAGGGATGGCGGAGGACGTGTCAGATGATTCAGGGCTGCCTCTGGACCTGGACATGGTGTCTCTGGATCCTCTGGAAGAGGAAGAGAAGGAAGATTTTTCTCTGGGGGAGCCTATGGACTGAAGCATGTCTCCTGACACACTAGAGGGCGCTGTCCCTACACCAGGGAGACATCTACTACACCCAGCCCCGTCCTCTTCCTCCCTGTTTCTGCAACCTAACGGCTAGTTCTATCCAGTCTCCAACTCCCCCACTCCCTCCCTCCTGTCCCCCGTCTGGACAACAACAACGGTGGTCGTCGGACGTCCGATTGGCTGGAAGGCTAGCAGCTTCCGCACTGCAATCCCGGACCCCTCTGCTGGCCCTGCCCCTGAGCAAAATGAGTTAATTTCCTGTCCGGGCTGCTGTCTTATTGGTTTGCGCTTTCCTTCTGTGTGCCTGAAGGAGGCGAATGGTCTCGCTCCTCTGTCCGCGCCTTGCGTGTCTTGGCTGCCCCTACCGGAGGGACAGACTTAAGTAGGGCTCCCCCTAGTGGGCTGACTGACTGACTGACAACAAAGTGTGTGTGTGTGTGTGTGTGTGTGTGTGTGTGTGTGTGTGTGTGTGTGTGTGTGTGTGTGTGTGTTTGTGTGTGTGTGAATTCATTATTTTCTTCTACTTATTCATTTGAGTTCTTATATATTGGTTGTTGACCTGGCTTCATTTGATAATGTCAGTGTGTCCCTGGTTTGTTCACTCACTTTCTACACTCTGAATCTTTCTATTTGATTCCTATTAATGATTTTTCACTGGTCTGGGTGGTGCTTGAGATTTGTATTGAATTCAAACAGGTGCTTCTTCTTGCCTCAAACCTCAGTGTTCTTCCCATAACCCACTATGATCCAGGTATCCTCAGCATGTTTTAACAGCCTGTGTAACTTTGAAACAGCATGAAAAGCAATTCTCCTTATTGTACAGATTATTCCACCCAAGTGTGTGTGTGTGTGTGTGTGTGTGTGTGTGTGTGTGTGTGTGTGCGCCTGCACGTGTGTGTGTGTGTCTGCGCCTGCACGTGTGTGTGTGTGTGTGCGCCTGCACGTGTGTGTGTGCTTGCACGTGTGTGTGTGTGTGTGCCTGCACGTGTGTCAGAGGGAGAGATAGTATGTGTGTCAGAGGGAGAGATAGTATGTGTGTGACTGAATGACGAAGGTTTGTCCCCTGATGTCTGTATTGAAATGTTAAATGTTCGCTGGTCATTTCCCCGTACCTGTGTGTGAGAGATTAGAGAACTGAGTGTAATAATTGTATATAAAGTGATGAGGTGTACATCATCTTTACTCTGTTTTACACTATTGATGATAATCTTTGCACTTTTGATTTCATAGGCCTGCTGGTTCTTTGTCTGTTTGGGATGAAATGGCACCCTATTCCATATATAGCGTACTACTTTGAACAAAGCCCCATGTGTTCTGGTCAAAAGTAGTGCATTATATATGGAATAGGATGCCAATTTGTCAGTTGGTCCCAGAGTTTAGGATTTTATTTTCTCCCTCTGCTGGCCTGGAGGATCCAGACAGACTAGGCCGCCATGGCTCACATGTCTGTGTCTCAATAACCGTCAATGGCTTCCATTCCTCGTAACCTTTACTTCTAGGAGAAGCTATACAGGACCTGACCAGGGAAAACTCCAGGCCTTAGTTATAGACCTGGAGGTTTTCCCAGTCAGGTCACTGGTCAAGAAAAGAGAGTCTCATTATTACTTCACTGTTTAAACAGCATGATTTACAGTCTGGACAACTGTGTGCATCCATATAAATAATTCCACTGTTCTGTCCCATATTGATGATGTCATATTGACAATGGTATGAACACCAACCCATTTGTTCAAGGAATGACCAAGTCATGGAGTGTTATGCACAACATGAATACGTTTTTTTATTTTTTGTTGTTGATTAAAACATATTTGATTTATAATGCCAATGCATGAAAGCTACCCTAAAATCACATACGTAGCTAATTACCAGCTTTAATAAACTGTCATGATGATTATTTGTGTTATTTTAAGAAAATATCCTCACTGAATATCAATGAAACAATAGATTACATTCAATGTTGTCTAGTATTTGTCTTAAATTGTCATTACATAATGTTTACTATTGACATAAATGGAAACAAATCACAGACACAGCAGAGCCAGGATAAATGTCATAAATCTTTATGTAAGCTATAGAATATACATCTATAGAAGTCAATGCTATAGTTACAGGCTATAACAGTAGAATGGCAACAGTGTACACTGTATATGAATGCATTCAATGTGACTAAGCTCGGGACTCTTGAACAGCATTGTTTCAGATTTTCATTGTGTACTGCACCTATCTTTTACTGCTGTTTTCCACACTTCAGCAGCTTTTTTAATAAAACTATATAGAAAGCCATTTCTTCCTTCAGCTCTCTCTCTTGCCTCCCTTTCATGTTTTTCCCTCAGCTCCTTTATTTCTTTATCTTTAGCCTCGTTTTCCAGTTTCAGTTTCTCCAGTTCCTCCTCCCTGAGTCTCTGCTCTTCCTTCTCTCTCTGGATTCTCTTCTTCTCCTCTTTAATAGCTTTCTCCTGAGCCTCTTGTGTATCTTGCTTCAGTTCATTCTGTCTGCGTTTCTGCTCTTCGTTCTCTCTCAGGATCCTCTCATTCTTCTCTTTAAGCTCTTTTTCCCGAGCCTCTTGGATCATTTTTTCTTTCTTCAGTTTCTCCTCCTCTCTGCGTATCTTCTCTTCATTCTCTCTCAGGATCCTGTTCTTCTCCTCTTCAATCGCTCTCTCAGCCTCCTGGAACATATCAGTGGTGTAGTGGCTTCCTCCATTCATCTTCACCATCGTGTTGATCTTCTCAAGCAGCTCAGTGACCTGGGAGCGATTCTTATCTTTCTTGTTGAAGACATGATATCTCCCATTGCATTGGGAAATAACACTATCCAGATGTGGATTTTCAAGCAGGAACTGTTCAATTGTTACATCATCATCATCATCATCACCATGAAGAAAGTCTCCATGTGTGAAGAGAACCATGGTGTATTTGGATGCTTCATCCCCAAATAATGTCTTAATCATCTCCACAGTTTTCTGCCCCTCTTCAGTGAATCTTCCCAGCTGGATCACAATCAGGAACACATGGGGACCAGGTGCAGAGAAAGAGATGCATTCAGCAATCTTTTTCAGTGACTCTTCTTTGGACAATGAAGTATCAAACAAACCTGGGGTGTCAATAACAGCTACACTTTGCTCACCCACCTTCCCTCTTCTCTTGTGACAGTTTTTTGTCTGAGAAATAGAGGAGATTTTTGACGGGAAAGCTTTTTCCCCTAGAATGATGTTTCCTGCAACACTTTTCCCAGCTCCTGTCTTCCCGACCAGAACAATGCGGATCTCCCCATTTTGTGTATGCAGTTGGATTCCTGTTGGATAACAAGAACACTTGTTAACTTTTTTAAGAGGTCTAGACTTCATGTACTGCTTGTTAGCACATTTTGAGTAATGGCAAAAACAATTTGTTTCTTCATGGTCTGCACAAAACAATCTGTGAGCATTGCCTCTACAGATGCAGGATCTTAATTTTAGCCTGTTTGCTACAGCAGGAAAATAATCCTGCAGCAGTAGGAAATGTGAATTATTATATGGATTAGGGAAAATCAAGTCTGGACTTTCAAAGTGGACATTAGAAACTTTAGAGTACTTAAAATGCAAATCCACTACAATTTTGCATTTGCTGCTGTGCAGGAAAACCTTCAGCAACAAAATATTTATCAAATTAAGATCCTACATCTGTATGTGCTAAACTGTTTTTATGCCATTATAATTTTTTTGCTAAATTGACTCCCATCAAATACCAAGCAATCTCTTGGTTTCAATATATAAACAAAGGCCACCGTACAAACATAAATGTATAATCCATGTGTTCCTTTTTTAGAATCATTACAGCAAGTGAGAAAGAGAAGGAAAGATAGAGAAGGTAGTGCTCTAAAACAGTCATAGACAATAAGCGCATACAAGAATAAAAACAAAATGAATTACTCCACTGACTTGTACATTATAATGTAACTAATAATGTTAACATTTTGTGTCAACTTGACAAAAAAATAAAAGGGGAGTAATATAAAATAATGCTCCCCACTGCTATGCATCATTATATTTCTAGAGCACATGAAGATCAAAGGAAAAAGCACATCAAAAAAGGAATCAATACTATTGGCTTGAGTTCCCATCTTTATAACCTAAAGGCTACTCACCAGACTGAGAAACTTTGCTGTTCATGTTTGCAGTGAAGATCTGTCAGTCTCAAGCACTGTGTGAGAGTAGTAACAGAAGTAGTTTCTATGCTTCTATAAGGATACTAAAGATATACAGTGTGAGAGTGGGTCTGCTCACTTGTTTTATATAGGATCTGTCAGGTGCCCACCCCCTGACACACCCACAGGCTTTCTCTTAGCTTTCATACATTTACTGAAATCCTTTCCCACTAGTTATGGCTGTAATACAATACAAATGTTTTGACTGGTCTAATATTGAACTATTCAGTCAAGTCAAATCGTAATGCACTAGTAATCGGCAGTATGTTTGGACTACTATGTGTTGACTACTAATTGAGGCCGAATATATTCAACATGTTTGAACATTTTCGGGATGCCGTATGTGCCCGTAGAGTGCCCGGGAGCCTATGGGAGCCATCATCCGCAAATCGGTTATGTGCTTACACTTTACGAGACTGTGGCATTATGTTTTACTCTGGGTTTGATCTAAAGATTTGGGAAAATGCTCCTGGAGCTGATCAGGAGCCTGTAGATCGTCCTAAAAACTTGTAGTGTCTACCCGGCTTTATTTTCACATATTGTTGCTCAACAGGTCACACCTCAAGTGACCTCATTTGCATTAGCCTATAGGTTGGGTATTGAAGCCCCACTTGTAAATAATAATAGTTCGAATGACAATACTAATAATAACACCTTTATTTGTAAAGCAATTTGCATGTACTTCAAAATGCAAAGCACAAAGCAAAAAATAACAACATAGAAGATTAGTAGGCTTAACTACAGTGGGGCAAAAAAAGTATTTAGTCAGCCACCAATTGTGCAAGTTTTCCCACTTAAAAAGATGAGAGAGGCCTGTAATTTTCATCATAGGTACACTTCAACTATGGCAGACAAAATGAGAAGAAAAATCCAGAAAATCACATTGTAGGATTTTTAATTTATTTATTTGCAAATTATGGTGGAAAATAAGTATTTGGTCACCTACAAACAAGCAAGATTTCTGGCTCTCACAGACCTGTAACTTGTTCTTTAAGAGGCTCCTCTGTCCTCCACAACGTTACCTATATTAATGGTACCTGTTTGAACTTGCTATCAGTATAAAAGACACCTGTCCACAACCTCAAACAGTCACACTCCAAACTCCACTGTGGCCAAGACCAAAGAGCTGTCAAAGGACACCAGAAACAAAATTGTAGACCTGCACCTGGCTGGGAAGACTGAATCTGCAATAAGTAAGCAGCCTGGTTTGAAGAAAAAAACTGTGGGAGCAATTATTAGGAGACACACAAGACCACTGATAATCTCCCTTGATCTGGGGCTCCACGCAAGATCTCACCCCGTGGGGTCAAAATGATCACAAGAACGGTGAGCAAAAATACCAGAACCACACGGGGGGACCTAGTGAATGACCTGCAGAGAGCTGGGACCAAAGTAACAAAGCTTACCATCAGTAACACACTATGCCGCCAGGGACTCAAATCCTGCAGTGCCAGACGTGTTCCCCTGCTTAAGCCAGTACATGTCCAGGCCCGTCTGAAGTTTGCTAGAGAGCATTTGGATGATCCAGAAGAAGATTGGGAGAATGTTATATGGTCAGATGAAACCAAAATAGAACATTTTGGTAAAAACTCAACTCGTTGTGTTTGGAGGACAAAGAATGCTGAGTTGCATCCAAAGAACACCATACCTACTGTGAAGCATGGGGGTGGAAACATCATGCGTTTGGGCTGTTTTTCTGCAAAGGGACCAGAAAGACTGATCCGTGTAAAGGAAAGAATGACTAGGTCCATGTATCGTGAGATTTTGAGTGAAAACCTCCTTCCATCAGCAAGGGCATTGATGCCGCAATAATCATTAATGGCACACAACAAAATGACTACTGAGAGATACATCTGGGTCTAAGTAGATTCACTGTTTAGTGTTTGACATGATCATTTCGCTTAAGACTTGTACAGGATCAGTGGAGGAAATAGTATCCAATTGTAAAAGTAAAGATTCCTTAATAGAAAATGACTCCAGTAAAAGTGAAAGCCACCCAGTAAAATCCTACTTGAGTAAAAGTCTAAAAGTGCTCCAACATTCTAACATCATTTGCAAACGAAACATGTGTTTAATCCGCCAGATCAGAGGCAGTAATGATGACCAGGAATGTTCTCTATTTAGTGAGTCCTCCAGATCAGAGGCAGTAGTGATGACCAGGAATGTTCTGTATTTAGTGAGTCCTCCAGATCAGAGGCAGTAGGGTTGACCAGGAATGTTCTGTATTTAGTGAGTCCTCCAGATCAGAGGCAGTAGGGTTGACCAGGAATGTTCTCTATTTAGTGAGTCCTCCAGATCAGAGGCAGTAGGGTTGACCAGGAATGTTCTCTATTTAGTGAGTCCTCCAGATCAGAGGCAGTAGGGTTGACCGGGAATGTTCTCTATTTAGTGAGTCCTCCAGATCAGAGGCAGTAGGGTTGACCAGGAATGTTCTCTATTTAGTGAGTCCTCCAGATCAGAGGCAGTAGGGTTGACCAGGAATGTTCTCTATTTAGTGAGTCCTCCAGATCAGAGGCAGTAGGGTTGACCAGGAATGTTCTCTTGATAAGTGTGTGAATTAGACCATTTTCCTGTCCTGCTAAGCAAAATGTAACGAGTACTTTTGGGTGTCAGGGAAAATGGATGGAGAAAAAAGTATAGATTTTCTTTAGGAATGTAGTAAAGTAAAAAATGTAAAGTAGTGAAAAATATACATAGTAAAGTAAAGTACAGATACCCCAAACAACGACTTAAGTAGTACTTTCAAGGATTTTTACTTAAGTACTTTACACCACTGTACAGGATCCAATGTAGGTCACATTGTAATATTACAACGCTAAGTCTCACAGGGTTAAAATATATTTAGGCCCTTTTCCAGGCTGATAGGGAAGGCAAGGCCACATTTCACTCTCTTATTCTCTATCAGTCAGGGTTGGGGTCAATTCCATGTCCATTCCAGTCAATTCTGGAAGTACACATCCAATTCCAATTCTCTTCAATGCTTTTCAATTGGGAAAATGTGGAATTGGAATTTGGTTGACTTTCTGAATGGACTGGAATTGAATGGAAGTGACCACAACCATGCTATCAGTTCTTCAAAACCTCAAGAAAGACTCCATGAAACCATGAAAGTAGTGTACCTAACCTGAGATCTGGTGATTGGAGAGTGTTTGAATATAAACCCTGATGTAAGTGTTATGATACACAGAAAGTGTTTTAAAACAGAATATAAATACTTTGAAACAACCAAAGTGGTTCTTGAATCTGAGTATTGGTGTTTTTAAGAGTGATAGAGCAATAGAACAAAACATTTTTTTTGCAGACTGTGTCTCTCAAATGGTTTAAAAATGCAAATGTATATAGCTTAAATATTGATTGATGATAAGGTCATATGGAGAATATTTTTGCAGAATGTTTTCAATGTTTTATTTAGACATATTAGAAAGAGGAGGAGACAGAGAAGGAGTTAATGAAGAAAGCGGGAATTGAACCCTCGTCTTCTGGGGCAGAAATATGGTACTTTCCATTGGAATTTTACAACTCAACCACACAGACACACTGTAAAAAGAATTCTGTAGTGAATTTGACCAACAAAAAAATATATGCTTACATAGCCGCGGGAAGTAGGGTGCAGCATCCCATGAAAAAAAATCGGAATATTTATTTTTTCTCTCCGCAAAAGTAGTGCACTGGGCCTTTAATAGTGGCGTATTAGCGGACAGATAAGATGTCTGTAGTGTAGGCAAAAAAAAAAAATTCAGCACACCCCTTGAAAATAATAAAAGAGAAAAATGCAGCACCCACATCACCTAACTACTTCCTGGGGATATGTACACTTAATACAAATGAATGCAAGTTGTTTCAATGATTTGTTCATTTAATATTACCCCAAAAATGTAAGGAGAAATCCAACTTTGTTTATGAGGACAACCAAAGATAGTGAAAATGTAGTGATTGAACTCATTGAAAGTCCGGTCACTGCTATTCTTTTAATCTCGTTCAGTTCTATCTGGGATCCTAAGGATGTCCCGGCTCGAAACCCTAACCATAACCCCTACCTCACCCTGATCTAAACTATAACCATAACCTAACCCTCATGTGCCATGAGGTGTAGGTCAAATGGATCATGATGAGCAGATATCAAAACCGTCAGGTAAAATTACTTTCCATAATGAGACGACTCATTCCCACATCTTTGAATTTTAATGGTAGAGTCAAAATCAGCGTCATACAATGCTTGCTGTAAAACCTGTAGTCACTGTTGGGTTGAGCTCTATGCTCAACAATGCCAATATGGGTTAATGCCAAAATGGGTTAAACTGGTAAATGATCAGATACATAAACCAATGTTAAACATTAAAATACTCTAGAAGAAAATACTCTAATTCTGCATTAGACAGGATTTGAAACATCATAATAGTGTTTAGAAGCCATAGAGAGATGAAAGAACATCAAAAGAGAAGATACAGTTGAAGTGGGAAGTTTACATACACTTTGGTTGGAGTCATTAAAACTTGTTTTTCAACCACTCATATTTTCCTTGTTAAGAAACTATAGTTTTGGCAAGTCGGTTAGGACATCTACTTTGCGCATGACACAAGTAATTTTCAACAATTGTTTACAGACAGATTATTTTACTTAATTCACTGTATTACAATTCCAATGGGTCAGAAGTTTACATACACTAAATTGACTGTGCCTTTAACTTCTTATGGCTGCAGGGGCACTATTGAGTAGCTTGGATGAAAGGTGCCCAGAGGTGCCCAGAGTAAACGGCCTGCTCCTCAGTCTCATTTGCTAATATATGCATATTATTATTAGTATTGGATAGAAAACACTCTGAAGTTTCTGAAACTGTTTGAATGATGTCTGTGAGTATAACAGAACTCATATGGCAGGCAAAAACCTGAGAAGGAATCCAAACAGGAAGTGAGAAATCTGAGGCTGGTATATTTTCAAACCCTTCCCTTTTGAAATCCCTGTTAGATATGAATGAAGATTTACTTCCTAGGGCTTCCACTAGATGTCAACCATCTATAGAAATTTGAATGAGGCTTCTGCTGTGATGTGGGGCTGAATACGAACGGAATGCATCAGACTACTGGCAGAGAGCCAGTTCCAAGTCACGCGCAAAGCACATGATATCTTCCTGCATTCCGTTCCTACTCTAGACACAAAGGAATTCTCCGGTTGGAACTTTACTGAAGCTATATGTTAAAAACATCCTAATGATTGATTCTGTAGTTAGTTTGAAATGTTTCTTCGACATGTAATATAACTTTTTGAAGTTTTTGTCCGAAGAAACTGTCGACCAGCTCCAGCGTTTGGATAGGTGTACCAAACGTGCTAACAAAAGTAGCTAATTGGACATAAATAATGGACATTATCGAACAAATCAAGCATTTATTGTGGACCTGGAATTCCTGGGAGACTTTCTGATGAAGATCATCAAAGGTAAGGGAATATTTAGCATGTAATTTATGGTTATAGTTGACTCCAACATGGCAGCTATGCGACTATTTTTCTGAGCGCCGTCTCAGATTATTTCATGGTTTTCTTTTTCCATAAAGTTTTTTTTAAATCTGACACAGCGGTTGCATTGAGGAGAGGTATATCTATAATTCCATGTGTATAACTTGTATTATTCTACATTTATGATGAGTATCTCTGTTGAATCGATGTGGCTATACAAAATCACTGGATGTTTCTGGAACTAGTGAATGTAACGCGCCAATGTAAACTCAGATGTTTTGATATAAATACGAACTTTATCAAACACAACATACATGTATTGTGTAACATGAAGTCCTATGAGTGTCATCTGATGAAGATTATCAAAGGTTAGTGAATAATTTTATCTCTATTTGTGCTTTTTTTCTCTCTCTCTTTGGCTGGAAAAATTGGCTGTGTATTTCTCTGAGTTGTTGGTGACCTAACATAATCATTTACGGTGGTTTCCCCGTAAATCCTATTTGAAATCGGACACTGTGGTGGGATTAACAACAAGACTACCTTGAAAACGATATAAAATACATGTATTATTGAGGAATTTGAATTATGACATTTCTGTTCTTTTGAATTTGGCGCCTTGTACTTTCACTGGTTGTTGTCATATCGATCCCGTTAACGGGATTGCAGCTTGGATAATTCCAGAAAAGGATGTCATGGCTTTAGAAGCTTCTGATAGGCTAATTGACATAATTTGAGTCAGACCCAGCTTCTTAGAAAAGAAAGCGCAGGGACGGAGCTTCGGTGGCGTGCCCGAGCGCTGAGACAGCACGGCTCCAACCCCAGCCTCGGACGCATCCACCTCCACTATGAATGCTAACGAAGGGTCCGGATGCGCCAACATGGGAGCTTCAGTGAACAGCGCCTTCAACTGGTTGAAGGCTCCATCAGCCTCTGCCGACCATCGCAGACGCACCGGCCCCCCCTTCAGCAGTGAGGTAATGGGCGCCGCTACTTGGCCAAAACCCTGGATAAACCTCCGGTAGTAATTGGCAAACCCTAAAAACCGCTGCACCTCCTTTACCGTGGTCGGAGTCGGCCAATTACGCACGGCGTTAATGCGGTCACACTCCATCACCACCCCCGAGCTGTAAATGTGTTAACCCAGGAAGGAAACGGCTGGTTTGGAGAACACACATTTCTCAGCCTTGATGTATAGGTCATGCTCCAGCAGTCGCCCAAGTACCTTGCGCACCAGGGAGACATGCGCGGCGCGTGTGGCAGAATAAATCAAGATGTCATCAATATAGACTATCACACCCTTCCCGTGCAAGTCCCTGAGAATCTCATCTACAAAGGATTGGAAGACGGCTGGAGCATTTTTCAACCCATACGGCATGACGAGGTACTCATAGTGGCCTGATGTGGTACTAAACGCTGTTTTCCATTCGTCTCCTCCCCGAATACGCACCAGATTATACGCGCTCCTGAGGTCCAGTTTTGTACAAAAACGTGCTCCGTGGAATGATTCCACCGCTGTAGAGATGAGAGGTAGCGAATAACTAAATCCCACTGTGACAGAATTTAGACCTCGATAATCAATGCACAGATGCAGACCTCCCTCCTTTTTCTTCACAAAAAAGTAACTTGAAGAGACGGGTGACATGAGGGCTGAATGTACCCCTGTCTCAGAGATTCCGTGACATATGTCTCCATAGCCAACGTCTCCTCCTGTGACAGTGGGTACACGTGACTCCGGGGAAGTGCAGCGTTCTCCTGGAGGTTTATCACGCAATCCCACCGTCGATGGGGTGGTAATTTGGTCACTTTCTTCTTACTAAAAGCAATAGCCAAATCGGCATATTCTGGGGGAATGCGCACAGTGGAAACCTGGTCTGGACTCTCCACCGTCGTGGCACCGATGGAAACTCCTATACACCTACCCAAACACTCGTCTGACCACCCCTGAAGAGCCCCCTGTTTCCAGGAAATGAGGGGATTGTGAATAGCCAGCCAGGGAACCACCAACACCACTGGAAACCCAGGTGAATCGATAAGGTAGAAACTGATCTTCTCCCTACAAAGAAACACTAACTCAAAACAGGTGTACCCAATTAAACCCAATAAACAGAAACAAAAGGAAAGGGAATCAATGGCAGCTAATAGGCCGGCGACGACGACCGCCGAGCGCAGCCCGAACAGGAAGAGGCCCCATCTTCGGCGGGATTCGTGACAGCCACCTGGAACACAACAATGGTTTCAGTACCACACCCTCCTCATAACCACCATGAAACTAAGACTTTAACTTAATCTAAACATGTATCTTTCATTTGCAATCTATGAAAAATCACAGCACAGTTGAAAAATATACGCAAATAGAAATCAAAGCTGGATGATGTTCAGAGACAGAAGGGAGGGTTGAGAGGAGCTGAAGGGTGGGACTAAAAATAACAAGATTGTCAAATATATGTATATAGTATGTATAAGCTGAAACCTAAGTGTTGTAAGTAGAAGCCTAAGTGTTGTTGTCCATTAAATTACTCCAATTAGGGGAGGGGTGGAAGGGTCAGGGGAAAATATCAAAGACAAAATATAATATATATGGGGGATTTGTAATCTAGCAGACAATTACATTGATGGAAGCCACAATCTACCTGCAATATTCGAGCTCATCTACCAGAAACAAGAAAGAAAAAACACACCCTGTTACAAGCAGGAAAAAAGTTATGGACCAACCAGAAATGTGGTCATGTCAACCCTGGATGATGCATGTGTGACCTTTTCACCTGTTTGGCACATTGGAACATTCCAATCTTTTTTGGACATGAACAGGCAGAACAGGTTTAATAAGCAAAGCATAGTTGTATTGTTTTCAGGAAGGTGTTCCCATGGTGAAAGGAGGGACAGGAGGCAGACTAAGTCAGAGAAATATGCCCTTAAAACAGAGGAGTGGTAGACTGTCTATTACAAATTAAATACTACAATGTGTGACTTAATAAATCATTACTGACAAATGAAACAACCAAATCAGGAAGGTTTAACCATGGCAGGGACAGGTGGGATGATGAGTGACAGGAGGGGGGACAGGAGGAGTGATAGGAGGGACAGGAAGGGTGATAGGAGGGACAGGAGGGGTGATAGGACGATTGATAGGAGGGACAGGAAGGGTGATAGAAGGGACAGGAGGGGTGATAGGAGAGACAGTATTGGTGATAGGAGGGACAGGAGAGGAGATAGGATGTACATGAGGGGTGATATGAGGGAGAGGAGGGGAGATAGGGGAGCCAGAAGGGGTGATAGAGAGACAAGTGGGGTCATAGAGACACAAGAGGGGTGATAGGAGAGACAGGAGGGATTTGTGAGACAATAACAAGGATGGGAGAGATGAGAGGAGGGGAAAGTGAGGAAGGTGATGCACTTCTTAAAATGTTTCTGGTTCATCCACAACTTGTTTCCTGTTTGTATCAGGATGCGTTTAAAGGAATGATCTCTCCAAGTACAAGTCACAGGATTTTTTGTTGTTGTTGAGGATTTTTAATGCAAGTTGAGATGTCCTTGGATGAATGTCAACAAGATGCATGACCGATGTTGTTAAAAGACCCACATATACCTAAATAAACATTGGGTGTATGACTTTTGGTTCGGAACTTTTGTGAAACATCACAGCACAGTTGATAAATACAGTGCCTTGCGAAAGTATTCGGCCCCCTTGAACTTTGCGACCTTTTGCCACATTTCAGGCTTCAAACATAAAGATATAAAACTGTATTTTTTTGTGAAGAATCAACAACAAGTGGGACACAATCATGAAGTGGAACGACATTTATTGGATATTTCAAACTTTTTTAAGAAATCAAAAACTGAAAAATTGGGCGTGCAAAATTATTCAGCCCCTTTACTTTCAGTGCAGCAAACTCTCTCCAGAAGTTCAGTGAGGATCTCTGAATGATCCAATGTTGACCTAAATGACTAATGATGATAAATACAATCCACCTGTGTGTAATCAAGTCTCCGTTTAAATGCACCTGCACTGTGATAGTCTCAGAGGTCCGTTAAAAGCGCAGAGAGCATCATGAAGAACAAGGAACACACCAGGCAGGTCCGAGATACTGTTGTGAAGAAGTTTAAAGCCGGATTTGGATACAAAAAGATTTCCCAAGCTTTAAACATCCCAATGAGCACTGTGCAAGCGATAATATTGAAATGGAAGGAGTATCAGACCACTGCAAATCTACCAAGACCTGGCCGTCCCTCTAAACTTTCAGCTCATACAAGGAGAAGACTGATCAGAGATGCAGCCAAGAGGCCCATGATCACTCTGGATGAACTGCAGAGATCTACAGCTGAGGTGGGAGACTCTGTCCATAGGACAACAATCAGTTGTATATTGCACAAATCTGGCCTTTATGGAAGAGTGGCAAGAAGAAAGCCATTTTTTAAAGATATCCATAAAAAGTGTCGTTTAAAGTTTGCCACAAGCCACCTGGGAGACACACCAAACATGTGGAAGAAGGTGCTCTGGTTGGATGAAACCAAAATTGAACTTTTTGGCAACAATGCAAAACGTTATGTTTGGCGTAAAAGCAACACAGCTCATCACACTGAACACACCATCCCCACTGTCAAACATGGTGGTGGCAGCATCATGGTTTGGGCCTGCTTTTCTTCAGCAGGGACAGGGAAGATGGTTAAAATTGATGGGAAGATGGATGGAGCCAAATACAGGACCATTCTGGAAGAAAACCTGATGGAGTCTGCAAAAGACCTGAGACTGGGACGGAGATTTGTCTTCCAACAAGACAATGATCCAAAATATAAAGCAAAATCTACAATGGAATGGTTCAAAAATAAACATATCCAGGTGTTAGAATGGCCAAGTCAAAGTCCAGACCTGAATCCAATCGAGAATCTGTGGAAAGAACTGAAAACTGCTGTTCACAAATGCTCTCCATCCAACCTCACTGAGCTCGAGCTGTTTTGCAAGGAGGAATGGGAAAAAATGTCAGTCTCTCGATGTGCAAAACTGATAGAGAAATACCCCAAGCGACTTACAGCTGTAATCGCAGCAAAAGGTGGCGCTACAAAGTATTAACTTAAGGGGGCTGAATAATTTTGCACGCCCAATTTTTCAGTTTTTGATTTGTTAAAAAAGTTTGAAATATCCAATAAATGTCGTTCTACTTCATGATTGTGTCCCACTTGTTGTTGATTCTTCACAAAAAAATACAGTTTTATATCTTTATGTTTGAAGCCTGAAATGTGGCAAAAGGTCGCAAAGTTCAAGGGGGCCGAATACTTTCGCAAGGCACTGTATATTATACATATTTACAAAAAAATACATGGGAGATTTGTAATCTAGCAGACAATTACATTGATGGAAGCCACAATCTACCTGCAATAAGAAAGAAACAAGAAAGAAAAAACACACCCTGTTACAAGCAGGAAAAAAGTTATGGACCAACCAGAAATGTGGTCATGTCAACCCTGGATGATGCATGTGTGACTTTTTCACCTGTTTTGCACATTGGAACATTCCAATCTCTTTGGACATGAACAGGCAGAACAGGTTTAATAAGCAAAGCATAGTTGTATTGTTTTCAGGAAGGTGTTCCCATGGTGAAAGGAGGGACAGGAGGCAGACTAAGTCAGAGAAATATGCCCTTAAAACAGAGGAGTGGTAGACTGTCTATTACAAATTAAATACTACAATGTGTGACTTAATAAATAATTACTGACAAATGGATCAACCAAATCAGGAAGGTTTAACCATGGCATTGATGATAACAGAGACAGGAGGGGTGATGGGAGGGACAGGAGGGAAGATAGGTGGAACAGGAGGGGTGATAGAAGGGACAGGAATGGTGATAGGAGGGACTACAGGGGTGATAGGAGGGACTACAGGGGTGATAGGAGAGACAAGACGGGTGTTAGGAGAGACAAGAGGGGTGATAGGAGAGACAAGAGGGGTGATAGGAGAGACAAGAGGGGTGATAGCAGAGACAAGAGGGGTGATAGCAGAGATAACAACAAGGAGGAAAAGTGAGGAAGGTGATACAATTCGTAAAGTGTTTGAAGGTTCTCCCACAACTTGTTTCCTGCTTGTAGCAGGACGCGTTTAAGGGAATGTTCTCTCTAACTATGTCACATGATTTGTTTAGATAATGTTTCTTTAGTGAGGGTGTGTAATGCAAGTTGAGATGTCCGTGGATAAATGTCAACAAGATGAATAACCAATGTTGTTAAAAGACCCACACATACCTAAACAAACAATGGGTATATGACTTTTGGTTCTTAACTTTTGTGAATCATCAAAGCACAGTTGAAAAATGTATGTCAAATGGACAAGAGGGGTGATGGGAGAGACAAGAGGGGTGATAGGAGGGACAGGAGGGGTGATAGTAGGGACAGTAAGGATGATTGGAGGGACAGGAAGGGTGATTGGAGGGACAGGAAGGGTGATAGGAGGGACTAGAGGGGTTATAGGAGGGACAGGAAGGGTGATAGGAGGGACAGGACGGGTGATAGGAGGGACAGGAGGGGTGATAGGAGAGACATGAGTGAAGATAGCTAGAACAGGAGGGGTGATAGGAGGGACAGGAAGGGTGATAGGAGAGACAGGAGTAAAGATAGCTAGAACAGGAGGGGTTATAGGAGAGAAAGGAGTGAAGATAGCTAGAACAGGAGGGGTTATAGGAGAGACAGGAGTGAAGATAGCTAGAACAGGAGGGGTTATAGGAGGGACAGGAGTGAAGATAGCTAGAACAGGAGGGGTTATAGGAGGGACAGGACGGGTGATAGGAGAGACAGGAGGGAAGATAGGTGGAACAGGAGGGGTGATAGGAGGGACAGGAATGGTGATAGGAGGGACTAGAGGGATGATAGCAGGAACAGGAATGGTGATAGGAGGGACTAGAGGGGTGATAGGAGGAACAGGACGGGAGATAGGAGGGACAGGAATGGTGATAGGAGGGACAGGAATGGTGATAAGAGGGACTAGAGGTGTGATAGGAGAGATAATAACAAGGAGGGAAAGTGAGGAAGGTGATACAATTCGTAAAGTGTTTCAGGTTCTCCCACAACTTGTTTCCTGCTTTTAGCAGGACGCATTTAAAGGAATGTTCTCTCTAACTATGTCACATGATTTGTTTTAGATAATGTTTCTATAGTGAGGGTGTGTAATGCAAGTCGAGATGTCCGTGGATGAATGTCAACAAGATGTATAACCGACATTGTTAGACCAACACATACCTAAACAAACATTGGGTGTATGACTTTTGGTTCGGAACTTTTGTGAAACATCACAGCACAATTGAAAAATGTATGTCAAAAGGACAGTAAGGGTGATAGGAGGGACAAGAGGGATGATAGGAGAGACAGGAAATGTGATAGGAGGGACAGGAGGGGTGATAGTAGGGGCAGGAAGGTTGATCGGAGGGACAGGAAGGGTGATAGGAGGGGCAGGAAGGGTTATAAAAGAGACAGGAGGGATGATAGGAGAGACAGGAGGCGTGATAGTAGGGGCAGGAAGGGTGATCGGAGGGACAGGAAGGGTGATAGGAGGGACAGGAAAGGTGATAGGAGAGATAATAACAAGGAGGGGAAAGTGAGGAAGGTGATAGTTCAACAACTTGTGACCTGCTTGTAGCAGGACGCGTTTAAAGGAATGTTCTCTCCAACTATAAAGTCACATATTTTTTTTTAGATACGGTTGTTAAAAGACCCACACATACCTAAACAAACATTGGGTGAATTACTTTTGTCTCTTTGCCACCTGGAATACAACAATGGTTTCAGTACCACACCCTCCTCATAACCACCAGGAAACTAAGGCTTTCAGTAAATCTAAACATTTGTCTTTCATTTACAATCTGTAAAAACTATGGGAATAGAAATCTTCAGAACTTTTGTGAAACATCAATGCACAGTTGAAAAATATACGCAAATAGAAATCAAAGCTGGATGATGTTCAGAGACAGATGGGAGGGTTGAGAGGAGCTGAAGGGTGGGACTAAAAATAACAAGATTGTCAAATACACTGTGTATGTATATAGTATGTATAAGCTGAAACCTAAGTGTTGTAAGTAAAAGCCTAAGTGTTGTTGTCCATTAAATTACTCCAATTAGGGGAGGGGTGTAAACCCAGTACAACGTAAATTCACACTCACATAACCACGGTTCAATGAACTTAAAGGTGCATTCAGCTGACTTTGAAAACAACTTACGCAACACATTCATTTTTTCAAGCCGCCAATAACTGTGTTGTTTTTTTCTCATTCTGCTTTGAGTCACCAAGGACACAGATTTTACAACGTGACTAACTGCCAAGAGAATACGTAAGGGTGTGTCTGGTGTGGCGTTCCTGACAGACACCATAACCTTACAGTATAAACAAACACTGAGGAATGTAGTGACACCCCTCTACTGTCTAACACACCTGACAGATCTACTCATCTACACTCCAAGTCCTGGTAAATAACCTGTATAGTCTACTTTATGTAGCCTGTATAGTCTACTTTATGTAACCTGTATAGTCTACTTTATGTGACTTGTATAGTCTACTTTATGTAACATCTATAGTCTACATTATGTAGCCTGTATAGTCTACATTATGTAACCTGTATAGTCTACATTATGTAACCTGTCTAGTCTACTTTATGTAACATATATAGTCTACTATATGTAACCTGTATAGTCTACTTTATGTAACCTGTATAGTCTACTTTATGTAACCTGTATAGTCTACTTTATGTAACATCTATAGTCTACATTATGTAACCTGTATAGTCTACTTTATGTAACCTGTATAGTCTACTTTATGTAACCTGTATAGTCTACTTTATGTAACCTGTATAGTCTACATTATGTAACCTGTATAGTCTACATTATGTAACCTGTATAGTCTACTTTATGTAACCTGTATAGTCTACTTTATGTAACCTGTATAGTCTACATTATGTAACCTGTATAGTCTACTTTATGTAACCTGTATAGTCTACTTTATGTAACCTGTATAGTCTACATTATGTAACCTGTATAGTCTACTTTATGTAACATCTATAGTCTACTTTATGTAACCTGTATAGTCTACATTATGTAACCTGTATAGTCTACTTTATGTAACCTGTATAGTCTACATTATGTAACCTGTATAGTCTACTTTATGTAACCTGTATAGTCTACTTTATGTAACCTGTATAGTCTACTTTATGTAACCTGTATAGTCTACATTATGTAACCTGTATAGTCTACATTATGTAACCTGTATAGTCTACTTTATGTAACCTGTATAGTCTACTTTATGTAACCTGTATAGTCTACATTATGTAACCTGTATAGTCTACTTTATGTAACATCTATAGTCTACTTTATGTAACCTGTATAGTCTACATTATGTAACCTGTATAGTTTACTTTATGTAACCTGTATAGTCTACATTATGTAACCTGTATAGTCTACTTTATGTAACCTGTATAGTCCACTTTATGTAACCTGTATAGTCTACATTATGTAACCTGTATAGTCTACTTTATGTAACCTGTATAGTCTACTTTATGTAACCTGTATAGTCCACTTTATGTAACCTGTATAGTCTACATTATGTAACCTGTATAGTCTACTTTATGTAACCTGTATAGTCCACTTTATGTAACCTGTATAGTCTACATTATGTAACCTGTATAGTCTACTTTATGTAACCTGTATAGTCTACTTTATGTAACCTGTATAGTCCACTTTATGTAACCTGTATAGTCTACATTATGTAACCTGTATAGTCTACTTTATGTAACCTGTATAGTCTACTTTATGTAACCTGTATAGTCTACATTATGTAACCTGTATAGTCTACTTTATGTAACCTGTATAGTCTACTTTATGTAACCTGTATAGTCTACATTATGTAACCTGTATAGTCTACTTTATGTAACCTGTATAGTCTACTTTATGTAACCTGTATAGTCTACTTTATGTAACCTGTATAGTCTACTTTATGTAACCTGTATAGTCTACTTTATGTAACCTGTATAGTCTACATTATGTAACCTGTATAGTCTACTTTATGTAACCTGTATAGTCTACTTTATGTAACCTGTATAGTCTACTTTATATAACCTGTATAGTCTACTTTATGTAACCTGTATAGTCTACATTATGTAACCTGTATAGTCTACTTTATGTAACCTGTATAGTCTACTTTATGTAACCTGTATAGTCTACTTTATGTAACCTGTATAGTCTACTTTATGTAACCTGTATAGTCTACTTTATGTAACCTGTATAGTCTACTTTATGTAACCTGTATAGTCTACTTTATGTAACCTGTATAGTCTACATTATGTAACCTGTATAGTCTACTTTATGTAACCTGTATAGTCTACTTTATGTAACCTGTATAGTCTACTTTATGTAACCTGTATAGTCTACTTTATGTAACCTGTATAGTCTACTTTATGTAACCTGTATAGTCTACTTTATGTAACCTGTATAGTCTACTTTATGTAACCTGTATAGTCTACTTTATGTAACCTGTCTAGTCTACTTTATGTAGCCTGTATAGTCTACTTTATGTAGCCTGTATAGTCTACTTTATGTAACCTGTATAGTCTACTTTATGTAACCTCTATGGTCTACTCTATGTAACCTGTATAGTCTACTTTATGTAACATCTATAGTCTACTTTATGTAACCTGTATAGTCCACTTTATGTAACCTGTATAGTCTACTTTATGTAACCTGTATAGTCTACTTTATGTAACCTGTATAGTCTACTTTATGTAACCTGTATAGTCTACATTATGTAACCTGTATAGTCTACTATATGTAACCTGTATAGTCTACTTTATGTAACCTGTATAGTCTACTTTATGTAGCCTGTATAGTCTACTTTATGTAACCTGTATAGTCTACTTTATGTAACCTATATAGTCTACTTTATGTAACCTGTATAGTCTACTTTATGTAGCCTGTATAGTCTACTTTATGTAACCTGTATAGTCTACATTATGTAACCTGTATAGTCTACTTTATGTAGCCTGTATAGTCTACATTATGTAACCTGTATAGTCTACTTTATGTAACCTATATAGTCTACTTTATGTAACCTGTATAGTCTACTTTATGTAGCCTGTATAGTCTACATTATGTAACCTGTATAGTCTACTTTATGTAACCTATATAGTCTACTTTATGTAACCTGTATAGTCTACTTTATGTAGCCTGTATAGTCTACTTTATGTAACCTGTATAGTCTACATTATGTAACCTGTATAGTCTACTTTATGTAACCTGTATAGTCTACTTTATGTAACCTGTATAGTCTACTTTATGTAACCTGTATAGTCTACTTTATGTGACTTGTATAGTCCACTTTATGTAACCTGTATAGTCCACTTTATGTAACCTGTATAGTCTACTATATGTAACCTGTATAGTCTACTTTATGTAACCTGTATAGTCTACTTTATGTAACATCTATAGTCTACTTTATGTGACTTGTATAGTCCACTTTATGTAACCTGTATAGTCCACTTTATGTAACCTGTATAGTCTACTTTATGTAACCTGTATAGTCCACTTTATGTAACCTGTATAGTCTACTTTATGTAACCTGTATAGTCTACTTTATGTAACCTGTATAGTCTACATTATGTAACCTGTATAGTCTACTTTATGTAACCTGTATAGTCTACTTTATGTAACCTTCAAGGGGGATATGTTGGTCACATTCATATTCTTCACTTTATTAAGTGCTTGCATGTCTTCTGTTTGACACCAAGTTATATCTAGTACATTGTTCTGTCTTTATACAGTATACAGTATACTGTATATTCTGGTAATGGGAAAAATGTGTAGTTTTCACTTTTGGTTACTTGACAATAACACATTTAAAAATAGAATATGACGATGAAGGGGTGAGGTTTGAATGTAAAGGGCAACATTTTCTGTGAGCACTGAGGGTCTGTGAGACGGTGATGATTATTTAGTCAGATTTAAAGTGTAAATAGTGTGAAAGTGCAATGCCCACCAATGCAATCGGCAAGATGTTATAATCCAAACGTATTTATTTAAAATGCTATGTTTCTTTAAAAAAAGGGGTTGTGATATTTCACTGTGGATAAGTGTCTTCTTACTGAGGCTACTAAGAGTAGTTTTGAAGCCATGCATTTATACTCGTGTCTTGTTTTTCTTTGTGTACAATAATAAAATGCAGTACGACAGGATCTTTCTAAATGTGTCTCCGTCCATGATTATATATCACAGTCTCAAGGTTAATGTACAGTGCCTTGCGAAAGTATTCGGCCCCCTTGAACTTTGCGACCTTTTGCCACATTTCAGGCTTCAAACATAAAGATATAAAACTGTATTTTTTTTGTGAAGAATCAACAACAAGTGGGACACAATCATGAAGTGGAACGACATTTATTGGATATTTCAAACCTTTTTAACAAATCAAAAACTGAAAAATTGGGCGTGCAAAATTATTCAGCCCCTTTACTTTCAGTGCAGCAAACTCTCTCCAGAAGTTCAGTGAGGATCTCTGAATGATCCAATATTGACCTAAATGACTAATGATGATAAATACAATCCACCTGTGTGTAATCAAGTCTCCGTATAAATGCACCTGCACTGTGATAGTCTCAGAGGTCCGTTAAAAGCGCAGAGAGCATCATGAAGAACAAGGAACACACCAGGCAGGTCCGAGATACTGTTGTGAAGAAGTTTAAAGCCGGATTTGGATACAAAAAGATTTCCCAAGCTTTAAACATCCCAAGGAGCACTGTGCAAGCGATAATATTGAAATGGAAGGAGTATCAGACCACTGCAAATCTACCAAGACCTGGCCGTCCCTCTAAACTTTCAGCTCATACAAGGAGAAGACTGATCAGAGATGCAGCCAAGAGGCCCATGATCACTCTGGATGAACTGCAGAGATCTACAGCTGAGGTGGGAAACTCTGTCCATAGGACAACAATCAGTCGTATATTGCACAAATCTGGCCTTTATGGAAGAGTGGCAAGAAGAAAGACATTTCTTAAAGATATCCATAAAAAGTGTCGTTTAAAGTTTGCCACAAGCCACCTGGGAGACACACCAAACATGTGGAAGAAGGTGCTCTGGTCAGATGAAACCAAAATTGAACTTTTTGGCAACAATGCAAAACGTTATGTTTGGCGTAAAAGCAACACAGCTGAACACACCATCCCCACTGTCAAACATGGTGGTGGCAGCATCATGGTTTGGGCCTGCTTTTCTTCAGCAGTGACAGGGAAGATGGTTAAAATTGATGGGAAGATGGATGGAGCCAAATACAGGACCATTCTGGAAGAAAACCTGATGGAGTCTGCAAAAGACCTGAGACTGGGACGGAGATTTGTCTTCCAACAAGACAATGATCCAAAACATAAAGCAAAATCTACAATGGAATGGTTCAAAAATAAACATATCCAGGTGTTAGAATGGCCAAGTCAAAGTCCAGACCTGAATCCAATCGAGAATCTGTGGAAAGAACTGAAAACTGCTGTTCACAAATGCTCTCCATCCAACCTCACTGAGCTCGAGCTGTTTTGCAAGGAGGAATTGGAAAAAATGTCAGTCTCTCGATGTGCAAAACTAATAGAGACATACCCCAAGCGACTTACAGCTGTAATCGCAGCAAAAGGTGGTGCTACAAAGTATTAACTTAAGGGGGCTGAATAATTTTGCACGCCCAATTTTTCAGTTTTTGATTTGTTAAAAAAGTTTGAAATATCCAATAAATGTCATTCCACTTCATGATTGTGTCCCACTTGTTGTTGATTCTTCACAAAAAAATACAGTTTTATATCTTTATGTTTGAAGCCTGAAATGTGGCAAAAGGTCGCAAAGTTCAAGGGGGCCGAATACTTTCGCAAGGCACTGTATGTATGTTATAGAGCAAACGTCGCAATTATCACAACACAGGTTTAAATCTGGGGGGGGGGGCTTTCCTAGTGATTTTACCCACACACCACTACACATACAGTACAAACTCCAGTCAGCCACACTGGAATTGAATAAAACCGACATTATCTCAGCTTCTGTGTGTTTTTTTTTTGTAAAGCTGATATTTACTATGGGTTGGTTTTGGACAGACAGAAATTATACAAGTCTAACAGAGAGTAAATGATTAATGAAGTGTTTAATGGATTTTTAAATGAAGAAGACACAAACCATTAAAGCAATATTTTTCCAGCATCAATACAATGTCCATGAAAATAAGCAGCCATTGTTTACAATACCGGGTGGATGCAACAAAAACAAATGGTCAAATTGAGTTTTCAGTGACCCTTTACTTTACAGTGTCATGAAATAGTTATGAATTGAATATGAACTATTTGTTCTTAGATAGTCATTCATCATGCTCCCAAGGAGGGAATGGGAGATGTATTATGCCTACTGTAAAGGGGAGTCGTGCTGTAGTTCATGTCTTATGTAGGCTGACAGGGAGAAATACATGTCCTCATTCAGGGAAATATAACATTCTTGACTCTCAAAATGTGCAGTAACCAAGTCAATATTCATCACTAAGAGTAAAAAGCAAAATCTATGTGCATGCTGTTAGTGATTGAGACCCATACCAGGCCAAACACAAAACTACAACATAGAAAAAAGAACATAGACTACCCACCCAACTCACGCCCTGACCATACTAAAACAAAGACATAACAAAAGAACTAAGGTCAGAACGTGACACAGAGCTAGACGTCAATAACTTCTTTATATTTACAGACTGGTCCTCAGCCATAACATGGGTTAATCTTAAATCAGTCTCATCAATAATGTAATATATGTTGCATAGTGTGGGAGCCATTATCTACAGTAATTTACCATCCCTAAGAACTGCAACATGTTTCATTTCATAATTCATTTTAACGCTTATAAAATCACTATTTCTCTATCTTCATCTATTTTCTTGTCCTGTTGGCTTAGAATATGTCCTAAATACTTAACATAAGTCGACCATTATTAAAACTTATTCTTGCTAACTTTATAACCTTATTCAACAACAAAATATTATAATACTATTATATCAATTTCACAGCTTTATAGTGTTAAATTTCTCCCAAAAATATAATCCACATACAACAAAAGCTAACTACCTAAGGGAGTATAAAACTTGGAATCCAAACCACCCCTAACTATCTGGGTGAACTAAAATGTAAGAAAAACTAATTTACTAAATTTAGGAGAGTACTAGAATCAGGGACGCAGGAAACTCTTAAAATAATACTTGTATTTAATCCTTATAAATCCAGCACCATTCTCTTTCCCACTAAGGGTGGAGGAGCCTTTCGGACTAAAAACATGGACAAGTAGAAAAAAAAAAAAAACTTATTCTCCTCCAATAATAACATCATTATCAATTTTTTAATTAAACATAGGCATAATCCCTGCTATTACTTCTGGTTTTAATAAATACTGCCTTCAATTAGGTCAATCAAATAATTCAGGAGAAACAGTTACAGGTAGAACTCCTTTAATAAATCCCACATCTGTCACTCATTTTAACCATAACATCTCTGGTATCCCTGTGTCTAGCTTGAAACTTTCTCTCTGCTCTCGCTCTCGTTGTCTCTGTCTCTCTCTCTATATTGCTTTCTGTCTCTCTCTCTCTCTTGCTCTCTGTCTCTCTCTCTATCCTGCTCTCTGTCTCTCTCTCTATCCTGCTCTCTGTCTCTCTGTCTATCCTGCTCTCTGTCTCTCTCTCTATCTTGCTCTCTGTCTCTCTCTCTATCTTGCTCTCTGTCTCTCTCTCTATCCTGCTCTCTGTCTCTCTGTCTATCCTGCTCTCTGTCTCTCTCTCTATCTTGCTCTCTGTCTCTCTCTCTATCTTGCTCTCTGTCTCTCTTTCTCCGTCTCAGAATGTAGGAATAATTACTATTGTGACTTTTGATAAGTTATTAGGTCTCACACGTATACGAGTTATCGCTTCTTATGACTTTTGACTGGTCAATAAACCTATCTCACACGCACATCATTTTTCCCCTGCTGATATCCTTCTTGAAACTTTCTCTCTCTCTTTCTCTACACTTGCCTTCTTGTCTTCTTTTCCGGGCTTCAGACAGCCAAGTATTTAACCCTCGACCTGCTGTTTCCCTTGACTATCTAAACATGTCTTATGTATCTACTTTATCATTCATTCTAATTTTTCTGCATCTAGACGTCTCTCAAATTCGTACTTCTTTCTCCATTTTGGGCATTAGATTTACCTCTCATCCCCGGTTAATTCCGGGACCTCCTTTGAGGATTTACCACCAATGTTTATTCAATTACTGTTATGCATACTCAATTACTATATTGATTTTCTAATATGTATTCTCACTTTCTATGGATGTACTCTAGTGTCATACTTAATCTCACTTACTCATCGTCCTAGACTAACGTAATTTACTTGACTTTATTTCGCCTTCTATATTACGTTTTCCGGCTACTGTATACCAACCAGTTTTACTTTTAGGTCTTACTGTTAGATAGTTTACATTGGTAATGGCCATAGATACCTTGGGTCATTACGGACCCAAACTTACTTACCTCGAAATGTCTTACTTAGATCTGTGACCCAGTGCCGCCAACACTAACATAGATACTTTTGTCTTAAACTTTCTCAACATTAGATTATATGGACGGTATACCCGATACAAATCTTACTTAGTTTTACAGTTAAAATCATCCCTGACCAATGCTTTATAGGAATTTAATCCACTCCATTCTAAGTCATCAACTACACTAATTAGCATAACCCAACGGACAAAAAATCTTACTAGAAAATATTCATATTCATGAAATATAGTGAAACACAGCTTAGCCTGTTGTTAATCACCCTGTCATCTCAGATTTTGAAATTATGCTTTACAGACAAAGCAAGACAAGCATTTGTGTAAATTTATCGATAGCCTAGCATAGCATGGGAAGACCCACTCTCAAACTGTGTCTCTTTAGTATCCTTACATGAGTACAGAAATGACTACTACTAGTACTACTATTACTATTATTACTACTACTACTACTACTGCTACTACTAGTACTCTCACACAGGGCTTGAGACTGACAGATCTTCACTCCGAACATGAACAGCAAAGTTTATCTGTCTGGTGAGTAGCCTTTAGGTTATAAAGATGGGAACTGAACTGAATGATTTGAAATAGAAAGGTATAGGGGATGTTTTTTCTAATGTGCTTTTTCCTTTAAATTATATGTATAAAGATGTACAGCAGTGGGGAGCATTTATTTAATGTTACCCCACACTTCAGTTAGATGGAACCTTTGTGTGGGTTTTTAGCAATGTTGGTGTAGGCCTCTTGTTGACATTCATCCAAGGACACCTCGACTTGCATTACACACCCTCACTGTGGAAATATTTCTCATGAAATCACGTGATTTCACATCTCCTGTCCCTGCCATTATCTATCCTGTCCCTCCCTCTGGCCCTCCCTATCACCCCTCCTGTCAATCCTATCACCCCTCCTGTCTCTCCTATCACCCATCCTGTCTCTCCTATCACCCGTCCAGTCTTACCTATCACCCCTCCAGTCTTACCTATCACCCCTCCTGTCTCTCCTATCACCCCTCCTGTCTCTCCTCTCACCCCTCCTGTCTCTCCTCTCACCCCCCTGTCACTCCTCTCACCCCTCCTGTCTCTCCTATCACCCCTCCTGTCTCTCCTCTCACCCCCCTGTCTCTCCTCTCACCCCCCCTGTCTCTCTTCTCACCCCTCCTGTCTCTCCTCTCACCCCCCCTGTCTCTCCTCTCACCCCTTCTGTCTCTCCTATCACCCCTTCTGTCTCTCCTACCACCCCTCCTGTCTCTCCTATCACCCCTTCTGTCTCTCCTACCACCCCTCCTGTCCCTCCTATCACCCCTTCTGTCTCTCCTCTCACCCCTCCTGTCTCTCCTCTCACCCCCCTGTCTCTCTTCTCACCCATCCTGTCTCTCCTATCAGCCGTCCAGTCTTACCTATCACCCCTCCAGTCTTACCTATCACCCCTCCTGTCTCTCCTATCACCCCTCCTGTCTCTCCTCTCACCCCCCGTGTCTCTCCTCTCACCCCCCCTGTCTCTTCTCTCACCCCCCCTGTCTCTCTTCTCACCCCTCCTGTCTCTCCTCTCACCCCCCTGTCTCTCCTCTCACCCCTCCTGTCTCTCCTCTCACCCCCCTGTCTCTCTTCTCACCCCTCCGGTCTCTCCTACTAGCCCTCCTGTCTCTCCTATCACCCCTTCTGTCTCTCCTACCACCCCTCCTGTCCCTCCTATCAACCCTTCTGTCTCTCCTCTCACCCCTCCTGTCTCTCCTCTCACCCCCCTGTCTCTCTTCTCACCCCTCCTGTCTCTCCTATCACCCCTCCTGTCTCTCCTATCACCCCCCGTGTCTCTCCTCTCACCCCCCTGTCTCTCCTCTCACCCCCTGTCTCTCTTCTCACCCCTCCTGTCTCTCCTCTCACCCCCCCTGTCTCTCCTGTCACCCCTTCTGTCTCTCCTATCACCCCTTCTGTCTCTCCTTCCACCCCTCCTGTCCCTCCTATCACCCCTCCTGTCACTCCTATCACCCCTTCTGTCTCTCCTACCACCCCTCCTGTCCCTCCTATCACCCCTTCTGTCTCTCCTCTCACCCCTCCTGTCTCTCCTCTCACCCCCCTGTCTCTCTTCTCACCCCTCCTGTCTCTCCTATCACCCCTCCTGTCTCTCCTATCACCCCTCCTGTCTCTCCTATCACCCCTCCTGTCTCTCCTATCACCTCTCCTGTCTCTCCTCTCACCCCCCTGTCACTCCTCTCACCCCCCTGTCTCTCTTCTCACCCCTCCTGTCTCTCCTCTCACCCCCCCTGTCTCTCCTCTCACCCCTTCTGTCTCTCCTATCACCCCTTCTGTCTCTCCTACCACCCCTCCTGTCCCTCCTATCACCCCTCCTGTCTCTCTTATCACCCCTTCTGTCTCTCCTACCACCCCTCCTGTCCCTCCTATCACCCCTTCTGTCTCTCCTCTCACCCCTCCTGTCTCTCCTCTCACCCCCCTGTCTCTCTTCTCACCCATCCTGTCTCTCCTATCACCCCTCCTGTCTCTCCTATCACCCCTCCTGTCTCTCCTATCACCCCTCCTGTCTCTCCTATCACCTCTCCTGTCTCTCCTCTCACCCCTCCTGTCTCTCCTCTCACCCCTCCTGTCCCACATCCTGTCTCTCCCATCACCCCTCCTGTCCCCCATCCTGTCTCTCTTATCACCTCTCCTGTCTCTCCCATCACCCCTCCTGTCCCCCATCCCGTCTCTCCTATCACCTCTCCTGTCTCTCCCATTACCCCTCCTGTCTCTCATCCTGTCTCTCCTATCACCTCTCCTGTCTCTCCCATCACCCCTCCTGTCCCTCAACCTGTCTCTCCTGTCACCTCTCCCGTCCTTGCCATTGGTAGACCTTCCTGAAAACAATGACACAATACTTAGCTTAAACCTGTTCTGCCAGTTCATGTCTTTAAAGATTAGTGTTCCAATGTGGTTAGCCAAAAAGATGACAAGATAATTGACAGAGTCATTTTCTAGGCTTAATAACAAACAGACATGCCACATTTCTGGTTCTTCCACAACTGGTTTCCTGCTTGTAGAAGGGCACGGTTGCACAAATAATTTTCTCTAACTATAAGTCACATGTTTTCATGAGAAAATGTTTCTGCAGTGAGAGTATGCAATGCAAGTCAAGGTATCCTTGAGAGAGCCAGTAGTCATACACTCATTGTTTGTTTAGGGCATCACCGTCTCTCATCACACAGACACTTCAGTTAAAAGGCCGCTCAATTTTAAATGTCGGTTATCGGTAGTGGTATCATTTTAATTGTCGGAGTAGAGGACCTTGTGCATTTCAGGTAAAATAACAACATAATGTTTAAATCCCAGGACAAATTAGCTGGCAAAAACAAGCTAGCTTTCCCCAAATGAATATAGTTGGTTCATTGATATTTCAACCTGCTCGTCCTGATCGCGTCTTGTGTGGGTGGACAAATATTTTGCGGGTTTAGACGGTATGTACTGCCTGAAGGGGCAGCAGCCCCTAAATGGCATAAGCTGCTCATCAACAGTAATGGGCCCAGGGTTGTAAATCAGGGGAAGGGAGTCCACCCATTTGTCCCACACTGACCTGATTGCAGCTAGCATGTCTCTCTGCCGCCGAGCTGGTCTGGTGTCTCGGTTATCAACGCCTTCCCTCCAAATTAGTGCAGTCCAGAATGATTTTCTTGATGATGTCTGGGATAAACAGATCAAAAGAAGACTTAATGTCCTGCACATGAGTATCCGCCATCCGCGTCAGGCCCTGGTTGCATCCTTCTCACATTAGCAGCCATGCAGGGTGGCTCATTCCTTGGACAAGAGTACCAAAAAATGTCACAATTTCTTAACATCCATATTTCTCCTCCTGCAGGCTGCTGATGAGCTGGTCCTGGAGCTGGCTGAGGGTCAATCTCATCCTCTTCTTCCAACTCACTGTCAGACTTTAAATTGAAATTCTTCAGCCTCCAAAGTTGAAGACGCTCCTTCCACACTAGCTTCTCTCTCTGCAAAATGATTTCTCAGGCCCCCCGAGCAGAGATACTTTTTTTTCTATGCGGTTCTATTATTTGTTCTATGTTTTCTCGAATGTGGTATGGAGCCACACATGCAAGCTATTTGTTGTCACTCCCCAATTTGCACCTGGCTGGGTTAGAGTGTGGGGAAAATAATGCATTCGTTTTTTACAATGTATGGAAATAATGTATTGTAATAACATTGTGCGGGTTCCCCCAAGACATTGTGTAGTTTCACACACTACAAAGTTTAAAGAGTATGAGGAAAGCGGGAGACAGGCAGACAGGCAGGGAGACAGACAGGTTCTTGGTGCTATGTTGAAACAGTAGGCCCAGGGTGGAGAAAGACAGACTGAAGGCACACAGCAAACCTTTTTGTTACCTTTTTTTTGTTTTCACCTATACACACACTTTTCCACACTTCTATTACACACAGCTCCAGTGGACCTGAACACCACATGTTATAAGTAGGGGGGTGCACAGTGTGCACTCAATGGAAATGTGTTCTTTTACATGTTCTTCACAGACAATTAGCCAAGACCAATGATTTTCAGGTTGAACACATTATTCAATTTTTCTTTCAGTAAACATTAAAAATGGATCCCACAGACCCGAACACCACACAAGGGTTAAACTTCTTGAATCAGATATTTTTTGTGTTCAAATACACATTTAGATTTGTGAACAGCTATCCACAACAACCTCAATCTGTAAAGCACAAATAGCTAAATGAGAGAGCAGCAGTGTGATTCACATCAACGCGCTATGTAGATATAAAAAATAAGTGAAATCTGTATCACCATTGTCTACACCACTGCTGTCATCCTTACCTCTAAGTGTTTATTCAAGTTGGATAATCTTTGAATGCCGACAGCAGTCGCACCATTGGAAGACAGAGCTTGGACTGTTCCAGCTCTTTTCCCGCGATCCATCAAACACAGTTGCTGTGTCATCATCGTGGTCTCTGACATGTGGTCAGACTCGCTCAGGTGGAACAAATTTAAACTTTAACCTTTTTTTCAATGCTGATTTGAATGTCATTGATTAAACAGAGAAGTGTCAAAGATTTTTTTCAGCAAACCTCCTTTCTGAATTTAAAAGTAATCCTCGAAGTGATCATAGTTTCTCAAAAATATCTGTAATCTGTTTACAATATTTCTGCTGGTAACAGAATGGATTACAGTTACCGGTTTCTGTAATCCCTTACATGTAATCTGTTACCAACCCTGGTTACCCCTAGTACCCTACAACTAGGCATATGCCCCATACTGCTATAAAACGTCAGCTGCATCTCCACTTGCATCTCCACTTGTAGACATGACTTCAGATACCCAACAGTCAGGCAAAGGTAAGGACATCTATAAAGTTACTATTACAAGACACAAGCCTGAACAATTCTTGTTGCATGTTTTTATATAAAAAATGGGTGTTTTCTCCAAATTGACATTCAGAGAGGATGACGAAGATTAAAATGTCAAACTTCAGGAAAGACTGCATTTGCAATTTATATTATACAAATCTTCATTTAATAAGTTTATTGTAACGAGATAATGAATACATGTCATTTGTAAATATTGATGGGTTGTATGTTTAGTCACAATATTGTTTTGAACGTTGGTTTTGGACTGATGCCCAACTGAGCATTCTACTTAATGCTTCGTCAATGAGCACTGATGACGATATAATCATTATAGTGGCTTGGAAATGAAATTACATTCGAAAGGAGGCAAATAATTAGGAAAGTCTTTGATATTTTGATGTCACCAGATTGACTTTTAGCTGCAGTATAAAGCTAGCTATTTAGCTAGCTCAGATTGCAGGGAAGCCACCGGATTTTAACTAGCTAATGACAGTTTTTCCATTTGTCTAAAGTAAAGTTGTTCAAGACATTATGATGTAGTCATTATGCACGTTCCTAAAACCGGACAGATATGGACATAAATATTAAATGCACTTCTGCAAGTCTAATGACCGAGGTAAAAACAATGTCAGGTTGGATATTCAACGGATAGTCACCTGTAGTTTTCCTTACATCCACCAACAGCAGTTAGGGACCGTCAACATAGTGACAAATCACATTTAAAAAATGTCATTACCTCTTTAACCATTACTCCAAAAACGTGAAAAACTGGTTATAGCTAACCCGATGGCACAGACACACATTTTTTTTTTTTGTCGATTTACATCTTGCACTATTTTAAATGATTAATTTGCACTTTTGAATTTCAATAGCTCATTGGTCATGTGACCTACTAACTTAAAACAAGGTTCAGAATGTCCACTGACTACGCTTCTCTATTGCACACCCTTTAGTTTGTCCATTTTCATCTCACACGTTTTTCCATAAATGTTTCCAAATAAAACATTTCAATAGCTCCTTGGTCATGTGACCTAATGACTTCAAACAAGGTTCAGAATGTCCAATGACTACCCTTATATATTGCACACCCTTTCGTTTGTCCATTTTCATCTCACATGATTTGACACTAATTTTTCAAAATGTCATATTTCAGTAGCTCCTTGGTCATGTGACCTAATGACTTCAAACAAGGTTCAGACTAGCTGACTAGCCTTCTACAACGCACGCACACCCTTTAGTTTTTCAAATTTCATCTCACAAGATTTTACATACATTTTTCCATATTTAAAATTTCAATAGCTCCTTGGTCATGTGACCTACTGACTTCAAACAAGGTTCAGAATGTCCACTTAGTGGGCCTACACATTGCACACCCTTTAGTTTGTCCATTTTCATCTCACACGTTTTTCCATAAAATTTCCAAATTTAAAATTTCAATAGCTCCTTGGTCATGTCACCTAATGACTTCAAACTGGGTTCAGATTGTCCACTGACTACCTTTCTATATTGCACACCCTGTAGTTTGTCCATTTTCATCTCACACATTTTTCCATGAATTTTTCCAAATGTAAAACGTCAATAGGTCATGTGACCTACTGACTTCAAACAAGGTTCAGAATGTCCACTGACTACCTTTCTATATTGCACACCCTGTAGTTTGTCCATTTTCATCTCACACATTTTTACATGAATTTTTCCAAATGTCAATAGCTCCTTGGTGATGTGACCTACTGACTTCAAACAAGGTTCAGAATGTCCACTGACTACCCTTCTATATTGCACACTCTAGTTTGTGTACTGTAAAATCACGCGGTGTAACATACATTTTTCATAGATTTAAATTTCAATATCTCCTTGGTCATGTCAATTAACCACCTAAGAAGCGTGCAGTGGATATACACCCATATTGCATAACCTCTAGTCATGTAGCTTCTATATTGTTGTACATTAATATTAGTTTGGGGGTTCAGTCCAGTGTTTACCCTTTTCTTTAATATTTATCTATAATAATTGGTAGTTCTAAGTACTTATTTCCCTGTTTTTTTATTTTGCCACAGTATTTAACAGCGGTACACAATAGGAGAGAGACAGATAATATCTCCTTTCGTCGTTAATATCAACCATAAAGGAAAATGGCAAAGTATGAAAGTCATGTTATTAATTGTCCAAAGCAGGGATGGAGAGTGAGCTAGTGAAGTAGGCTGCAGTGGGTTTGCTGGTCAATACATATATTGAACATGTAACCAAAGTAGTGGTGGCCAGTAAATCAATGAATACAAATTTAACATTGACAATTTAACAGAAATTGTAAACCTTTAATCTTTTCCAACATGTCAACAGACACTTTGTTGAACTCTGAAATCATAGGCATGAACTGAACATATGGCTGTCCCACACTACTACATAAAAATAAAAATGTACATTTACTTTGAATTAAATGTCATTACATACCATACGTTTTTAGTATATCCTCAGCCATTTCTTTTCACAGTTGCTCCATGTGTTTTTGTGAAGGTTCTATATCAATTTGGGAGGGGATGTTGGGGAAGTTCTGTGTAATAAAAGATAGTTTTTGACCTAATTGTCACATAAATAGCTAACCATTCATTATTGAAAATATAACCATCAAACCTCCATTAGAAAGACCCCACAGCTGAAGGTGTCCTGCTGCATGGTGGGAGTTATTTCTCCTGCTTTCCACTTTGTCCACCCAGTCGTCTTTTCCATGGCAGGATCTTCTCATTTTGAAGTATTCTCTTTTTTATGTGAACATGGAATTCTGATTAGTTACGGGCAAATGAATACACAGGCCAAATTTGAATGCTGTTTTCCTTCTCACTATAATCTATTAGAGGTCATTTACTTTATGCCCCATGCTACACACAGCCTAAATTATAGGCACTGAACCATTTACAGGACATGAATAAAAGTAGCATGTAGGACCCAACTCTATCACAGAGTGAATAAATGTAGAGCGTTTGTAGACTTTAAGAAATAACTATTAAGTGACAGTTTCATCAGTAGGTGCTTAAATAAATTCATATCACAGATGACAGTGCCAACCACATTTATGACAAGACACAATGAATTGTAATCACCAAAGTGTGTTAAAGTGTGTTTGTCAAAATAATATCTGAAAATGTCAGCTGTTGAACGTAATACTTCCATTTGCAATAGCAATTTATGATGTATGCAGTTGATGAATATTCCATGTACCAACACTACATGTAGGACGGACATAAGACATTCCCACATACAGTAAACACATACAAAGAGGCATTTTTCAGCTATAATTTTTACCACTCAGAATCCAGAATGGATATGACAATGTGGCAGCACAGGATGTAATACACTCTTACAACAATCTACTTTTTGATCTCCTTCACTTCTTATCTGGGTGGTAAATGAGAGGGCATGAGAGACTAGTCAGTGGTAGAATTGAGTTGGCACTATATTGGCCCAAACACCCACAGACCCACAAGGTTGAGATTACTCATGGACAGTAATTAGTGATATGTTTGGTTGTTGTTGCATTGATGCATTGTGTCTTCTAACTGTCCAAGAATAGGATTCAAAGTGTTAGGATAAATAAATTCCCATAAATACAAAGGAGGATGTCTCTCCTCATACCTCTGGCACTTTAGTCAGACTGCCAGACTGTGCACCACAGAGCCAATCAGGAGAGAATACATACAGGTCAACAATGCCAACTGAAAGTCAAGGGGTGTGTCTTTGCCTTTTGGATGACTCTCTCTTTACAGAAAGCCGCTGTGGTTCAAGTCAAGAGCTACCCTTCCCCTTTCAGTCTGCTCTGCACATGTCTGAATGTGACAGAGCCAGCAGCCAAGAGAATTTTCACAGTATGTCATACAAAAATATTACACTTATGAATGTATGAATGTAAAATGTTAATATGTATTAGATCCAGTACAATGGAATAACTAAGACCTGAATTTGAATGCAGCGTGTTCCGATTCCTCCTCTTTCTGTCCAGCAGGGTCAACCAAAAACACTTGGCCTGATGGTTCATGCAGATACTGGGGAAGCAATATAGAAATGTATTAATCCCTTAAACGATTGTACTATTAAATGACCCATATCACAACCCTCATACCCCTTCACAAAAATGTACCTAAATCAATTTTGGATAAAAGACTTACAATGTTGTCTTTACAATAAGGGCTGTGAAAGGCAGACTGGACTCTTGAGACAAAGAGCTGGGTGCCAAATGCAAAACATGGAACATTACAAATCAAGAGAAGCGTCTGACATGGAAACACAAACAATACTCCCTTATGACAAAAGAGTATAAACGGTAAGTCATCAATGGAGTAATGAAGTCCAGGTCAGTGTTGCCAACTACTTTTCAGGGTAAGTTGCTAGAGGCAGGTTAATTTGTTGCTAAAAGTTGCTTAATGACATTGTGATGTCATTGCGTGATAACGTAAAACTGCGTCATTATGTGGAATACACAATAAAGTTACTCAAATTGACTGGCCATCTCTGAAAAAAATATGATTTGACATTTGTTCAGGTATGGACTCCCACTCTTTTCTGTACTTCTGGCTGTACAATTTTGATTGAGATTAGTTGATTGATGTTGTAAATTCTGTTCAAGATCAAACATTCATGACCAACTATAATCATTGGGTTTGGCTCGTCGAACCCGTACTACTGCTGCTGTTGTCAGCCAACAATGACTTGTAATTTGCTGAAATTGCTGTTGGCCGGCTGCTGCCAGTGCACGAGCTGAGCGCCTGCTGCGGACGTCACTCACAATGCACTTTTGTATCTAGGCACGTGTGTTGTGACTGAGTGTGTGACCGAGAAAATCGTTTTGTGTCATTTAGAGGCAAAGTGCATGCATTTTAGCATTTGAGTCACTTTTCAAAAGTTGCTAAAAGTTCAAAATACATTTTTAAAAGTAGCTAAATTTGTTGCTAGGTGCTGTTTGAAAAGAAGTTGCCAGGGTAGTCTGAAAAGTTGCTAAATCTAGCAACAAAATTGCTAAGTTGTCATCACTGGTCCAGGTGTGACTGATGATGAGACACAGGTGTGCGTAATGACGGTTGCCAGGTGTGCGTAAAGATGGGTTGCCAGGACCTGTGGTTAGTAGACCAGCGATGTTGAGCGCCGGAACGGGTCAGCGGGAGTAGATGTGACAGGTGACACCAACAACAGACAACATTTGAGCACGTTACTGTTGCACATTAACCTTTAATAGTTCAAAGACATGAAAGACTAAATGCATAATACTTGATTACAAATATGAAAACAACTGGTTTGAATAAGTATATACAGTCCTTTGAATACTGTATGATGAACATATTTTACTACAGAAAACAAATGTTCAGAAATACACTATTATAAATTCTTATACAGTAGATGTGTATATACTGAACAAAATGATGAATGCAACATGTCCAGTGTTGGTCCCATGAGCTGAAATAAAACATCCCAGACATTTTTCATAAGCACAAAAATCGTATTTTTCTCAAATGTAGTGCACACATTTGTTTACATCCCTGTTAGTGAGCATTTCTGTTTTGCCAATATAATCCATCCACTGAACAGGTCACAGATGCACCTTGTGCTGGGGACAATAAAGGCCACTAAAATATGGAATTTTGTCAAACAACACAATGCCACAGATGTCTCAAGTTTTGAGGAGGGTGCAATTGGCATGCTGACTGCAGGAATGTCCACCAGAGCTGTTGCCAGAGAATTGAATGTACATCTTTTATTTCAGCTCATTAAACATGGGATCAGCACTTTACATGTTGCATTTGTATTTTTGTTACGTGCAATTATGAAATTAATATGAACTATTTGTGTTTCATCATTCATAATGCTCCCGATAAGAGGTTCATTCTGGACCCCAAAGTGAGCCATACCCAGGTTGACCTTTATGGTCGTCACTGAGAGTCACAAGCAAAACCTATGTTCATGCTGTTAGTAGTAATGCTAAAGGACATTTCTGAACATCCTGTCGTGTAAATGGTGAGAGGAGATAAGAGTTAATGTCTACTGTTCTTTGACTGCCCTCCAGTGTTACCAGGTAGTATGTCTCTCAAGGTCTTTTTCCATCAAGGCCAACTTTCACCCTCTGTCTGTGCTTCAAGAATACCTTTCAAGTTTTTTCATGGTTTAATTCCAAGGTCTAGTGGCTGGAATAATATGATTCATCCTGTTAATTTGCCACGGTAAATGTCCATGGTCAGTTTTAATGACACTTGCATTCTACAGTCTACAATATAGAAAACTTAAAATACATGTAGAAGTCAGTGGAGAGCGGCAGTCATAGTCAGCTGTTACAGACCATATAAAACATTAGTTGACTATCAGCTGTACGGTTCTGTCTCTCATTGTAAGTACAGTTGTTATTTAAGAGAGAGTTGGCTATTGCAGATATAAGCCTATGGACTGTTTAGAGAGAGTGACATCATCAGTGTGCATCCTGTGATTTTCTTCAATGTCATTGGAAACAATTTCTTCCTCTATTTTTACTACAAAACAGAACCATTTTCACATATGTTGATGTTGGGTTGGTGCTGAAAAGGAATATGACATTGAAAAATGTTGCAATTTCCCTTTGTCACAGTCATTTTTTTCTGTGGTAAAATAACAAAGACCTAAGACTCTATTTTACTTCTGTGACATGGTGAGCTTGGACCCAGGAGCAGAGAAGTGACCAAACGAGGAATCAGTGGTTAAGGATCAACATAATACTTTACTGAGAAACAGTAAACAAAGGATCACAGTAACACTGGGAAAAAAACTCTTCCAGCTTCTGCAAACACCAACAGAAAACACAGCTATCTTAACAGGGAAATCATAATGAGTAAATAGGACACACTAGAGTGTCGTTGTCACCAGGACGGTCTCTGCCGCCCTCTGGTGACAGGTGGAACCATGACAACATCATTAGAATGCATTAAATGGATTATGAACTGCCTATACTATGCCAGTCCCTCAGTAATGGCACAGTCCACGAAATTGTTATTGTACACATAAGAACATTTACAGATGACTGAACCTTTCAAACAACATGCACCATGTAAAATCAGTCTTCAGAGGGAACGACCTTGTTAAATTTCTCAATTATTCTATTCTGCTTACTACTTGAACAACCTTGATAGTCATATCACAGTGGCTCTTACTACTACACCCACTATTGCTGGAAAAAAATCATGTTTTTTTTTAAAGATGTTTGCATATTGCAAACGGCTGTCTTACAAAGCCTACAGAAAACAACTTGTTTGCTTAAATATTTATGTTGACTAAACTTTGATGAATAAACCATTGTAAATGTGTATAAATGTTGCTTTACTTCTTTCATATCAATTGTTTAAAATTGTAATGCTTATAAGCATGTAGCTATTCCCCAGGTTGTTGCTGTAAATGAGAATGTGTTCTCAGTTAAAAAAACTAACAATCAGTACCATGAAAGTACTTCATTTTGTATAGACTAGAATGTTTTTTTACAAGATGCCTTCCTGTTATTTTTTAATTGATTGTGAGTTAAATACTTGACTTACTGTGTATTGGGTTTGCACAAAAAGGCATTTTGCACTGGAAATGATCAAAAGTATGGCGTAAAAAGTGTAAAAACTAAAATCAAGTGTAAAAAATGTGAATAAAAAAGACATTCATGTTTGATCAAAAAAAAATGTGAAAATGGAAAAGCAATGTTTTAAAGGCATCACGTAGCCAACATGTTATTCACCAGTGTCAGATTGTTCCAGAAAGGCAACAATGAAACCTTCAAACTATTAGTTATATGAAGACATACCAGGAGTGGTTAGCTACAGAGTACATTCATAATTCAGTCCTGTTTGGAGATGGAAGTTTGTTTTCAGTGTGTATGTGCTTTAGATGTACATTTTGAGTCGGAAGTTTACATACACTTAGGTTGGAGTCATTAAAACTTGTATTCCAGACGCACTGAGTTTGAAGGTAGGCCTTGAAATACATCCACAGGTACACCTCCAATTGACTCAAATTATGTGTATTAGCCTATCAGAAGCTTCTAAAGCCAATACATCATTTTCTGTAATTTTCCAAGCTGTTGTTTGGCACAGTCAACTTAGTGTATGTAAACTTCTGACCCACTGGAATTGTGATACAGTGAAATAATCTGTCTGTAAACAATTGTTGGAAAAATGACTAGTGTCATGCACACAGTAGATGTCCTTCTACTATCTTGCCAAAACTATAGTTTGTTAACAAGAAATTTGCGTAGTGGTTGAAAAACAAGTTTTAATGACTCCAACCTAAGTGTATGTAAACTTCCGACTTCAACTGTATGTGTTATTTCATTGTTTTAATGTCTTCACTATTATTCCACATTGTATAAATAGTACAAATAAAGAAGAACCCTTGAATGAGTAGGTGTGTGCAACCTTTTGACTGGTACTGTACATGAATGAGTATGATCCCTGAGATGACTAATAAAAAAAAGTATGGACACAATTCAGAATAACACAACGCAACAATACTTTGGAGTAGAAAAAGATATATGTTTATTGTGAATTGAATAAGAACATATGCCAACTTGCACAATACTCATAGTACATTGTGTTCTGTTTAAATCATTTGGTCATTTCAAACCGCATTTGTTAGATCCTGTTATTAATCAGTAGCAAACTAATCAAGACAAAAGCAAGTTGACTAATAACCAATATGTCTACTAATAATTGATATTGAAAACATGTTAGTATAACAATTATCTGAGCAATTTGTTCAGAGTTCCTTGGATGATTATACCCACAACCCAATACTGTAACTTGTTACCTATATCTCCCCACACAATGCAGTATATTACACAGTGTATATATGTGTAACTTCAGTACTACTCTTAACATTCAGTAATGTGAATATAAGCAGGACAGGAGGACTCTAGTGACAGTGAGAAGACACTAGGTGGACACTGGCTGAACAACATACTCTTTAAGACATGTCAGAATGTTAATCAGTTAAAGTTTGAGTGACAGCTAACCCAACAACATATACTGTTTTGTAACACACCATTTCTGTATGCTGCACTCTTGGTTTTATAAGGCTGATTGTTCCTGTTGAGGCTGACTGACTGGTTGTGTCTGAAATGACACTCTATTCCCTATATTTTGCACTACTTTTGAACAGAGCCAAATGGGAAGGTCCCTGCTGTTTGGAGACGCAATGGAGGTACAGTGTTTTTACTGGTATTTCCAGCAATATCCACCAGTGTTGCTGCAGGTAGGAAAAGTTCTGCAATTGAAACAAGCTGTCTCCAATCAATCAATCAATGTCTGGTTGTGTGTGTTTGACCAGGGGATCACCTGAGGCTATTATGTTCATGTTGATTAAGTTGGTCAGGATCTTGTTGCCTGTTTACAGCAATCCGTGGTTTATTGTTTTTTTGGTTGATTAAACAATTTTATCCAAAATGTGTGTGAACAGAAACAATATATTCTGATAATATGACATACGTAAGTGCAGCTTAATTCACATGATTTTACATTTCAACTTCCTGCCCGTTACCAGCACCATTCCTACCTTTACGGGTGGTGAAAAAAACTTCTACTCAAAGCACAGAGATTTGAAGAAGACCATTAATACACAATATTCCCACCTCTTCTTCAGAAATGTTACTTCCCCTTTAGGTCTATCCTTCCTGTTATGCTGCCATCTCTTTGAGTGTGATTTAGAAGCCTAAGTCACATGATTTGATAGAAAATGGGTCTTTGCATTAGAACTCCCTGCCCTTTAGACACTTATGTGTTGACTTCAAAGTGTCAGTAATGCATCAAGTTTAAGTTCATGCAACATGAGGGGATAAATTGACTGTGGTGCATAGTGGATAATGAGGCGTTCTTTCAATTATGAGAACCATAGTTCTGTGAGGTCATAAGAATAACACAATACAGAATTATCACATGGATGATGTAATTAATGACATTATGTCCAAAAGGGAAATGCTTGATGGCTGAAATGTGTCCATTGTGAGTGTTAATAATACATCTAAGTAATACTTCATTAGTGAGTGTTAATAATACATCTAAGTAATACTTCATTAGTGAGTGTTAACAATACATCTAAGTAATACTTCATTAGAGTGTTAATAATACATCTAAGTAATTCTTCATTAGAGTGTTAATAATACATCTAAGTAATACTTCATTAGTGAGTGTTAATAATACATATAAGTAATACTTCATTAGTGAGTGTTAATAATACATATAAGTAATACTTCATTAGTGAGTGTTAATAATACATATAAGTAATACTTCATTAGTGAGTGTTAACAATACATCTAAGTAATACTTTATTAGTGAGTGTTAATAATACATTTAAGTAATACTTTATTAGTGAGTGCCTCCCATCTTTTGCAGGTGTCTGTTACTCCTAATAAAATCTACCTCAATACAACAACCTTTTCTTGTGATCAGTAAAACATTATAACAAAAACAGCTAAATATGTGTTCATCAACCCCCTGAGTATCATTTTTAATGTGGGCTACAATAACATATGTTGTGTTGACTCTGTGTATATAGAGGAAGCTTTCAATATCAAGTAATGAAGTCAAACAACTTGTAGAAGGTACAGCACTGTTATCTACGGACTCTCATTGAGTACTGCATGCTCCAGCTCCCACTGCAGCTCCCATTGCTGCACCAACTGACATACCAACTGGGCCTCCAAATGTTCCCAAAGCCGCTCCGATTGCAGCACCTGTTCCCATTTTGCTAAATTTCTCAGCATTCTTTCTAGCTTTTCTTTCCTGTTTTATCCCCAGCTTCTCTACTTCTTCTCGTAGACACACTCCTTCAAACTTTGCCTTCAGTTCTTCCCTCTCTTTGTGTATCTTCTCTTCATTCTCTCTCAAGATCCTGTTCTTCTCTTCTTCAATCACTCTCTCAGCCTCCTGGAACATCTCAGTGGTGTAGTGGTTTCCTCCATTCATCGTCACCATCTTGTTTATCTTCTCAAGGAGCTCAGTGACCTGGGAGGGATTCTGATCTTTGTTTTTGAAGACATGATATCCCCCATTACATTTGGTAATGAAACTTTCCAGTTTGGGATTTCCATGCAGGAAGTCTTCAATTGTTACATCATCAAGAAGGTCTCCATGTGTGAAGACAACCATGGTGTATTTCGATGCTTCATCACCAAATAATGTCTGGATCATCTTCACAATTTCCTGCTGCTCTTCAGTGAATCCTCCCAGCTTGAGAACAACCAGGAACACATGGGGACCAGGAGCGGAGAATAGCAGGCACTGTGAGATCTCTTTCAGTGCTTCCTCCTGTGTTAACTTGGTGTCAAACAAGCCTGGTGTGTCGATGACAGCTACATGTTGCCCTCCCACATTTCCTCTTTTCTTTTTACTTGAGGATGTCACAGAAATAGAGGACATTTTGGATTCAAACGCTTTTCTCCCCAGGATGGCGTTTCCTGTTGCGCTCTTCCCAGAACCAATCTTCCCAACCAGAACAATCCGGACCTCTTTATTTTGTTCTGTTGGATAAGAAAGAGATGTTGTTACTGTAGAAAGAAGTCTGATGTTCTTTCTGTTTGGTCATCATACAGAATAGCTACTGATATGATCAGTCTCACATTACTTATTAAACATTGATGGTTTATAGAATATGAACTGTTAGCAAATTAACAAGGACATTATCTATAAATTAAGTTTCAAGCCTACATTCATTTTTAATCAAATGTATTAATAATGTAATAAAACATTATTTTGTGAAAACACATTAAACAAATAAACCGATTATTGTAGACTAAGTACTCACCAGTCATGTTTGGGTTTTGGAGTGCTGCCAATCTTTTCCAAGGAACAGTCTTTCCAACCAGAGAAATCAGGGTCTCTGTTGGATGAAAAAGGAAATGTTGTTTCTGTAGAGAGAAGTGTGAAGTCTCTCATAGCTTCTTAGACTAATATTTTTTTGTCTATAAAATACAAACTCTAAGCAAATAAACAATGATGTTATCTACAGGTAACTGCCAAAATCAAGGAAACACCATTGACAGTACTGTCATTGTCCGTTCCTTGCCTACATACATAGTTTCTACATTTGGGTGACTATGGCAGTAGTCTTTCTGCCTTGGGTTGAGCATCAGTTGAAAAACTGCAATAGCATCAATATTGTGTGGGACACATACAAATAAGATAGTCTAAAGACTCTCAAGTTGGGGAGACAACCAACTTCCATGGAAGTTCTCTGACTTTCTCAGAAACCCTAACAACAAACTGGAGCTTTTCAAAATGTCTGTGGTTTCAAATGGCTCTCTGACATCAATGCTGGAATGAGACCAGGAAGAGGCACACACAAGAGCGTGGTGTAAAGTACTTAAGTAAAAAATACTTTAAATTACTACTTAAGTAGTTTTTTGGGGTATCTGTACTTTACTATTTATATTTTTGATAACTTGTACTTTTAATTCACTAAATTTCTAAAGAAAATAATTTACTTTTTACTCCATGCATTTTCCCTGACACCCAAAAGTACTCGTTACAATTTGAATGATTAGCAGGACATGAAAAGGGTCTAATGCACACACTTATCAAGAGAACATCCCTGGTCATCACTACTGCCTCTGATCTGGAGGACTGACTAAATAGAGAACATCCCTGGTCATCCCTACTGCCTCTGATCTGGTGGACTCACTAAACACACATGCTTTGTTTGTAAATTATGTCTGAGTGTTGGAGATAGCCCCTGGCTTTCCGTAAATAAATAAATAAAACAAGAATATGGCGCCAACGGTTTGCTTAACATAAGGAATCTCAAATTATTTGTAATTGTATTTTTACTTTTGATACTAAAGTATAATTAAAACCAAAAACTTTTAGACTTTTACTCAAGTGATATTTTACTGGGGGACTTTCACTTTTACTTGAGTCATTTTTTATTAAGGAATCTTTACTTTTACTCAAGTATGACAATTGGATACATTTTCCACCACTGTTCATCTAAGACGCCTTTCAAAAGGTGCACAGATCATTATATTTTCAACAGAGGATACAGACATCATTGTCCTCCTTGCTGTTTGCCTGCACTTGCTTATACTTAGTTAATAACTGTTAATGATATATGCACAAACATTGTGAATTTACTGAACATTTTCTGAATTTACTGGATGTTTTCTCAGGTGAGCCAGATTCAGCCGCTTGCCAATTGAAAAAGTTGGCAGTTTACAGTCCATTGTTCGGATGGAATTATTTTGGACGAACGTTTGAAGGTAACCTACTTTTTCAAGTGATTTGTTTGACGATCAGATGAAAACAACATCATGACTGGTTGTGTTCATGCCACAATACGATGAAAACAATTTTAAACACATAGGAGGTCCCGTGGGAAAAAATACGTTCCAACCTATGGAAATCAAATGCCTGTCCAACTGATTAGTTCTAATGCCGGCCCTGCACTGCATTATGACACGTTTGTATCTGATTTATAACAGGTGTGTTATTCCCCTAGGCCTCGGACACTGGCACGAGGCAGTTTATTTGCCCCCGCCCTATAAAAAAAAACTCTAATCATGAAATTTAAAAAATAATAATTAATTTTAAACAGTAACATGCCAAACATAAACAGAACAGCCAGAGGGATTCCACGAAGAAATAAGATAAATATATATAATTTCAAATCCACATTATATCAATTCAAATACAAACATGTAGCAAATTTTTGGGGGGGACATTTTGTTTTGTATACATTTTATTGACTCTAAATAGTTATCCAAATAAGATTATTTTTTTTTATAAGAAAAGGGCCTTTTTCTTCATAATTCTGTTTTGTGTTTGAAAAATTGTCCCAATAAAATAAAGAGATTTATGACATACTCACGTTCAATTGTGGAATCAGTGTAGTAAAATAATATGTCTAACTTCAATGGTTGTATGCATTTTGTTGCCAAGAAATAGTTTTACATCAGTCCAGAACACTTCACTATATAAACAATGACAGAATAAGTGTTCAATCGATTCAGTTTCTAGTTCACAAAAATTGCATTCACTGGTAACATCAGGTATATATTTAGAAATCAAGCTATTACACGGATGGAATCTAAGGATCATCTTAAAGGAGATCTCCTTTACTTTATTGGTCACCATAAATGTGTGTGCAGTGAGCCAAGCACGGCGCCAGTTTACATCAAATGATGAAGCCCAACAAAATATCGCAGAGGGAATAGACTTCCTGTAGAAAATATCCCTTAATAAACGATTGTTGAATTTCTTATCTAGTAAACCTATGCCATTCACCTTGATATCGCTTACAATATGAGATATTCCAAAATATGCATTATTCTGAAGGAAAGATTTTATCCCACTAGGTATAGCTTTTATAAACGTGTCATATTCCTTGCTTGAAACCTTAAAGTTGTATCTTTCCATAAATTATCTTCGCGTAAATAGATTCCCACTAATACTAATTGGCTGACAAGGACAATGTTTTTCGACAACCAGTTACGGTAAAATAACATCTTGTTTCTATGTAATATCGACCCATTATTACATATAAAACATTTATGAGGTGAAAGGTTGTGTTTATACAACAAATCCCAGCACATTAAAGCCTGCTGGTGAAAAGCCGCCAATTTCACAGGAAGTTTACCCACAATATATGGACATTGTAGTAAAATATGAAGCCCTCCTAGCTTCTGAAAAACAAAATGAGGTATAACATTCCAGAAACTCTGAGGATTTTTTATGTACCTTTTAAGCCAGTTGATTTTTGATATCGGATTGAAGAGAGTGGAGTCTAAGACATTTAGACCGCCATCACAAACCCTGTTGGTGATAACATCTCTTATTATCTGATGTGGCTTGTTTTTCAATATGAAGTTGTACAATAGCCTATCTAAGGTACAGCAAGTGGATTTGGGAATGTCAATAGATGAAAAAAGATAGGATGCACAAGATAGCCACTCGGCTTTGGATAAAAGCACCCTTCCTTGAAGACTCAAGTGTATTTCACTGATCCTCTCTAAAGCCAAACCTTTATTTGGCCGCGTTTCCTTCCAGTTCTCTGCTGCCTGCGAGTGGAACGAATTGCAAAAATCTCTGAAGTTGGAGACTTTTATCTCCCTCACCAACTTCAAACATCTGCTATCTGAGCAGTTAACCGATCGCTGCAGCTGTACATAGTCCATCGGTAAATAGCCCACCCAATTTACCTACCTCATCCCCATACTGTTTTTTATTTACTTTTCTGCTCTTTTGCACACCAGTATCTCTACCTGCACATTTGATCATTTATCACTCCAGTGTTAATCTGCTACATTGTAATTATTCACCCTTATGGCCTATTTATTGCCTACCTCCTCATGCCTTTTGCACACAATGTATATAGATTTTTTTTCTACCATGTTATTGACTTGTTTATTGTTTATTGTTTACTCCATGTGTAACTCTGTGTTGTTGTCTGTTCACACTGCTATGCTTTATCTTGGCCAGGTCGCAGTTGCAAATGAGAAGTTGTTCTCAACTAGCCTACCTGGTTAAATAAAGGTGAAATAAAAAATAAATAAAATAAACTCAAATCCCTCCCTAACCATGAGGATATTTGTGTTGTTGACAGATTCAGTTACAGGGTTCAAATTAAGAACATTCACAGCCTTAATGTTTTTGGGATCTTTATACCGAGGTAGGTTACAGTATCTTTTTCAGAGATGATACAATCTGCTGGATTGACAGCTCCTTTCAGAACAAACACCTCACATTTGGAAAGATTTAATACCAAATCTGAAATTTTGGAGAACTGCTTCACAATATCCAAAGCTAATCTAAAATCCAGTAAACATAAATTAGATTCTTAATCCCATGTTTTAAATAATCATGCAATAACAATGAGTTATTCACCATCATGACTGCACATTCTAACAGTCAGCCATAAGACTTTATGATCCGTCAGGACTGCAGGCAGTATTTTGACCTCTACTGTGTTGGGCTCAAGACTAGAGGTTATCACCCACAAGTCAATTCTTCATTGTAGTGAACGATCTCTATTACTCCATGTGTACTGTTTCTCTCCAGGGTTATTAACTCTCCATTTGTCAATTAAGTCCAGGCTTTGGTAGAAATTCACCAACTTGTTCATACCAATGTTAGGCCTATTGGGCAATCTATCAATCTCATCAGAATAAACCATATTAAAATCTCCACCAACTATAATCTGACTGGATGGATATTTTCTCAGAAGACTTTTAAGAATTTCCTCAATTTCCTCTAGAAGTAAGTTATTTGGAGGACTAGAACAGTATCCATATACATTACACAACACAAATAATCTGTCCATTACATGTCCATCCGTGTCCATTTGAGTAAACACACATTTCCCTTTGAAATTGTGTGCATAAATTGCAACCTCAGTTGAATGATTAGTCCCGTGGGGCAAAGAATGACACTGCCCCACTGATTTATCCAATAATTATAGTCCTCTTTGCATGAATGTGTTTCTTGAACGAATACAATATCTGCGTTGTAGTCCTAAAAAAAATAACTTTTCTCTTCAACAGGTTTCGTATCCCCCTGGCATTGATTGACATAAACTTCAAGTCCATATAGAACAGAAGGAAAAATACTATGCAAACTAAACTCTACCCTCTCTATAAAAAGTTGCTTCATGTATATGTATTAACAGAAGTCTTAACTTGTAAACCATAACACCACAATTCAAAACTAGAACGCTCAGTTTGCTGATTTTTGATGTGTTTTCGCGTATCATTTTCTCCAGACCATCGTCTCTTTCGTTTATCTTTGCAGAGACAGCATCGATTATGTTGACCTGGAGTTCGCGCAAAGACAATTATTTCTGTGTCTTTTTGGGTGCGGGACTATTGACTGGATTTTCAGAATCAGCCGAGTGTCCAGATTCCTCCATGTCTTCTCCTGAGGAGTCAGGTGGCGGTTTTTCTCCGATGTTTGAGTGGTCAGCTAGAAACTGCCTTCTCCTCCCTTTGCTTTTTCGCACATTTTTTCTTCAAAATGTCCAAGTTTCAGATCAAATTAGCGGTCAACTAAGCGTTGTTCTTTATTGTGTTTACTATAAGCCAATATTTGTTGCATTGAAGTAAATTTGAGAGGGATAAAAATGAAGGTTACTCAGAGCAAGTTTCTCGTCTGCAATCGCCGCTATCTTCCTGGATCTCGTCATTGAATTATCAGGCCAACCTCACATTCAATTCGCGCATAAATGTACAAAATGTATTTCAGAAGATTTCGTGCGTTTTTGTGCATTTTTGTGTGGTTCAAATCGTTCGAAAATACACGAATTTATGTGCTACTTAATTCGTGCGAAAAGACACGAATTTAACCAGTAGGCGACACCAGCCCAACCTCACCTTCAATGAATTATAGACTACTGACCACCGTCCATGGTTCTTACATTTCAACATGCCTATCAAATCGACGAAGGCTTTCGTTGGTGCCAGGGTTTAGCTTTGCTTTAGCTAATAGATTAATGTATATTTTTAGGCCTATTTGGTTGTCATTTTCTCATGTTAAGCCTAACATTTCACAAAGCTAAACACGGTATAACAATGCTGCCATTGTTAGACTGCTGGCAATAATGTAATTACTTATTCAGTAATTAAAGTTGGGAATTCAAACATCGCAGATTATTAAATAAATGTTCAACGCAACAGCATACTAATCAGCTAATCTATTGTTTATTTTGTTGAGTATACAACTCTCTGCATAGGCCACCTGAACCTTCATGACATCACCCTCTCTTCCAGTTTGTATAGAAAGTTGTGAGTAAAACCAGTCTATTAGAGACAAAGAATACAACCTCAAAACACTAGCTTACTGGGAATTGTTTCATTATGCAGTGCAACATCTATAACTCTATTCCATATTTAGCTGCTATTTATAAACATTTTATAACAATGACACATCAAACAGCCTAACACAGAGGTATAAAGTAGTCGGCTTGAGGATAAATTCAGCCCCTATGTATTGTTGAACTCAGCAGGTTTTATATGGCTAACAGCCTACACAAACGGGCTGGAATATTCATGGTAATTTCAATCCAATTAAATTCTAATTTGAGAGACTCCCCTGGTGTCCTGAAGTCCTCGTTTGTTGTGTTTCCGTATTTTGGGTACAAATGTTTTGCCTGTAGGTCCAGGTTGCAGACCTGACTGCTTTCTATACTGAATATTGCCAACCCAGACAATATTTCCTGAGACATTGTGTGTCTTAGGTAGTTATTTTTTGAGATGTAGCTTAGAAAATGATCTCTCTGCAGAAGCAACACTTACGTGGATGTTAAATATAGCTATTGCATTTGCAACGTCAGGCAGGGAAACTGGGCAGAAGGGAGTTGTGCTTCAAATACAGCAGTTCTGTAACATATTTAATTGAGCCTCTCATTCTTCTTATTTGCAGGCCTCAACACCGTAGGGAAATAGATTAATTGTTTACGAAGCTCTGGGGACAAGTCGTCTGGATACAGACAATAAATGGGCAGATGGAAACGGATAATCATCTTTAGCTGACAACAGTTCTTGAGGGCTGGAACAAAAAAAAGCTGTTCGTGATTTCGTTCATACTGGTGAACCGGAAGCGCAATGGACATATAATCATTTTAGATTAGACTAAATCCAGAAATTGTACATCTAGGTTAAAAATAAATCAGAGGTGTTGCACCACTTAATTTTAAACATGGATGAGTTAATCTAAGGTTAAATAACTAAACTATGAAGTAGTAGCAGGAAGCCTAAATTTGGGGTGGCAGGTAGCCTAGTCGTTAGAGCGGTGGACTAGGAACTGAAAGGTTGAAAGATCGAATCCCCGAGCTGACAAGGTAAACATCTGTAGTTCTGCTCCTGAACAAGGTGTTCCTAGGCCGTCATTGAAAATAAGGATTTGTTCTTAACTGACTTGCCTAATTATATTAGCAATATGTTCAAATTATATTTCTATGGAAACAAACCAGCACCAAACCAGTGAGTTTTCAGATCAGGCTGATGAAATAAATTATTTTGTCAAACTAGTTAGCTGGCTAGTTGACAATACATGAGGCCACATGAGCAAAACACCTTGTTACACGAAAAACACAACACCGACCTTTGATTCACTTCAACCTCAAACAGTTTAGATTTAATCTAAACTACATTTAAATTTGATTTAAAAACAATGGAGTAACAAGATAAAATGTGATTTTAGTTTCAAGTAAAACTTAAACTTAGTTTAGAAGAACGATTACAATTAGGAGTAATTTAAAACTAGGTTTAAAGTTTGGTGCAACAAGATTAATATACAAAGCTTGATTTAACTCAGTTTAAGAGTTAATCCATGTTGGTGCAATCCACCATAAATCTCAGTCGATCCATATCTCAGTCTATGAATTTGAGAGTGTTTACATTTCTCCAGCTCCACCCCTTAGCGTTTTAGCATCAGGGGTGAGGAGGACGCTTTGTTATTGTTTCAATTAAAGAGTCTAGCTTTAAAAAAGGTAAGAGAGCTTTTATAGTGAAGGCAGCAAAATTATAGAATTCATTGTCAGAAATTAATTTAAGTGCAGTATGTGTAATAAGTCCATATTAGTCCCGTTTTAGGAATGTGCATAACGCCTACATCATAATGCCTACATCATAATACTGACATAATAATGCATTCATTTACAAATGACATGTATTCATTAGTTACTCTATTGTTACAATAAACCTATTAGAGGAGGATTTGTATCAAATGAATTGTTGTAAAATAAAACGTTTCACAGATAATAAACTTAGTCATTCTTCATTTTGTTAAAGTCCATTTGGCAAGAACACCCATTTGTTGCATCAAAACATGCAAAAAGAATGTGGTTCAGGCTTATGCCTAGTATGAGTAACTTTATAGACGTCCTTACCTTTGCCTGCCTGTTGAGCTGGGTATCTAGAATCGTATGTCTACAATTGGAGATGCAGCCGAAGTTTTATAGCACTGTGGGGCGTAAGAACGTTGTTGCTTTCTAGTCAGGTGATTTCTTGTAAATCATGGTGCAGCCCAGGCAAAAAAAAATATCTCTAGCATAAGCAGACTGATTTTGATGGGGATTTTTAAATTATGTTAATTAGATTGTAGGCTGTCGCTTCAAACACACCGACTGTGTTATGGCGTTTTGGTACACCAGAAGTACACTCATTTCCAATTGAACGCTGCGTTTGCCTTGCAGCATTGCGTTGCAGAGGCAGTTGCAGTGCGTTCTGTGTGGTTGAATTTATCGAACGTGTGCGTCAAACTGTATGCGTAAACGGGTTGACAGAAATGATAGCAGAAGGTGAATGTAGAACTTTTGTTACACACATATCTTGATGATTCTGCGACCTATTTTGCGCAATGACCCAGTCGGTGTGTTCGAAGCATAGCATTACTCTAAATGTTCAGAGTCTATGGTTTGGACTTCACATTGCAGTAATGTGTATTTTAAAGCTGCCAATTACTATGGGTTTGGTTTGTACAGAAAGACACTGGACTGGAAATTATTAAAGTATAACAGTGCAAAAGTTGAATAAAGTGTTTAATAAATGTTTATATATACTGTATATTTTTATGAAGAAAATACACGAATCAGAAAGCAATATTTTTACAGCATCAATATAATATTTAGGAAATTTAGCAGACATTGTTTACTGTACATTTTACAGTACCTGATGGATTCAACAATGTCAAGTGGTATTTTTAGTGTCATTTTAATTTACAGTGCCATGAAGTAACTATGAAATGAATATGAACTATTTATGCTTAGCCAGTCATCATTCATCCTGCTCCCGAGGAGAGAATGAGAGCTGTATTGGTAGTATGCCTACCGTAAAGGAGATGGACAGTCATGCTGTAGTTCATGTCTTATGTAGCCTGACCTTACTCATTCTGTGACTGAAAATGATTTAAATATCACATGTAATGTTACAAGGCATTTTATTTTGGTATGTAGTCCCTTACATACAATCATCATTTCACAAGTTTTGTCTGTGGTAAAAAATAAATAAATATATATATATATATATATTACATAACAAGCTAATTGAATGCATTAAATGAATTATGAACTGTCTATTCTTTGTGGCAGTTGTACTGTCTTTATTTAACAACTACTCAATAATGGTGCAGTACATGCAATTGTTTTGGGCATATTACAACATTTACAGTTGACGGAACCTTCAAACAAGAAGGATAAACATCAGTTCAACCAGTTAGCCATCCATTCAAACATGCACCATGTAAAATCAGTCTTCAGAGGGATCGACTTGTGATTTTAATTTTTTTTTTTGACATTTGTTAGTGTTTGATAAAAGAAAGGGGGGAAACGCCCCCCCACCCCCCCCCCCCCCCATATTTTAAAAGCATCAAATAGCCTCAGTTTTATTTACCACTGTCAGATTGATCCACAAGGCAACACTGAAACGTTCAAGCCATTGGTTACACGAAGACATACAGTATAAGGAACCAGGGGTGGTTAGCTATAGTGCATTCTTAGTTTGGAGATAGATGTGTGTTTCAGTTTGTATGTCCTTCAGATGTAGTGTATATCACAAACAATTAAACAATACTTTGAGTTTCTCTCTACCATCAGAACTCGCCAAACGGCCTACATTGATACTTGACTGACTGACCCTGGTATTGTTGTATCAGTCTTCTAACAGAGTGACAGTATAATCATCTATAACCAACTACATGCATATTACCCGTATAATCTCATATGCTGTATTTACAACAACAGTGCTGATGAAAATCACACAACAGCCACCAACAATAATCACACTGCTTCTTTATCAGTTTTTGTAAGTTTATATTGATCTATGATTACTTTTATTTTTTGACAAATCCACCAGTACTGGATTTGTATTGCTTTTTAAATGTTACTGTGTGTCTTTCTGGTAAAACCCAACACCCATTCTCTAAAACGGGAGAGAATGCTCTTAATACTCTTCTTATTCAAAAAGAAAGTCAACCAGATGTGATTCATTTGATTTGACCCTCTCATATGAGGGACATGGTAGTATTTTCCAACCATCTATCTCCTCATTATTAGGTTAATGATTATGTACATTGTTCCTCCTGTTGCTGTTGTGAGAAGCAATGCCTTCCCAGCTATACTATCCTTCACCATTTCCCAAAGTGTCTCTCCTGTCTTACTGGCTAGCACTACTGCTTCCTCCAGAGGAGGACATGTTTTCATCTTGCATAAGACCACTACTGTCATCAGCACTGCTGCAAAGATGATAGCAGACCTGAGCCGACTCCCCCTGTTTACCGTAAGGAGCCAAGGAGAAAACCAGAGCCGGTCAGGGCGGTGTTGGAGGTGAGCGAAGCAGAGACAGTGAAGGAGTTCATGGGAAAATTGGAGGAGAGAGTTATGAGGGAGGTGCTGTGTTGGTGCATGAGGCACGACATCCGCCCGACGAAGCGTGTCGGGGATTTGATGTCACCTGGGTCAGCTCTCCGTACTCGTCCTGAGGTGCGTGCTAGTCGTCTGGTGAAGACTGTGCCAGCCTCATGCACCAGGCCTCCAGTGCACCTCCGTAGCCCTGCACGTCATGTGCCAGCTCAGCGCTACAGCGCTCCTAGCCGTGATAACCGTGGCGGGCGTTGTACTGGTCAGGCACCATGTTTTGCGGTGGAACGCACAATATCCCCAGTACGTGTGCTTAGCCCAGTGCGCTACATCCCAGCTCCCCACATCTGCCGGGCTAGGGTGAAGATCCAGCCAGGGCGGATGGTGCCAGCCCTGCTCTCAAGATCTCCAGTGCGCCTTCACGGACCGGTCTATCCAGTGCCACCTCCACGCACCAGCCCTCCGGTGGCAACCCCCGCACCAGGCTGTCTCTCCGGCTTTTGCCCACAGGTGCTGCTAGAGCCTTCCTCCTCTCCAGCGCCGCCAGAGTCTCCCGTCTCTCCAGTGCCGCCAGAGTCTCCCGTCTCTCCAGAGCTGCTAGATTCTCCCGTCTCTCCAGAGCCGCCAGAGTCTCCCGTCTGTCCTGAGCCGCCAGAGTCTCCCGTCTGTCCTGAGCCGCCAGAGTCTCCCATCTGTCCTGAGTCGCCAGAGTCTCCCGTCTGTCCTGAGCCACCAGAGCCGCCAGTCTGTCCTGAGCCACCAGAGCCGCCAGTCTGTCCTGAGCCGCCAGAGCCGCCAGTCTGTCCTGAGCCGCCAGAGCTGCCATTCAGCCAGGAGCTGCCAGAGCCGTCAGCCAGCCAGGACCTGCAAGAGCCGTCCACCAGCCAGGAGCCGCCAGAGCCGTCAGCCAGCCAGGAGCCGCCAGAGCCGTCAACCAGCCAGGAGCTGCCAGAGCCGTCCACCAGCCAGGAGCTGCAAGAGCCGTCCACCAGCCAGGAGCTGCCAGAGCCGTCAGCCAGCCAGGAGCTGCCAGAGCCGTCAGTTAGTCCAAAGCTGCCCTTCAGTCCGGAGCTGCCCCCCCCCCCCAGCCAGGGCGGATGGTGCCAGCCCTGCTCTCAAGATCTCCAGTGCGCCTTCACGGACCGGTCTATTCAGTGCCACCTCCACGCAGAAGCCCTCCGGTGGCAACCCCCGCACCAGGCTGTCTCTCCGGCTTTTGCCCACAGGTGCTGCTAGAGCCAGAGCCGCCAGTCTGTCCTGAGCCACCAGAGCCGCCAGTCTGTCCTGAGCCGCCAGGGCCGCCAGTCTGTCCTGAGCCGCCAGAGCTGCCATTCAGCCAGGAGCTGCCAGAGCCGTCAGCCAGCCAGGACCTGCAAGAGCCGTCCACCAGCCAGGAGCCGCCAGAGCCGTCAGCCAGCCAGGAGCCGCCAGAGCCGTCAACCAGCCAGGAGCTGCCAGAGCCGTCAGCCAGGAGCTGCAAGAGCCGTCCACCAGCCAGGAGCTGCCAGAGCCGTCAGCCAGCCAGGAGCTGCCAGAGCCGTCAGTTAGTCCAAAGTTGCCCTTCAGTCCGGAGCTGCCCCTCAGTTCTGAGCTGCCCCTCAGTCCTGAGCTGCCCCTCAGTCCAGAGCTACCCTTCAGTCCGGAGCTGCCCCTCAGTCCGGAGCTGCCCTTCAGTCCGGAGCTGCCCTTCAGTCCGGAGCTGCCCTTCAGTCCGGAGCTGCCCTTCAGTCCTGAGCTGCCCTTCAGTCCGGAGCTGCCCCTCAGTCCTGAGCTACTCCTCAGTCCGGAGCTGCCCCTCAGTCCGGAGCTGCCCCTATTCGGACGAAGAGGAGGAAATCTGCCGTGACAACTGTACTGTGGTAGAAAGTGTTGACAACAGAAAAATACTATGAATCAATAGCTCAAAAGAGGTAGCTTATCTTTGGCCTGCTGTTATATTCCAATAAATGAGTTGATGATTTTTTTTACGCTGGTTTTTATCTAATAAAGTAGGTAAGGTTCAATTTAACTCATGACTGTGCATGCATCCATTGCATGATCAATGTTGCAACGGTGAAGTGCAAGCCATTGATCACAGGCCTATCACATGTGGATGCAGGAAGAAATATCTTTTGATTTCTAACATCAGATACCTACCTATATGAATGAATAAGCAGGTCCATGTTCATTCTGGTATGAGGCAATATGCTATCGGTTTCATAAAATGTATGAATCCTTTTCCTTGTCATTTATATGGCCTCTTCTATAGTACTATAGAAATATACTAATAACGTTTGATTTGAATATGCACTGTTGCCTGACAGGCTCTCTGAGCACCCTCACAATCGGATGCATCCTGTATTCATGGGAAAAGGAAGATAGCCTGTGATGCGACTTCCGCTTTTGGACGAGAGTCTCGCTGTTAACAAGGAGGGAGTTCTATTATACTGACCCGGGGGGTAAACCGGGCTTCACGTCACCGGGCAAAAGCGGTGAGGGCAGAGCGCCTAGCTCTAATAGAGCCATAATATCAACAGAACAGCATGATGAATCATTCAGGAACATAAAACATGTATTTTTTAAATCCAATTTCAGTCGTTTTCCTTGGGAAGGGTGGTTAAGCAATATATGTTTCTTTATGAACTGGATGATTCGAGTCCTGAATGCTGATTGGCTAACAGCCTTGGTATATCAGACCATATACCACGGGTATATACCACATTTATTTATACTGCTCTAATTACATTGGTAACCAGTTTATAATAGCAATATACCTTGGCTAAGGGCTGTGTCCAGGCACTCTGCACTGTGTCGTGCTAAAAACAGCCCTTAGCCGTGGTATATTGGCCATATACCACACCCCGTCATGCCTTATTACTTAAATAAAACACTTAGGATTCAGTGTCATCACAACTTATTACTAAGCTTGACATTCGTCACTTTTCTTTTCAGCCGACTTCGCTGTCGGCTTTGACCGTGGCACCCAGCTCAACCTGGCAAGGCATCCCTGATTTTCCTAGCCCGGTTCACACATTAATCAAATCCCCTCATTGTGACACTCCATCTTAACTCCTCCTCTACATGTACTGGATTGGCTGAACAGTGCAGAATAGAACCCCGTCAGTTTTTTATTCTTCTCCTCAAGACCAGGAGGTGGGGCATCCCGCTCAGGTGGTTCTTTCACACCTGCTTACATTAGGCTATTCCCAGTGACAGAATGCCATTGTTTCAGAACGTTCAACGTCCAGAATGTTCAAAAGTCCTTTGCAAACTGTTGGTTTTAAATTCTTATTGTGCATTTTGTTGTTGTTGATCAAGTCAAAAACAATACTATCTTGCCGGGTGAAGGGTTTCCTTCTCCATGACCTCTGTTTTCATATACAACCTTTAAATTGGAAATGTCACATTGCAAGTAGGTCTACATACACTGTGTATACCAAACATTAGGATCACCTGCTGGTCCATGTTGACTCCAATGCATCCCACAGCTGTGTCAAGTTGGCTGGATGTCCTTTGGGTGGTGAATCATTCTTGATTTACACGGGAAATTGTTGAGCGTGAAAAACCCAGCAGCGTTGCAGTTCTGGACACAAACCGGTGTGCCTGGCACCTACTACCATACCCCTTTCAAAGGCACTTTAATATTTTGTCTTGTCCATTCACCTCTGAATGGAACACATACACAATCAGGGTTGCCAGGTCAAGCCTACATTTCTAGCCCAATGACTTTTCAAAACCCGCCAACAAGGCCTGAAAACTAGCTCAAAGAGTAGTGTTCGCTGCTAGAGAGGAGTTGCCACATTTAGCCAATAAACCATTTTTCCATAACGTCATCGAGCGAATTAAGAAGAAATCTCGACTTAACTTCTAACGACCGAAGAAACAAAATTGGGTTTTCCATCAATAATAATTATTGCGAGCAAATGTGACTAATATTTATTTTTTTATATGTTGCAAGAGAAAAATGATTTGCCCTTATTAAACTTCCAAAAAACGAATGGCAATTGTGTCGTTATTATGTGCCTGTAACGGTTGTCGTAGGTGGAAGAAGGTGAAGAGGACCAAGGTGCAGCGTGGTACATGTTCATGGTAGATTTAATAAAGAAACTGAACACTAGAACAAAAAAAACAACAAAGTGGAACAAACGAAACAGTTCCGTCTGGTGCAGACACACAAAGACAGAAAACAACTACCCACAAATCATAGTGGGAAAACAGGCTGCCTAAGTATGTTTCTCAATCAGAGACAACGATTGCCAGCTGCCTCTGATTGGGAACCATACCAGGCCAAACACCTAGAAATACAAAACCTAGACTACAAAACATAGAATGCCCACCCCAACTCACGCCTTGACCAAACTAAAACAGAGACATAAAAAAGGAACTAAGGTCAGGACGTGACAGTGTCAGATGTTAAGACTAGCCATTGGCTGGGTTTATGATTATAACTCAACTTTTCCATGGTTTGGTTAGCTAGATGCAGGTAGCCTATAACCCCTGATAGGCCCTCATCTAATTTCAGATAGCCTACAGTAGCCTAGGCAAGATGTAAGACGAACGATTTAGCAGCTTGCTTAGTTAAAATTGACAGACTCATTTATTCAGCAAGGCGAGGCGCTTTCTAGGTGCTTCCGTTGTCCGTTAGCCTGCTGGAATAGGCAACTAGGGTGGAGTCGAAATCACTAAAACAAATAAGGAAATTACCTAATTAGGCCTATGCTTGTCAACAACAGCCATTGTATATTTGTTTTTCTGTGTAGCCTAATCTGACTGATCTACCTTCAATCTAATGCAATTGCGATAGAATTGTTACCATGATCACAGTTGATAACTTCCAATTTCATTAACTAAACATGGCCATCAATAATTGCATAATAACACAAGGCTACAACAACAACAATAAACTGAAGTTATTGGCTATTTATTAAATCCATTTGCCAGCTCCAGGTAGGCTACACAAGTGGCACAAATTGATTTGCAATGACTCCAGTGATATCATCATTTCCACATATTTATTGTATAAAATGGTAGGCTACATAGGAATAGCATTTAAAAGGCTAATTGATGACCAACAAATGCAAATGTATCATTCTCCACATTTAATGTCAGTTTAATTGAGGACGTTTCCCCATAACAGAAGCACACGAGGGAGTTCTGTAACTTCCATTTCAAAATGTCCACTCGTGCAGTGCTCGAGACCCATGAACTGAGCAAGCGTAAAACCCTTCGCTTGATATGCTTTTCTAAGTGCTGAGGATTGATGTGATGAGACTTGGGCACTGCGTCTTTGATTGACAGTGCATATATTTGTTTGTTTGTTAGTTAGATATACAAGCAAGTTACAACTGCACACCAATGTGAACAAGCCACCTCGACCAGTTTACAGCTAATTTACAGCTAATGCTAGTTAGCTAGCTAAATCAATGGAGAGAAACCTCTGCACGAGACCTCAGCCATCCACACCTTCCCATTTACACCAGAGATCTGTATATAATGACAAGATGCTCATGTCTCCACCCTAAAAATAGGAGTTGTTGTCTCAAAGGTGGGAAGGCAAACGACAAGGTTAAAAATAAATGCAAAGAAACGCATTGGGCTTATTTTGGACAGATTTTGGCGAGAGTGAAACCTCTCACTTCGCCTCTTTCTCCCAAGTCCCTCCACCTACCACTCACAACAACAAAGATGAGAGATCACTTCTTCCTCTGACAAACGGTTTCAACTCGCAATTTGAATTTGAGGTTTGGTCCAAAATAATCGGTCATATGGACACTTGAAACACATGGAGACATTATCGTACTGTAATAGAGGAAAAGTGAACCTTTCGAACCATGCCCTGGGGCTCCAGAGTGGCGCAGCGGTGTAAGGCACTGCGTCACAGTGATAGAATCGTCACTACAGACCCTGGTTCAATCCTGGGCTGTATCGTGATCGGGAGTCCCATCAGTCGCTGCACAGTTGGCCCAGCATCGTTCTGGTTTGGCAGTTGTAGGCCGTCATTGTAAATAAGAATTTATTTTTAACTGACTTGCCTAGTTAAATAAAGGTAAAATACAACCCATTCTCATTCTGAGAAATAAAGTAGGCCACTGTCCACAAAGTGGACCGTCTAGCATGCTGTTCAAACAGTTGGAGACGGACAGAAGGGTGTGTTCATAACAATTCAACTGTTTTGCCTTGTTAACTGGGCTTGTGAAATTATACCTAGATCCAAGTTAACTAAACTTGGAATATAAGTATTTGCTGGCTACTCAGCAGCACGTGGGCTTGTGCTTGATATATTTGTATTGAGACCGGTGTTCATTTCCCATAATGTCTGCTACATTATTAATGAATGTGCGTTATGCATGGTTCTGGTTAAATTTGTTACAAAAGGGGCTTTTTTATAGACAAACCTGAAAGCCAGATTAATGATTAATGCAGAAAAATGCAGGTACAACTATTTAGAACAATTAATTAAATAATTAGTGGGTCTTATGGTTGTGGAAGGCCTATATTCAGCCTAGGTTTAATTTCACAGACTCGGAATTAATTAGATTATTTTTGACTGTTTTAATGCAGTGTATTTGACCTTTAATTTTGAGAAAACATTTTCAAAATCTAGAAATTAGTTTTAGGCCATATCCCCCTCCCTACACTCACTGCGGAAACATATCCTAATGAAATCATGTGATTTTAAATGTCCCGTACCTGCCACCGCTCAAACTATCACCATTCCCATTTCTCCCATCACCCCTCCTGTCTCCCATCACCGCTCTTGTCTCTCCCATCACCCCTCCTGTCTCCAATCACCCCTCCTGTCTCTCCCATCACCCCTCCTGTCTCTCCAATCACCTCTCCTGTCTCTCCCATCACCCCTCCTGTCTCTCCCATCACCCCTCCTGTCTCTCCTATCACCCCTCCTGTCTATCCTATCACCCCTCCTGTCTATCCTATCACCCCTCCTGCCTCTCCTATCACCCCTCCTATCACCCCTCCTGTCTCTCCCATCACCCCTCCTGTCTCTCCCATCACCCCTCCTGTATCTCCTATTCCCCGTCCTGTCTATCCTATCACCCCTCCTGTCTCTCCCCTCACCCTTCCTGTCTATCCCATCACCCCTCCTGTCTCTCCCATCACCCCTACTGTCTCTCCTATCACCTCTCCTGTCTATCCCATCACCCCTCCTGTCTCTCCTATCACCCCTCCTCTCTCCTATCACCTCTCCTGTCTATCCCATCACCCCTCCTGTCTCTCCTATCACCCCTCCTGTCTATCCCATCACCCCTCCTGTCTCTCCCATCACCCCTCCTGTCTCTCCCATCACCCCTCCTGTCTCTCCCGTCACCCCTCCTGTCTCTCCTATCACCTCTCCTGTCTTTCCCATCACCCCTCATGTCTCTCCTATCACCCCTCCTCTCTCATATCCCCTCTCCTGTCTAATCCATCACTCCTACTGTCTCTCCTATCACCCGTCCTCTCTCGTATCACCCCCACTCTCTCCCATCACCTCTCCTGTCTATCCTATCACCCCCCTGTCTCTCCTATCACCTCTCCTGTCTATCCCATCACCCATCCTGTCTATCCTATCACCCCTCCTGTCTCTCCCATCACCCCTCCTGTCTCTCCTATCACCTCTCCTGTCTCTCCCATCACCCCTCCTGTCTCTCCTATCACCTCTCCTGTCTATCCCATCACCCCTCCTGTCTCTCCTATCACCCCTCCTCTCTCCTATCACCTCTCCTGTCTATCCCATTACCCCTCCTGTCTATCCTATCACCCCTCCTGTCTCTCCTATCACCCCTCCTGTCTCTCCTATCACCCCTCCTGTCTCTCCCATCACCCCTCCTGTCTCTCCCATCACCCCTCCTGTCTCTCCCATCACCCCTCCTGTCTCTCCTATCACCTCTCCTGTCTCTCCTATCACCCCTCCTGTCTCTCCCATCACCCCTCCTGTCTCTCCCATCACCCCTCCTGTCTCTCCCATCACCCCTCCTGTCTCTCCTATCACCCCTCCTGTCTCTCCCATCACCCCTCCTGTCTCTCCTATCACCCCCCCGTCTATCCTATCACCCCTCCTGTCTCTCCTATCACCCCTCCTGTCTATCCTATCACCCCTCCTGTCTCTCCTATCACCCCCCTGTCTATCCTATCACCCCTCCTGTCTATCCTATCACCCCTCCTGTCTCTCCTATCACCCCTCCTGTCTCTCCTATCACCCCTCCTGTCCCTCCTATAACCCTCCTGTCTCTCCTATCACCCCTCCTGTCTCTCCCATCACCCCTCCTGTCTCTCCCATCACCCCTCCTGTCTCTCCCATCACCCCTCCTGTCTCTCCTATCACCTCTCCTGTCTCTCCTATCACCCCTCCTGTCTCTCCCATCACACCTCCTGTCTCTCCCATCACCCCTCCTGTCTCTCCCATCACCCCTCCTGTCTCTCCTATCACCTCTCCTGTCTATCCCATCACCCCCCTGTCTCTCCTATCACCCCTCCTCTCTCCTATCACCTCTCCTGTCTCTCCTATCACCTTTCCTGTCTATCCCATCACCCCCCTGTCTCTCCTATCACCCCTCCTCTCTCCTATCACCTCTCCTGTCTATCCCATTACCCATCCTGTCTCTCCTATCACCCCTCCTCTCTCCTATCACCCCTCCTCTCTCCTATCACCTCTCCTGTCTATCCTATCACCTCTCCTGTCTCTCCTATCACCCCTCCTCTCTCCTATCACCTCTCCTGTCTATCCCATCACCCATCCTGTCTCTCCTATCACCCCTCCTCTCTCCTATCACCTCTCCTCTCTCCTATCACCTCTCTTGTCTATCCTTTCACCTCTCCTGTCTCTCCTATCACCCCTCCTGTCTCTCCTATCACCTCTCCTGTCTATCCCATCACCCATCCTGTCTCTCCTATCACGCCTCTTGTCCCTGCCATGGTTACACAATCCTGAGACGTGATAAATACGGACCCTGACTTGAGTCTGTTAATGCAGCACATTCTTTAGATTTGACATACAGTTTGTATATTTCACAACAACAACAGTGAAAGTTAAAGATGAAAAGAGGAACGTGTGGTGAAAGAAAAGGAGAAGTGGAAGACTGGTCAGGATTATAAGGTCTCCTCCTGACACTCCACTGTGGTACCATGTGACTTATTTGAAGTCCGATACCATTTCTTGTAAAACAGATTATCTTCATTGACCTACAGCAGGCCCCACAAGGCCTTACAATAAGCTAGCTAGCAACCCTACCAAAGGCTAGTTACAATAGCCACTCTAAATTAAGCTAGCGACCCTACAAGCTATCTAAAATGGACCCTATCCTCAATTAGCCATGGATGGAGATAGGGATTTGGACTTGTGGTTGTACTTAATTCTCCGTACCGGCCAATGACTATAATGGCGATTCTGATCTAACCATTAACTCATACATATTTGTGCGCCTGGATGGAAGTTCAATATGTAGCTAGATGTGGAAGGCTAATGTTAACTAGCTGACGTTGCCCATGAATGGAAATTAGGATAGCGAGCAAGCATTTTATCCAGGTAGCCTAGGACAACAAAAAATGAAAGCCTGTTCTGTATGACAGAGTGATAGACCGTTTCATTAGCATGAATGAGAGGAGGATGGTATTGGTGTTTCTCTACAAGTAGGGTGAGTCAACGTGTTTTGCTACTTGTACGCAAGGTATATATCAGCCAAGCCCCGCCCCTAATTGTAATGAGTTGCACCTGGAGACAGATACATACACCTGGGTTAATGAAGACATGCACATCACACATGTAAATGTAAACTAACACTGTATAGCCTCAACACATGGTTAAACTGTACTTGTTTATATCATGGATGGTCAGTCCTTGTAGTAGCCATAGCTCTGTCTATGAATTTGAGAGTGGTTACATTTCTCCAGGCCTGTACCTCATATCTCTACCAAAACAGTAGCGGTGAGTGCTTTGCTATTGTTTCTTTTAGGTATCAACTGGTATGTTCAGATTCAATTAAAACAGTTTAGTTGTGGTTAATGGTGGTTATGAGGAGGGGACAGAACTGAAACCATTGTTGTGTTCCAGGTGGTAAAGTAGTCACCCATAGTCACCCGTGCTTTGTTTAGTGCATCACTGTCTGTCAGTGTGCAGACACTTCAGTTAGATGGATCTTTGTGGAGGTCTTTTTAACAATGCTGGTCATGCATCTTGTTGACGTTCATCGTAGGACACCTCACATTACACACACTCACTGCCAAAACATTTTATGATGAAATCATGTGATTTCACATCACACATCCCTGCCACCGTCCCTCCAATCTCCCATCACCCTTCCTGTTTCTCCTATCACCCCTTCCGTCTCTCCTATCACCCCTCTCGTCTCTCCTATCTCCCTCTCGTCTCTCCTATCTCCCTCTCGTCTCTCCTATCCCCCCTCTCGTCTCTCCAATCGCACCTCCTGTCTCCCCTGTCTCCTATCACCTCTCCATACTCTCCTATCACCCCTCTCGTCTGTCCTACCACCCCTCTCGTCTTTCCTATCATCCCTCACCTCTCCTATCACCCCTCTTGTCCCTCCTATCACCCCTCCCCGCCCATTCCTATCACCCTTCCTGTCTCTCCTATCACCCCTCTTATCACCCCTCTCGCCTCTCCTATCACCCCTCTCGTCTCTCCTTTCACCCCTCTTGTCTCTGCTATCTCCCTCTCGTCTCTCCTATCCCCCCTCTCGTCTCTCCAATCACCCCTCCTGTCTCACCTGTCTCCTATCACCCCTCCTGTCCCTCCTATCACCCCTCCCGTCCCTCCTATCACCCTTCCTGTCTTTCCAATCAACACTCCTGTCTCTCATATAGTCTCTTCTATCACCCCTCTCATCTATCACCCCTCCTACCCCTCTTGTCTCTCCTATCACCCCTCTCGTGTCTCCTATCACCCCTCTCGTCTCTCCTATCACCCCTACTGTCTCTCCTATCACCCATACCATCCCTCCTATCACCCCTCCTATCTCCTCTCCTGTCTCTACTATCACCCCTCCTGTCCCTCCTATCATCACTCCTATCTCTCTCATCATCCCACCCATTTCTCCTTCCACCCCTCCTGTCCCTGCCGTAGGTTTACATTCCTGAAAACAATAGCAGTATACTTTGCTCAAACCACTGCCAGTTCATGTCCTTAAAGATTAGTGTTCCAATGTGGTTAGCCAAAAAGATTACAAGATAATTGACAGTGTCATCATATGTTCAAAAGGCTAAACAGATCCTAGATCAGCACTTCTCCTCTGAGACGTGACAAATACGGACCCTGACTTGAGTCTGCTAATGCAGCACATTCTTTAGATTTGACATACAGTTTGTATATTCCACAACAACAACAAGGATAGTGAAAGATGAAAAAAGGAACGTATGGTGAAAGGAAAGGAGAAGTGGAAGACTGGTCAGGATTATAAGGACTCCCCCTAACACTCCACTGTGGTACCATGTGACTTATTTGAGGTCAAATACAATTTCTTGTAAACAGGTGATATTTCTTGACCTAGAGTAGGCCCCACAAGGCCTTACAATAAGCTAGCTATTGACCTTACAAAAGGCTAGGTAGCAACCCTACAATAGGCTAGACATAAAGGGCCTTTTTTTCTATCAGTGTGGATAGTTATTCAGGGTCTTGTGTGGGAAATGTGGGTCTTAATCTTTCTCAATAGGTATTTCTGGGGGAAACTTCACACGTGTGCTTTTGCTTGTTCTTTGAAGTCTAGGCCAAGTTACTGTGAAAGCACTCTGTGAGGCCAATCCTCTGAAAAGGGCTAAGTCTCAATCGTTTTTTTACTGGGATTCCTCGCATCCTATCTCCTCTCCTCCTTGTCAACCCTATTAGAAGAGAAGGTCAAGGTCCCTCCACTTGGAACATATTATCCAATGAGTTTTGTGAAGGGGTCGAGGAGAGAGGATGCAAGGACTGAAGGAAAGATTCATTGAGACAGAGCTAAGATCTCCACAGTTTCAGAGATTTAAAAGGGAAATTCAATTAAAACATAATATGATTGAATATCAAGGGGGAAGAAGAACTTCCACATAGTGTATTATGACAGCAACAAAAAACGGTATATTTAAAGTGTCTTAGTACAGCAGAATATACACATACATACCAGTATCTATAGTCATTAACTCTCATTGTCTTAGCACAACCGATTGCACATGGCATCCACCTACATGAACTATTACACAACTCTATACCTCTACTCTGTTACACAAGAGGAGAGAAAGCATCACAAAGATCCTTAGATCAGCCTTTCTTAAAGTATGGGTCGCGACGTGTAAGAGTAAATATATAGTTATTTAATTGATTACTGGAATTGATTTGGCCAAGTGCAACTGCACTCACTGTTCAGTGCTCTCTCTGCTTAGCAACGGTCTCTGCTTAGCAATGGTCTCTGCTTATCAACGGTCTCTGCTTATCAACGGTCTCTTCTTAGCAACGGTCTCTGCTTAGCCACGGTCTCTGCTTAGCAACGCTCTCTGCTTAGCAATGGTCTCTGCTTAGCAACGGTCTCTGCTTAGCAATGCTCTCTGCTTAGCAACGGTCTCTGCTCAGTTTAGCAGCTGCGTGTGTGGGAGATGCCCGTGTGTTTCGCGGGTTACCGGATCTTTTTTTCTGCAGTTTTCTTGAAGATCCCTCCGAAACCCACAAGCTTCAGCGCTGTCGTTCAGCAGCAGATGATGTGCTGTCGTTCAGCAGCAGATGATGTGTTGTCGTCCAGCAGCAGATGATGTGCTGTCGTTCAGCAGCAGATGATGTGCTGTCGTTCAGCAGCAGATGATGTGCTGTCGTTCAGCAGCAGATGATGTGCTGTCGTTCAGCAGCAGATGATGTGCTGTGGTTCAGCAGCAGATGATGTGTTGTCGTTCAGCAGCAGATGATGTGCTGTGGTTCAGCAGCAGATGATGTGCTGTGGTTCAGCAGCAGATGATGTGTTGTCGTTCAGCAGCAGATGATGTGCTGTGGTTCAGCAGCAGATGATGTGTTGTCGTTCAGCAGCAGATGATGTGTTGTCGTTCAGCAGCAGATGATGTGCTGTGGTTCAGCAGCAGATGATGTGCTGTCGTTCAGCAGCAGATGATGTGTTGTCGTTCAGCAGCAGATGATGTGCTGTCGTTCAGCAGCAGATGATGTGCTGTGGTTCAGCAGCAGATGATGTGCTGTGGTTCAGCAGCAGATGATGTGCTGTGGTTCAGCAGCAGATGATGTGTTGTCGTTCAGCAGCAGATGATGTGTTGTCGTTCAGCAGCAGATGATGTGCTGTGGTTCAGCAGCAGATGATGTGCTGTGGTTCAGCAGCAGATGATGTGTTGTCGTTCAGCAGCAGATGATGTGTTGTCGTTCAGCAGCAGATGATGTGCTGTGGTTCAGCAGCAGATGATGTGCTGTCGTTCAGCAGCAGATGATGTGCTGTCGTTCAGCAGCAGATGATGTGCTGTCGTTCAGCAGCAGATGATGTGCTGTCGTTCAGCAGCAGATGATGTGCTGTCGTTCAGCAGCAGATGATGTGTTGTCGTTCAGCAGCAGATGATGTGCTGTCGTTCAGCAGCAGATGATGTGCTGTGGTTCAGCAGCAGATGATGTGCTGTGGTTCAGCAGCAGATGATGTGCTGTGGTTCAGCAGCAGATGATGTGCTGTGGTTCAGCAGCAGATGATGTGTTGTCGTTCAGCAGCAGATGATGTGCTGTGGTTCAGCAGCAGATGATGTGTTGTCGTTCAGCAGCAGATGATGTGCTGTGGTTCAGCAGCAGATGATGTGCTGTGGTTCAGCAGCAGATGATGTGTTGTCGTTCAGCAGCAGATGATGTGTTGTCGTTCAGCAGCAGATGATGTGCTGTGGTTCAGCAGCAGATGATGTGCTGTCGTTCAGCAGCAGATGATGTGCTGTCGTTCAGCAGCAGATGATGTGCTGTCGTTCAGCAGCAGATGATGTGCTGTCGTTCAGCAGCAGATGATGTGCTGTGGTTCAGCAGCAGATGATGTGCTGTGGTTCAGCAGCAGATGATGTGCTGTGGTTCAGCAGCAGATGATGTGTTGTCGTTCAGCAGCAGATGATGTGCTGTGGTTCAGCAGCAGATGATGTGCTGTGGTTCAGCAGCAGATGATGTGCTGTGGTTCAGCAGCAGATGATGTGCTGTGGTTCAGCAGCAGATGATGTGTTGTCGTTCAGCAGCAGATGATGTGCTGTGGTTCAGCAGCAGATGATGTGCTGTCGTTCATCAGCAGATGATGTGCTGTCGTTCAGCAGCAGATGATGTGCTGTGGTTCAGCAGCAGATGATGTGCTGTCGTTCAGCAGCAGATGATGTGCTGTCGTTCAGCAGCAGATGATGTGCTGTCGTTCAGCAGCAGATGATGTGCTGTCAGCCACTGACTTGTCATTCCCACTCGCCATCAAGTCCTGACTGAGGTCAATCATCATGAAACGCAAATACAGCGATGAGTTTCTTCTCTTGGTTTCATAAAAATAACGAGGCGCGCCCACAATGTGTTTTGTGTGGGGAAGTGCTTAGTAATGAGTCTCTCAAAACGAACAAGTTAATATAATGACACGTCCTGACCAAACATCCACAGAAATAAGGGAGTACTCTCTCTCATAGTAGTAGATGTGAGTTTCTCTTTCAAACAATCCCCTGGGCTTGTACACAGCTAATAGCTAACGTTAGCCAAAGCAAGCAAGCTAGCTACTGATAGTGCAACCCTAACAGTACAGTACTGTTACTTAGGGTTGCACTATCAAAAACGGAGCCTGTGAGTGTGTGTGTGTGTGTGTACTGTTATTCATCTGTGTGATGTGATAAATCAGTAAATTCGGGTTCAGAATAAAAATGATTTATTGTATTTTAACAGCAACAGTTCCAACCTAGACAGATATGAGTGTTTTATTGGGGAAAAATAAAGATGAATAGCTATTTATATATGGGTATTGAAATGGATTCTTATTTGTTTTTGTTTATATTGCATTTGTTTTAGACAATGAAATGTACCAATATTTATGCATAGGTGTATATTTTCATAACATTGGGTGCCAAATAACATAGAATTTTTAGTTTGGGTCCCAGGCTGAAAAAGTTTAAGAACCCTTACTTAGATACAGGGACAGGGTGAAAGGTGGCTCTCTGGTGGACGTAGTACTAACTACAGGTACAGCTGTAGTGTTGGTGACAGAAACCTGGGTGGATGTAATACTAACTACAGGTACAGCTGTAGTGTTGGTGACAGAGACCTGGGTGGGATGTAATACTAACTACAGGTACAGCTGTAGTGTTGGTGACAGAGACCTGGGTGGGATGTAATACTAACTACAGGTACAACTGTAGTGTTGGTGACAGAGACCTGGGTGGATGTAGTACTAACTACAGGTACAGCTGTAGTGTTGGTGACAGATACCTGGGTGGATGTAGTACTAACTACAGGTACAGCTGTAGTGTTGGTGACAGATACCTGGGTGGATGTAATACTAACTACAGGTACAGCTGTAGTGTTGGTGACAGATACCTGGGTGGGATGTAGTACTAACTACAGGTACAGCTGTAGTGTTGGTGACAGAGACCTGGGTGGATGTAGTACTAACTACAGGTACATCTGTAGTGTTGGTGACAGAGACCTGGGTGGATGTAGTACTAACTACAGGTACAGCTGTAGTGTTGGTGACAGAGTCCTGGGTGGATGTAGTACTAACTACAGGTACAGCTGTAGTGTTGGTGACAGATACCTGGGTGGATGTAGTACTAACTACAGGTACAGCTGTAGTGTTGGTGACAGAGTCCTGGGTGGATGTAGTACTAACTACAGGTACAGCTGTAGTGTTGGTGACAGAGACCTGGGTGGATGTAGTACTAACTACAGGTACATCTGTAGTGTTGGTGACAGAGACCTGGGTGGATGTAGTACTAACTACAGGTACAGCTGTAGTGTTGGTGACAGAGTCCTGGGTGGATGTAGTACTAACTACAGGTACAGCTGTAGTGTTGGTGACAGATACCTGGGTGGATGTAGTACTAACTACAGGTACAGCTGTAGTGTTGGTGACAGATACCTGGGTGGATGTAATACTAACTACAGGTACAGCTGTAGTGTTGGTGACAGATACCTGGGTGGGATGTAGTACTAACTACAGGTACAGCTGTAGTGTTGGTGACAGAGACCTGGGTGGATGTAGTACTAACTACAGGTACATCTGTAGTGTTGGTGACAGAGACCTGGGTGGATGTAGTACTAACTACAGGTACAGCTGTAGTGTTGGTGACAGAGTCCTGGGTGGATGTAGTACTAACTACAGGTACAGCTGTAGTGTTGGTGACAGATACCTGGGTGGATGTAGTACTAACTACAGGTACAGCTGTAGTGTTGGTGACAGAGTCCTGGGTGGATGTAGTACTAACTACAGGTACAGCTGTAGTGTTGGTGACAGAGACCTGGGTGGATGTAGTACTAACTACAGGTACATCTGTAGTGTTGGTGACAGAGACCTGGGTGGATGTAGTACTAACTACAGGTACAGCTGTAGTGTTGGTGACAGAGTCCTGGGTGGATGTAGTACTAACTACAGGTACAGCTGTAGTGTTGGTGACAGATACCTGGGTGGATGTAGTACTAACTACAGGTACAGTTGTAGTGTTGGTGACAGAGTCCTGGGTGGATGTAGTACTAACTACAGGTACAGCTGTAGTGTTGGTGACAGAGACCTGGGTGGATGTAGTACTAACTACAGGTACAGCTGTAGTGTTGGTGACAGATACCTGGGTGGATGTAGTACTAACTACAGGTACAGCTGTAGTGTTGGTGACAGAGACCTGGGTGGATGTAGTACTAACTACAGGTACAGCTGTAGTGTTGGTGACAGAGACCTGGGTGGATGTAGTACTAACTACAGGTATAACTGTAGTGTTGGTGACAGAGACCTGGGTGGATGTAGTACTAACTACAGGTACAGCTGTAGTGTTGGTGACAGAGACCTGGGTGGATGTAGTACTAACTACAGGTACAGCTGTAGTGTTGGTGACAGAGTCCTGGGTGGAGGTAGTACTAACTACAGGTACAGCTGTAGTGTTGGTGACAGAAACCTGGGTGGATGTAGTACTAACTACAGGTACAGCTGTAGTGTTGGTGACAGAGTCCTGGGTGGATGTAGAACTAACTACAGGTACAGCTGTAGTGTTGGTGACAGAGACCTGGGTGGATGTAGTACTAACTACAGGTACAGCTGTAGTGTTGGTGACAGATACCTGGGTGGATGTAGTACTAACTACAGGTACAGCTGTAGTGTTGGTGACAGAGACCTGGGTGGATGTAGTACTAACTACAGGTACAGCTGTAGTGTTGGTGACAGAGACCTGGGTGGATGTAGTACTAACTACAGGTATAACTGTAGTGTTGGTGACAGAGACCTGGGTGGATGTAGTACTAACTACAGGAACAGCTGTAGTGTTGGTGACAGAGTCCTGGGTGGATGTAGTACTAACTACAGGTACAGCTGTAGTGTTGGTGACAGAGACCTGGGTGGATGTAGTACTAACTACAGGTACAGCTGTAGTGTTGGTGACAGAGTCCTGGGTGGATGTAGTACTAACTACAGGTACAGCTGTAGTGTTGGTGACAGAAACCTGGGTGGATGTAGTACTAACTACAGGTACAGCTGTAGTGTTGGTAACAGAGACCTGGGTGGATGTAGTACTAACTACAGGTACAGCTGTAGTGTTGGTGACAGAGACCTGGGTGGATGTAGTACTAACTACAGGTACAGCTGTAGTGTTGGTGACAGATACCTGGGTGGATGTAGTACTAACTACAGGTACAGCTGTAGTGTTGGTGACAGAGACGTAGGTGGATGTAGTTCTAACTCCAGCCTCCGGAGACGGCCTCCAGTCTGGAGCCTCCAGCGACGTCCTTCAGTCCGGAGCCTCCAGCGATGTCCTTCAATCCGGGGCTTTTTATGTCCGAGAGCTTTTTATGTCTCTATTTTGGTTTGGTCAGGGTGTGATTGGGTGGGCATTCAATGTTCATTTTTCTATGTTTTGTATTTCTTTGATTTGGCCGGGTATGGTTCTCAATCAGGGACAGCTGTCTATCATTGTCTCTTATTGGGAAACATACATAGGCAGCCCTTTTTTCCACCTGTCTTTGTGGATAGTTGTCTTTGTTTGTTGGCACTATAGCCTTTAGCTTCACGGTTGGTTTTTGGATTGTTTATTGTTTTTGTCGGTGTCATAATAATAAAATGAATATGTACGCTCACCACGCTGCACTTTGGTCCAGGTCATTCGACAGCCGTGACAGTATCCTCGAAGTGTGTCTGAGCTTTAACAGTTCGGATAACTTTGAAACATCATGAAAATCAATTTTTCTTGTTTATTGTACAGATTATAACTCTCAAAGTTCTGTGTGAGCGAGATAGAGTGAGAGATGGTGAGAGAGAGAGAGAGAGAGAGAGAGAGAGAGAGAGAGAGATAGTGATAGAGAGAGAGTGAGAGATGGTGTGAGAGAGAGAGAGAGAGAGAGAGAGAGAGAGAGAGAGAGAGAGAGATAGTGATAGAGAGAGAGAGAGAGAGAGAGAGTTTTTGAGTTTTTATAAAACCTTTATTTTTTACTCAAGTGTTAACATAAAAAATGACACACTGCCTTTTCAGAAATGAAACAACAAATGTAATTCCTAAACAAAAATAAATACATAACATATACATTCAACTTATTTCAGCAGTAAAAAATAATTTCCCCTCCTCTACAAAACAAAGCGCTCCTTCGTATGCCCACTTCTCCTCAAATAATAGGAGATCTTTTACAGCTGAAAAGAACTCAAAATCTACTTTTATTCTTGCTTTCACTAAACCTTTAAAAACACATCTTACATCCTGCCCATATCCCGTTTCTATCTTATGTTTCCTACTCAGAAAAATTGACATCTTAGCTTGTCCCAAAATAAAATTTAACATTTGACATTTTCTTTTCTGTTGTTTACTATATTGAAACCCCAAAAAAAAACAGTGTTATTGAAAAACTCCCCTACAGCTTTAAACAAAGATTCCAGCATTTCCAATAGAGGTTTTATCCTCTCACACTCCATAAAACAGTGAAAAATGGTTTCTCTTATATTACAAAAAGGACATCCATCTCTAACATCTGAGTTAATAACAGATACAAAAGCATTAACTGCAATGATGCCATGTAAAACCCTCCATTGCATATCACCAGTACCCTTTTGTAACGGTGGTTTGTACAGTGCTCTCCATGCTGGCTTTACCTTGTCATCAATGCCCAATTTTACCCTCCATGGAGTATCTTTTCTATTTTTCAATTTATCTTTATTCAACACCTTGACACACCCCCTATACAATTCCTTCCCATTCACCTCATCCAAACCCACCTCCTCCAACCCTCTCAAATCCAGCAATAACGCCTTTCTTTCTGACTCTGGGATATTTGGTGTAATCCCTAGTTTTGGAAATGAGACGTCTTCATCTTGCACCTTCTTCTTGTGGCTACTAAGCATACCCCATTCTTCCGCTGATAGAGCCTTCCTACAGCTCCCCAGCATTTGTCCGACAATCCTTTCCGACCTCATCCCCAAATGTTCTGCCACCCGTCTTCCATCCATTAAAGCGGGCCCAGCCATGGCCATTAACTGTCTTAAGGTGATGATTTTCCCCTTCACCAGAATCTTGGAGAAATGTGGAACAGCTGCAGTTGTACAATCCAGTCTTGCCCCATACACCAGAGGTTCCTCCAACAGCCAATGCACTGACTCCGCTGAAGTTCTTCTGGACACCTTCATTATGCTCCACACTCTGAGAAGGCCTCTGTAAAACGGAGGTACTCCCTCCCTAGAAATCTGGCTACTATCAACCAGAAATAAAGCCTTCTTTAAACCTAATCCTCCAACCCGCTGTAATATAAGACCTGTCACCCCTCTCCACACCACATTTTCCGGTCCATAAAGCAACCTTTGAATAAACTGAAACCGGAAAGCAGCAGCCCTACTAGCAAGATGTACAAGACCTTGTCCCCCCTCCTCTTTTGACAAATACAAAACACTTTGTGGAACCCAGTGATATTTATCCCAAAAGAAATCCACAATAATTGCCTGTATCTTAGCCAGAAGGCCAGATGGTGGTTCTAAAACTGACAACCGATGCCACAGTGCAGAGGCAATCACATTGTTAACTATAATAGTGATATACGAGATAGTAACCAACGCCATCTCCTCATCCTCCCTTCCACCATTTCAACCACCCCACTCCAATTTTTTTCCATAGTCCCCTCATCTCCTAGGTACACTCCAAGATACTTAAAACCTCCCTTACACCATTCTAGCCCCCCTGGCAAAGCCATGATCCCTCCAGACCATTCTCCAATCTGTAAAGCACAACTCTTTTCCCAATTTACCTTTGCAGAGGATATTCCCCTAAAACGATCAACCATTAGACTCAAACTATCCACCTCCGCTTGATTTTTCACTAGCACAACTACATCATCAGCATAGGCTGAAAGACGAATAGGAGGAATATCCTCTGAAAGGCACACCCCTGCAATGCGACTTCTAATGCTATTTAGTAGTGGCTCTATAGCAATAGCATATAACATCCCAGACATAGAACATCCCTGCCTAATACCTCTACACACTTTAAAAGGAGCACTCAAACCACCGTTAACTTTCAATACACTTTCAATGTCACCATATATCACCTTTATCATGGCAATAAAACCAGAGCTGAACCCAAACGCCTCAAACGTGTGCCATAAATATTGATGTTCAACTCGGTCAAATGCCTTTTCCTGATCAATTGAAATTAGACCAGCATCCAACCCAATTGCCCTAGAGACGTCCAAAAAATCACGAATCAGAGAAATGTTATCCCCTATCTGCATGCCAGGAACACAGTAGGACTGATCCGTATGTATGATTTGCCCCATCACCTCCCTCAGCCTGTTGGACAAAGCCTTTGACAATATTTTATAATCAGTACACAATAAAGCCACCGGCCTCCAGTTCTTCACCTCCCTCAGGTCACCCTTTTTAGGCAGTAGGGTGAGGACAGCCCTTCTGCAGCTTATTGGTAGTAACCCTCCGGTTAAACTATCATTAGCTACTTCTAACCAATCCTCTCCCAACATAGCCCAAAAGGACTTAAAAAAGTCAACGGGAAGCCCATCAATGCCTGGTGCCCTTCCATTTTCCATGCCTTTTAATGCAGTGTATAAATCCTGCAAAGACAATGGTTGCTCAAGCTCAACCTGAGCTTCTGCAGCCACCTTTGGGAGCCCATCAAAGAACTGCTGTGTCACTGTTTTGTCCTCTTTATACTCACACTTGTAGAGCTCAGCATAGAACTCTACTGCCCTCTTTCTAATTTCACTAGGGCTAGTGAGCTCTTGTCCAGCAGCTGATTTGAGACAATGAATAATTTTTCTTTTTCCATTCTTTTTCTCTAAACCAAAGAAAAATTTGGATGAGGCATCCATTTCAGATATGCCCTGAAATTTACTTCTCACCAGTGCCCCCATGTGCTCTGATACCCAGCAGATCTGCCAATGCAGCTTTTCTCCTCTTGAGGGCCTGAGTATGGCCTCGATCTCCTGTGGTCTCAACCAACGTCACGAGTTCCACTATTTCAATCTCTAGGGCTTTCATTGATCTGGTGATATCCTTGGTGACATTCCTCGTGTATTGATTACAAAATTGTTGAATCTGGATTTTCCCTATATCCCACCATTGTTGAAGGGATACAAAACTGGCATTTTGAGACCTCCACCTCTCCCAAAAAAAACTGAAACAATTCCTGAAGTGAGCATCACTCAATAAAGTTATGTTAAAATGCCAGTATGCGCTTTTAGGTTTTACATCGTTAATGAACACCACCTCTGTTATTAAACAATGATCAGAAAATCCCACTGGAGTTATCACACTTGATTTACAGACCTGAGATTGATGCTCAAAAACATAAAACCTATCTAACCTGGCCATAGAGATGATGTTCTCTCTCACATGCGCCCAGGTGTACTGCCTTGTTCCTCCATGTTGACTCCGCCAAATATCACACAGTTCATTTGTTACAATAAGGCGTTTTAAAAACGTCCTTGAGGCTATATGAGGTTCTTGGTGATTTCTATCTAAATCACTAACTGTGCAGTTAAAATCCCCAGCAATAAACAAATAATCTTCTTTGTTACATTTCTCAATGGTATTTGATAATGTCTCTAAAAAACATACCCTCTCAACTGTCACCACCATACATTTATCAGACACATATTGATGTTTTCATACCTTGCTCTAACTTTTAATTACCTCCCCTCAACTACCTCTTCAACCTCATATGACAAAGGCAAAAACCCTTTTGAGAACAAGATAACCACACCCCCACTTTTTGAGTTTTTATGACTACACACCACTGTCCCCCCCCACTCCTGTTGCCACATAACTTCATTTTCCAAATTACTATGCGTTTCTTGTAGAAAAATTATGTCACTTCCCTTTCCCCTCATTAACTCATACACCATGGCTCTTTTTTTAACATCTCTTGCCCCATTTACGTTTAAAGAAGAGATCTTAAAACTGCTCATGGATAAGAAAAAAATACAGAGGAAGATACAGCCACCACATCTCTTTACAGAGTTAAAACTGCAACTGAACTCTTTCATTTTCTTTAGAATTTGCATCACTTATTACTCTCGTGACCACTTTCTTGAGTCTAGCAATTTCAGGGCTTTTCAAACCTCCCCCTGTAATTTTTGACATCAGAAACTTTGCTGATTCAATAAACAATTCACGTTCAGGGAAAAAATCAGTTACATTGTAATCCTGCATATATTTCTTCCCTTTTGTCAACTTCAGAAATTGACGTATCTTCTCGATCCCATACCTCCCTTCCACCCCATCTATCTCACTATATTGTTGTGACGCGTCAGATGACTCACTCTCGCTATCCTCCCCAGAAGAAAACCCCATCTCTACAACCTGTTCATCTTCACTTGATTTATCCATCTCTACCTTTCTCTTAGAATTAGACCCTTCACCACCCCTTAAATTCTTCCTTTTACTCCTTGGTATTTTGAAAACATCCGCTTCCTTTTCCGTTATTTCAATCTCCTCTTGACCTCCAATTTCATTTTCCAGCACCACCTCAGCGACGGCAGTCGCAATCTCACCTAGTGTTTCCCCTCCCTCTTTGTTCTGACCTACCACAATTGCCCCGTATCCACAATGCCTTCCTCTCCTACTTTTCCAACCACATCTGCCCACCTTCTCTCTTCCCCTACCTACACCTGTAGTATTTTCATCCCTTCGCTGTGGTACGTTAGTTGCACCCGCACTAAAGCTACTACCAGGCTCAGCGCGTTCATTCTCGGGACAATTACGCACCAAATGCCCCTCTCTTCCACATCCAAAACATTTCATTGATTCAGTAGATGCATAGAAGACATAATCAAATCCATCAATCTTAAAACTAAACGCTAAATTCAGTTCATCTCCTTCCTTTTTTAAAATCATATGCACTTGTCTCCTATGAGACACGACATGTTTCAACAACGGAGATTTGCATCCAAAAAGAACCTTCTTTATTGTAGATACGATTTGACCATGGCGAGATAACTCTCGCTCTAACACTTCATCTCTAACAAATGGTGGCACGTTAGAAAGCATAACTTTCTTCGCCGGATTCATAAGCGGAAATACCGGCGTCTGTGTCTCCCGCAACACAACACCCCTCTCAACTATCTTATTCACCTTTTCAATTGAATCTAAGAATATCACTACAGCGCTATTCATCCTTGAGGCTGATTTAATGCTATCATACCCAATGATAGCACCCACAGCCAAGCTACATTCTTCCACTGAACACCCAGCCGCAGCAGGAATTTTTACTCCATGCCTCCGACTAAGTTTTTCAAACTCTACACTTCCGCGAGTGGCCATTCCAACCAGCCCCACCCGCTGGTTGTGCCCTCGCGAAAAAACAACCGCAAAGATCCCACCACCCCTATACGTGCTTAGTGATAGTTAAACAATATACCCTTAAAACAACTAAACTAATCAATATATATATATGTACATACCAAAACCCAATAGAGTGAAAATAAATTCCATTCGTTCTCACAATCACTCCTGCTTGACGACTCACTCCCAGCATGCACTCCGAGAGAGAGAGAGAGAGTGATAGAGAGATAGTGATAGAGAGATAGTGATAGAGAGAGAGAGAGAGAGAGAGAGAGAGAGAGAGAGATAGTGATAGAGAGAGAGAGAGAGAGAGAGAGAGAGAGAGATAGTGATAGAGAGAGAGTGAGAGATGGTGTGAGAGAGAGAGAGACAGAGAGATAGTGATAGAGAGATATTGAGAGAGAGAGAGAGAGAGAGAGAGAGAGAGAGAGAGAGAGAGAGAGAGAGAGATAGTGATAGAGAGATAGTGATAGAGAGATAGTGATAGAGAGAGAGTGAGAGATGGTGTGAGAGAGAGAGAGACAGAGAGATAGTGATAGAGAGATAGTGAGAGAGAGAGAGTGAGAGATGGTGTGAGAGAGAGAGAGAGAGAGAGAGAGAGAGAGAGAGAGAGAGAGATAGTGATAGAGAGAGTATGTGTGTGACTGAATGACTGTAGTTTGTCCCCTGATGTCAGTTTTGAAATGTTAACGGTTCACTGGTCATTTCCCCGTACCTGTGTGTGCGATTAGAGAACAGAGTATAATAAATGTATATAAAGTGATTGAGGTGTACATCATCTTTACTATGTTTTTTTATTAAACAATTGATGATAATCACTGAGCTCTTATTTTCATAGGCCTGCAAGCCCCATTGGACCTGGCCAAAAGTGCACTTTTATAGGGAATGGGATTCCAAGTTGTCTGTCGTCCCCAGAGCTTAAGGTGTTTTTCTCTCCCTCTGCTGGCCTGGAGGACCCAGACAGACCAGGCCACTGTGGCTCAATACTGTTATATGGCTTCCTTTCCTCATACCCTTTCATTCTAGGAGAAGCTATACATGATCAGACCAGGGAAAGCTCCAGGCCTTAGTTATAGACCTGGAGGTTTTCGTAGTCAGGTCATTTGTTCAGGAAAAGGTCAAGGCCATATTCATATCATATGAACTGATATGAGGGGACTTAAAAAGGTTTATGACTATATGGCTATAGCTGTTAACATTTATAACCAGTTCTAACCAGTTCATCTAGCCAGTGACATGTAGGAAAGGAGTAAAGAGAAACCAGATTATTGGGCCGTAGCCGGTCTCACTCAACTGTGCTGAGAGTCTCCTTATTACTGCACTGTTTAAACAGCATGATTTACAGATTTACTGTATGCATCCATCCAAATAATGCCACTGTTCTGTCACATATTGAGGATGTCATAATGACAATGGTACGCACACTGACCCAAATGTCAATGGAACGACCGAGTCAGGGAGTGTAAAGCAATGCATGAAGATGTTTTTTATTTTTAAGACTGAGAACCTTGTTGATTAAAACATATTTTATGTAAAATGCCAATGCATGAAAGCTGCTCTAAAATCACATATTTAGCTAACTACTAAACCCTTCTGCTGGTTGGGATGTTGTTTGGTCTGTTGCTAGATGGAATAGATTTGATAGATTTAATCAATATAGTGATAGCGCCACCTTACACTCTGATAGGCTAGGCGGAATTTCACCATATTGCTTAAACCTGTCCAACCCTCTCAGATCTCCACCAGTGCCTATAGGAAGGGGCTAGTTAGAGGTTGTTTCTGGACAGGGGCTCTGTTTCTACTAGAACCCTTCCTCTACATACAAGACACTTCTGATTAGCGTTGTTGCTGGTAGTATCCTCATTGGGAATTACCAACTTTAATAAACTGTTATGATAATTAGTGTTATTTAAAGAGAATGTCCTCATTGAATAAAACATATATTTAATGTAATAATTTATTTTGTCTTAAATTATCATGTTTACTGTTGACATAAATGGAAACAATCACAGACACAGCAAAGCCAGGTAAAATGTCATAGAGCTTAATCTAAGCTATAGAATATACATCTGTGAGCCGTTTCAAGAAGCTAGGTGTATGTCCCACGTCACTACTTAACAGCAGAGGCATTTGACTGTTTTGATCTTTTTTCATTTTTTAAAGCAATGATTGGCTGAGACAAAGGATGGGCTGGACATTTGTATTTGTATTTATTAGGGATCCCCATTAGCTGTTGCCAAGGCAGCAGCTACTCTTCCTGGGGTCCAAATACATGAAGTCAATTACATTACATATAAAACCAAAGATAAAACAGTACATCATATAACATTATTACACCACTACATATCTACAATTCAAAATGTACAATACCACCATACAACAATAATACAATACACGTGTGTGGAATAAAGTTCCATGTAGTCTTGGCTCTATGTAGTTTCGTGCGCCTCCCATAGTTTGTTCAGGACTTGGGGATTGTGAAGAGACCTCTCTTCCACTTTGAGCCATGAGAGATTGACATGCATATCATTAATGTTAGCTCCTCGTGTACTTTTAAGGGCCAGCCGTGCTGCCGTGTTCTGAGCTAATTGTAATTTTCCTAAGTCCCTCTTTGTGGCAGCTGACCACACAACTGATCAGGTGCGACACAACTAGGGCCTGCAGGACCTGCCTTGTTGATAGTGGTGTTAAAAAGGCAGAGCAGCTCTTTATTATGGACAGACTTCTCCCCATCTTAGCTACTGTTGTATTAATATGTTTTGACCATGAAAGTTTGCAATACAGGGTTACTCCAAGCAGTTTAGTCACCTCAACTTGCTAAGAGATGAGTTTGGATTGGTCTGCCATGTAGCACGCTTCTGTTTATAACATGAGCTGTTTAGTATTTGTGTAACGGCATTCTTCCTCTTCGTCTGAAGAGGAGTAAGGATCGGACCAAGATGCAGCGTGGTAAGTGTTCATGACGATTTACGAACTGAACACTGAAATACAAAACCTTAAACGATGTGATGAAAACCGAACCAGTACCATGTGGCGACAAACACTCACACGGAAACAAACACCCACAAACCAACAGTGAAACCCAGGCTACCTAAGTATGATTCTCAATCAGAGACAACTAACGACACCTGCCTCTGATTGAGAACCATACTAGGCTGAACACAAAAACCAACATAGAAAGACAAACATAGACTACCCACCCCAACTCACGCCCTGACCATACTAAAACAAATAATAAAATAACAGAACTATGGTCAGAACGTAACAATTTGTGGACTACTTTCTGGAGGACCATCATGCAATGCTGCCTCTCGGAATCAGACAATGAGGATTTACCGGATTTAGATAAAAACATTTTAATTCCACCAGACACTGTCATCACTGTCATCAGAAGAAACGGCAATTAATAGTGTTTTTGTCACGGAAGAAGTTGACAGAGTTTTGAAATCAGTGGAATGCCCTGTGGAAGCAGAGAGATGATTTCCAAATGCGGAGAGATTGGAAAAGATAACACAGTTAGCTAAAAGATGGCGGAAGTGGACATTGATGTGGAGCGTGAATATAATGGCGGTTGAATCATGGAATATTGTCCAAAGGAATAAGGGAGCAAAGTAGCATACAGTGGTGAGAATATTCCTTCTTATCTTGTAGGAGTATGGTTTGGTAATGAGTATGGTTTGGTTTGTTAATGAGTATGGTTTGGTGTATTAATGAGTATGGTTTGGTGTGTTAATGAGTATGGTTTGGTTTGTTAATGAGTATGGTTTGGTTTATTAATGAGTATGGTTTGGTTTGTTAATGAGTATGGTTTGGTTTATTAATGAGTATGGTTTGGTTTGTTAATGAGTATGGTTTGGTGTGTTAATGAGTATGGTTTGGTTTGTTAATGAGTATGGTTTGGTGTGTTAATGAGTATGGTTTGGTTTGTTAATGAGTATGGTTTGGTTTGTTAATGAGTATGGTTTGGTGTGTTAATGAGTATGGTTTGGTGTGTTAATGAGTATTGTTTGGTTTGTTAATGAGTATGGTTTGGTTTATTAATGAGTATGGTTTGGTTTATTAATGAGTATGGTTTGGTTTGTTAATGAGTATGGTTTGGTTTATTAATGAGTATGGTTTGGTTTATTAATGAGTATGGTTTGGTTTATTAATGAGTATGGTTTGGTTTGTTAATGAGTATGGTTTGGTTTGTTAATGAGTATGGTTTGGTTTGTTAATGAGTTTGGTTTGTTAATGAGTATGGTTTGGTTTGATAATGAGTATGGTTTGGTTTATTAATGAGTATGGTTTGGTTTATTAATGAGTTTGGTTTGTTAATGAGTTTGGTTTGTTAATGAGTATGGTTTGGTTTGATAATGAGTACGGTTTGGTTTATTAATGAGTATGGTTTGGTTTGTTAATGAGTATGGTTTGGTGTGTTAATGAGTATGGTTTGGTTTGTTAATGAGTATGGTTTGGTTTGTTAATGAGTATGGTTTGGTGTGTTAATGAGTATGGTTTGGTGTGTTAATGAGTATTGTTTGGTTTGTTAATGAGTATGGTTTGGTTTATTAATGAGTATGGTTTGGTTTATTAATGAGTATGGTTTGGTTTGTTAATGAGTATGGTTTGGTTTATTAATGAGTATGGTTTGGTTTATTAATGAGTATGGTTTGGTTTATTAATGAGTATGGTTTGGTTTGTTAATGAGTATGGTTTGGTTTGTTAATGAGTATGGTTTGGTTTGTTAATGAGTTTGGTTTGTTAATGAGTATGGTTTGGTTTGATAATGAGTATGGTTTGGTTTATTAATGAGTATGGTTTGGTTTATTAATGAGTTTGGTTTGTTAATGAGTTTGGTTTGTTAATGAGTATGGTTTGGTTTGATAATGAGTACGGTTTGGTTTATTAATGAGTATGGTTTGGTTTGTTAATGAGTATGGTTTGGTTTGTTAATGAGTATGGTTTAGTTTGTTAATGAGTTTGGTTTGTTAATGAGTATGGTTTGGTTTGATAATGAGTATGGTTTGGTTTATTAATGAGTATGGTTTGGTTTATTAATGAGTTTGGTTTGTTAATGAGTATGGTTTGGTTTATTAATGAGTATGGTTTGGTTTGTTAATGAGTATGGTTTGGTTTGTTAATGAGTATGGTTTAGTTTGTTAATGAGTTTGGTTTGTTAATGAGTATGGTTTGGTTTGATAATGAGTATGGTTTGGTTTATTAATGAGTATGGTTTGGTTTATTAATGAGTTTGGTTTGTTAATGAGTATGGTTTGGTTTATTAATGAGTATGGTTTGGTTTATTAATGAGTATGGTTTGGTTTGTTAATGAGTATGGTTTGGTTTATTAATGAGTCGTTTGTTAATCGTTCCAATGCAATGTGATCATTTTAAAGGTTTTGGTCATGTGTTTTCAGAAGGGAGAAGCCGAGATGTTCAAGTTGTGGAAAAGATCATATCATGTGTTTTAAATGTGATGCAAATGTGACATGTTGCAATTGTGGTGGGAACCATGAAGCCACGTCTTTGGAATGCCCAACAAGGGTGAAAGAGAATGGGATGGCAAATGTCAGGGCTGTCCAGAGAATGTCATATGCAGTGGCTGTTAGAAGAGTTAAGGGTTCGAATGGTGCTCCCGAAGAGTCCATGGTGTTGGATAGGCCTTCACTGAAGGCTGCAGGGTTTGCAGTTCAACAGCAGTACCCAAATATGTTAAAGTTAAGAAGGTGGACTATGTGGTCGTTTTAGCTATGGTGATTAATGGCACTGCTAAGGTGGATATAAGACTGAAAGACTTATTGGCGGAGGAATTGCAAGGAGTATTGTCACAAGCCATACCATCCTCTCAGGTCATAGACCCTGAGAATGGAGATATGGAGATTTGAAGGAAGAAGTGGGAGTTTTGGGGTTTTGGTTGTCAATGTGTTTTTTTATTGTTTTATATTGGGTGGATAAAGTTCGTTTTCCCTATCACATGGGTTTTATTTTTACCTTGGTGTTTTCAACCCTGTCCAGTTGGTGGCGGTAACACACCTTTTTGGGCTGTAGTCTGCCATAAAACATACAGAAGAAGAAGACACAGGAGGTTGTTGTATAAAACACCCATCTCAGCATTACGTCTTCAATCTAAGGGCAACCATGGCAGAGGGAGAATCATTCATCCATGCATAAGGGTAAGAGTCTAGCTACATTTTCAGATATTATACATTTCAAATTTTGTCAGAAAGTTGTCTTTATTGCAAGTTAATGTGTACTGTTAGCTAGTTGACGTTAGCTGGCTGGTTCGCTAGCTAACGTTACGTGTATGAAGTGTGTAGCAATATTATTAATATCTCAAATCTCTGCAATGCTAGTTATAGCCTAATGTTAGCTAGCTACATAACATTGAACCTAGTAGGTTATCTTTAGCTACAGATTAATGGTATTATGAGTTGGGATTATGATTAATTGTTTAGCTGGTTGCATGTCTAAACAAAAGACTCCACTCTGCAAGTATCAATTTCACTGAACTGTTTACACCTTCTGTATCCTGTGCATGTGACATAAATGTTGATTTTATTTGATATAGTTTGATATAGTGTGTGTTTACCAGAGATGGTAATGTGAAGAACAACATGACTAAGCCAAGGCCTAGATAATATTTATTTTTACCTGGAGTTTTACGATGTTGTAGGCTACTACTTTTACCGCTTTCAGTCTTGAAATCTTTGTTAATAACTAAACACTCTGTTTAGCAAATGGCCTCACAGGAATCCTTAAAGAGATGGGTAGGTCTAAGGCCTAAGAGGGTGTGAACAATGCTGGCTGGGTGTAGACAAAGAAGAGTTCTCCAGTTGGTGTACCAAAACATTCATGGGCCATTTTCAAAAATGGGGGTAGAAGTTTATCAGCTTTCAAAGCAGAATCATTTTCTTATTGTTTCTCAACTGCAGTGTATGAAATACCATTTTCTAACTCGGAGTCTCTACATTAGAAGTCAATGTAATTGCCACAACCGCCTGCATTTAGAAGATGTATGGCACATGACATGATATAGGCCTAATCTAAAAGGTAATTTCTGAGAACACCCCACATTACAATATCGAACTGGAACAGGCAAGATGAAGAGACACTAAGAAAAAAAAAAGTCAGAAAATGTACAGATCTTTATCAATAGCTAGCTAGCTAGATTTATCAATAGCTAGTTAGTTGAATATCTAAGCAAGTTAATCAGTAGAGTAAAGCAATGTTAGATGGTACACCGCTGTTTCACATTTTCATTGTATATTACATTTGCTTCTGATGTAGCTGAGCGACTTATTCAAGACGGGGGCCAACATTCCACTGAAATCCAAATATTTGAAAATTGAAAATTGTTCAGCTTCATCTCTAGCCTCTCTTTCATGTTTTTCTGCCAGCGTCTTTATTTCTTCCCCCACAGCAAACATTCTGGATGATACCACTGTCAGTTCCTCCTCTCGGAGTCTCTGCTCTTCGTACTCTTTCAGGACCCTCTCTTTCTCCTTTTTAATTGCTTCCTCCTATTTTCATTTCCCCCAGTTTCTCCTCATATCTGAGTTGTTGCTCTTTGTTCTTTCTCAGGATCCTCTCATTCTCCTCTTTAAGAACTTTCTCCAGAGCTTTTATTTTTATTTTTTCCATCTTCAATTTCTCCTCCTCTCTGCGTATCTTCTCTTCATTCTCTTTCAGGATCCTGTTCTTCTCCTCTTCAATCGCTCTCTCAGCCTCCTGGAACATCTCAGTGGTGTAGTGGCTTCCTCCATTCATCTTCACCATCTTGTTTATCTTCTCAAGCAGCTCAGTGACCTGGGAGCAATTCTTATCTTTGTTGTTGAAGACCTGATACTCTCCATTACATTTGGCAATCAAACACTGAAGATGTGGATTTTCAAGCAAATAATCTTCAATTGTTACAACGTCGTCATCATCAAGACTCTCTCCATGTGTGAAGAGAACCATGGTGTATCTGGATGCTTCATCCCCAAATAATGTCTGAATCATCTCCACAGTTTTCTGTTCCTCTTCAGTGAATCTTCCCAGCTTGATCACAACCAGGAACACATGGGGACCAGGAGCAGAGAAAAGCAGGCACTGTGAGATCTCTTTCAGTGCCTCCTCCTGTGTTAACTTGGTGTCAAACAAGCCTGGTGTGTCGATGACAGCTACATGTTGCCCTCCCACCTCTCCTCTTTTCACATGTTGATGTCACAGAAGTAGAGGACATTTTTGATTTAAAAACTTTTGTCCCCAGGATGGTGTTTCCTGTTGCGCTCTTCCCAGCTCCAGTCTTTCCAACCATAACAATCCGGACCTCTTTATTTTGTTCTGTTGGATAAGAAGGAGATGTTGTTACTGTAGAAAGAAGTCTGATGTTCTTTCTGTTTGGTCATCATACAGAATAGCTACTGAATATGATCAGTTTCTAGATTCTTAGACATTGGTCTGTAGAATATGGACTGTAAGCAAATTAACAATTACATTATCTATAAATTAAGCTACATGTAATCCTACATATAATTTATGAAAATGTATTAATTACTGAAAATATAATTATTTTGTGCAAACCCATAAAAAAAAAAAAGATAAATCCGTGCCCATCACTGTCTTGTAGCCTACATACAGTGAAATGAAGACGAAGTACTCACCAGTCATGTTAGGGTTTTGGAATGCTGTCAAGGTCTTCCCAGGTCTATTGTTCCCAACCAGAGAAATTTGGGTCTCTGTTGGATAAAAATTACACTGTTGATCTTACAGAACTGCTAAATCTACATTTTCAGTCTCACATTGCTTCTTAGACTAATATTTTTTGTTTATAAAGTATAAACTCTAAGCAAATTAACAATAACTGCCTAAATAAAGGAAACACAATTGACGGAGCTGTCATTGTCCATTCTTTGCCTACCCACAAAGTAGTCTAAAAGACTACAGATGGGGAGACAACCAACGTCCATGTACGTTCTAATACTTCCTCAGAAACCCTAATAACAAACAGGAGCTTTGCAAAATGTTGACACAGAAGGTGTTTGCCAATAAATCTGAAAATGGAAAAGAGATCTATGCTACAATTGAGTTTGTGCTCTCAAAGGGCTCTCTGAAATCAATGCCACAATGTGACCAGGAAGAGGCACACACAAGAGTATGTCTTCATCGTAAAGATGCCCTTCACAAGTGTCATGACACTCTCCTTGGTGAGGATCAAAGGTGCCGGATCAGCTAGGCCAATGTCTGACAGCCAAACTCTCTCTCTCTTACAGGGCCGGTTTTATGACTTAATAACAGCCGGTTGTAAAATTGAGAATGGAATGTCTGGGCGTTGCACAAAAAACTTCAACATCAAGCAATGGACACCGGGACAATATATTTCAATGATCACAGATGGAATATGAGAAATTCATGTCTATTTTGTGACGTTATTAAAATGATCAGAAAGACTTAATAATGGAAGCACTAACTTTAAGAGCGTTCACTAATATCAGATTTACATCTAAATGTTGATAACTGTATTACATATGAAACTATTTTGGAAAAGATAGCAATGTGATTTTAGCCTTCTAAATGAGAATAGTTTTTTTTCAGTCAGCCCAGTCAGTAGCCACGCCCAAGTGATCTCAGAGCTCATGTCAACATGATGGAACCGCCATTCAGGCCAGTGTGCTTAAAAGGACTAGCTGAGAATTTAAATAGAGAATTGAGAAGGTGAGGACGTGGTCCACACATTGAAATGGTTAAAACTACAAGACCAGAAAATTGTAAAACTCTTGACGAGTGAAGAGGTAAAGACCAAACATTTACACTCTGCAGATGGGTATGTAAAGTAGTCTGGGACAATTTGACCAAAGACGAGAGGGAAGAACAGATCCCTCTCACCACCATGGGTGACACCTGTGGTATCCATTCTAAGAACACTCCAAGCAAAGAGGCCTACAACTAAGGTCATTGTGACCTCTGTGGACAACCAGAGACTAACTACTCCCCATAGACGGATCTAGTGGTTTCAACAGAGATGACAGAGAAAGACATCTAAGTGTAAATGAATGTTGTATTTCTAATCCAAATGAGCGGTTGTTAGGGTGCTAAATATTCTAGCTACGGTGAACGTAGTTTCCAAATGTACAGTTGAAGTCGGAAGTTTACATACACCTTAGTTTAAATGTATTTGGCTAAGTTTTTCTCAATTCCTGAAATTTATTCCAAGTAAAAATTCCCTGTCTTAGGTCAGTTAGGATCACCATTTTATTTTAAGAATGTGAAATGTCAGAATAGAATAATAGTAGAGAGAATGATTTATTTCGGTTTTGGAGCAGTGGCTTCTTCCTTGCTGAGCGGCCTTTCAGGTTACGTCAATATAAGACTCGTTTTACTGTGGATATACATATTTTTGTACCGGTTTCCTCCAGCATCTTCACAAGGTCCTTCGCTGTTGTTCTGGGATTGATTTGCACTTTTCGCACCAAAGTACGTTAATCTATAGGAGACAGAATGTGTCTCCTTCCTGAGCGGTATGGCGGCTGCGTGGTCCCATGGTGTTTATACTTGCGTACTATTGTTTGCACAGATGGACGTAGTACCTTCAGGCATTTGGAAATTGCTCCCAAGGATGAACCAGACTTGTGGTCTACAATTTTTTTTTTATGAGGTCTTGGGGGATTTCTTTAGATTTTCCCATGATGTCAAGCAAAAGAAGCACTGAGTTTGAAGGTAGGCCTTGAAATACATCCACAGGTACACCTCCAATTGACTCAAATTATGTCAATTAGCCCATCAGAAGCCATGACATAATTTTCTGGAATTGTCCAAGCTGTTTAAAGGCACAGTCAATTTAGTGTATGTAAACTTCTGACCCACTGAAATTGTGATACAGTGAAATAATCGGTCTGTAAACAATTTTGGGGAAAATTACGTGTCATGCACAAAGTAGATGTACTAACCGACTTGCCAAAACTATAGTTTGTTAACAAGAAATTTGTGGAGTGGTTGAAAAACTAGTTTTAATGACTCCAATAGAGGTCGACCGATTATGATTTTTCAACACCAATATCGATTATTGGAAGACCAAAAAAAAGCCGATGACGATTTTTCTTATGTATTTATTTGTAATAATGACAATTACAACAATACTGAATTAACACGTATTTTAACTTAATATAATACATCAATAAAATCTATTTAGCCTCAAATAAATAATGAAAAGTTACATTTGGTTTAAATAATGCAAAAACAAAGTGTTGAAGAAGAAAGTAAAAGTGGAATACGTGCCATGTAAAAAAGCTAACGTTTAAGTTCCTTGCTCAGAACATGAGAACACATGAAAGCTGGTGGTTCCTTTTAACAGGCACCGCATCGATTATTTGCAACGCAGGACACGCTAGATAAACGAGTAATATCATCAACCATGTGTAGTTAACTAGTGATTATGTGAAGATTGATTGTTTTTTTATAAGTTTAATGCTAGCTAGCAACTTATCTTTGCTTCTTGCTGCCCTCGCGTAACAGGTAGTCAGACTGCTACGCAGGCTCCTCGTGGAGTGCAATGTAAGGCAGGTGGTTAGAGCGTTGGACTAGTAACAGGAAGGTTACAAAAACTAATCCCCGAGCGGACAAGGTAAAAATCTGTCATTCTGCCCCTGAACAAGGCAGTTAACCCATCGTTCCTAGGCCGTCATTGAAATTAAGAATGTGTTCTTAACTGACTTGCCTAGTTAAATAAAGGTAGAAAAAAATAATAATAATCGGTTTCCAAAAATACCGATTTCCGATTGTTATGAAAACTTGAAATCGGCCCTAATTAATCGGCCGACCAACCTAAGTGTATGTAAACTTACGAATTCAACTGTAGCTGATATGTATAAACATTTTATAAAAAGGTACTCTAATAGCTTAACAATGACAAGTTGTCGGCTTGAAGATAAATTCAGCCACTTTAATGTTGAACTCAAATCAGTTTATTTGTCACGGGTGCCGAATACAACAGTGTAGGTAGACCTTACAGTGAAATGCTTATTTACATGCTATAACCAACTGTGCAAAAAAGGTATTAGGTGAACAATGGGTAAGTAAAGAAATAAAAACAACAGTAAAAAGACAGGGAAAAATAACATTAGCGAGGCTATATACAGTAGCGAGGCTATAACAGTAGCAAGATTTTATCTGGCTAACAGATAAACAAACAAATAGGCTGCAAAATTCAAGGTAAATTAAATCAAATTAAATTTGAGACTCCCCTGGTGTCCTGAAGTCTGCCAACCCAGGCAGTATTTCCTGAGACATTGTACTTCTTAGGTAGTTCTGAGTTTTGGTGTAGAAAAGGATCTGTCTGCAGAAGCAGCAGTTACAGGGAAGTTAAATACAGCTATATTGCCATAGCAACGTCAGGGAAACTGGGAAGAAGGGAGTTGTGCTTCAAATACAGCAGTTCTGTAACATATTTAATTGAGCCTCTCATTCTTCTTAGTACCGGCATCAACACCTTACTGAAATAGAGTATAGGAAGCTCTGTGGACAAATCGTCTGGATACTACCCATAAATTGACATAAATTGGCAGATGGAAACGGATTATCATCTTTAGCAGACAACAGTTCTTGAGGGCTGGAACAAAAAAAGCTGTTTGCAATTTTCTTCATACTGGTGAACCAGCAGCGCAAGGGACATAATGCATTAGGCTCCCGGTAGGCTCCCGGTCTAATATGAGTTTTTGAAGACCTTAGTAAGCTCCTCTAATTTTTCACAGATGTCCCGTTATACTTTCAATCAGTAACTTTTTTTCTCCACTTTTTCAGTCACATTCCTGAAGCCGAAGAAATAAACTAAGCTTCCTAGTACATATGGAAATGAAAAAGGTTTATTAATTACTTTTTGGAGTGTTACTTCTCCGGACTAAATCCGCTCCTTGGGGACATTGCCATTAGCTGCACGGAGTCCGTTAAATAAATACCTGCAGCCTTTTTTCTCAATTCGATCACTGGAATGTGGTATGTAATCCACACCTCGATTAGGCAGATATACATATTTGTTTCATTGACTGATTTTCAATTTCAACGTCATTATTTATTTATAGCCTACATGTTCTCGTCTGAACAGCGTCTTTCTTTTCCCCAACGCAGTTAAGACAAAACCACACCCCGTTATTCAGAGTAGCGTTCTACCACGCTTTGAGCGATCTCCAAGTCCGGAAGTGAATATCACGTAGCGCAAAAAAACATTTGAGAAATAAAGATTTAAGCATATGCTACTAACGATAATATAACAACTTCAGATACCGAGCCTAGGTTAACTTAGCTGATAGCAGAGTTCTGAAACATTTTTACAATTCATTGAAACTCTGAAAATAAATACATGGGCAAATGTTAACATGATAATGATGATGATAATAATAATAAAATAATAATAGGTCTGCATTACGGTAGGCAGCAAATTGTTAAAGTACACTTTCCGTCCTTACCTTGGAAGGTGCGCTGATCCCGTGAGTGAGACAATGCTAGCTATCCAATGGGAGCGTAATAAAACACCCCTCTGAATAACCGGCCGTGGTTTTGGCTTAACTGCGTTGCTGATCATCTAATCTAATGCAAGTGGGAAGGGTGTGGCTTCATGACAATGATCACAAGAGCAGCTACGGCACCGCCTAAAGATAAGCTATGCGGCTGTCGGCTATCTCCTTGATCTGATTGAATTACGGCCTAAACTTGTTTAATTCTATTTGTAAACATACATGGATAAAACTATACATTTGATATCAGTCTATAGCTCTGTCTATGAATTTGAGTGGTTAAATCTATCCAGCCCCAGTCCTTAGCTTTTTAGCATAACGGGTGGGGAGAACGCATTGTTATGGTTTCAATGAAGGATTCTAGCTTTAAAATGGTAAGAGAGCTTTTATAGTGCAGGCGTCAAAATTATAACATGACATATAACATGACATGTATTCATTACTTACTCTCGTTACGATAAACATATTATAGAATGCTTTGTATAAAATAAATTGCATATGCAGTCTTTGTAAAAGTTTCACAGATCATTTTTGAATGTCAATTTGGAAAGAACACCCATTTGTAATATCAAAACATGCAACAGGAATGTGTTTCAGGCTTGTCTTGTAATAGTAACTTTATGGTCGTCCTTACCTTTGCCTGCCTTTTGAGCTAGATATCTGGAGGCATATGTCTACAATTGGAGATGCAGCCAATGTTTTATAGCAATGTTTGGGTTCGTATGAACGTTTTTGCTTTCTAGTCAGTCACGTGATTTCTTGGAAATGCTGTGTTGAGTTCCTGCGGTGACTATGTTACTGACGCAAGCTGACTAAAGCTATATCTTACAACGCTTGGATAGGTATTTAATGTCAGCTAACCACATCATATGATAGTGCCATCTGGAAGATGTGGCACGCAACCTTTGGTTGATTCAATGCACTGCCTGCATATCTTTTCGGACAGAACCTCGACCATTTTATTCGTCCAAGTAAAGTGACACAGAATGGTCATAAAGCATCATGAAACTTTTATAAAACATGATGAAGAAAATGATTGTAAAGAATTTATTGCAACAACAAAGGATTTAAGAAACTAACGTAAAACAAAAGGAATCTTCTTGGCAGGGAGAAAAATAATTTGAATAAATGTGGGTTTTGACACTTATGTAGGTGTCATAACCAGGCATAAAATAACGATATACATTGGAGTTGCTTACCAAGGCTACAATGAATGTTCCTGAGTGGCCTAGTTAGTTTCAACTTAAATAGGTTTGAACATATATGGCAAGACTTAAAAATGGCTGTCTAGCAATGATCAACAACCAACTTGACAGAGCTTGATGAGCTGTAAAAATAATAATGTTCAAATATTGTACAGTTCAGGTGTGCAAAGCTCTCAGAAACGTACCCAGAAAGACTCACAGCTGAGTGAGTCTCTTATTTTCTTTACTGTTTTTATGCTGAGAATCTTGTCAATGAAAACATTGTATTTATAATACCAATAAATAAAATATGTCTTGAAAGCATGTAAGTAGCTAACTACTAAACCCTTCTGCTGGCTAGGATATTGGTTGGTCTGTTGCTAGATGAAATTTTAATTCATTATGGAGATGCGTCTCTATTTTTATCCAGAAACAAACCTTTCCCCAAGATACTTGTAGAGATCTGAGAAGACATGAATGATTACTATAGTGATAGCTTCACCTTACCCTCTGATAGGCTAGGTGGAATTTCATTATTGCTTCAACCTGTCCAATCCTCTCAGATCTCCACCAGTGCTGTATAGGAAGAGGCTAGATGTTTCTGGACAGGGGCTCTGTTTTTTCTACTAGAACCCTTCCTCTACATGCAAGGCACTTCTGATTAGCTTGTTACTATAAGTATCATCATTGGTAAATACCAGCTTTAATAAACTGTCATCAATAAATCAATCATAAGGCCCTTCATACATCGGCCTATGTCAAAGTGCTGTAAAGAAACCCAGCCTAAAACCCCAAACAGTAAGCAATGCAGGTGTAGAAGCACGGTGGCTAGGAAAAACTCCCTAGAAAGGCCAAAACCTAGGAAGAAACCTAGAGAGGAACCAGGCTATGTGGGGTGGGCAGTCCTCTTCTGGCTGTGCCGGGTGGAGATTATAACAGAATATGGCCAATATGTTCAAATGTTCATAAATGACCAGCATGATCAAATAATAAGGCAGAACAGTTGAAACTGGAGCAGCAGCACGGCCAGGTGGACTGGGGACAGCAAGGAGTCATCATGTCAGGTAGTCCTGAGGCATGGTCCTAGGGCTCAGGTCCTCCGAGAGAGAGAAAGAAAGAGAGAATTAGAGAGAGCATACTTAAATTCACAAAGGACACGGGATAGGACAGGAGAAGTACTCCAGATATAACAGACTGACCCTTGCCCCCAGACACATAAACTACTGCAGCATAAATACTGGAGGCTGAGACAGGAGGGGTCAGGAGACACTGTGGCCCCGTCTTGACGATACCCCTGGACAGGGCCAAAAAGGCAAGATATAACCCCACCCACTTTGCCAAAGCACAGCCCCCACACCACTAGAGGGATATCTTCAACCACCACCTTTCTATTCTGAGACAAGGCTGAGTATAGGCTACAAAGATCTCCCCCACGGCAAGAACCCAATGGGGGGGCGCCAACCCAGACAGGAAGATCTCGTCAGTGACTCAACCCACTCAAGTGACGCACCCCTCCTAGGGACTCCTGTGCCAGACTACACTCAATCATAGGACCTACTGAAGAGATGAGTCTTCAATAAAGACTTAAAGGTCGCGACTGGGTCTGCGTCTCTCACATGGATAGGCAGACAATTCCATAAAAATTGAGCTCTATAGGAGAAAGCCCTGCCTCCAGCTGCTTGCTTAGAAATTGTAGTGACAGTAAGGAGGCCTGCGTTTTGTGACAGTAGCATACGTGTAGGTATGTACGGAAGGACCAAGTCGGAAAGATAGGTAAGTGCAAGCCCATGTAATGCTTCGTAGGTTAGCAATGCAACCTTGAAAACAGCCCTAGCCTTAACAGGAAGCCAGTGTAGGGAGGCTAGCCCTGGGGTATTTTGATCACATTTTTTTGGTTCTAGTCAAGATTCTAGCAGCTGTGTTAAGCACTAACTGAAGTTGATTTAGTGATTTATCCAGGTAGCCAGAAAGTAGAGCATTGCAGTAGTCTAACCTAGTGACAAAAGCATGGATACATTTTTCTGCATCATTTTTGCCAAGAAAGTTTCAGAATTTTGCAATGTTACGTAGATGGAAAAAAAGCTGTCCTTGACAGAGTCTTGATATGTTCGCCAAAAGAGAGATCAGAGTCCAGAGTACCACCGAGCTCCTTCACAGTTTTATTTGAGATGACTGTACAACCATTAAGGTTAATTGTCAGATTCAACAGAAGATCTCTTTGTTTCTTGGGACCGAGAACTAGCATCTCTGTTTTGTTGGAGTTTAAAAGTAGAACATTTGCCGCCATCCACTTCCTTATGTTTGAAACACAGGCTTCCAGGGAGGGCAATTTTGGGGCTTCACCATGTTTCATCAAAATGTACAGCTGTGTGTCATCCACAAAGTAGTGAAAGATAACATTGTTTCCGATTGACATCACCAAGAGGTAACATAGTGAAGACAATAGTGGTCCTAAAACAGAGCCTTGAGGAACACCGAAATTTACTGTTGATTTGTCAGAGGACAAACCATCTACAAAGACAAACTGATATCTTTTTGACAGATACGACTTTAAACCAGGCCAGAACTTGTCCTTGTAGACCAATTTGGGTTTCCAATCTCTCCAAAAGAATGTGGTGATCGATGGTATCAAAAGCTGCACTAAGGTCTAGGAGCCCAAGGACAGAGGCAGAGCCTCGGTCTAACGCCATTAAAAGGTCATTTACCACCTTCTCAGTCTCAGTGCTATGATAGGGTCTAAAACCAGAATGAAGTTCTTTGTATACATTGTTTGTCTTCAGGAAGGCAGTGAGTTGCGGTTCAACAGCTTTTTCAAAAAATGTTGAGAGGAATGGAAGATTCAATATAAGCCAATAGTTGTTTATATTTTCTGGGTTAAGGTTTGGCTTTTTCAAGAGAGGCTTTATTATTGCCACTTTTAGTGAGTCTGGTACATATCTGGTGGATAGAGAGACATTTATTATGTTCAACATAGGCGGGCCAAGCACAGGAAGCAGCTCTTTCAGTAGTTTAGTTGGAATAGGGTGCAGTGTGCAGCGTGAAGGTTTAGAGGTCATGATTATTTTCATCAATGTGTCAAGAGATATAGTATTACAAAACTTGAGTCTCCCTTGATCCTAGGTCCTGGCAGTGTTGTGCAGACTCAGCACAACTGAGCTTTGGAGGAATACACAGATTTAAAGAGGAGTCCATAATTAGCTTTTTTGCTTAAGACCCAGGGTCTCGAGCTTAATGACGAGTTTGGAGGGTACTATGGTGTTAAATCCTTGTTCATGCTACATAATGATCCCTCACTGGTCTGGGTGGTGCTGGCGATTTGCATTTCATTCAACCAGGTGCTTCTTCTTCCCTCAAACCTCAGTGTTCTTCCTATAACCCTCTATGATCCAGGTATCCTCTCAGTGTGTCTGCGCTTTATCAGCTTGTGTCATTTTGAAACATCATGAAAAGCAATTCTCCTTATTTATTGTACAAATAATAACTCTCAAAGTTCTGTGTGAGAGAGAGTGAGAAGTGAGAGATGGTGAGAGAGTGAAAGAGTATGTGTGTGACTGAATGACTATAGTTTGTCCCCTAATGTCTGTTTTGTAATGTTAACTGGTTATTGGTTATTTTCCTGTACCCGTGTGTGAGATATTAGAGAACTGAGTGTAATAATTGAATATAAAGTGAGTGAGGTGTATATAGTCTTTACAATATATATTTTTTTAACACTGTTGATGATAATCGCTGCACTCTTGATTACATAGGGCTGCTGGTTCCTTGTCTGACTGTCTGAAATGGCACCCTATTTCACTGATTTTGACCTAAGCTCCATGGGCCCTTATCAAAAGTAGTGCACTATATAGGGAATAGGATGCCATTTTGTCTAGGGTCCCCAGAGCGGCATATCCTTTTTTTCTCCCTCTGCTGGCCTGGAGGATCCAGACAGACCAGGCCACACTGGCTCATATGGCTGTGTCTCAATACTCTTAAATGGCTTCCTTTCCTTATATCCTTTAATTCTAGGAGAAGCTATACATGACCTGACCAGGGGAAACTCCGGGCCTTAGTTAAAGACCTGGACGTTTTCCTAGTCAGGTCACATTGTGGGGAAAAGGTCCCTTCTATATTTATATTATATTAAATCTCATCACGGACAACTTGCACATTTGATCTAATTAGCTTCTTTTAAACTACTTACTACTTTTTTAGCTACTTTGCTACTACTTAGCATGTTAGCTAAATCTTCCCCTAACCCTTAACCCTTTAACCTAACTCCTAAACTTAACCCCAGGGGCGTAGCCAGAGGGGTGTCCAGGTTTGCACTGGAAACCCCTGCCATCTGATTGGCCACACCGGGTGCCACCCCAAAATATAATGTTCTACATGCAGTTTGATGCTGATTGACATCTCATTTCACCTCTTGTTGAAAGAAGCATTTATTTTGACGTTCGACTGTTTTAGGGTTTAGCATCGGCTTTAGGTTTCCTGAACAACTTTTACAAAAGATGAGTCGCTGTGTAATTTAACGTTAGATCTTTGGCTCCCAGACAGTTAATCAGATAAGAGAGACACCAGATATGCTGTTCCAAAAGGGCCCAATGGTTGGCTAGGCCTAAACTTTAAACTACACATTTTAGTTAGCAGCTGTTAGTATCTAATCTTGTGGATCCCTTAATTATACATTTGCATAGAGATATGACACATTATTTAACGTGTATTTCAGACATTTCAAGATCCACAGATGAGGGTCCTGTCTGCACGGATTAAAATCAGTGCAATATTTGCATTTTGTGTGTAATATAATGCACATTGTTTGAATTTGGTGCTTCTCGATACTGTAAAATCAGTGCCTGACCCAGTTTTTTGCTCTCCTGTAGAAGCTTTATAACTTTGTATCTGGCTCGTACGTTCATCTCAAGTGGCTTGCAGTTCAGAAAGAGCTGTATCCACAGCAGCAGCCCAGGGAACTACAGAGACTTGCAGAAGGCAGACACATGGCATGACGTAATCTGAGAGACAGTCTTCCAGCAGTTCTGAGAGTGTTACAGGACATCACACTTGAAAATAGTGGTGATATATCAGTGGAGGCAAGGGGCCTTCTTTCTCAGATTTACCTTTCATTTTGGTAAAATGTTGTAAAGTGCTTGGTGATGCCAAATGTCTTTCTGACATGCTCCAATCAAGCTCTCTTGACTTAGCAAGGGCAGTGGATCTAGTAGGTGCCCTTATAGACACATTACAGGACTAGAGAAGTGAGGGTTATTTTGGAGAACTATGGAAAGAGATTGAAGAAATTGCAGAGCACTGCAAAATAAGTGTACAGTGTGTAAAAGACAGCCTAAAACTATATTTCACGACTCATTGAAGATGAGCACTGTAGGACAGAATAATAGTGACCAAAGTGATGGTGAGAGCTTCGAAAAAGCTATGTTTTATCAGGTGCTTGACAGTCTTGACAGAGGCGTTTTTCAAAGAAGAATTGTGAGATAATGCAAGGGGTCCAGTCTCTCAACCCAAAGAGAACAGCATTTTTGAATGAGGAGCTTCTGTTTGACTTTGCTCAGACCTTTGAGTCAGATTTAGAGGACCTCAAACATGAGGTTCATCAAACCAGGGGGCTTCTCGATAGGAGAGAAAAAAGTGAAAGAGACAGACCATCTACTCTCCTTTACTTTGTTGTGTTTCTAGAACCTTCTAAAGAGGTCTTCCATGAGCTATTTCGACTTTGCAAGATTTCTGTTGTTACACCAGTCAGCAGTGCTTCTTGCGAGAGAAGCTTCTCAGCTCTAAAACTGATTAAAACCCACCTCAGGATAACCGTGGTTGATGACTGGTTAAGTCACCTCGGAATTCTCAGTGTTGAGTCAAGGAGGGAAATGTATTTATAAAGCCCTTCTTACATCAGCTGATATCTCAAAGTGCTGTACAGAAACCCAGCCTAAAACCCCAAACAGCAAGCAATGCAGGTGTAGAAGCAAATGCAATTTGAAAATCACATCAAACACATCATCACAACAGTGTAGTTATTTTAACACTCACCTCACCGTGATTGGTAAATTTGAAGAACAAACGGGTTGAAACTGAGTGGAAAAGATGATCGTTGTGGATGTTGTTTCAAAGCCGAACACAACTAAATGGACAGCATTTTCTAAGGCGATGATTTATTCAAACAAACACTCGAACACATATTAGAGCGTATGCATGTGCGTACTTTAGACCTGTAGAGCCCAACTTAATTAAAATAATGATTGTGCTGTTATACAATACATATTATGCATGACATAAACATGAAAAAAAAACTGATTCAAGATGTCTTTGGTACATAATTGGTCTAGCATGTACATAAAATAAAAAATAGTAGCAATTACATTTAAGTGTATACTTTTTAGTGTGCATACTGAATGGACTGGTTACCTTATGTTAAGCTACAAACTTTTTATCCATGAGTCTTGGAGATAACGTATAGACCTGGGCGATGCTTTTGGTTCATTGATTGTGCAAGGCGCCTTACAGAGTTATCCTTCAATACATTTGCATTTGATATTGAATTGCCTAATAATTGGGCTAGCTTAATATTTCTATAATGAATTGTCTGATAAATAACCTTTAACTATATTTTAATAATTCATTGGCTTAGACATTACTTTTAACAAAAGGCTAAGCTGTGTTTCAATATATTTCACTTGTGATTTCATGAATATGAATATTTTCTAGTAAGATTTTTTATCCGTTGCGTTATGCTAATTAGTGTCAGTTGATGACAATTCTCCAGGATCCAGGATGGGTAGTTCTAAGAGATTGTTTGTTAACTTGGCTTTCGAAGACCTTAGAAAGACAGGGTAGGATTGATATAGGTCTGTAGCAGTTTGGGTCTAGATTGTCACCCCCTTTGAAGAGAGGGGATGACCACGGCAGCTTTCCAATCTTTGGGAATCTCAGACGATACGAAAGAGAGGTTGAACAGGCTAGTAATAGGGGTTGCAACAATTTCGGCAGATAATTTTAGAAAGAGAGGGTCCAGATTGTCTAGCCCGGCTGATTTCTAGGGGTCCAGATTTTGCAGCTCTTTCAGAACATCAGCTATCTGGATTTGGGTAAAGGAGAACTGGTGGGGGCTTTGGCGGGTTGCTGTGGAGGGTGCCGGGCAGTTGACCGGGGTAGGGGTAGCCATGTGGAAGGCATGGCCAGCCGTAGAGAAATGCTTATTGAAATTCTCAATTATAGTGGATTTACCAGTGGTGACAGTGTTTCCTAGCCTCAGAGCAGTGGGCAGCTGGAATGAGGTGCTCTTATTCTCCATGGACTTTACAGTGTCCCAGAACTTTTTTGAGTTAGTACTACAGGATGCAAATTTCTGTTTGAAAAATCTTGCCTTAGCTTTTCTAACTGCCTGTGTATATTTGTTCTTAACTTCCCTGAAAAGTTACATATTACCGGGGCTATTCGATGCTAATGCAGAACGCCACAGGATGTTTTTGTGCTGGTCAGGGCAGACAGGTCTGGAGTGAACCAAAGACTATATCTATTCCTAGTTCTACATTTTTTTTGAGAGGGGCATGCTTATTTAAGATGGTGAGGAAGGCACTTTTAAAGAATAGCCAGGCATCATCTACTGACGGGATGAGGTCAATGTCATTCCAGGATACCCCGGCCAGGTCGATTAGAAAGGCCTGCTCGCAGAAGTGTTTCAGGGAGCGTTTGACAGTGATGAAGGGTGGTCGTTTGGTCGCAGACCCATTACGGATGCAGGCAATGGGGCAGTGATCGCTGAGATCTTGATTGAAAACAGCAGAGGTGTATTTGGAGGGCGAGTTAGTTAGGATGACATCTACAGTATACAAGGGACACGACAGGACAAAGACGTCTGGCTGCTATGCCATCTTGGAGAGGAAGATTGCAAACAGATTGCTACAAATTAATAAAAACGACAGCTGAAATGTCTTGAGTCATTTTTTTTTTTTACAAATAATTACACAGGTGCACCTTGTGCGGGGAACAATAAAAGGCAACACTCAAATGTGCAGTTTTGTTACTCAACACGATGCCACAGATGTCTCATGTTTTGAGGGAGCGTGCAATTGGCATGCTGACTGCAGGAATGTCCACCAGAGTAGTTGCCAGAGAATGTAATGTTACTTTTCTCTACCATAAGCCACCCCAACAGTGTTTTAAATAATTTGGCAGTGCGTCCAATCGGTCGCACAATTGCAGACCAAGTGTAACCATGCCAGCTCATTCCCATTTCATGACCTCTACATCCGGCTTCTTCACCTGCGGGATCATCTGAGACCAGCCACCCAGACAGCTGATGAAACTGAGGAGTATTTCTGTCTGTATTAAAGCCCTTTCGTGGGGAAACTCATTCTGATTGGCTGGGCCCCTGCCCAGTCATACGAAATCCATAGATTGGGGCCTAATTATTATTTAACCTTTATTTAACTAGGCAGATCAGTTAAGAACACATTCTTATTTACAATGATGGTTTACCGGGGAACACTGCCTTGTTAAGGGCAGAAAGACAGATTTTTACCTTGTAAAATGTAGCACTGTTCACAGGCTCTGATGCTTTGATTAAAATCCTGGTGAGAAACCACAGTCAAATCCAAAGTAGAAGTCATAGATGTTGAGTGTAATTATTCGTAATTGTTAAATGAATAACAACAGTGCTACTGCTCCTGTCACATACAGGAATCCCTTCCCCATCATCATGACTGCTGCCTGCACTGTGTCCCAAAGTGTCCCTCCTAACTCGCTTTCACCCTCCAGATTCATTGATCTGCGCTAATTGTTTAGTCCACAGTTCGTTTCCTACTTGCCAACCCACAAGTAATGGCACCATTGCCAAAATGGACAATTGGATCCGTTTTAATGGTATGCAGAATTTCCTTGACCTTTTCATGTCTTTCACATAATTTTGCCTACTCTGTCTTATTACGTCTTCTACTTTGTCTTAAAGCTCTCTGACCTGATTGGTATCGCCCTTAACATCATTGTTGAACACTTGGAAACTGCCTTCCCATTTCTGAACAAAATTCTTCAGGTTTTTGTCTTCTCTAAAAACCAGCTCTACGGAAGTGTCTCCATAACTAAAGAGCACTATGGTATATTCACTGACAGAGGGACTTAACATCTTCTCCAGTGTCTCCATCACTCTCTTCTCTTGCTCTGTGAAGCGGCCCAGCTGAATGACCGGTAGGAAGGCATGGGGACCTGGTGTTAGAGAGAGACAAAGACCTCTCAATCTAATCTCTGACTTCCTCTTCAGAGAGGTCACTGTTGAGCAGACCTGGAGTGTCCACAACCATCACTGTCCTCCCACACAGCCCCGTCTCTCTCTCTGCTCTCACTCTTCAGGGTCAGTGACTTGGGACTGATTCTGGAATCAAACAGCTTTTGGCCCATGATGGTGTTTCATGCTGCACTCTTCTCCAATCCACTCAGACCAACCAAAACCAGTCTCAGGTCATTGCTGATTTCAGCTTCTGAAAGCAACAGTAAGTAGATGAGAGAAGAGATTTGTATGGCCTTAGTGATGAGCAAAATGGAATACTGCTGCTCAGAGACGTACATGAGTAGGATCACAGATGAATAATAAAACAAATATGGGCATTATTCCTATCTCAATAACTCATGTATAGATCAGTAAAAAAAACAATAATTATGAATTGAAAGATCAATGCATCTGTCAACTTGCACTATACTACATTACATTGTGTTCATTTTCATTAATTAGGTCATTTCAAAATGCATTTATGTGCTTGTATTAATCAATATGCTTTAGTATATGTAATTCCCAAACATTCTAAGAATTTATGAAAAAGTGAAAATTACCTTATCCAATTGCTTACTTGTCAGAAAATGTAAAAATTAAAATGTCATTCTTCCTGGGGGTCTATATAAACAGATTTTAATACGATTTCATGTTGCTAAAATGCTCTCCAGCAGCCTGACACCTGCGCCTCTCCCCCCTTAGGGGGAAATTCTTTCTCCACGTGCCAACCCTAAACTGCCAGTCCCTCCCCTGCACCCCGAGCTAGGGCAAACCCTCGCCCTCCTCCGGTACCCCGACCACGACCTGCAGAAAGTGGAGGAAGAAGAGGTGGTGGAGGAGGAAGGACAAAGGAAGGACGGTGGAGGATGAAAGGAGGAAGGAGAAGGGAGGGATGGTGGAGGGATGGTGGAGGATGAAAGGAGGACGGAGAAGGGAGGGATGGTGGAGGATGAAAGGAGGAAGGAGAAGGGAGGGATGGTGGAGGGATGGTGGAGGATGAAAGGAGGACGGAGAAGGGAGGGATGGTGGAGGATGAAAGGAGGACGGAGAAGGGAGGGATGGTGGAGGATGAAAGGAGGAAGGAGAAGGGAGGGATGGTGGAGGATGAAAGGAGGAAGGAGAAGGGAGGGATGGTGGAGGATGAAAGGAGAAGGGAGGGATGGTGGAGGATGGAAGGAGAAGCGAGGGATGGTGGAGGATGAAAGGAAGAAGGAGAAGGGAGGGATGGCGGAGGACGTGTCAGATGATTCAGGGCTGCCTCTGGACCTGGACATGGTGTCTCTGGATCCTCTGGAAGAGGAAGAGGAGGAAGATTTTTCTCTGGGGGAGCCTATGGACTGAAGCATGTCTCCTGACACACTAGAGGGCGCTGTCCCTACACCAGGGAGACATCTACTACACCCAGCCCCGTCCTCTTCCTCCCTGTTTCTGCAACCGAACGGTTCTATCCAGTCTCCAACTCCCCCACTCCCTCCCTCCTGTCCCCCGTCTGGACAACAACAACAGTGGTCGTCGGACGTCCGATTGGCTGGAAGGCTAGCAGCTTCCGCACTGCAATCCCGGACCCCTCTGCTGGCCCTGCCCCTGAGCAAAATGAGTTAATTTCCTGTCCGGGCTGCTGTCTTATTGGTTTGCGCTTTCCTTCTGTGTGCCTGAAGGAGGCGAATGGTCTCGCTCCTCTGTCCGCGCCTTGCGTGTCTTGGCTGCCCCTACCGGAGGGACAGACTTAAGTAGGGCTCCCCCTAGTGGGCTGACTGACTGACTGACAACAAAGTGTGTGTGTGTGTGTGTGTGTGTGTGTGTGTGTGTGTGTGTGTGTGTGTGTGTGTGTGTGTGTGTGTGTGTGTGTGTGTGTGTGTGTGTGTGTGTGTGTGTGTGTGTGTGTGTGTGTGTGTGTGTGTGTGTGTGTGTGTGTGTGTGTGTGTGTGTGTGTGTGTGTGTGTGTGTGAATTCATTATTTTCTTCTACTTATTCATTTGAGTTCTTATATATTGGTTGTTGACCTGGCTTCATTTGATAATGTCAGTGTGTCCCTGGTTTGTTCACTCACTTTCTACACTCTGAATCTTTCTATTTGATTCCTATTAATGATTTTTCACTGGTCTGGGTGGTGCTTGAGATTTGTATTGAATTCAAACAGGTGCTTCTTCTTGCCTCAAACCTCAGTGTTCTTCCCATAACCCACTATGATCCAGGTATCCTCAGCATGTTTTAACAGCCTGTGTAACTTTGAAACAGCATGAAAAGCAATTCTCCTTATTGTACAGATTATTCCACCCAAGTGTGTGTGTGTGTGTGTGTGTGTGTGCGCCTGCACGTGTGTGTGTGTGTCTGCGCCTGCACGTGTGTGTGTGTGTGTGTGTGTGTGTGTGTGTGTGTGTGTGTGTGTGTGTGTGTGTGTGCCTGCACGTGTGTGTGTGCTTGCACGTGTGTGTGTGCCTGCACGTGTGTCAGAGGGAGAGATAGTATGTGTGTCAGAGGGAGAGATAGTATGTGTGTGACTGAATGACGAAGGTTTGTCCCCTGATGTCTGTATTGAAATGTTAAATGTTCGCTGGTCATTTCCCCGTACCTGTGTGTGAGAGATTAGAGAACTGAGTGTAATAATTGTATATAAAGTGATGAGGTGTACATCATCTTTACTCTGTTTTACACTATTGATGATAATCTTTGCACTTTTGATTTCATAGGCCTGCTGGTTCTTTGTCTGTTTGGGATGAAATGGCACCCTATTCCATATATAGCGTACTACTTTGAACAAAGCCCCATGTGTTCTGGTCAAAAGTAGTGCATTATATATGGAATAGGATGCCAATTTGTCAGTTGGTCCCAGAGTTTAGGATTTTATTTTCTCCCTCTGCTGGCCTGGAGGATCCAGACAGACTAGGCCGCCATGGCTCACATGTCTGTGTCTCAATAACCGTCAATGGCTTCCATTCCTCGTAACCTTTACTTCTAGGAGAAGCTATACAGGACCTGACCAGGGAAAACTCCAGGCCTTAGTTATAGACCTGGAGGTTTTCCCAGTCAGGTCACTGGTCAAGAAAAGAGAGTCTCTTTATTACTTCACTGTTTAAACAGCATGATTTACAGTCTGGACAACTGTGTGCATCCATATAAATAATTCCACTGTTCTGTCCCATATTGATGATGTCATATGGACAATGGTATGAACACCAACCCATTTGTTCAAGGAATGACCAAGTCATGGAGTGTTATGCACAACATGAATACGTTTTTTTATTTTTTGTTGTTGATTAAAACATATTTGATTTATAATGCCAATGCATGAAAGCTACCCTAAAATCACATACGTAGCTAATTACCAGCTTTAATAAACTGTCATGATGATTATTTGTGTTATTTTAAGAAAATATCCTCACTGAATATCAATGAAACAATAGATTACATTCAATGTTGTCTAGTATTTGTCTTAAATTGTCATTACATAATGTTTACTATTGACATAAATGGAAACAAATCACAGACACAGCAGAGCCAGGATAAATGTCATAAATCTTTATGTAAGCTATAGAATATACATCTATAGAAGTCAATGCTATAGTTACAGGCTATAACAGTAGAATGGCAACAGTGTACACTGTATATGAATGCATTCAATGTGACTAAGCTCGGGACTCTTGAACAGCATTGTTTCAGATTTTCATTGTGTACTGCACCTATCTTTTACTGCTGTTTTCCACACTTCAGCAGCTTTTTTAATAAAACTATATAGAAAGCCATTTCTTCCTTCAGCTCTCTCTCTTGCCTCCCTTTCATATTTTTCCCTCAACTCCTTTATTTCTTTATCTTTAGCCTCGTTTTTCAGTTTCTGTTTCTCCAGTTCCTCCTCCCTGAGTCTCTGCTCTTCCTTCTCTCTCTGGATTCTCTTCTTCTCCTCTTTAAAAGCTTTCTCCTGAGCCTCTTGTGTATCTTGCTTCAGTTCATTCTGTCTGCGTTTCAGCTCTTCGTTCTCTCTCAGGATCCTCTCATTCTTCTCTTTAAGCTCTTTTTCCCGAGCCTCTTGGATAATTTTTTCTTTCTTCAGTTTCTCCTCCTCTCTGCGTATCTTCTCTTCATTCTCTCTCAGGATCCTGCTCTTCTCCTCTTCAATCGCTCTCTCAGCCTCCTGGAACATATCAGTGGTGTAGTGGCTTCCTCCATTCATCTTCACCATCGTGTTGATCTTCTCAAGCAGCTCAGTGACCTGGGAGCGATTCTTATCTTTCTTGTTGAAGACATGATATCTCCCATTGCATTGGGAAATAACACTATCCAGATGTGGATTTTCAAGCAGGAACTGTTCAATTGTTACATCATCATCATCATCATCACCATGAAGAAAGTCTCCATGTGTGAAGAGAACCATGGTGTATTTGGATGCTTCATCCCCAAATAATGTCTTAATCATCTCCACAGTTTTCTGCCCCTCTTCAGTGAATCTTCCCAGCTGGATCACAATCAGGAACACATGGGGACCAGGTGCAGAGAAAGAGATGCATTCAGCAATCTTTTTCAGTGACTCTTCATTGGACAATGAAGTATCAAACAAACCTGGGGTGTCAATAACAGCTACACTTTGCTCACCCACCTTCCCTCTTCTCTTGTGACAGTTTTTTGTCTGAGAAATAGAGGAGATTTTTGATGGGAAAGCTTTTTCCCCTAGAATGATGTTTCCTGCAACACTTTTCCCAGCTCCTGTCTTCCCGACCAGAACAATGCGGATCTCCCCATTTTGTGTATGCTGTTGGATTCCTGTTGGATGACAAGAACACTTGTTAACTTTTTTAAGAGGTCTAGACTTCATGTACTGCTTGTTAGCACATTTTGAGTAATGGCAAAAACAATTTGTTTCTTCATGGTCTGCACAAAACAATCTGTGAGCATTGCCTCTACAGATGCAGGATCTTAATTTTAGCCTGTTTGCTACAGCAGGAAAATAATCCTGCAGCAGTAGGAAATGTGAATTATTATATGGATTAGGGAAAATCAAGTCTGGACTTTCAAAGTGGACATTAGAAACTTTAGAGTACTTAAAATGCAAATCCACTACAATTTTGCATTTGCTGCTGTGCAGGAAAACCTTCAGCAACAATATATTTATCAAATTAAGATCCTACATCTGTATGTGCTAAACTGTTTTTATGCCATTATAATTTTTTGCTAAATTGACTCCCATCAAATACCAAGCAATCTCTTGGTTTCAATATATAAACAAAGGCCACCGTACAAACATAAATGTATAATCCATGTGTTCCTTTTTTAGAATCATTACAGCAAGTGAGAAAGAGAAGGAAAGATAGAGAAGGTAGTGCTCTAAAACAGTCATATACAATAAGCGCATACAAGAATAAAAACAAAATGAATTACTCCACTGACTTGTACATTATAATGTAACTAATAATGTTAACATTTTGTGTCAACTTGACAAAAAAATAAAAGGGGAGTAATATAAAATAATGCTCCCCACTGCTATGCATCATTATATTTCTAGAGCACATGAAGATCAAAGGAAAAAGCACATCAAAAAAGGAATCAATACTATTGGCTTGAGTTCCCATCTTTATAACCTAAAGGCTACTCACCAGACTGAGAAACTTTGCTGTTCATGTTTGCAGTGAAGATCTGTCAGTCTCAAGCACTGTGTGAGAGTAGTAACAGAAGTAGTTTCTATGCTTCTATAAGGATACTAAAGATATACAGTGTGAGAGTGGGTCTGCTCACTTGTTTTATATAGGATCTGTCAGGTGCCCACCCCCTGACACACCCACAGGCTTTCTCTTAGCTTTCATACATTTACTGAAATCCTTTCCCACTAGTTATGGCTGTAATACAATACAAATGTTTTGACTGGTCTAATATTGAACTATTCAGTCAAGTCAAATCGTAATGCACTAGTAATCGGCAGTATGTTTGGACTACTATGTGTTGACTACTAATTGAGGCCGAATATATTCAACATGTTTGAACATTTTCGGGATGCCGTATGTGCCCGTAGAGTGCCCGGGAGCCTATGGGAGCCATCATCCGCAAATCGGTTATGTGCTTACACTTTACGAGACTGTGGCATTATGTTTTACTCTGGGTTTGATCTAAAGATTTGGGAAAATGCTCCTGGAGCTGATCAGGAGCCTGTAGATCGTCCTAAAAAACTTGTAGTGTCTACCCGGCTTTATTTTCACATATTGTTGCTCAACAGGTCACACCTCAAGTGACCTCATTTGCATTAGCCTATAGGTTGGGTATTGAAGCCCCACTTGTAAATAATAATAGTTTGAATGACAATACTAATAATAACACCTTTATTTGTAAAGCAATTTGCATGTACTTCAAAATGCAAAGCACAAAGCAAAAAATAACAACATAGAAGATTAGTAGGCTTAACTACAGTGGGGCAAAAAAAGTATTTAGTCAGCCACCAATTGTGCAAGTTTTCCCACTTAAAAAGATGAGAGAGGCCTGTAATTTTCATCATAGGTACACTTCAACTATGGCAGACAAAATGAGAAGAAAAATCCAGAAAATCACATTGTAGGATTTTTAATTAATTTATTTGCAAATTATGGTGGAAAATAAGTATTTGGTCACCTACAAACAAGCAAGATTTCTGGCTCTCACAGACCTGTAACTTGTTCTTTAAGAGGCTCCTCTGTCCTCCACAACGTTACCTATATTAATGGTACCTGTTTGAACTTGCTATCAGTATAAAAGACACCTGTCCACAACCTCAAACAGTCACACTCCAAACTCCACTATGGCCAAGACCAAAGAGCTGTCAAAGGACACCAGAAACAAAATTGTAGACCTGCACCTGGCTGGGAAGACTGAATCTGCAATAAGTAAGCAGCCTGGTTTGAAGAAAAAAACTGTGGGAGCAATTATTAGGAGACACACAAGACCACTGATAATCTCCCTTGATCTGGGGCTCCACGCAAGATCTCACCCCGTGGGGTCAAAATGATCACAAGAACGGTGAGCAAAAATACCAGAACCACACGGGGGGACCTAGTGAATGACCTGCAGAGAGCTGGGACCAAAGTAACAAAGCTTACCATCAGTAACACACTATGCCGCCAGGGACTCAAATCCTGCAGTGCCAGACGTGTTCCCCTGCTTAAGCCAGTACATGTCCAGGCCCGTCTGAAGTTTGCTAGAGAGCATTTGGATGATCCAGAAGAAGATTGGGAGAATGTTATATGGTCAGATGAAACCAAAATAGAACATTTTGGTAAAAACTCAACTCGTTGTGTTTGGAGGACAAAGAATGCTGAGTTGCATCCAAAGAACACCATACCTACTGTGAAGCATGGGGGTGGAAACATAATGCGTTTGGGCTGTTTTTCTGCAAAGGGACCAGAAAGACTGATCCGTGTAAAGGAAAGAATGACTAGGTCCATGTATCGTGAGATTTTGAGTGAAAACCTCCTTCCATCAGCAAGGGCATTGATGCCGCAATAATCATCAATGGCACACAACAAAATGACTACTGAGAGATACATCTGGGTCTAAGTAGATTCACTGTTTAGTGTTTGACATGATCATTTCGCTTAAGACTTGTACAGGATCAGTGGAGGAAATAGTATCCAATTGTAAAAGTAAAGATTCCTTAATAGAAAATGACTCCAGTAAAAGTGAAAGCCACCCAGTAAAATCCTACTTGAGTAAAAGTCTAAAAGTGCTCCAACATTCTAACATCATTTGCAAACGAAACATGTGTTTAATCCGCCAGATCAGAGGCAGTAATGATGACCAGGAATGTTCTCTATTTAGTGAGTCCTCCAGATCAGAGGCAGTAGTGATGACCAGGAATGTTCTGTATTTAGTGAGTCCTCCAGATCAGAGGCAGTAGGGTTGACCAGGAATGTTCTCTATTTAGTGAGTCCTCCAGATCAGAGGCAGTAGGGTTGACCAGGAATGTTCTCTATTTAGTGAGTCCTCCAGATCAGAGGCAGTAGGGTTGACCAGGAATGTTCTCTATTTAGTGAGTCCTCCAGATCAGAGGCAGTAGGGTTGACCAGGAATGTTCTCTTGATAAGTGTGTGAATTAGACCATTTTCCTGTCCTGCTAAGCATTCAAAGAGTACTTTTGGGTGTCAGGGAAAATGGATGGAGAAAAAAGTATAGATTTTCTTTAGGAATGTAGTAAAGTAAAAAATGTAAAGTAGTGAAAAATATACATAGTAAAGTAAAGTACAGATACCCCAAACAACGACTTAAGTAGTACTTTCAAGGATTTTTACTTAAGTACTTTACACCACTGTACAGGATCCAATGTAGGTCACATTGTAATATTACAACGCTAAGTCTCACAGGGTTAAAATATATTTAGGCCCTTTTCCAGGCTGATAGGGAAGGCAAGGCCACATTTCACTCTCTTATTCTCTATCAGTCAGGGTTGGGGTCAATTCCATGTCCATTCCAGTCAATTCTGGAAGTACACATCCAATTCCAATTCTCTTCAATGCTTTTCAATTGGGAAAATGTGGAATTGGAATTTGGTTGACTTTCTGAATGGACTGGAATTGAATGGAAGTGACCACAACCATGCTATCAGTTCTTCAAAACCTCAAGAAAGACTCCATGAAACCATGAAAGTAATGTACCTAACCTGAGATCTGGTGATTGGAGAGTGTTTGAATATAAACCCTGATGTAAGTGTTATGATACACAGAAAGTGTTTTAAAACAGAATATAAATACTTTGAAACAACCAAAGTGGTTCTTGAATCTGAGTATTGGTGTTTTTAAGAGTGATAGAGCAATAGAACAAAACATTTTTTTTGCAGACTGTGTCTCTCAAATTTTTTAAAAATGCAAATGTATATAGCTTAAATATTGATTGATGATAAGGTCATATGGAGAATATTTTTGCAGAATGTTTTCAATGTTTTATTTAGACATATTAGAAAGAGGAGGAGACAGAGAAGGAGTTAATGAAGAAAGCGGGAATTGAACCCTCGTCTTCTGGGGCAGAAATATGGTACTTTCCATTGGAATTTTACAACTCAACCACACAGACACACTGTAAAAATAATTCTGTAGTGAATTTGACCAACAAAAAAATATATGCTTACATAGCCGCGGGAAGTAGGGTGCAGCATCCCATGAAAAAAAATCGGAATATTTATTTTTTCTCTCCGCAAAAGTAGTGCACTGGGCCTTTAATAGTGGCGTATTAGCGGACAGATAAGATGTCTGTAGTGTAGGCAAAAAAATAATAATTCAGCACACCCCTTGAAAATAATAAAAGAGAAAAATGCAGCACCCACATCACCTAACTACTTCCTGGGGATATGTACACTTAATACAAATGAATGCAAGTTGTTTCAATGATTTGTTCATTTAATATTACCCCAAAAATGTAAGGAGAAATCCAACTTTGTTTATGAGGACAACCAAAGATAGTGAAAATGTAGTGATTGAACTCATTGAAAGTCCGGTCACTGCTATTCTTTTAATCTCGTTCAGTTCTATCTGGGATCCTAAGGATGTCCCGGCTCGAAACCCTAACCATAACCCCTACCTCACCCTGATCTAAACTATAACCATAACCTAACCCTCATGTGCCATGAGGTGTAGGTCAAATGGATCATGATGAGCAGATATCAAAACCGTCAGGTAAAATGACTTTCCATAATGAGACGACTCATTCCCACATCTTTGAATTTTAATGGTAGAGTCAAAATCAGCGTCATACAATGCTTGCTGTAAAACCTGTAGTCACTGTTGGGTTGAGCTCTATGCTCAACAATGCCAATATGGGTTAATGCCAAAATGGGTTAAACTGGTAAATGATCAGATACATAAACCAATGTTAAACATTAAAATACTCTAGAAGAAGATACTCTAATTCTGCATTAGACAGGATTTGAAACATCATAATAGTGTTTAGAAGCCATAGAGAGATGAAAGAACATCAAAAGAGAAGATACAGTTGAAGTGGGAAGTTTACATACACTTTGGTTGGAGTCATTAAAACTTGTTTTTCAACCACTCATATTTTCCTTGTTAAGAAACTATAGTTTTGGCAAGTCGGTTAGGACATCTACTTTGCGCATGACACAAGTAATTTTCAACAATTGTTTACAGACAGATTATTTTACTTAATTCACTGTATTACAATTCCAATGGGTCAGAAGTTTACATACACTAAATTGACTGTGCCTTTAACTTCTTATGGCTGCAGGGGCACTATTGAGTAGCTTGGATGAAAGGTGCCCAGAGGTGCCCAGAGTAAACAGCCTGCTCCTCAGTCTCATTTGCTAATATATGCATATTATTATTAGTATTGGATAGAAAACACTCCAACATGGCAGCTATGCGACTATTTTTCTGAGCGCCGTCTCAGATTATTTCATGGTTTTCTTTTTCCATAAAGTTTTTTTTAAATCTGACACAGCGGTTGCATTGAGGAGAGGTATATCTATAATTCCATGTGTATAACTTGTATTATTCTACATTTATGATGAGTATCTCTGTTGAATCGATGTGGCTATACAAAATCACTGGATGTTTCTGGAACTAGTGAATGTAACGCGCCAATGTAAACTCAGATGTTTTGATATAAATACGAACTTTATCAAACACAACATACATGTATTGTGTAACATGAAGTCCTATGAGTGTCATCTGATGAAGATTATCAAAGGTTAGTGAATAATTTTATCTCTATTTGTGCTTTTTTTCTCTCTCTCTTTGGCTGGAAAAATTGGCTGTGTATTTCTCTGAGTTGTTGGTGACCTAACATAATCATTTACGGTGGTTTCCCCGTAAATCCTATTTGAAATCGGACACTGTGGTGGGATTAACAACAAGACTACCTTGAAAACGATATAAAATACATGTATTATTGAGGAATTTGAATTATGACATTTCTGTTCTTTTGAATTTGGCGCCTTGTACTTTCACTGGTTGTTGTCATATCGATCCCGTTAACGGGATTGCAGCTTGGATAATTCCAGAAAAGGATGTCATGGCTTTAGAAGCTTCTGATAGGCTAATTGACATAATTTGAGTCAGACCCAGCTTCTTAGAAAAGAAAGCGCAGGGACGGAGCTTCGGTGGCGTGCCCGAGCGCTGAGACAGCACGGCTCCAACCCCAGCCTCGGACGCATCCACCTCCACTATGAATGCTAACGAAGGGTCCGGATGCGCCAACATGGGAGCTTCAGTGAACAGCGCCTTCAACTGGTTGAAGGCTCCATCAGCCTCTGCCGACCACCGCAGACGCACCGGCCCCCCCTTCAGCAGTGAGGTAATGGGCGCCGCTACTTGGCCAAAACCCTGGATAAACCTCCGGTAGTAATTGGCAAACCCTAAAAACCGCTGCACCTCCTTTACCGTGGTCGGAGTCGGCCAATTACGCACGGCGTTAACGCGGTCACACTCCATCACCACCCCCGAGCTGTAAATGTGTTAACCCAGGAAGGAAACGGCTGGTTTGGAGAACACACATTTCTCAGCCTTGACGTATAGGTCATGCTCCAGCAGTCGCCCAAGTACCTTGCGCACCAGGGAGACATGCGCGGCGCGTGTGGCAGAATAAATCAAGATGTCATCAATATAGACTATCACACCCTTCCCGTGCAAGTCCCTGAGAATCTCATCTACAAAGGATTGGAAGACGGCTGGAGCATTTTTCAACCCATACGGCATGACGAGGTACTCATAGTGGCCTGATGTGGTACTAAACGCTGTTTTCCATTCGTCTCCTCCCCGAATACGCACCAGATTATACGCGCTCCTGAGGTCCAGTTTTGTACAAAAACGTGCTCCGTGGAATGATTCCACCGCTGTAGAGATGAGAGGTAGCGAATAACTAAATCCCACTGTGACAGAATTTAGACCTCGATAATCAATGCACAGATGCAGACCTCCCTCCTTTTTCTTCACAAAAAAGTAACTTGAAGAGACGGGTGACATGAGGGTGTACCCCTGTCTCAGAGATTCCGTGACATATGTCTCCATAGCCAACGTCTCCTCCTGTGACAGTGGGTACACGTGACTCCGGGGAAGTGCAGCGTTCTCCTGGAGGTTTATCACGCAATCCCACCGTCGATGGGGTGGTAATTTGGTCACTTTCTTCTTACTAAAAGCAATAGCCAAATCGGCATATTCTGGGGGAATGCGCACAGTGGAAACCTGGTCTGGACTCTCCACCGTCGTGGCACCGATGGAAACTCCTATACACCTACCCAAACACTCGTCTGACCACCCCTGAAGAGCCCCCTGTTTCCAGGAAATGAGGGGATTGTGAATAGCCAGCCAGGGAACCACCAACACCACTGGAAACCCAGGTGAATCGATAAGGTAGAAACTGATCTTCTCCCTACAAAGGAACACTAACTCAAAACAGGTGTACCCAATTAAACCCAATAAACAGAAACAAAAGGAAAGGGAATCAATGGCAGCTAATAGGCCGGCGACGACGACCGCCGAGCGCAGCCCGAACAGGAAGAGGCCCCATCTTCGGCGGGATTCGTGACAGCCACCTGGAACACAACAATGGTTTCAGTACCACACCCTCCTCATAACCACCATGAAACTAAGACTTTAACTTAATCTAAACATGTATCTTTCATTTGCAATCTATGAAAAATCACAGCACAGTTGAAAAATATACGCAAATAGAAATCAAAGCTGGATGATGTTCAGAGACAGAAGGGAGGGTTGAGAGGAGCTGAAGGGTGGGACTAAAAATAACAAGATTGTCAAATATATGTATATAGTATGTATAAGCTGAAACCTAAGTGTTGTAAGTAGAAGCCTAAGTGTTGTTGTCCATTAAATTACTCCAATTAGGGGAGGGGTGGAAGGGTCAGGGGAAAATATCAAAGACAAAATATAATATATATGGGGGATTTGTAATCTAGCAGACAATTACATTGATGGAAGCCACAATCTACCTGCAATATTAGAGCTCATCTACCAGAAACAAGAAAGAAAAAACACACCCTGTTACAAGCAGGAAAAAAGTTATGGACCAACCAGAAATGTGGTCATGTCAACCCTGGATGATGCATGTGTGACCTTTTCACCTGTTTGGCACATTGGAACATTCCAATCTTTTTGGACATGAACAGGCAGAACAGGTTTAATAAGCAAAGCATAGTTGTATTGTTTTCAGGAAGGTGTTCCCATGGTGAAAGGAGGGACAGGAGGCAGACTACGGGCAAATATTCACTGCTCTCTGTCAGAGATATTTGGCCTTAAAGTAGAGAAGAGGTAGACTGTCTATTACAAATTAAATACTACAATGTGTGACTTAATAAATCATTACTGACAAATGAAACAACCAAATCAGGAAAGTTTAACTATGGCAGGGACAGGTGGGATGATGAGTGACAGGAGGGGGGACAGGAGGAGTGATAGGAGGGACAGGAAGGGTGATAGGATGGACAGGAGGGGTGATAGGACGATTGATAGGAGGGACAGGAAGGGTGATAGAAGGGACAGGAGGGGTGATAGGAGAGACAGTATTGGTGATAGGAGGGACAGGAGAGGAGATAGGATGTACATGAGGGGTGATATGAGGGAGAGGAGGGGAGATAGGGGAGCCAGAAGGGGTGATAGAGAGACAAGTGGGGTCATAGAGACACAAGAGGGGTGATAGGAGAGACAGGAGGGATTTGTGAGACAATAACAAGGATGGGAGAGATGAGAGGAGGGGAAAGTGAGGAAGGTGATGCACTTCTTAAAATGTTTCTGGTTCATCCACAACTTGTTTCCTGTTTGTATCAGGATGCGTTTAAAGGAATGATCTCTCCAAGTACAAGTCACAGGATTTTTTGTTGTTGTTGAGGATTTGTAATGCAAGTTGAGATGTCCTTGGATGAATGTCAACAAGATGCATGACCGGTGTTGTTAAAAGACCCACATATACCTAAATAAACATTGGGTGTATGACTTTTGGTTCGGAACTTTTGTGAAACATCACAGCACAGTTGATAAATACAGTGCCTTGCGAAAGTATTCGGCCCCCTTGAACTTTGCGACCTTTTGCTACATAATTTTGCACGCCCAATTTTTCAGTTTTTGATTTGTTAAAAAAGTTTGAAATATCCAATAAATGTCGTTCCACTTCATGATTGTGTCCCACTTGTTGTTGATTCTTCACAAAAAAATACAGTTTTATATCTTTATGTTTGAAGCCTGAAATGTGGCAAAAGGTCGCAAAGTTCAAGGGGGCCGAATACTTTCGCAAGGCACTGTACATTATACATATTTACAAAAAAATACATGGGATATTTGTAATCTAGCAGACAATTACATTGATGGAAGCCACAATCTACCTGCAATATTCGAGCTCATCTACCAGAAACAAGAAAGAAAAAACACACCCTGTTACAAGCAGGAAAAAAGTTATGGACCAACCAGAAATGTGGTCATGTCAACCCTGGATGATGCATGTGTGACTTTTTCACCTGTTTTGCACATTGGAACATTCTAATCTATTTGGACATGAACAGGCAGAACAGGTTTAATAAGCAAAGCATAGTTGTATTGTTTTCAGGAAGGTGTTCCCATGGTGAAAGGAGGGACAGGAGACAGACTAAGTCAGAGAAATATGCCCTTAAAACAGAGGAGTGGTAGACTGTCTATTACAAATTAAATACTACAATGTGTGACTTAATAAATCATTACTGACAAATGAAACACCCAAATCAGGAAGGTTTAACCATGGCATTGATGATAACAGAGACAGGAGGGGTGATGGGAGGGACAAGAGGGGTGATGGGAGGGACAAGAGGGGTGATGGGAGGGACAAGAGGGGTGATAGAAGGGACAGGAATGGTGATAGGAGGGACTACAGGGGTGATAGGAGGGACTACAGGGGTGATAGGAGAGACAAGACGGGTGTTAGGAGAGACAAGAGGGGTGATAGGAGAGACAAGAGGGGTGATAGCAGAGATAACAACAAGGAGGAAAAGTGATGAAGGTGATACAATTCGTAAAGTGTTTGAAGGTTCTCCCACAACTTGTTTCCTGCTTGTAGCAGGACGCGTTTAAGGGAATGTTCTCTCTAACTATGTCACATGATTTGTTTAGATAATGTTTCTTTAGTGAGGGTGTGTAATGCAAGTTGAGATGTCCGTGGATAAATGTCAACAAGATGAATAACCAATGTTGTTAAAAGACCCACACATACCTAAACAAACAATGGGTATATGACTTTTGGTTCTTAACTTTTGTGAATCATCAAAGCACAGTTGAAAAATGTATGTCAAATGGACAAGAGGGGTGATGGGAGAGACAAGAGGGGTGATAGGAGGGACAGGAGGGGTTATAGGAGGGACAGGAAGGGTGATAGGAGGGACAGGACGGGTGATAGGACGATTGATAGGAGGGACAGGAAGGGTGATTGGAGGGACAGGAAGGGTGATAGGAGGGACTAGAGGGGTTATAGGAGGGACAGGAAGGGTGATAGGAGGGACAGGACGGGTGATAGGAGGGACAGGGGGGGTGATAGGAGAGACATGAGTGAAGATAGCTAGAACAGGAGGGGTGATAGGAGGGACAGGAAGGGTGATAGGAGAGACAGGAGTAAAGATAGCTAGAACAGGAGGGGTTATAGGAGAGAAAGGAGTGAAGATAGCTAGAACAGGAGGGGTTATAGGAGAGACAGGAGTGAAGATAGCTAGAACAGGAGGGGTTATAGGAGGGACAGGAGTGAAGATAGCTAGAACAGGAGGGGTTATAGGAGGAACAGGACGGGTGATAGGAGAGACAGGAGGGAAGATAGGTGGAACAGGAGGGGTGATAGGAGGGACAGGAATGGTGATAGGAGGGACTAGAGGGATGATAGCAGGAACAGGAATGGTGATAGGAGGGACTAGAGGGGTGATAGGAGGGACAGGAATGGTGATAGGAGGGACAGGAATGGTGATAAGAGGGACTAGAGGTGTGATAGTGAGAGATAATAACAAGGAGGGAAAGTGAGGAAGGTGATACAATTCGTAAAGTGTTTCAGGTTCTCCCACAACTTGTTTCCTGCTTGTAGCAGGACGCATTTAAAGGAATGTTCTCTCTAACTATGTCACATGATTTGTTTTAGATAATGTTTCTATAGTGAGGGTGTGTAATGCAAGTCGAGATGTCCGTGGATGAATGTCAACAAGATGTATAACCGACATTGTTAGACCAACACATACCTAAACAAACATTGGGTGTATGACTTTTGGTTCGGAACTTTTGTGAAACATCACAGCACAATTGAAAAATGTATGTCAAAAGGACAGTAAGGGTGATAGGAGGGACAAGAGGGATGATAGGAGAGACAGGAAATGTGATAGGAGGGACAGGAGGGGTGATAGTAGGGGCAGGAAGGTTGATCGGAGGGACAGGAAGGGTGATAGGAGGGGCAGGAAGGGTTATAAAAGAGACAGGAGGGATGATAGGAGAGACAGGAGGCGTGATAGTAGGGGCAGGAAGGGTGATCGGAGGGACAGGAAGGGTGATAGGAGGGACAGGAAAGGTGATAGGAGAGATAATAACAAGGAGGGGAAAGTGAGGAAGGTGATAGTTCAACAACTTGTGACCTGCTTGTAGCAGGACGCGTTTAAAGGAATGTTCTCTCCAACTATAAAGTCACATATTTTTTTTTAGATACGGTTGTTAAAAGACCCACACATACCTAAACAAACATTGGGTGAATTACTTTTGTCTCTTTGCCACCTGGAACACAACAATGGTTTCAGTACCACACCCTCCTCATAACCACCAGGAAACTAAGGCTTTCAGTAAATCTAAACATTTGTCTTTCATTTACAATCTGTAAAAACTATGGGAATAGAAATCTTCAGAACTTTTGTGAAACATCAATGCACAGTTGAAAAATATACGCAAATAGAAATCAAAGCTGGATGATGTTCAGAGACAGATGGGAGGGTTGAGAGGAGCTGAAGGGTGGGACTAAAAATAACAAGATTGTCAAATACACTGTGTATGTATATAGTATGTATAAGCTGAAACCTAAGTGTTGTAAGTAAAAGCCTAAGTGTTGTTGTCCATTAAATTACTCCAATTAGGGGAGGGGTGTAAACCCAGTACAACGTAAATTCACACTCACATAACCACGGTTCAATGAACTTAAAGGTGCATTCAGCTGACTTTGAAAACAACTTACGCAACACATTCATTTTTTCAAGCCGCCAATAACTGTGTTGTTTTTTTCTCATTCTGCTTTGAGTCACCAAGGACACAGATTTTACAACGTGACTAACTGCCAAGAGAATACGTAAGGGTGTGTCTGGTGTGGCGTTCCTGACAGACACCATAACCTTACAGTATAAACAAACACTGAGGAATGTAGTGACACCCCTCTACTGTCTAACACACCTGACAGATCTACTCATCTACACTCCAAGTCCTGGTAAATAACCTGTATAGTCTACTTTATGTAGCCTGTATAGTCTACTTTATGTAACATCTATAGTCTACTTTATGTAACCTGTATAGTCCACTTTATGTAACCTGTATAGTCTACTTTATGTAGCCTGTATAGTCTACTTTATGTAACCTGTATAGTCTACTTTATGTAACCTGTATAGTCTACTTTATGTAACCTGTATAGTCTACTTTATGTAACCTGTCTAGTCTACTTTATGTAACCTGTCTAGTCTACTTTATGTAACCTGTATAGTGTACTTTATGTAACCTGTATAGTCTACTTTATGTAACCTGTATAGTCTACTTTATGTAACCTGTATAGTCTACATTATGTAACCTGTATAGTCTACTTTATGTAACATCTATAGTCTACTTTATGTAACCTGTATAGTCTACTTTATGTAACCTGTATAGTCTACATTATGTAACCTGTATAGTCTACTTTATGTAACATCTATAGTCTACTTTATGTAACCTGTATAGTCTACTTTATGTAACCTGTATAGTCTACTTTATGTAACCTGTATAGTCTACTTTATGTAACCTGTATAGTCCACTTTATGTAACATCTATAGTCTACATTATGTAACCTGTATAGTCTACTTTATGTAACCTGTATAGTCTACTTTATGTAACCTGTATAGTCTACTTTATGTAACCTGTATAGTCTACTTTATGTAACATCTATAGTCTACATTATGTAACCTGTATAGTCTACTTTATGTAACCTGTATAGTCTACTTTATGTAACCTGTATAGTCTACTTTATGTAACCTGTATAGTCTACTTTATGTAACCTGTCTAGTCTACTTTATGTAACATCTATAGTCTACATTATGTAACCTGTATAGTCTACTTTATGTAACCTGTATAGTCTACTTTATGTAACCTGTATAGTCTACTTTATGTAACCTGTATAGTCTACTTTATGTAACCTGTATACTCTACATTATGTAACCTGTATAGTCTACTTCATGTAACCTGTATAGTCTACTTTATGTAACCTGTCTAGTCTACTTTATGTAACCTGTATAGTCTACTTCATGTAACCTGTATACTCTACATTATGTAACCTGTATAGTCTACTTTATGTAACCTGTATAGTCTACTTTATGTGACTTGTATAGTCTACTTTATGTGACCTGTATAGTCTACTTTATGTAACCTGTCTAGTCTACTTTATGTAGCCTGTATAGTCTACTTTATGTAACCTGTATAGTCTTCTTTATGTAACATCTATAGTCTACATTATGTAACCTGTATAGTCTACTTTATGTAACCTGTATAGTCTACTTTATGTAACCTGTATAGTCTACTTTATGTAACCTGTCTTGTCTACTTTATGTAACATCTATAGTCTACATTATGTAACCTGTATAGTCTACTTTATGTAACCTGTATAGTCTACTTTATGTAACCTGTATAGTCTACTTTATGTAACCTTTATAGTCTACTTTATGTAACATCTATAGTCTACATTATGTAACCTGTATAGTCTACTTTATGTAACCTGTATAGTCTACTTTATGTAACCTGTATAGTCTACATTATGTAACCTGTATAGTCTACTTTATGTAACCTGTATAGTCTACTTTATGTAACCTGTATAGTCTACTTTATGTAACCTGTATAGTCTACTTTATGTAACCTGTATAGTCTACTTTATGTAACCTGTATAGTCTACTTTATGTAACCTGTATAGTCTACTTTATGTAACCTGTATAGTCTACTTTATGTAACCTGTATAGTCTACTTTATGTAACCTGTATAGTCTACTTTATGTAACCTGTATAGTCTACTTTATGTAACCTGTCTAGTCTACTTTATGTAACCTGTATAGTCTACTTTATGTAACCTGTATAGTCTACTTTATGTAACCTGTCTAGTCTACTTTATGTAGCCTGTATAGTCTACTTTATGTAACCTGTATAGTCTACTTTATGTAACCTGTATAGTCTACTTTATGTAACCTGTATATTCTACATTATGTAACCTGTATAGTCTACTTTATGTAACCTGTATATTCTACATTATGTAACCTGTATAGTCTACTTCATGTAACCTGTATAGTCTACTTTATGTAACATCTATAGTCTACATTATGTAACCTGTATAGTCTACTTTATGTAACCTGTATAGTCTACTTTATGTAGCCTGTATAGTCTACTTTATGTAGCCTGTATAGTCTACTTTATGTAGCCTGTATAGTCTACTTTATGTAACCTGTATAGTCTACATTATGTAACCTGTATAGTCTACTTTATGTAACCTGTCTAGTCTACTTTATGTAACCTGTATAGTCTACTTTATGTAGCCTGTATAGTCTACTTTATGTAACCTGTATCGTCTACTTTATGTAACCTGTATAGTCTACTTTATGTAGCCTGTATAGTCTACTTTATGTAGCCTGTATAGTCTACTTTATGTAGCCTGTATAGTCTACTTTATGTAACCTGTATAGTCTACATTATGTAACCTGTATAGTCTACTTTATGTAACCTGTCTAGTCTACTTTATGTAACCTGTATAGTCTACTTTATGTAACCTGTATAGTCTACTTTATGTAGCCTGTATAGTCTACTTTATGTAGCCTGTATAGTCCACTTTATGTAACCTGTATAGTCCACTTTATGTAACCTGTATAGTCTACATTATGTAACCTGTATAGTCTACTTTATGTAACCTTCAAGGGGGATATGTTGGTCACATTCATATTCTTCACTTTATTGAGTGCTTGCATGTCTTCTGTTTGACACCAAGTTATATCTAGTACATTGTTCTGTCTTTATACAGTATACAGTATACTGTATATTCTGGTAATGGGAAAAATGTGTAGTTTTCACTTTTGGTTACTTGACAATAGCACATTTAAAAATAGAATATGACGATGAAGGGGTGAGGTTTGAATGTAAAGGGCAACATTTTCTGTGAGCACTGAGGGTCTGTGAGACGGTGATGATTATTTAGTCAGATTTAAAGTGTAAATAGTGTGAAAGTGCAATGCCCACCAATGCAATCTGCAAGATGTTATAATCCAAACGTATTTATTTAAAATGCTATGTTTCTTTAAAAAAAGGGGTTGTGATATTTCACTGTGGATAAGTGTCTTCTTACTGAGGCTACTAAGAGTAGTTTTGAAGCCATGCATTTATACACGTGTCTTGTTTTTCTTTGTATACAATAATAAAATGCAGTACGACAGGATTTTTCTAAATGTGTCTCCGTCCATGATTATATATCACAGTCTCAAGGTTAATGTACATGTATGTATGTTATAGAGCAAACGTCGCAATTATCACAACACAGGTTTAAATCTGGGGGGGGGGCTTTCCTAGTGATTTTACCCACACACCACTACACATACAGTACAAACTCCAGTCAGCCACACTGGAATTGAATAAAACCGACATTATCTCAGCTTCTGTGTGTTTTTTTTTTGTAAAGCTGATATTTACTATGGGTTGGTTTTGGACAGACAGAAATTATACAAGTCTAACAGAGAGTAAATGATTAATGAAGTGTTTAATGGATTTTTAAATGAAGAAGACACAAACCATTAAAGCAATATTTTTCCAGCATCAATACAATGTCCATGAAAATAAGCAGCCATTGTTTACAATACCGGGTGGATGCAACAAAAACAAATGGTCAAATTGAGTTTTCAGTGACCCTTTACTTTACAGTGTCATGAAATAGTTATGAATTGAATATGAACTATTTGTTCTTAGATAGTCATCATCATGCTCCCAAGGAGGGAATGGGAGATGTATTATGCCTACTGTAAAGGGAAGTCGTGCTGTAGTTCATGTCTTATGTAGGCTGACAGGGAGAAATACATGTCCTCATTCAGGGAAATATAACATTCTTGACTCTCAAAATGTGCAGTAACCAAGTCAATATTCATCACTAAGAGTAAAAAGCAAAACCTATGTTCATGCTGTTAGTGATTGAGACCCATACCAGGCCAAACACAAAACTACAACATAGAAAAAAGAACATAGACTACCCACCCAACTCACGCCCTGACCATACTAAAACAAAGACATAACAAAAGAACTAAGGTCAGAACGTGACACAGAGCTAGACGTCAATAACTTCTTTATATTTACAGACTGGTCCTCAGCCATAACATGGGTTAATCTTAAATCAGTCTCATCAATAATGTAATATATGTTGCATAGTGTGGGAGCCATTATCTACAGTAATTTACCATCCCTAAGAACTGCAACATGTTTCTTTTCATAATTCATTTTAACGCTTATAAAATCACTATTTTTCTATCTTCATCTATTTTCTTGTCCTGTTGGCTTAGAATATGTCCTAAATACTTAACATAAGTCGACCATTATTAAAACTTATTCTTGCTAACTTTATAACCTTATTCAACAACAAAATATTATAATACTATTATATCAATTTCACAGCTTTATAGTGTTAAATTTCTCTCAAAAATATAATCCACATACAACAAAAGCTAACTACCTAAGGGAGTATAAAACTTGGAATCCAAACCACCCCTAACTATCTGGGTGAACTAAAATGTAAGAAAAACTCATTTACTAAATTTAGGAGAGTACTAGAATCAGGGACGCAGGAAACTCTTAAAATAATACTTGTATTTAATCCTTATAAATCCAGCACCATTATCTTTCCCACTAAGGGTGGAGGAGCCTTTCGGACTAAAAACATGGACAAGTAGAAAAAAAAAAAAACTTATTCTCCTCCAATAATAACATCATTATCAATTTTTTAATTAAACATAGGCATAATCCCTGCTATTACTTCTGGTTTTAATAAATACTGCCTTCAATTAGGTCAATCAAATAATTCAGGAGAAACAGTTACAGGTAGAACTCCTTTAATAAATCCCACATCTGTCACTCATTTTAACCATAACATCTCTGGTATCCCTGTGTCTAGCTTGAAACTTTCTCTCTGCTCTCGCTCTCGTTGTCTCTGTCTCTCTCTCTATATTGCTCTCTGTCTCTCTCTCTCTCTTGCTCTCTGTCTCTCTCTCTATCCTGCTCTCTGTCTCTCTCTCTATCGTGCTCTCTGTCTCTCTGTCTATCCTGCTCTCTGTCTCTCTCTCTATCTTGCTCTCTGTCTCTCTCTCTATCTTGCTCTCTGTCTCTCTCTCTATCTTGCTCTCTGTCTCTCTCTCTATCCTGCTCTCTGTCTCTCTGTCTATCCTGCTCTCTGTCTCTCTCTCTATCTTGCTCTCTGTCTCTCTCTCTATCTTGCTCTCTGTCTCTCTTTCTCCGTCTCAGAATGTAGGAATAATTACTATTGTGACTTTTGATAAGTTATTAGGTCTCACACGTATACGAGTTATCGCTTCTTATGACTTTTGACTGGTCAATAAACCTATCTCACACGCACATCATTTTTCCCCTGCTGATATCCTTCTTGAAACTTTCTCTCTCTCTTTCTCTACACTTGCCTTCTTGTCTTCTTTTCCGGGCTTCAGACAGCCAAGTATTTAACCCTCGACCTGCTGTTTCCCTTGACTATCTAAACATGTCTTATGTATCTACTTTATCATTCATTCTAATTTTTCTGCATCTAGACGTCTCTCAAATTCGTACTTCTTTCTCCATTTTGGGCATTAGATTTACCTCTCATCCCCGGTTAATTCCGGGACCTCCTTTGAGGATTTACCACCAATGTTTATTCAATTACTGTTATGCTTACTCAATTACTATATTGATTTTCTAATATGTATTCTCAATTTCTATGGATGTACTCTAGTGTCATACTTAATCTCACTTACTCATCGTCCTAGACTAACGTAATTTACTTGACTTTATTTCGCCTTCTATATTACGTTTTCCGGCTACTGTATACCAACCAGTTTTACTTTTAGGTCTTACTGTTAGATAGTTTACATTGGTAATGGCCATAGATACCTTGGGTCATTACGGACCCAAACTTACTTACCTCGAAATGTCTTACTTAGATCTGTGACCCAGTGCCGCCAACACTAACATAGATACTTTTGTCTTAAACTTTCTCAACATTAGATTATATGGACGGTATACCCGATACAAATCTTACTTAGTTTTACAGTTAAAATCATCCCTGACCAATGCTTTATAGGAATTTAATCCACTCCATTCTAAGTCATCAACTACACTAATTAGCATAACCCAACGGACAAAAAATCTTACTAGAAAATATTCATATTCATGAAATATAGTGAAACACAGCTTAGCCTGTTGTTAATCACCCTGTCATCTCAGATTTTGAAATTATGCTTTACAGACAAAGCAAGACAAGCATTTGTGTAAATTTATCGATAGCCTAGCATAGCATGGGAAGACCCACTCTCAAACTGTGTCTCTTTAGTATCCTTACATGAGTACAGAAATGACTACTACTAGTACTACTATTACTATTATTACTACTACTACTACTACTGCTACTACTAGTACTCTCACACAGGGCTTGAGACTGACAGATCTTCACTCCGAACATGAACAGCAAAGTTTATCTGTCTGGTGAGTAGCCTTTAGGTTATAAAGATGGGAACTGAACTGAATGATTTGAAATAGAAAGGTATAGGGGATGTTTTTTCTAATGTGCTTTTTCCTTTAAATTATATGTATAAAGATGTACAGCAGTGGGGAGCATTTATTTAATGTTACCCCACACTTCAGTTAGATGGAACCTTTGTGTGGGTTTTTAGCAATGTTGGTGTAGGCCTCTTGTTGACATTCATCCAAGGACACCTCGACTTGCATTACACACCCTCACTGTGGAAATATTTCTCATGAAATCACGTGATTTCACATCTCCTGTCCCTGCCATTATCTATCCTGTCCCTCCCTCTGGCCCTCCCTATCACCCCTCCTGTCAATCCTATCACCCCTCCTGTCTCTCCTATCACCCATCCTGTCTCTCCTATCACCCGTCCAGTCTTACCTATCACCCCTCCAGTCTTACCTATCACCCCTCCTGTCTCTCCTATCACCCCTCCTGTCTCTCCTCTCACCCCTCCTGTCTCTCCTCTCACCCCCCTGTCACTCCTCTCACCCCTCCTGTCTCTCCTATCACCCCTCCTGTCTCTCCTCTCACCCCCCTGTCTCTCCTCTCACCCCCCCTGTCTCTCTTCTCACCCCTCCTGTCTCTCCTCTCACCCCCCCTGTCTCTCCTCTCACCCCTTCTGTCTCTCCTATCACCCCTTCTGTCTCTCCTACCACCCCTCCTGTCCCTCCTATCACCCCTTCTGTCTCTCCTCTCACCCCTCCTGTCTCTCCTCTCACCCCCCTGTCTCTCTTCTCACCCATCCTGTCTCTCCTATCACCCCTCCTGTCTCTCCTATCACCCCTCCTGTCTCTCCTATCACCCCTCCTGTCTCTCCTATCACCTCTCCTGTCTCTCCTCTCACCCCTCCTGTCTCTCCTCTCACCCCTCCTGTCCCACATCCTGTCTCTCCCATCACCCCTCCTGTCCCCCATCCTGTCTCTCTTATCACCTCTCCTGTCTCTCCCATCACCCCTCCTGTCCCCCATCCCGTCTCTCCTATCACCTCTCCTGTCTCTCTCATTACCCCTCCTGTCTCTCATCCTGTCTCTCCTATCACCTCTCCTGTCTCTCCCATCACCCCTCCTGTCCCTCAACCTGTCTCTCCTGTCACCTCTCCCGTCCTTGCCATTGGTAGACCTTCCTGAAAACAATGACACAATACTTAGCTTAAACCTGTTCTGCCAGTTCATGTCTTTAAAGATTAGTGTTCCAATGTGGTTAGCCAAAAAGATGACAAGATAATTGACAGAGTCATTTTCTAGGCTTATAACAAACAGACATGCCACATTTCTGGTTCTTCCACAACTGGTTTCCTGCTTGTAGAAGGGCACGGTTGCACAAATAATTTTCTCTAACTATAAGTCACATGTTTTCATGAGAAAATGTTTCTGCAGTGAGAGTATGCAATGCAAGTCAAGGTATCCTTGAGAGAGCCAGTAGTCATACACTCATTGTTTGTTTAGGGCATCACCGTCTCTCATCACACAGACACTTCAGTTAAAAGGCCGCTCAATTTTAAATGTCGGTTATCGGTAGTGGTATCATTTTAATTGTCGGAGTAGAGGACCTTGTGCATTTCAGGTAAAATAACAACATAATGTTTAAATCCCAGGACAAATTAGCTGGCAAAAACAAGCTAGCTTTCCCCAAATGAATATAGTTGGTTCATTGATATTTCAACCTGCTTGTCCTGATCGCGTCTTGTGTGGGTGGACAAATATTTTGCGGGTTTAGACGGTATGTACTGCCTGAAGGGGCAGCAGCCCCTAAATGGCATAAGCTGCTCATCAACAGTAATGGGCCCAGGGTTGTAAATCAGGGGAAGGGAGTCCACCCATTTGTCCCACACTGACCTGATTGCAGCTAGCATGTCTCTCTGCCGTCGAGCTGGTCTGGTGTCTCGGTTATCAACGCCTTCCCTCCAAATTAGTGCAGTCCAGAATGATTTTCTTGATGATGTCTGGGATAAACAGATCAAAAGAAGACTTAATGTCCTGCACATGAGTATCCGCCATCCGCGTCAGGCCCTGGTTGCATCCTTCTCACATTAGCAGCCATGCAGGGTGGCTCATTCCTTGGACAAGAGTACCAAAAAATGTCACAATTTCTTAACATCCATATTTCTCCTCCTGCAGGCTGCTGATGAGCTGGTCCTGGAGCTGGCTGAGGGTCAATCTCATCCTCTTCTTCCAACTCACTGTCAGACTTTAAATTGAAATTCTTCAGCTTCCAAAGTTGAAGACGCTCCTTCCACACTAGCTTCTCTCTCTGCAAAATGATTTCTCAGGCCCCCCGAGCAGAGATACTTTTTTTTCTATGCGGTTCTATTATTTGTTCTATGTTTTCTCGAATGTGGTATGGAGCCACACATGCAAGCTATTTGTTGTCACTCCCCAATTTGCACCTGGCTGGGTTAGAGTGTGGGGAAAATAATGCATTCGTTTTTTACAATGTATGGAAATAATGCTGTGTAATAACATTGTGCGGGTTCCCCCAAGACATTGTGTAGTTTCACACACTACAAAGTTTAAAGAGTATGAGAAAAGCGGGAGACAGGCAGACAGGCAGGGAGACAGACAGGTTCTTGGTGCTATGTTGAAACAGTAGGCCCAGGGTGGAGAAAGACAGACTGAAGGCACACAGCAAACCTTTTTGTTACCTTTTTTTTGTTTTCACCTATACACACACTTTTCCACACTTCTATTACACACAGCTCCAGTGGACCTGAACACCACATGTTATAAGTAGGGGGGTGCACAGTGTGCACTCAATGAAAATGTGTTATTTTACATGTTCTTCACAGAAAATTGGAAAAGACCAATGAGTCTCAGGTTGAAAAAATGATTCATTGTGTAATTTTTCTTTCAGTAAACATTAAAAATGGATCCCACAGACCCGAACACCACACAAGGGTTAAACTTCTTGAATCAGATCTTTTTTGTGTTCAAATACACATTTAGATTTGTGAACAGCTATCCACAACAACCGCAATCTGTAAAGCACAAATAGCTAAATGAGAGAGCAGCAGTGTGATTCACATCAACGCGCTATGTAGATATAAAAAATAAGTGAAATCTGTATCGCCATTGTCTACACCACTGCTGTCATCCTTACCTCCAAGTGTTTATTCAAATTGGATAATCGTTGGATGCCGACAGCAGTTGCACCATTGGAAGACAGAGCTTGGACTGTTCCAGCTCTTTTCCCGCGATCCATCAAACACATTTGCTGTGTCATCATCGTGATCTCTGACTTGTGGTCAGACTCGCTCAGGTGGAACAAATTTAAACTTTAACCTTTTTTTCAATGCTGATTTGAATGTCATTTTGAAAACAGAGAAGTGTCAAAGATTTTTTTCAGCAAACCTCCTTTCTGAATTTAAAAGTAATCCTCGAAGTAATCATAGTTTCTCAAAAGTATCTGTAATCTGTTTACAATATTTCTGCTGGTAACAGAATGGATTACAGTTACCAGTTTCTGTAATCCCTTACATGTAATCTGTTACCAACCCTGGTTACCCCTAGTACCCTACAACTAGGCATATGCCTCATACTGCTATAAAACGTCAGCTGCATCTCCACTTGTAGACATGACTTCAGATACCCAACAGTCAGGCAAAGGTAAGGACGTCTATAAAGTTACTATTACAAGACACAAGCCTGAACAATTCTTGTTGCATGTTTTTATATAAAAAATGGGTGTTTTCTCCAAATTGACATTCAGAGAGGATGACGAAGATTAAAATGTCAAACTTCAGGAAAGACTGCATTTGCAATTTATATTATACAAATCTTCATTTAATAAGTTTATTGTAACGAGATAATGAATACATGTCATTTGTAAATATTGATGGGTTGTATGTTTAGTCACAATATTGTTTTGAACGTTGGTTTTGGACTGATGCCCAACTGAGCATTCTACTTAATGCTTCGTCAATGAGCACTGATGACGATATAATCATTATAGTGGCTTGGAAATGAAATTACATTCGAAAGGAGGCAAATAATTAGGAAAGTCTTTGATATTTTGATGTCACCAGATTGACTTTTAGCTGCAGTATAAAGCTAGCTATTTAGCTAGCTCAGATTGCAGGGAAGCCACCGGATTTTAACTAGCTAATGACAGTTTTTCCATTTGTCTAAAGTAAAGTTGTTCAAGACATTATGATGTAGTCATTATGCACGTTCCTAAAACCGGACAGATATGGACATAAATATTAAATGCACTTCTGCAAGTCTAATGACCGAGGTAAAAACAATGTCAGGTTGGATATTCAACGGATAGTCACCTGTAGTTTTCCTTACATCCACCAACAGCAGTTAGGGACCGTCAACATAGTGACAAATCACATTTTAAAAATGTCATTATCTCTTTAACCATTACTCCAAAAACGTGAAAAACTGGTTATAGCTAACCCGATGGCACAGACACACATTTTTTTTTTTGTCGATTTACATCTTGCACTATTTTAAATGATTAATTTGCACTTTTGAATTTCAATAGCTCATTGGTCATGTGACCTACTAACTTAAAACAAGGTTCAGAATGTCCACTGACTACCTTTCTATATTGCACACCCTTTAGTTTGTCCATTTTCATCTCACACATTTTTCCATAAATGTTTCCAAATAAAACATTTCAATAGCTCCTTGGTCATGTGACCTAATGACTTCAAACAAGGTTCAGACTAGCTGACTAGCCTTCTACAACGCACGCACACCCTTTAGTTTTTCAAATTTCATCTCACAAGATTTTACATACATTTTTCCATATTTAAAATTTCAATAGCTCCTTGGTCATGTGACCTACTGACTTCAAACAAGGTTCAGAATGTCCACTTAGTGGGCCTACACATTGCACACCCTTTAGTTTGTCCATTTTCATCTCACACGTTTTTCCATAAAATTTCCAAATTTAAAATTTCAATAGCTCCTTGGTCATGTCACCTAATGACTTCAAACTGGGTTCAGAATGTCCACTGACTACCTTTCTATATTGCACACCCTGTAGTTTGTCCATTTTCATCTCACACATTTTTACATGAATTTTTCCAAATGTAAAACGTCAATAGGTCATGTGACCTACTGACTTCAAACTGGGTTCAGATTGTCCACTGACTACCTTTCTATATTGCACACCCTGTAGTTTGTCCATTTTCATCTCACACATTTTTACATGAATTTTTCCAAATGTCAATAGCTCCTTGGTGATGTGACCTACTGACTTCAAACAAGGTTCAGAATGTCCACTGACTACCCTTCTATATTGCACACTCTAGTTTGTGTAGTGTAAAATCACGCGGTGTAACATACATTTTTCATAGTTTTAAATTTCAACAGCTCCTTGGTCATGTCAATTACACACCTAAGAAGCGTGCAGTGGATATACACCCATATTGCATAACCTCTAGTCATGTAGCTTCTATATTGTTGTACATTAATATTAGTTTGGGGGTTCAGTCCAGTGTTTACCCTTTTCTTTAATATTTATCTATAATAATTGGTAGTTCTAAGTACTTATTTCCCTGTTTTTTTATTTTGCCACAGTATTTAACAGCGGTACACAATAGGAGAGAGACAGATAATATCTCCTTTCGTCGTTAATATCAACCATAAAGAAAAATGGCAAAGTATGAAAGTCATGTTATTAATTGTCCAAAGCAGGGATGGAGAGTGAGCTAGTGAGGTAGGCTGCAGTGGGTTTGCTAGTCAATACATATATTGAACATGTAACCACAGTAGTGGTGGCCAGTAAATCAATGAATACAAATTTAACATTGACAATTTAACAGAAATTGTAAACCTTTAATCTTTTCCAACATGTCAACAGACACTTTACTTCAAATAAGTACAAAACATTTCACAGTGTTAACTTTCTCTTTAACCCTGGATGATGTACACATCAGAGCCTCTTCAGTGTGGATGGGGAATAGCATACATTAACCCTGGTTGATGTACACGTCAGAGCCTCTTCAGTGTGGATGGGGTATAGCATACATTAACCCTGGATGATGTACACGTCAGAGCCTCTTCAGTGTGGATGGGGTATAGCATACATTAACCCTGGATGATGTACACGTCAGAGCCTCTTCAGTGTGGATGGGGTATAGCATACATTAACCCTGGTTGATGTACACGTCAGAGCCTCTTCAGTGTGGATGGGGTATAGCATACATTAACCCTGGATGATGTACACGTCAGAGCCTCTTCAGTGTGGATGGGGTATAGCATACATTAACCCTGGATGATGTACACGTCAGAGCCTCTTCAGTGTGGATGGGGTATAGCATACATTAACCCTGGATGATGTACACGTCAGAGCCTCTTCAGTGTGGATGGGGAATAGCATACATTAACCCTGGTTGATGTACACGTCAGAGCCTCTTCAGTGTGGATGGGGTATAGCATACATTAACCCTGGATGATGTACACGTCAGAGCCTCTTCAGTGTGGATGGGGAATAGCATACATTAACCCTGGTTGATGTACACATCAGAGCCTCTTCAGTGTGGATGGGTTATAGCATACATTAACCCTGGTTGATGTACATGTCAGAGCCTCTTCAGTGTGGATGGGGTATAGCATACATTAACCCTGGTTGATGTACATGTCAGAGCCTCTTCAGTGTGGATGGGGAATAGCATACATTAACCCTGTTTGATGTACATGTCAGAGACTCTTCAGTGTGGATGGAGAATAGCATACATTAACCCTGGTTGATGTACATGTCAGAGCCTCTTCAGTGTGGATGGGGTATAGCATACATTAACCCTGGTTGATGTACATATCAGAGCCTCTTCAGTGTGGATGGGGTATAGCATACATTAACCCTGGTTGATGTACATATCAGAGCCTCTTCAGTGTGGATGGGGTATAGCATACATTAACCCTGGTTGATGTACATGTCAGAGCCTCTTCAGTGTGGATGGGGTATAGCATACATTAACCCTGGTTGATGTACATGTCAGAGCCTCTTCAGTGTGGATGGGGAATAGCATACATTAACCCTGGTTGATGTACACATCAGAGCCTCTTCAGTGTGGATGGGGAATAGCATACATTAACCCTGGTTGATGTACACATCAGAGCCTCTTCAGTGTGGATGGGTTATAGCATACATTTTCAACAACAAAGACTGCACTTCCAGTTTGTGTTCTTTACTCTGTTGAACTCTTTTGTCTTCATTCCTAGTTACAGCACATGGAACCACCGTTGGCAGGTAAAACATTCAATCTAAACAAAACAAAGTGTAACACATTATAAATAATATCAAATATCAATGCAGAATGACGAATTAGCCATCCATTGTGTTATATCATAAATTGTCTTTCATGCCGTCACTGTTGTCAAAAGATTATAAACATGTTAAATAAAGTTACTAACCCAGTCAGTCTTTGGGCCACATCCAGGTTCTTTATCAGTGGCACACATGAGGCAGTTGTTGGCTTTGTTGAACTCTGAAATCATAGGCATGAACTGAACATATGGCTGTCCCACACAACTACATAAAAATAATGTTAATTACTTTGAATTAAATGTCATTACATACCATACGTTTTTAGTATATCCTCAGCCATTTCTTTTCGCAGTTGCTCCATGTGTTTTTGTGAAGGTTCTGTATCAATTTGGGAGGGGATGTTGGGGAAGTTCTGTGCAATAAAATATAGTTTTTGACCTAATTGTCACATAAATAGCTAACCATTCATTATTGAAAATATAACCATCAAACCTCCATTATAAAGACCCCACAGCTGAAGGTGTCCTGCTGCATGGTGGGAGTTATTTCTCCTGCTTTCCACTTTGTTCACCCAGTCGTCTTTTCCATGGCAGGATCTTCTCATTTTGAAGTATTCTCTTTTTTATGTGAACATGGAATTCTGATTAGTTACGGGCAAATGAATACACAGGCCAAATTTGCATGCTGTTTTCCTTCTCACTATAATCTATTAGAGGCCATTTACTTTATGCCCCATGCTACACACAGCCTAAATTATAGGCACTGAACCATTTACAGGACATGAATAAAAGTAGCATATAGGACCCAACCCTATCACAGAGTGAATAAATGTAGAGCGTTTGTAGACTTTAAGAAATAATTATTAAGTGACAGTTTCATCAGTAGGTGCTTAAATAAAGTCATATCACAGATGACAGTGCCAACCAAATTTATGACAAGACACAATGAATTGTAATCACCAAAGTGTGTTAAAATGTGTTTGTCAAAATAATATCTGAAAATGGCAGTTGTTGAACATAATACTTCTATTTGCAATAGCAATTTATGATATATGCAGTTGTGGAATATTACATGTACCAACACTACATGTAGGACGGACATAAGACATTCCCACATACAGTAAACACATACAAAGAGGCATTTTTCAGCTATAATTTTTACCACTCAGAATCCAGAATGGATATGACAATGTGGCAGCACAGGATGTAATACACCCTTACAACAATCTACTTTTTGATCTCCTTCACTTCTTATCTGGTAAACTGCTACTGTGTGTCAAGAAAAGAGCCCCAATTAAGGGTTAGTGTACTCCAGTAAAAAAGGTCTGGTTTAGATAAAAAACTATTGCCCTTTGTCCCCGTTCAGAGGGGCATGAGAGACTAGTCAGTGGTAGAATTGAGTTGGCACTGTATTGGCCCAAACACCCACAGACCCACAAGGTTGAGGTTACTCATGTACAGTAATTAGTCATTTTGCATTGATGCATTGTGTCTTCTAACTGTCCAAGAATAGGATCCAAAGTGTTAGGAAATATAAATTCCCATAAATACAAAGGAGGATGTCTCTCCTCATACCTCTGGCACTTTAGTCAGACTGCCAGACTGTGCACCACAGAGCCAATCAGGAGAGAATACATACAGGTCAACAATGCCAACTGAAAGTCAAGGGGTGTGTCTTTGCCTTTTGGATGACTCTCTCTTTACAGAAAGCCGCTGTGGTTCAAGTCAAGAGCTACCCTTCCCCTTTCAGTCTGCTCTGCACATGTCTGAATGTGACAGAGCCAGCAGCCAAGAGAATTTTCACAGTATGTCATACAAAAATATTACACTTATGAATGTATGAATGTAAAATGTTAATATGTATTAGATCCAGTACAATGGAATAACTAAGACCTGAATTTGAATGCAGCGTGTTCCGATTCCTCCTCTTTCTGTCCAGCAGGGTCAACCAAAAACACTTGGCCTGATGGTTCATGCAGATACTGGGGAAGCAATATAGAAATGTATTGACCCCTTAAACGATTGTACTATTAAATGACCCATATCACAACCCTCATACCCCTTCACAAAAATGGACCTAAATCAATTTTGGATAAAGGACTTACAATGTTGTCTTTACAATAAGGGCTGTGAAAGGCAGACTGGACTCTTGAGACAAAGAGCTGGGTGCCAAATGCAAAACATGGAACAATACAAATCAAGAGAAGCGTCTGACATGGAAACACAAACAATACTCCCTTATGACAAAAGAGTATAAACGGTAAGTCATCAATGGAGTAATGAAGTCCAGGTCAGTGTTGCCAACTACTTTTCAGGGTAAGTTGCTAGAGGCAGGTTGATTTGTTGCTAAAAGTTGCTTAATGACATTGTGATGTCATTGCGTGATAACGTAAAACTGCGTCATTATGTGGAATACACAATAAAGTTACTCAAATTGACTGGCCATCTCTGAAAAAAATATGATTTGACATTTGTTCAGGTATGGACTCCCACTCTTTTCTGTACTTCTGGCTGTACAATTTTGATTGAGACATGTTGATTGATGTTGTAAATTCTGTTCAAGATCAAACATTCATGACCAACTATAATCATTGGGTTTGGCTCGTCGAACCCGTACTACTGCTGCTGTTGTCAGCCAACAATGACTTGTAATTTGCTGAAATTGCTGTTGGCCGGCTGCTGCCAGTGCACGAGCTGAGCGCCTGCTGCGGACGTCACTCACAATGCACTTTTGCATCTAGGCACGTGTGTTGTGACTGAGTGTGTGACCGAGAAAATCGTTTTGTGTAATTTAGAGGCAAAGTGCATGCATTTTAGCATTTGAGTCACTTTTCAAAAGTTGCTAAAAGTTCAAAATAAATTTTTAAAAGTAGCTAAATTTGTTGCTAGGTGCTGTTTGAAAAGAAGTTGCCAGGATAGTCTGAAAAGTTGCTAAATCTAGCAACAAAATTGCTAAGTTGTCATCACTGGTCCAGGTGTGACTGATGATGAGACACAGGTGTGCGTAATGACGGTTGCCAGGTGTGCGTAAAGATGGGTTGCCAGGACCAGTGGTTAGTAGACCAGCGATGTTGAGCGCCGGAACGGGTCAGCGGGAGTAGATGTGACAGGTGACACCAACAACAGACAACATTTGAGCACGTTACTGTTGCACATTAACCTTTAATAGTTCAAAGACATGAAAGACTAAATGCATAATACTTGATTACAAATATGAAAACAACTGGTTTGAATAAGTATATACAGTCCTTTGAATACTGTATGATGAACATATTTTACTACAGAAAACAAATGTTCAGAAATACACTATTATAAATTCTTATACAGTAGATGTGTATATACTGAACAAAATGATGAATGCAACATGTCCAGTGTTGGTTCCATGAGCTGAAATAAAACATCCCAGACATTTTCCATAAGCACAAAAATCGTATTTTTCTCAAATGTAGTGCACACATTTGTTTACATCCCTGTTAGTGAGCATTTCTGTTTTGCCAATATAATCCATCCACTGAACAGGTCACAGATGCACCTTGTGCTGGGGACAATAAAGGCCACTAAAATATGGAATTTTGTCAAACAACACAATGCCACAGATGTCTCAAGTTTTGAGGAGGGTGCAATTGGCATGCTGACTGCAGGAATGTCCCCCAGAGCTGTTGCCAGAGAATTGAATGTACATTTTTGGGATCTTTTATTTCAGCTCATTAAACATGGGATCAGCACTTTACATGTTGCATTTGTATTTTTGTTACGTGTAATTATGAAATTAATATGAACTATTTGTGTTTCATCATTCATAATGCTCCCGATAAGAGGTTTAACATTCTGGACCCCAAAGTGAGCCATACCCAGGTCGACCTTTATGGTCGTCACTGAGAGTCACAAGCAAAACCTATGTTCATGCTGTTAGTAGTAATGCTAAAGGACATTTCTGAACATCCTGTCCTGTAAATGGTGAGAGGAGATAAGAGTTAATGTCTACTGCTCTTTGACTGCCCTCCAGTGTTACCAGGTAGTATGTCTCTCAAGGTCTTTTTCCATCAAGGCCAACTTTCACCCTCTGTCTGTGCTTCAAGAATACCTTTCAAGTTTTTTCATGGTTTAATTTCAAGGTCTAGTGGCTGGAATAATATGATTCATCCTGTTAATTTGCCACGGTAAATGTCCATGGTCAGTTTTAATGACACTTGCATTCTACAGTCTACAATATAGAAAACTTAAAATATATGTAGAAGTCAGTGGAGAGCGGCAGTCATAGTCAGCTGTTACAGACCATATAAAACATTAGTTGACTATCAGCTGTACGGTTCTGTCTCTCATTGTAAGTACAGTTGTTATTTAAGAGAGAGTTGGCTATTGCAGATATAAGCCTATGGACTGTTTAGAGAGAGTGACATCATCAGTGTGCATCCTGTGATTTTCTTCAATGTCATTGGAAACAATTTCTTCCTCTATTTGTACGACAAAACAGAACCATTTTCACATATGTTGATGTTGGGTTGGTGCTGGAAAGGAATATGACATTGAAAAATGTTGCAATTTCCCTTTGTCACAGTCATTTTTTTCTGTGGTAAAATAACAAAGACCTAAGTGTCACGTTCTGACCTCTATTTCCTTTGTTTTTGTATTTATTTAGTATGGTCAGGGCGTGAGTTGGGTGGGCAGTCTATGTTTGTTTTTCTATGTTTTGGGGCAGTTCTATGTTTTCGGCCTAGTATGGTTCTCAATCAGAGGCAGGTGTCATTAGTTGTCTCTGATTGAGAATCATACTTAGGTAGCCTGGGTTTCACTGTTTGTTTGTGGGTGATTGTTCCTGTTTTTGTGTTTTGCACCAGACAGGGCTGTTTTGAGTTCTCACGTTTCTTGTTTTGTTTTCGATAGTTTGTTCATGTATAGTTTCGTCAATAAATACAATGAACAACCACCACGCTGCGCTTTGGTCCGCCTTTACTTCACAAGAGGAGAACCGTTACAGAATCACCCACCACAACAGGACCAAGCGGTGTGGTAATGGGCAAAGGAGAAAGCAGCAGCAGGAGCAGCGCGAGGAGGTATGGACATGGGAGGACGAATTAGACGGTAAAGGACCTTGGGCTCAGCCAGGAGAATATCTCCGCCCCAAGGAAGAACGGGAGGCGGCGAAAGCGGAGAGGCACTGGTATGAGGAGGCAGCGCGGCGTCGTGGATGGAAGCCCGGGAGTCAGCCCAAAAAATTTCTTGGGGGGGGGCTAACAGGGAGTATGGCTACGCCAGGTAGGAGACCTGAGCCAACTTCCTGTGGTTACCGGGGGCTGTGGAGCGCACGGTGTCCCCAGTGCGGGTGCACAGCCCGGTGCGGTACATTCCAGCTCCGCGTATCGGCCGGGCTAGAGTGGGCATCGAGCCAAGTGCCATGAAGCCGGCTCTACGCATCTGGTCTCCAGTGCGTCTCCTTGGGCCGGCTTACATGGCACCAGCCTTGCGCACGGTGTCCCCGGCCTGCACGGCCCGGTCTATCCGTCACCACCTCCACACCCCAGCCCTCCGGTGGCAGCTCCCCGTACCAGGCTGTCTCTCCGGCCCATCCGTCCAGAGCCTTCCTCCTCTCCAGCGCTGCCGGAGTCTCCCGCCTCTCCGGCGCTACCAGAGCCTTCCTCCTCTCCAGCGCTGCCGGAGCCTCCCGCCTGTCCGGCGCCTCTGCCGGAGCCTCCCGCCTGTCCGGCGCCTCTGCCGGAGCCTCCCGCCTGTCCGGCGCCTCTGCCGGAGCCTCCCGCCTGTCCGGCGCCGCTGCCGGAGCCTCCCGCCTGTCCGGCGCCGCTGCCGGAGCCTCCCGCCTGTCCGGCGCCTCTGCCGGAGCCTCCCGCCTGTCCGGCGCCTCTGCCGGAGCCTCCCGCCTGTCCGGCGCCTCTGCCGGAGCCTCCCGCCTGTCCGGCGCCTCTGCCGGAGCCTCCCGCCTGTCCGGCGCCTCTGCCGGAGCCTCCCGCCTGTCCGGCGCCTCTGCCGGAGCCTCCCGCCTGTCCGGCGCCTCTGCCGGAGCCTCCCGCCTGTCCGGCGCCTCTGCCGAAGCTTCCCGTCTGCCCAGCGCCATCGGAGCTTCCCGTCTGCCCAGCGCCACCAGCGCCGCCCGTCTGCCCAGCGCCGCCAGCGCCGCCCGTCTGCCCAGCGCCGCCAGTGCCGCCCGTCTGCCCAGCGCCGCCAGTGCCGCCCGTCTGCCCAGCGCCGCCAGTGCCGCCCGTCTGCCAGGAGCCGCCAATGCCGCCCGTCAGCCAGGAGCCGCCAGTGCCGCCCGTCAGCCAGGGGCCGCCAGTGCCGCCCATCAGCCAGGGGCCGCCAGTGCCGCCCGTCAGCCAGGGGCCGCCAGTGCCGCCAGTCAGCCAGGGGCCGCCAGTGCCGCCCGTCAGCCAGGGGCCGCCAGTGCCGCCAGTCAGCCAGGGGCCGCCAGTCAACCAGGGGCCGCCAGTGCCGCCAGTCAGCCAGGGGCCGCCAGTGCCGCCAGTCAGCCAGGGGCCGCTAGAGCCCCTCTGTCCGGAGCAGCTGCCCCTCTGTCCCGAGCAGCTGTCCCTCTGTCCCGAGCAGCTGTCCCTCTGTCCCGAGCAGCTGTCCCTCTGTCCCGAGCAGCTGTCCCTCTGTCCCGAGCACCTGCTTCACCTCTGTCCCGAGCTGCTCCTCTGTCCCAAGCAGCCCCTCTGTCCAGTGGGGTCATTGAGAGGGGTGGGCATGGTGAGTAAGCCACGGAGGCGGACAATAAGGCGGACTGAGACAATGGCGAAGTGGGGTCCGCGTCCCGCGCCAGAGCCGCCACCGCGGACAGACGCCCACCCAGACCCTCCCCTATAGGTCAAGGTTTTGCGGCCGGAGTCCGCACCTTTGGGGGGGGGTACTGTCACGTTCTGACCTCTATTTCCTTTGTTTTTGTATTTATTTAGTATGGTCAGGGCGTGAGTTGGGTGGGCAGTCTATGTTTGTTTTTCTATGTTTTGGGGCAGTTCTATGTTTTCGGCCTAGTATGGTTCTCAATCAGAGGCAGGTGTCATTAGTTGTCTCTGATTGAGAATCATACTTAGGTAGCCTGGGTTTCACTGTTTGTTTGTGGGTGATTGTTCCTGTTTTTGTGTTTTGCACCAGACAGGGCTGTTTTGAGTTCTCACGTTTCTTGTTTTGTTTTCGTTAGTTTGTTCATGTATAGTTTCGTCAATAAATACAATGAACAACCACCACGCTGCGCTTTGGTCCGCCTTTACTTCACAAGAGGAGAACCGTTACACTAAGACTCTATTTTACTTCTGTGACATGGTGAGCTTGGACCCAGGAGCAGAGAAGTGACCAAACGAGGAATCAGTGGTTAAGGATCAACATAATACTTTACTGAGAAACAGTAAACAAAGGATCACAGTAACACTGGGAAAAAAACTCTTCCAGCTTCTGCAAACACCAACAGAAAACACAGCTATCTTAACAGGGAAATCATAATGAGTAAATAGGACACACTAGAGTGTCGTTGTCACCAGGACGGTCTCTGCCGCCCTCTGGTGACAGGTGGAACCATGACGACATCATTACAATGCATTAAATGGATTATGAACTGCCTATACTATGCCAGTCCCTCAGTAATGGCACAGTCCACGAAATTGTTATTGTACACATAAGAACATTTACAGATGACTGAACCTTTCAAACAACATGCACCATGTAAAATCAGTCTTCAGAGGGAACGACCTTGTTAAATTTCTCAATGATTCTATTCTGCTTACTACTTGAACAACCTTGATAGTCATATCACAGTGGCTCTTACTACTACACCCACTATTGCTGGAAAAAAATCATGTTTTTTTTAAAGATGTTTGCATATTGCAAACGGCTGTCTTACAAAGCCTACAGAAAACAACTTGTTTGCTTAAATATTTATGTTGACTAAACTTTGATGAATAAACCATTGTAAATGTGTATAAATGTTGCTTTACTTCTTTCATATCAATTGTTTAAAATTGTAATGCTTATAAGCATGTAGCTATTCCCCAGGTTGTTGCTGTAAATGAGAATGTGTTCTCAGTTAAAAAAAAATAACAATCAGTACTATGAAAGTACTTCATTTTGTATAGACTGGAATGTTTTTTTACAAGATGCCTTCCTGTTATTTTTTAATTGATTGTGAGTTAAATACTTGACTTACTGTGTACTGGGTTTGCACAAAAAATGCATTTTGCACTGGAAATGATCAAAAGTATGGCGTAAAAAGTGTAAAAACTAAAATCAAGTGTAAAAAATGAGAATAAAAAAGATGTTCATGTTTGATCAAAAAAAGTGTGAAAATGGAAAAGCAATGTTTTAAAGGCATCACGTAGCCGACATGTTATTCACCAGTGTCAGATTGTTCCAGAAAGGCATCACGTAGCCTACATGTTATTCACCAGTGTCAGATTGTTCCAGAAAGGAAACAATGAAACCTTCAAACTATTAGTTATATGAAGACATACCAGGAGTGGTTAGCTACAGAGTACATTCATAATTCAGTCCTGTTTGGAGATGGAAGTCTGTTTTCAGTGTGTATGTGCTTTAGATGTACATTTTAAGTCGGAAGTTTACATACACTTAGGTTGGAGTCATTAAAACTTGTATTCCAGACGCACTGAGTTTGAAGGTAGGCCTTGAAATACATCCACAGGTACACCTCCAATTGACTCAAATTATGTGTATTAGCCTATCAGAAGCTTCTAAAGCCAATACATCATTTTCTGGAATTTTCCAAGCTGTTGTTTGGCACAGTCAACTTAGTGTATGTAAACTTCTGACCCACTGGAATTGTGATACAGTGAAATAATCTGTCTGTAAACAATTGTTGGAAAAATGACTAGTGTCATGCACACAGTAGATGTCCTTCTACTATCTTGCCAAAACTATAGTTTGTTAACAAGAAATGTGCGTAGTGGTTGAAAAACGAGTTTTAATGACTCCAACCTAAGTGTATGTAAACTTCCGACTTCAACTGTATGTGTTATTTCATTGTTTTAATGTCTTCACTATTATTCCACATTGTATAAATAGTAGAAATAAAGAAGAACCCTTGAATGAGTAGGTGTGTGCAACCTTTTGACTGGTACTGTACATGAATGAGTATGATCCCTGAGATGACTAATAAAAAAAAGTATGGACACAATTCAGAATAACACAACGCAACAATACTTTGGAGTAGAAAAAGATCTGTTTATTTTGAATTGAATAAGAACATATGCCAACTTGCACAATACTCATAGTACATTGTATTCTGTTTAAATCCTTTGGTCATTTCAAACCGCATTTGTTAGATCCTGTTATTAATCAGTAGCAAACTAATCAAGACAAAAGCAAGTTGACTAATAACCAATATGTCTACTAATAATTGATATTGAAAACATGTTAGTATAACAATTATCTGAGCAATTTGTTCAGAGTTCCTTGGATGATTATACCCACAACCCAATACTGTAACTTGTTACCTATATCTCCCCACACAATGCAGTATATTACACAGTGTATATATGTGTAACTACAGTACTACTCTTAACATTCAGTAATGTGAATATAAGCAGGACAGGAGGACTCTAGTGACAGTGAGAAGACACTCGGTGGACTCTGGCTGAACAACATACTATTTAAGACATGTCAGAATGTTAATCAGTTAAAGTTTGAGTGACAGCTAACCCAACAACATATACTGTTTTGTAACACACCATTTCTGTATGCTGCACTCTTGGTTTTATAAGGCTGATTGTTCCTGTTGAGGCTGACTGACTGGTTGTGTCTGAAATGACACTCTATTCCCTATATTTTGCACTACTTTTGAACAGAGCCAAATGGGAAGGTCCCTGCTGTTTGGAGACGCAATGGAGGTACAGTGTTTTTACTGGTATTTCCAGCAATATCCACCAGTGTTGCTGCAGGTAGGAAATGTTCTGCAATTGAAACAAGCTGTCTCCAATCAATCAATCAATGTCTGGTTGTGTGTGTTTGACCAGGGGATCACCTGAGGCTATTATGTTCATGTTGATTAAGTTGGTCAGGATCTTGTTGCCTGTTTACAGCAATCCGTGGTTTATTGTTTTTTTGGTTGATTAAACAATTTTATCCAAAATGTGTGTGAACAGAAACAATATATTCTGATAATATGACATACGTAAGTGCAGCTTAATTCACATGATTTTACATTTCAACTTCCTGCCCGTTAACCGGCACCATTCCTACCTTTACGGGTGGTGAAAAAAACTTCTACTCAAAACACAGAGATTTGAAGAAGACCATTAATACACAATATTCCCACCTCTTCCTCAGAAATGTTACTTCCCCTTTAGGTCTATCCTTCCTGTTATGCTGCCATCTCTTTGAGTGTGATTTAGAAGCCTAAGTCACATGATTTGATAGAAAATGGGTCTTTGCATTAGAACTCCCTGCCCTTTAGACACTTATGTGTTGACTTCAAAGTGTCAGTAATGCATCAAGTTTAAGTTCATGCAACATGAGGGGATAAATTGACTGTGGTGCATAGTGGATAATGAGGCGTTCTTTCAATTATGAGAACCATAGTTCTGTGAGGTCATAAGAACAACACAATACAGAATTATCACATGGATGATGTAATTAATGACATTATGTCCAAAAGGGAAATGCTTGATGGCTGAAATGTGTCCATTGTGAGTGTTAATAATACATCTAAGTAATACTTCATTAGAGTGTTAATAATACATCTAAGTAATACTTCATTAGTGAGTGTTAATAATACATCTAGGTAATACTTCATTAGTGAGTGTTAATAATACATCTAAGTAATACTTCATTAGTGAGTGTTAATAATACATATAAGTAATACTTCATTAGTGAGTGTTAATAATACATATAAGTAATACTTCATTAGTGAGTGTTAACAATACATCTAAGTAATACTTTATTAGTGAGTGTTAATAATACATATAAGTAATACTTTATTAGTGAGTGCCTCCCATCTTTTGCAGGTGTCTGTTACTCCTAATAAAATCTACCTCAATACAACAACCTTTTCTTGTGATCAGTAAAACATAATAACAAAAACAGCTAAATATGTGTTCATCAACCCCCTGAGTATCATTTTCAATGTAGGCTACAATAACATATGTTGTGTTTGCTCTGTGTATATAGAGGAAGCTTTCAATATCAAGTAATGAAGTCAAACAACTTGTAGAAGGTACAGCACTGTTATCTACGGACTCTCATTGAGTACTGCATGCTCCAGCTCCCACTGCAGCTCCCACTGCTGCACCAACTGACATACCAACTGGGCCTCCAAATGTTCCCAAAGCCGCTCCGATTGTAGCACCTGTTCCCATTTTGCTAAATTTCTCAGCATTCTTTCTAGCTTTTCTTTCCTGTTTTATCCCCAGCTTCTCTACTTCTTCTCTTAGACACACTCCTTCAAACTTTGCCTTCAGTTCTTCCCTCTCTTTGTGTATCTTCTCTTCATTCTCTCTCAAGATCCTGTTCTTCTCTTCTTCAATCACTCTCTCAGCCTCCTGGAACATCTCAGTGGTGTAGTGGCTTCCTCCATTCATCGTCACCATCTTGTTTATCTTCTCAAGGAGCTCAGGGACCTGGGAGGGATTCTGATCTTTGTTTTTGAAGACATGATATCCCCCATTACATTTGGTAATGAAACTTTCCAGTTTGGGATTTCCATGCAGGAAGTCTTCAATTGTTACATCATCAAGAAGGTCTCCATGTGTGAAGACAACCATGGTGTATTTCGATGCTTCATCACCAAATAATGTCTGGATCATCTTCACAATTTCCTGCTGCTCTTCAGTGAATCCTCCCAGCTTGAGAACAACCAGGAACACATGGGGACCAGGAGCGGAGAATAGCAGGCACTGTGAGATCTCTTTCAGTGCTTCCTCCTGTGTTAACTTAGTGTCAAACAAGCCTGGTGTGTCGATGACAGCTACATGTTGCCCTCCCACATTTCCTCTTTTCTTTTTACTTGAGGATGTCACAGAAAAAGAGGACATTTTGGATTCAAACGCTTTTCTCCCCAGGATGGCGTTTCCTGTTGCGCTCTTCCCAGAACCAATCTTTCCAACCAGAACAATCCGGACCTCTTTATTTTGTTCTGTTGGATAAGAAAGACATGTTGTTACTGTAGAAAGAAGTCTGATGTTCTTTCTGTTTGGTCATCTTACAGAACAGCTACTGAATATGATCAGTCTCACATTACTTATTAAACATTGATGGTTTATAGAATATGAACTGTTAGCAAATTAACAAGGACATTATCTATAAATTAAGTTTCAAGCCTACATTCATTTTTAATCAAATGTATTAATAATGTAATAAAACATTATTTTGTGAAAACACATTAAACAAATAAACCGATTCTTGTAGACTAAGTACTCACCAGTCATGTTTGGGTTTTGGAGTGCTGCCAATCTTTTCCAAGGAACAGTCTTTCCAACCAGAGAAATCAGGGTCTCTGTTGGATGAAAAATGAAATGTTGTTTCTGTAGAGAGAAGTGTGAAGTCTCTCATAGCTTCTTAGACTAATATTTTTTTGTCTATAAAATACAAACTCTAAGCAAATAAACAATGATGTTATCTACAGGTAACTGCCAAAATCAAGGAAACACCATTGACGGAACTGTCATTGTCCGTTCCTTGCCTACATACATAGTTTCTACATTTGGCCGAATATGGCAGTAGTCTTTCTGCCTTGGGTTGAGCATCAGTTGAAAAACTGAAATAGCACCAATATTGTGTGGGACACATACAAATAAGATAGTCTAAAGACTCTCAAGTTGGGGAGACAACCAACTTCCATGGAAGTTCTCTGACTTTCTCAGAAACCCTAACAACAAACTGGAGCTTTTCAAAATGTCTGTGGTTTCAAATGGCTCTCTGACATCAATGCTGGAATGAGACCAGGAAGAGGCACACACAAGAGCGTGGTGTAAAGTACGTAAAAAATACTTTAAATTACTACTTAAGTAGTTTTTTGGGGTATCTGTACTTTACTATTTATATTTTTGATAACTTGTACTTTTAATTCACTACATTTCTAAAGAAAATAATTTACTTTTTACTCCATGCATTTTCCCTGACACCCAAAAGTACTCGTTTCAATTTTAATGCTTAGCAGGACAGGAAAATGGTCTAATGCACACACTTATCAAGAGAACATCCCTGGTCATCACTACTGCCTCTGATCTGGAGGACTCACTAAATAGAGAACATCCCTGGTCATCCCTACTGCCTCTGATCTGGCGGACTCACTAAACACACATGCTTCGTTTGTAAATTATGTCTGAGTGTTGGAGATAGCCCCTGGCTAAAAAAACAAGAATATGGCGCCAACGGGTTTGCTTAACATAAGGAATCTCAAATTATTTGCAATTGTATTTTTACTTTTGATACTAAAGTATAATTAAAACCAAAAACTTTTAGACTTTTACTCAAGTAATATTTTACTGGGGGACTTTCACTTTTACTTGAGTCATTTTTTATTAAGGAATCTTTACTTTTACTCAAGTATGACAATTGGATACATTTTCCACCACTGTTCATCTAAGACGCCTTTCAAAAGGGTGCACAGACCATTAGATTTTCAACAGTGGATACAGACATCAATGTCCTCCTTGCTGTTTGCCTGCACTTGCTTATACTTAGAGCTAACTGTTAATGATATAAGAACAAACATTGTGAATTTACTGAACATTTTCTGAATTTACTGGATGTTTTCTCAGGTGAGCCAGATTCAGCCGCTTGCCAATTGAAAAAGTTGGCAGTTTACAGTCCATTGTTCGGATGGAATCATTTTGGACGAACGTTTGAAGGAAACCTACTTTTTCAAGTGATTTGTTTGACGATCAGATGAAAACAACATCATGACTGGTTGTGTTCATGCCACAATACGATGAAAACAATTTTAAACACATAGGAGGTCCCGTGGGAAAAAAACGTGCCAACCTATGGAAATCAAATAAATGCCTGTCCAACTGATTAGTTCTAATGCCGGCCCTGCACTGCATTATGACACGTTTGTATCTGATTTATAACAGGTGTGTTATTCCCCTAGGCCTCGGACACTGGCACGAGGCAGTTTATTTGCCCCCGCCCTATAAAAAAAAATCTAATCATGAAATTTAAAAAATAATAATTAATTTTAAACAGTAACATGCCAAACATAAACAGAACAGCCAGAGGGATTCCACGAAGAAATAAGATAAATATATATATAATTACAGATATTACAGATATATAATTACAAATACAAACATGTAGCGAATTTTGGGGGGGGACATTTTGTTTTGTATACATTTTATTGACTCTAAATAGTTATCCAAATAACATTTTTTTTTTTATAAGAAAAGGGCCTTTTTCTTCATAATTCTGTTTTGTGTTTGAAAAATTGTCCTAATAAAATAAAGAGATTTATGACATACTCACGTTCAATTGTGGAATCAGTGTAGTAAAATAATATGTCTAACTTCAATGGTTGTATGCATTTTGTTGCCAAGAAATAGTTTTACATCAGTCCAGAACACTTCACTATATAAACAATGACAGAATAAGTGTTCAATCGATTCAGTTTCTAGTTCACAAAAATTGCATTCACTGGTAACATCAGGTATATATTTAGAAATCAAGCTATTACACGGATGGAATCTAAGGATAATCTTAAAGGAGATCTCCTTTACTTTATTGGTCACCATAAATGTGTGTGCAGTGAGCCAAGCACGGCGCCAGTTTACATCAAATGATGAAGCCCAACAAAATATCGCAGAGGGAATAGACTTCCTGTAGAAAATATCCCTTAATAAACGATTGTTGAATTTCTTATCTAGTAAACCTATGCTATTCACCTTGATATCGCTTACAATATGAGATATTCCAAAATATGCATTATTCTGAAGTAAAGATGTTATCCCACTAGGTATAGCTTTTATAAACATGTCATATTCCTTGCTTGAAATCTTAAAGTTGTATCTTTCCATAAATTATCTTCGCGTAAATAGATTCCCACTAATACTAATTGGCTGACAAGGACAATGTTTTTCGACAACCAGTTACGGTAAAATAACTTCTTGTTTCTATGTAATATCGACCCATTATTAGATATAAAACATTTATGAGGTGAAAAGTTGTGTTTATACTACAAATCACAGCACATTAAAGCCTGCTGGTGAAAAGCCGCCAATTTCACAGGAAGTTTACCCACAATATATGGACATTGTAGTAAAATATGAAGCCCTCCTAGCTTCTGAAAAACAAAATGAGGTATAATATTCCAGAAACTCTGAGGATTTTTTATGTACCTTTTAAGCCAGTTGATTTTTGATATCGGATTGAAGAGAGTGGAGTCTAAGACATTTAGACCGCCATCACAAACCCTGTTGGTGATAACATCTCTTATTATCTGATGTGGCTTGTTTTTCAATATGAAGTTGTACAATAGCCTATCTAAGGTACAGCAAGTGGATTTGGGAATGTCAATAGATGAAAAAAGATAGGATGCACAAGATAGCCACTCGGCTTTGGATAAAAGCACCCTTCCTTGAAGACTCAAGTGTATTTCACTGATCCCCCCTAAAGCCAAAACCTCATTAGGCCGCGTTTCCTTCCAGTTCTCTGCTGCCTGCGAGTGGAACAAATTGCAAAAATCTCTGAAGTTGGAGACTTTTATCTCCCTCACCAACTTTAAACATCTGCTATCTGAGCAGCTAACTGATCGCTGCAGCTGTACATAGTCCATCGGTATATAGCCCACCCAATTTACCTACCTCATCCCCATACTGTTTTTTATTTACTTTTCTGCTCTTTTGCACACCAGCATCTCTATCTGCACATGTTCATCTGATCATTTATCACTCCAGTGTTAATCTGCTACATTGTAATTATTCACCCTTATGGCCTATTTATTGCCTACCTCCTCATGCCTTTTGCACACAATGTATATACAGTAGATTATTTTTTTTCTACTATGTTATTGACTTGTTTATTGTTTATTGTTTACTCCATGTGTAACTCTGTGTTGTTGTCTGTTCACACTGCTATGCTTTATCTTGGCCAGGTCGCAGTTGCAAATGAGAAGTTGTTCTCAACTAGCCTACCTGGTTAAATAAAGGTGAAATAAAAAATAAGTAAAATAAACTCAAATCCCTCCCTAACCATGAGGATATTTGTGTTGTTGACAGATTCAGTTACAGGGTTCAAATTAAGAACATTCACAGCCTTAAGGTTTTTGGTGATCTTTATACCGAGGTAGGTTACAGTATCTTTTTCAGAGATGATACAATCTGCTGGATTGACAGCTCCTTTCAGAACAAACACCTCACATTTGGAAAGATTCAATACCAAATCTGACATTTTGGAGAACTGCTTCACAATATCCAAAGCTAATCTAAAATCCAGTAAACATAAATTAGATTCTTAATCCCATTTTTTTAATAATCATGCAATAACAATGAGTTATTTAATTTAACCACCAGAGTATTTCTTACCATCATTACTGCACATTCTAACAGTCAGCCATATGACTTTATGATCCGTCAGGACTGCAGGCAGTATTTTGACCTCTACTGTGTTGGGCTCAAGACTAGAGGTTATCACCCACAAGTCAATTCTTCATTGTAGTGAACGATTACTCCATGTGTACTGTTTCTCTCCAGGGTTATTAACTCTCCATTTGTCAATTAAGTCCAGGCTTTGGCAGAAATTCACCAACTTGTTCATACCAATGTTAGGCCTATGGGGCAATCTATCAGTCTCATCAGAATAAACCATATTAAAATCTCCACCAACTATAACCTGACTGGATGGATATTTTCTCAGAAGACTTTTCAGAATTTCCTCAATTTCCTCTAGAAGTAAGTTATTTGGAGGACTAGAACAGTATCCATATACATTACACAACACAAATAATCTGTCCATTTACATGTCCATCCGTGTCCATTTGAGTAAACACACATTTCCCTTTGAAATTGTGTGCATAAATTGCAACCTCAGTTGAATGATTAGTCCCGTGGGCCAAAGAATGACACGGCCCCACTGATTTCTCCAATAATTATAGTCCTCTTTGCATGAATGTGTTTCTTGAACGAATACAAGATCTGCGTTGTAGTCCTTACAAAACAAAAAAATAACTTTTCTCTTCAACAGGTTTCGTATCCCCCTGGCATTGATTGACATAAACGTCAACTCCATATAGAACAGAAGGAAAAATACTATGCAATCTCAACTCTACCCTCTCTATAAAAAGTTGATTCATGTATATGTATTAACAGAAGTCTTAACTTGTAAACCATAACACCACAATTCAAAACTAGAACACTAAGTTTGCTGATTTTTTTATGTGTTTTCGCGTATCATTTTCACCAGACCATCGTCTCTTTCGTTTATCTTTGCAGAGACAGCATCGATTATGTTGACCTGGAGTTCGCGCAAAGACAATTATTTCTGTGTCTTTTTGGGTGCGGGACTATTGACTGGATTTTCAGAATCAGCCGAGTGTCCAGATTCCTCCATGTCTTCTCCTGAGGAGTCAGGTGGCGGTTTTTCTCCGATGTTTGAGTGGTCAGCTAGCAACTGCCTTCTCCTCCCTTTACTATTTCTTACATTTCTTTCTTACATTTTTCCAAGTTTCAGATCAAATTAGCGGTCAACTAAGCGTTGTTCTTTGTTGTGTTTACTATAAGCCAATTTTTGTTATATTGAAGTCAGTTTGAGAGGGATAAAAATGAAGGTTACTCTGAGCAAGTTTCTCGTCTGCACTCGCCGCCATCTTCCTGTAACTCGTTGTTGAATTATCAGCCCAACCTCACATTCGATTCGCGCATATATGTACAAAATGTATTTCAGCAGATTTCGTTCGTTTTGTGCATTTTGTGTGGTTCAAATCGTTCGAAAATACACGAATTTATGTGCTATTTAATTCGTGGGACACGATTTTAACCAGTAGGCGACACCAGCCCAACCTCACCTTCAATGAATTATAGACTACTGACCACCGTCCATGGTTCTTACATTTCAACATGCCTATCAAATCGACGAAGGCTTTCGTTGGTGCCAGGGCTTAGTTTTGCTTTAGCTAATAGATACATGTTTATTGTTAGGCCTATTTGGTTTTAATTTTCCCTTGTTAATCCTAACATTTCACAAAGCTAAACACGATATAACAATGGCGCCAAAGTTAGACTGCTGACAATAATGTAATTACTTATTCAATAATTAAAGTTGGGAATTCAAACATTGCAGATTATTAAATAAATGTTACCACATACCATTCGGTCAGTGACGATATGATACAATACACTGACTGGTGCACTAGTGGGTGGGTGGGTCTGGGACAAAGGGTGTGTGTGGCAATGCATTGCTGTTTGAAGTGAAGCACGTTGGCAATGCTTGCTGTGACTTGTAGTGCACTGCAGGCTGTATGGGAGCAGGGCAAAATGAATTGACAACTCAAATCATTATGTCGTGAGAAATGTGTTTGACACGTGCTGTGGATGACGTTTTAAACCAAATCCAGAGACACATCAAAGATGTAGTGGTCCTTCTGAACTGAGCTGCAGGACAGGAAGAAAACTCCTTAAAGATGTCAGCATGGGACCATTGGTGATTTTAAAAACGGCTAAAGGGATCAATGGCTGTGATGGGTGAAAACTGAGGATGGCTCAACATCCAGGGCCGGCCCTCTCATTAGGCAAGAGTAGGCGACCGCATACAGCGACACTTGAACTTGAATCTGCGCCCCAGATCGGCTACTAACCCGCCCGCGCACCAGACACCAGCTCAAAGCCTTGCTGCAGTTCCCGCCTCCACCCCATTCCCGCTTCTCCCGAAGTTCACTCCCACTCCCACCTTGATAGCTAAGGTGATGCGTATGTTTATATGGGATTATACAATTGTGAACCATGTCTAAGAGACAAAAACTATCAGGAAGCGACATTTTTTTTAAACTACTGAAAAAAGGGGCACAATTTCTACAGGCGGTGAGTTTTAACCTTTCACAAGCAGCGGCTCAATTGAACTCAACCAGGGTATTCCTCCAAGACCACCGCTCTGGTGCGGCTTTCGCTGGCACATTAGCAAGCGCAAAATAGTTGGCAGAGGAGATGGGTATTGAGCCCTGTTTTCCAGTGCACGGTCCATCCCGTGACTGAGGATGAGCCTGTGACCGAACCTCAGCAGAAATTCTAAGCACATTTCTTTCATCAGATTATTGATTATGCTATCTAGTCTGTCAACGAGCGCTTTACCCAGCTCGAAGAGCACAGCAGTGTTTTCAGCATCCCATACAACATCTGCACCATCAAGGACATGAACACTGCATCACTTATCAGGGACTGCGCTGGAGAAGGCCCTTGCGTATAGGGATTCCAGGGACATTGACTCAAAATAGTTGTGTAATGAGCTCAAATTCTCGAGCAGGAGACTGGACAGTGAGGCAAAACCACTGGACGCACTGGAGTATATATCCAGACATCAAATGGCCTAGTTGTTTCCCAATGCAAAGCGAGTCACCTTGTCTTTGAATAAAAGGTAACTGTTGTTGATCACACACTCGCATGAATTCTATCACCGAGTAATTTGTAAGAGAACTCAATTATTTATCACCGGTTTACTTTGTATTTTTTTTCAGATTTAAATAGATTACATCTCTCTCTCCCCTCTCTCTCAGATTATTTGATTTCAGAACCATGGACAGCTACCGAGAGAAAACAGCGCTCACTGCATTGCATCACCACAGCAGAGGAAAGAGGCCACTCTCGGCAGGCCACAAAATAAATAGATGCTGAAACTGATTTTGGACAATCAAATTCAATATGTAAATAAACGACATTCGTTAAGGCTGGGTCATTGATATAAAGCTTATTTTACACTGCTCCAGCGAAACAAGGCCCGCCATGCATTTACGAAAGCACTTGTTCCCAAAGCTCAAAAGACATCACTCTTTTTTACTGTTCTACAGGAATATTAAAATATATGTTAAATAGTTATTTTTAGTGTAATTGTAACAATTGTGGCGTCGTTCCATGTGTGATAACAGGTGGCATATTATTAGTAAGAAACTATGTTTCCTACTGTAGGCAGTTGGCTGCATAGTGATTGCAACAGTGTAACTCTCCGATGCAGGGGATGAAGTAAAATTCATTTTTGCCCGTTAAGGAACCTCCTATATGTGCACGCGCGCATCAACATTTTCTATTGGCGTAATTATGGAATTACATGTATAATTGGAGCCTATTTATGCCTATTCCCAAAAATAAGTGGTAAGCCTACCTGTTTGATAAACACAATTATGCTATCCATAGATATCGGTATAGCCAAATACTCCAATACTGTTGCATGTATTTCTTAAATACCTTCGTGTCTGGGAAGGGCTTGATGTGTTTGGTTAAAACCAGGACTCGTATTGAGTGAGGGTATCACACACCCTTTGTTAAAGAACAGGGCAAAAAGGACATCTATTGTTTGCTTCAGATTTTCAAAAATAATATCCAGATTATATAAAGCGTTCTATAAAAATGCTAGTTTTAAATGCCAGAGAAAGACGTGACTCCGATGCTTACGGGGATATTTTGATTCCTCTCTATGGAATTCTGACACTGAGCTGCAGCCTATAATATTCAAGGAGACAAACAAATAGACTTTGCTATTCTGTCCCTATTAATTGAGCCTTCCGCTTTCTTTTTAAACCAAGGCGGCTTTTAGGGAAGCACTTCTGTTTTTGGGTTATGAAATGGACGAGAAGCCAGCAGTTGAAGCTTACATTTTTCTGCCTCAGTAGAGCGTCACTCTAGGTGGAAATGTCACGTTTGAAAGTGCCATGCTTAGATTCTTAAGGATGTCTAAGATTTCATTATTTACAATCAGCATTGCAAAACATACACTGGTTTGACATGGGAGAAATATGGCCTATGACTTGGGCTGCTATTATGTTGTTCGACCATTAGTGGAGAAAAAAAATGGCCCAAGGCCAAACTTACTACAAGGGTGGAATATGCATATTTTTTGTCTCGCCTAGGACGGCAGAACGTCCAAGAACGTCTTTGAAGTGACTCACAATAATGACATAAATGAAAGACTGAAAAGAACAATACAAATATATAGAAACTAACATCTTGTATTCAACAAGGTACCAAAGTAATATGCAAAAAAGCAAAAAACACGGCAAGGTAATACTTTTTGACCTAAATGTTTCCATGTGGTGCAAATCCAACACAACATATCCTGCCTCCTTATTTTCAAGCATGGTGGTGGCTCCATCATGGAATGGTATGCTTGACATCTGCAAATACTGGAGTTTTTCAGGAAATGTGAAAATAATAATGGGCAAATATTGCACAATACAGGTGTCCAAAGCGCTTATGAGACTTTACCAAAAAGACTCAGCTGTTATCACTGAAAAAGGTGTTGAACGTGTATTGACTCAGGGGGGTGATACTTATCTAATCAAGGTATGTCAGTATTAGATTTTTCATGAATCTATTTTTATTTTTTACACTTGGACAGAGTATTTTGTGTAAATTGTTGACCAAAAAATGTAAATTAAATCCATTTAACTCCACTTTGTAACATAAAATGTGAAGAAATCCAAGAACAGGCGTTGAAAGTCTTCAAACAACATGGCATGTTACAAAACGCATAGCAAAAAAAACTTCATTTGGTCATCTTTTGTGCTTCATATTTAGCAACGCTCTACACAATTTATTACTTTTAACACTATGTGTTTGGGCTGAATCAATCTGCCTTACAGTTTCCTTTTTTCTCCGTGAACAATACTGAAAAATATTTTTTTTCTGACAAACATTGCATAATGTATGCTGACAACTTGTACACATCTGGACAGACATACAACATATGAAACAAGTTTTATCATAACAAACCAGCAATACATCAAATATTGTGATTATGTCCCTTCCACAAAGGGTGATTGGTGCTTCAATAATTTTAACATCCATTAAAATGTCAATACCATCTGAATTTTCCTTAGGAAACTGCAGAATCAACAATGCTGATACCTTTTACTCTGTCCACTGCAATTTGTGTTCTTTGCTTTTTGCAGTTCCTATTCTAGTTGCAGCTGCTGCTCCACTTTCTACTGTCATTACAAGTCCTAAAAATGGAGCTTGTTGCTCCTGCTCCCAATAATCATACATGAATGTGCAGACTGTGGCAGAAGAATTAGAATTAGTTGGTTAACATAGATAATTAAGATGTCTCAACAGCATAATATGCTTGCATGATATTCTTATTAGAATGTATCCCTTCAGACTCTGGTGTTGGCAGTTGCACTTCCTCCCTCAGTTGGGGCTCAGTCACCTGGGATCCAGAGAGGGGAGAGGTCAGGCTTGTCTTTCACATGTCCCTGGTGCTATGCAGAATATCAGAAAGGGAAGAGGACAGGAGGGAACATTGTCCTCATATGTGGATGTGTCTTTACCTATTCTTAAACCATGTGAAGGGATGGTGTGATTCATGGGGAACCAATTACTTGTCTGTGCAAGTCACTCCCTCCTTTGACTTTGGGGGATGTTTGTGGTAGTCTCTGGAACCATTGTATGTTATCTCTGATGTTGTAATTATCCTGGGATAGTGTATGACCTAGAGGCTCACTCCCCTCAGTGAGCTTGTCCAGGAGTGTGGTCAAGAAGAGGTTTTATTGAGATGGGAGTATCTGGAGTTGACAATTTGATTTATGCCATTGGATGAGTTGGTGTTTTTGTGCTATGAAGTACCAGGAACGAGATCTGAACCTCGTCTTAGGGGCCGAACTGAACAATGATTTATAGCGAATGCTATCTGGCTACGGGATACTTCTTTCTCATTTAAAAAGTCTCACCTTGTGACCGGTTCCGAACATTTGTGGTTTGTTATGTAGACTGGGGGGTGGATCTTTTGTATAAAAGATATCAGTAGCCTTTGTGTTGTGGCTCTCAACGGATCATCAGAAACGGTGGTGATTCGTTGACAAGCCATTGCTATTCCAAAGCTCTCACTAATAAAGATTTGGTTTAAGTAAAACTGACTTGTGTGATAAGTTTGTCTCTCCTCATTTGATAATACAGAAATTAACTCCAAAAGAAATATTTTTTTTCCTCCTCACGTCTTTTTCTCTCCTCACGTCTTTTTCTCTCATGTATTTTTCTCTCCTCACGTCTTTTTCTCTTCTCACGTCTTTCTCTCTCCTCTTCACATCTTTCTCTCTCCTCCTCACATCTTTTTCTCTCCTCCCCACGTATTTTTCTCTTCTCCTCACGTATTTTTCTCTTCTCCTCACATCTACAGCGCCACAGCTCAAATGTTTTTATCCTCTCTGCACAGCTTTCTCTCTCCTCCTCACAGCTTTCTCTCTCCTCCTCACGTCTTTCTCTCTCCTCCTCACGTCTTTCTCTCTCCTCCTCACGTCTTTCTCTCTCCTCCTCACGTCTTTCTCTTTCCTCCTCACGTCTTTTTCTCTCCCCCTCACGTCTTTCTCTCTCCTTCTCATGTCTTTTTCTCTCCTCTTCACGTCTTTTTCTCTCCTCACGTCCTTCTCTCTCCTCACGTCTTTCTCTCTCTTTCTCATGTCTTTTTCTCTCCTCCTCACGTCTTTCTCTCTCCTCATGTCCTTCTCTCTCCTCACGTCCTTCTCTCTCCTCACGTCTTTCTCTCTCCTCCTCATGTCTTTTTCTCTCCTCTTCACGTCTTTTTCTCTCCTCACGTCCTTCTCTCTCCTCACGTCTTTCTCTCTCTTTCTCATGTCTTTTTCTCTCCTCTTCACGTCTTTTTCTCTCCTCCTCACGTCTTTCTCTCTCCTCACGTCCTTCTATCTCCTCACGTCTTTCTCTCTCCTCATGTCTTTTTCTCTCCTCCTCACGTCTTTTTCTCTCCTCCTCACATTGTCCTCTCTCCTCACGTCTTTCTCTCTCCTCACGTCTTTCTCTCTCCTCCTCACGTCTTTCTCTCTCCTCCTCACGTCTTTCTCTCTCCTCCTCACGTCTTTCTCTCTCCTCCTCACGTCTTTCTCTCTCCTCCTCACATCTTTCTCTCTCCTCCTCATGTCTTTCTCTCTCCTCACATCTTTCTCTCTCCTCCTCACGTCGTTTTCTCTCTTCCCCACGTCGTTTTCTCTCTTCCCCACGTTGTTTTCTCTCTTCCTCACGTCTTTCTCCTTCCTCCTCCTGTCTTTCTCTCTTCACAAGTCTTTTTCTCTCTTCCTCCCGTCTTTCGCTCTCCTTCTCACGTCTTTCGCTCTCCTCCTTACGTCTTTCTCTCTCCTCCTCACATCTCTCTCTCTGCTCAAGTCTTTTTATCTCCTCCTCACTTCTGTTTCTTACCACATATCTCCAGCTCCACAGCTCCTCAAATATCTCCATCTCAAGTCTTTTTCTCTCCTCCTCAAGTCTTTCTCGCTCCTCCTCAAGTCTTTCTTGCTCCTCCACACGTCTGCTCCACAGAGGCCAATAGATCCTCGTCATCTTAAACATAATTTCCATCCCCATAAATTCTTGTCTCTCCTCCTCAAGTCTTTTTCTCTCCTCCTCAAGTATTTTCATTTCCTCCACTCGTTTTACATCATATTCCATAATGTCCTCCATTACTGATAGATATGTAAAACCGTCGGTTAAGATAAGTATTCCCCGGTCCAATTCTTTCTCGACAATCGAAAAGCTCAGCCCCGTCTTCATTGAGATGTACAATAACAACTCTGTTTTAAAGCAAAGAGACATGATTTAATTGTAGTGTTATTGACACTTCATCCAGCTGTTTTTGATGGAACACTGATCATTTGTCAGTAAGACTAGATTGTATTTTCCTTCTTTTTTTTTTACATCATAAAGGTATTTATTTCATATTTTTATTTAACCGTGCAGGCAAGTCAGACAATTTGAATAACTGGATCACCATTCTAAGTTGTTATTGACCAGCAAGTTAAATCTAAATCAGAAAGAGCACTAACTTACCACTCTTCGTTGCTCCGGATGAAACAAAGTAGTACGATCTGTTATGTACCACAGTCCGCATTCTGTTGATCTTCTCAAACAGTTCTGTCACCTGGTTTGGAGGACCAGACTCATTGTTGAACACATGGTATCTCTGACCATATCTCTGAATAACTTGCCCCAGTGGTTCACCTGCTTTTTGGATATAGTCTTCTATCGATGTACGTTTCAACATGTCTCCATGTGTGAAGAGTATCATGGTGAACTTTCTCACCTCCTCACCAAATATATCCTCCATCTTTTGTACAGCTGCATTCTGTTCCTTTGTGAACCTGCCCAGCTGGATCACCAGGAGGAAGATATTGACGACTTTGTATGTTTTGTTCTTTAAGGATAGAAACAGTTCGTTACTGGACACCTCAGCACAGTCTAGTCCAGGAGTGTCCACGAGAGCTATCTTCCTCCCACAAACAACTTCTGTCTTCCTCTCACAAGTTTTTGTCACAGTTGAGAAACTACATGATGATTTGAACTCTTCCCTACGTAGGATGGTGTTTCCTGAAGCACTCTTCCCACATCCAACTTTCCCAACCAGCACAATTTCTATAAGACAATCAGGATCTAAAACACAAACAGTGCATGTAGTTTATACATAGTCATCTCAAAAATGTACTAAAATAAACTGACAGAAATATATATTTTGCTTGAAAAGACAGATGGTTTATTTAACACTAATGGTGAAGATGAAGAAGAGAGAACAAATAAATTACTTTGAACTTGTTCTCAATGTCTGATAATTGTGACTAGTTGTCTTACCAGATAAGGGAGCCTGTGCCATATCATCTCCCTCTGCACATCACCAGGGATGCACCATATTACAGATAGTCACTGCAACAAAGTAAGCAGGTGCAAAAATGGGATTCAACTACATTTGTATTTTGAATTAATGCATGAGCCGTGCTTTAAATGTTTGACCCCTAGGCTCCTCACCAACGTAATAATGTTTTAAATGCAGTAGATTTACTCCCAGTGGTAGGCTAAACCAAATATTGTTCTTGCTGTTTAAAAAAAATATATACACTACCGTTGAAAACTTGAGTCACTTAGAAATGTCCTTGTTTTTTTTAAAGAAAAGCACATTTCTTGTCCATTAAAATAAAATCTAACTGATCAGAAATACAGTGTAGACATTGTTAATGTTGTATATTACTATGATTTTTTTACGGAATATCTACATGGGCGTGCAGAGGCCCATTATCAGAAACCATTCGGCTGATTTTTTACGGAATATCTACATAGGCGCGCAGAGGCCCATTATCAGCAACCATCACTCCTGTGTCCCAATGGCACGCTGTGTTAGCTAATCCAAGTTTATCATTTTAAAAGGCTATTTGATCACTAGAAAATCCTTTTTGCAATTATGTTAGCACAGCTGAAAACTGTTGTCCTGATTAAAGAAGCAATTAAACTGGCCTTCTTTAGACTAGTTGGGTATCTGGAGCATCAGCATTTGTGGGTTTGATTACAGGATCAAAATGGCCAGAAACAAAGACCTTTCTTCTGAAACTCGTCAGTCTATTCTTGTGCTGAGAAATGAAGGCAATTCCATGCGAGAAATTGCCATGAAACTGAAGATCTCGTACAATGCTGTGTACTACTCTCTTCAAAGAACAGCACAAACTGGCCCTAACCAGAATAGAAAGAGGAGTGGGAGGCCCCGGTGCACAACTGAGCAAATGGACAAGTACTTTAGAGTGTCTAGTTTGAGAAACAGAAGCCTCACAATTCCTCAACTGGGAATTTCATTATGTTAGATTCTGGGTTAAACCTGGAACATTGTTACACTCAGAAGGATAGTATCTAACAGTGAAAGAGACTGGTTTCTACGCCAGAAGTTAATAGATGGCTTTGGAATGTGTAGGGGAGACGGGTGGAGACCTTAGAACCTAACAATGTCACTGAGGGAGAGAGGGTTATGTATAATGTTTACATTATGTCAGGATATGCTATTGTTAGCCATCAGGGATCCTATGGGTGGGTCCTCTGGGAGGAGAAGAGACACAGTCTGGTATCAATCACCATGACAGCCTTGAGTTGGGGAGGAGTGAGCACTTTGGGGTAGAGGTCAGGTCAGATGAAGTGAGGAAGAACAGATCTCACTAAGGTTCTGTCTAGCAACAGAGATGCATTGGCTGTTCAGATGTGGTGGTGGAGACTCAGCCTAGGAGAGAGGGTTAAATATCAGTGCTTGTGTGAAATGTGTGTGTGAATGCAGCTATATCGACCGTTTGGGAAGAATTAAACTTGGTTAAGCTTCTCTAGTGTCCATTGAGTTATTTACTCTGAAAATAACCTAACAATTAAATAGTACCCTCAAAACACCAGTCTTAACGTCAACAGTGAAGAGGCAACTCAGGGAGAGGCAACTCTGCTAGCCATCTAGGCAGAGTTCCTCAGTCCAGTGTTTGTGTTCTTTTGCCCATCTTAATAATTTCTTTTTTTGGGCCAGTCTGAAAAATGGCTTATTCTTGGCAACTCTACCTAGAAGGCCAGCATCCCGGAGTTGCCTCTTCACTGTTGACGTTGAGACAGTTGTTTGCGGATACTATTTAATGAAGCTGCCAGTTGAGGACTTGTGAGGCATCTGTTTCTCAAACTAGATACTCTAAAGTACTTGTTATCTTGCTCAGTTGTGCCCCGTTACTTGTCCTCTTGCTCAGTTGTGCACCGGGGCCTCCCACTACTCTTGATATTCTGGTTAGAGACAGTTTGCGCTGTTCTGTGAAGGGAGTAGTACACAACGTTGTATGATATCTTCAGTTTCTTGGCAATTTCTCGCATGGAATAGCCTTCATTTCTCAGAACAAGAACAGACTGGCGAGTTTCAGAAGAAAGTCTTTGTTTCTGGCCCTTTTGAGCCTGTAATCGAACCCACAAATGCTGATGGTCCAGATACTCAATTAGTCTAAAGAAGGCCAGTTGTACTGCTTCTTTAATCAGGACAACCGTTTTCAGCTGTGCTAACATAATTTCAAAAGGGTTTTCTAATGATTAATTAGCCTTTTAAAATGATAAACTTGGATTAGCTAACACAGCGTGCCATTGGAACACAGGAGTGATGGTTGCTGATAATGGGCCTCGGTACACCTACGTAGATATTCCCCCCAAAATCTGCAGTTTCCAGCACAATAGTAATTTACAACATTAACAATGTCTACACTGTATTTCTGATCAATTTGATGTTATTTTAAATGGGCAAAAAAAAAAAGTTTTACTTTCAAAAACAAGGACATTTCTAAATGACCTCAAACTTTTGAACGGTAGTGTATGTTTTGACAATAAATAAGCAAAACATCTTCTATTTTGAAGTGTAACATTTCTTGTAATTGAAACACCTTGTCCTTAAAGTGACAACCAGCAGTTGAAACATTAAAGTGTCCCCCCAGCCCATTTCTGTAAAAAACTGAGGGATGGGGCTGGAAAAATGTGACCAAATTCATAGACAGAGCAAAGGATGCAAGGATTGACCATCCAGTCATGATAACAAATTATATTGTTTTGGCTATTTGAGGCTATTTGTTTAAATCTCCTTTTTTTCTCAAATACTGGAGTAAAACAAGCTTCTACTTTGGGTTCTGATGGTGTCTGACAGTTGAACTAAGCTCAGGAGGCATTTATAAGTTATATTCTTCAAGAATCAGTGGGTACATTTCAAATTATTTATAACTCCAGAAATGGATGTAGCAACTACAGATTGCCCCTTTAAGCTGAACAAATCATTGAAATGTAGCTTGTGGCTAGCCCAAGTGCCTATTGGGCTTACCTTGAAGTTGTTGGTAATGTTGGGTGACTTTGTCCTCTTGAAAATGTCCATACTTATAGGTTACAATGAAAATGCGTCATGTACAATTGTCTGAAATGACAAGAATTTAGAATTAAAACATGTAAATGTACTAGGTACAAGAAACACCAGGGAGATACAATTACCTTAAACTTTTGGTACAATGAGAATACTAAACTCAGTGGACTGAGCCCTTGTTACATATTAGCTGTTTGCTTACCAACTACACAAGGCAATTTGCAACTGCAAGCAACTTCATATAGCCACCCAGAAAAAAGGCACACGGACACCCAGACTTCAGGTTGAATTGTTTTTTAGCTGCAGTAAAATATATCCAACAGTGATGACAGGCATTGACGAGACGGTCACAGACACACGTTCACAGGTTAGGTAGGACATTGATATATCTTTTAGGAAGGAGCTACAGTAACGATACATGCCCTCAATGTGAAGTTACATCCATCCATAAATACAGAGCACAGGTACAACCCTTTTCACATAAACATTTTAAGGTAACGTTATTAAGAAAAAGCATTGAATTACCAATAAATAACTTGCTAGCAACAGCTAGTGTGACATTAAAGCGCACGGACTGACAGTGCTAGTTAGAGTGTAATCATCATGGCAAGTTAGCAAACACTTGATTAACTTGTCGAAATATACTTTAAATGCATTAACGGCAACAAAAAATATATACATAGTCACATTCGATAATGACTTTGGGATATATGAACCTGTTTTCAAAATACTATTGTGTTATAGTTTTAAACAGTTTTTATCTACAGAGGAAATAGACACGAACCTGCTCTCAGAATATCTCTCTCAGACTGAAGAGCAGGCGGACCAACTTTCCAAATAGGGGAGAAGCACTAAAAACCCAATAGTTGTTCTTTCGAGGAAAATAATGCAAAAAAGGTCCGTCTGAAGACCTCTCGTATTGCCAACCTTCCTACAATGGCAGTACATATTTTTTTTAATGAATTCTACGACACATAATGAAAGGAAACGTATCACACCCTTTAGTGAAGTGAATGGTTTCACCCACTACTCTGCCAGAGAACCGCGTGTCATGTTGTCTTGTCTCTGTCCTTTCCCTTCACCCTGTCTCCCTCTGCTGGTCGTGTTAGGTTACCTTTTCTCCCCCGCTTTCCCCCAGCTGTCCCTTGTCTCCTCTAACTACCCATTCACCCCGTTCCCCACCTGTTCCCTTTTTTCCCTCTGATTAGGTCCCTATATCTCTCTCTGTTTCTGCTCCTGTCCTTGTCGGATTCTTGTTTGTTTGTTTGTGTGTCTCATGCCTGAACCAGACTATCATCGTGTGTGCTGCAACCTTGTCCTGTCCTGTCGGAATCTACCTGTCCATCTGAGCCACGTATGTTCGTCATTAAAGTACTCTGTTTGTTAATTCGCTTTTGGGTCCTCATTCACGCACCATAACAGAAGAATCCGACCAAGAATGGACCCAGCGACTTCGGATCCTCTCCACTCAGCCGTCGAGATCCAGGGAGCGATGCTAGGCAGACACAAGCAGGAATTGTCTGCTGCTCGACATGCCGTTGAGACCCTGGCCACCCAAGTCTCCAACCTCACAGAACAGGTTCACCATCTCCGCCTCGATCCACCGGCCACTTCCAGGGCTTTCGAATCTCCGGAGCCCAGAATCAATAACCCGCCGTGTTACTCTGGGGAGCCCACTGAATGCCGCTCGTTCCTCACCCAGTGTGATATTGTGTTTTCTCTCCAGCCCAACACTTACTCCAGGAGCACTGCTCGTGTCGCCTACGTCATATCTCTCCTTATTGGACGGGCTCGTGAGTGGGGCACGGCAATCTGGGAGGCAAGGGCTGAGTGTACTAACCAGTATCAAGACTTTAAGGAGGAGATGATACGGGTTTTTGATCGATCTGTTTTTGGGGAGGAGGCTTCCAGGGCCCTGTCTTCCCTATGTCAAGGCAATCGATCCATAACAGACTACTCTATTGAGTTTCGCACTCTTGCTGTCTCCAGTGGCTGGAACGAGCCGGCCTTGCTCGCTCGTCTTCTGGAGGGTTTCCGCGCAGAGGTAAAGGATGAGATTCTCTCCCGGGAGGTTCCTTCCAGCGTGGATTCCTTGATTGAACTCGCTATTCGCATTGAGCGACGGGTTGATCTTCGTCACCGAGCTCGTGGAAAGGAGCTCGCGCTCTCCGTCGCCTCCCTCTCCGCATCACTACCATCTTCCTCTGCCGGCTCGGGTGCTGAGCCCATGCAGCTGGGAGGTATCCGCATCTCGACTGAGGAGAGGGAACGGAGAATCACCAACCGCCTCTGTCTCTATTGCGGTTCCGCTGGTCATTTTGTCACTTCATGTCCAGTAAAAGGCCAGAGCTCGTCAGTAAGCGGAGGGCTACTGGTGAGCGCTACTACTCCTGTCTCTCCTTCAAGATCCTGCACTACCTTGTCGGTCCATCTACGCTGGACCGGTTCGTCAGCTTCCTGCAGTGCCTTAATAGACTCTGGGGCGGAGGGCTGTTTTATGGACGAGACCTGGGCTCGGGAACATGACATTCCTCTCAGACAGTTAAAGGAGCCCACGGCCTTGTTCGCCCTGGATGGTAGTCCTCTCCCCAGGATTCAGCGTGAGACGCTACCTTTAACCCTCACTGTTTCTGGTAATCATAGTGAAACCATTTCTTTTTTAATTTTTCGTTCACCTTTTACACCTGTTGTTTTGGGCCATCCCTGGCTAGTTTGTCATAATCCTTCCATTAATTGGTCTAGTAATTCTATCCTCTCCTGGAACGTCTCTTGTCATGTGAAATGTTTAATGTCTGCTATCCCTCCTGTTTCCTCTGTCTCTTCTTCACAGGAGGAGCCTGGTGATTTGACAGGGGTGCCGGAGGAATATCACGATCTGCGCACGGTGTTCAGTCGGTCCAGGGCCACCTCTCTTCCTCCACACCGGTCGTATGATTGTAGTATTGATCTCCTTCCGGGAACCACCCCCCCCCGGGGTAGACTATACTCTCTGTCGGCTCCCGAACGTAAGGCTCTCGAAGATTATTTGTCTGTAGCTCTTGACGCCGGTACCATAGTCCCCTCCTCCTCTCCCGCCGGAGCGGGGTTTTTTTTTGTCAAGAAGAAGGACGGGTCTCTGCGTCCCTGCATAGATTATCGAGGGCTGAATGACATAACAGTGAAGAATCGTTATCCGCTTCCTCTTATGTCTTCAGCCTTCGAGATCCTGCAGGGAGCCAGGTTTTTCACTAAGTTGGACCTTCGTAACGCTTACCATCTCGTGCGCATCAGGGAGGGGGACGAGTGGAAGACGGCGTTTAACACTCCGTTAGGGCACTTTGAATACCGGGTTCTTCCTTTCGGCCTCGCTAACGCTCCAGCTGTCTTTCAGGCATTAGTCAATGATGTCCTGAGAGACATGCTGAACATCTTTGTTTTCGTTTACCTTGACGATATCCTGATTTTTTCACCGTCACTCCAGATTCATGTTCAGCACGTTCGACGTGTCCTCCAGCGCCTTTTAGAGAATTGTCTTTTTGTGAAGGCTGAGAAGTGCACTTTTCATGCCTCCTCCGTCACATTTCTCGGTTCTGTTATTTCCGCTGAAGGCATTAAGATGGATCCCGCTAAGGTCCAAGCTGTCATTGATTGGCCCGTCCCTAAGTCACGCGTCGAGCTGCAGCGCTTTCTCGGCTTCGCGAACTTCTATCGTCGTTTCATCCGTAATTTCGGTCAGGTGGCAGCTCCTCTCACAGCCCTTACTTCTGTCAAGACGTGCTTTAAGTGGTCCGTTTCCGCCCAGGGAGCTTTTGATCTCCTCAAGAATCGTTTTACATCCGCTCCTATCCTTGTTACACCTGACGTCTCTAGACAGTTCGTTGTCGAGGTTGACGCGTCAGAGGTGGGAGTGGGAGCCATCCTTTCTCAGCGCTCCCTCTCTGACGACAAGGTCCACCCATGCGCGTATTTTTCTCATCGCCTGTCGCCGTCGGAACGTAACTATGATGTGGGTAACCGCGAACTGCTCGCCATCCGGTTAGCCCTAGGCGAATGGCGACAGTGGTTGGAGGGGGCGACCGTTCCTTTTGTCGTTTGGACTGACCATAGGAACCTTGAGTACATCCGTTCTGCCAAACGACTTAATGCGCGTCAGGCGCGTTGGGCGCTGTTTTTCGCTCGTTTCGAGTTCGTGATTTCTTATCGTCCGGGCTCTAAGAACACCAAGCCTGATGCTTTGTCTCGTCTCTTCAGTTCTTCAGTAGCCTCCACTGACCCCGAGGGGATTCTCCCTGAGGGGCGTGTTGTCGGGTTGACTGTCTGGGGAATTGAGAGGCAGGTAAAGCAAGCACTCACTCAAACTCCGTCGCCGCGCGCTTGTCCTAGGAACCTTCTTTTCGTTCCCGTTCCTACTCGTCTGGCCGTTCTTCAGTGGGCTCACTCTGCCAAGTTAGCCGGCCACCCTGGCGTTCGGGGTACGCTTGCTTCCATTCGCCAGCGTTTCTGGTGGCCCACCCGGGAGCATGACACGCGTCGTTTCGTGGCTGCTTGTTCGGTCTGCGCGCAGACTAAGTCCGGTAACTCTCCTCCTGCCGGCCGTCTCAGGCCGCTTCCTATTCCCTCTCGACCGTGGTCTCACATCGCCTTAGATTTTGTCACCGGACTGCCTTCGTCAGCGGGGAAGACTGTTATTCTTACGGTTGTCGATAGGTTCTCTAAGGCGGCTCATTTCATTCCCCTTGCTAAGCTTCCTTCTGCTAAAGAGACGGCACAAATCATCATCGAGAATGTTTTCAGAATTCATGGCCTTCCGTCAGACGTCGTTTCGGACAGAGGTCCGCAATTCACGTCTCAATTTTGGAGGGAGTTTTGCCGTTTGATTGGGGCTTCCGTCAGTCTCTCTTCCGGCTTTCACCCCCAGTCTAACGGTCAAGCAGAACGGGCCAATCAGACTATTGGTCGCATCTTACGCAGTCTTTCTTTTCGCAACCCTGCGTCTTGGTCAGAACAGCTCCCCTGGGCAGAATACGCCCACAACTCGCTTCCTTCGTCTGCGACCGGGCTATCTCCTTTTCAGAGTAGCCTCGGGTACCAGCCTCCGTTGTTCTCATCTCAGTTCGCCGAGTCCAGCGTCCCCTCCGCTCAGGCTTTTGTCCAACGTTGCGAGCGCACCTGGAGGAGGGTCAGGTCTGCACTTTGCCGTTATAGGGCGCAGACTGTGAGAGCTGCTAATAAGCGTAGAACTAAGAGCCCTAGGTATTGTCGCGGTCAGAGAGTTTGGCTCTCCACTCAGAACCTTCCCCTTAAGACGGCTTCTCGCAAGTTGACCCCGCGGTTCATTGGTCCATTCCGTATCTCTCAGGTCATTAATCCTGTCGCAGTGCGACTTCTTCTTCCGCGATATCTTCGTCGCGTCCACCCGGTCTTCCATGTCTCCTGTGTTAAGCCCGTTCTTCGCGCCCCCGCTCGTCTTCCCCCCCCCCCCCCATCCTTGTCGAGGGCGCACCTATCTACAGGGTCCGTAAGATCTTGGACATGCGTCCTCGGGGCCGTGGTCATCAGTACCTAGTTGACTGGGAGGGGTACGGTCCTGAGGAGAGGAGTTGGGTTCCCTCTCGGGACGTGCTGGACCGTGCGCTGATTGATGATTTCCTCCGTTGCCGCCAGGTTTCCTCCTCGAGTGCGCCAGGAGGCGCTCGGTGAGTGGGGGGGTACTGTCATGTTGTCTTGTCTCTGTCCTTTCCCTTCACCCTGTCTCCCTCTGCTGGTCGTGTTAGGTTACCTTTTCTCCCCCGCTTTCCCCCAGCTGTCCCTTGTCTCCTCTAACTACCCATTCACCCCGTTCCCCACCTGTTCCCTTTTTTCCCTCTGATTAGGTCCCTATATCTCTCTCTGTTTCTGCTCCTGTCCTTGTCGGATTCTTGTTTGTTTGTTTGTGTGTCTCATGCCTGAACCAGACTATCATCGTGTGTGCTGCAACCTTGTCCTGTCCTGTCGGAATCTACCTGTCCATCTGAGCCACGTATGTTCGTCATTAAAGTACTCTGTTTGTTAATTCGCTTTTGGGTCCTCATTCACGCACCATAACACCGCGGTGTTCTATGATATTACTTTGTGCGCAGCGCGAGTGAGGTTGATGGAAACTCTACTTTTTCACAAGGCTAAGGATCAAAGTCCAAACCAAACATTAATTTGTTGCTTTTTCATGAAATCCACCGGACAACAGTGACTACGATGGCGACTTCACAATTGGGAAAGCATGAACGTAAGTACTCAAATGTGATTATTGATTACATTCGGCGTATTGTGTTGTCTATTCTGAGTGTTGTGGATTACTTATACCAGAATGGGTGAAAAACCTAAAATTGGCTTTCTTGACCCCCATTGCCACACCTTGATTCAGACAACATGCCATTTTGTTTATGAAAAGTGTAGGCTCCATACTCTGTGCTACTCCTGTGTGTGTGTGTGTGTGTGTGTGTGTGTGTGTGTGTGTGTGTGTGTGTGTGTGTGTGTGTGTGTGTGTGTGTGTGTGTGTGTGTGTGTGTGTGTGTGTGTGTGTGTGTGTGTGTGTGTGTGTGTGTGTGTGTGTGTGTGTGTGTGTGTGTGTCATACTTCATATCTTATTATGGAATCCACACAAATGGAAAACATATGTTAATACATGTTTCAAGATAACTAAATCTATGATAATGCATGAACTCTACTGCTGCTCTGTAGACTACTTACTGCACTTGATGTTTTAATAAGGGTACACTGACTGACTTGTATCGGTTGACTGATTTACTCAATAAATCCTATCTGAAATGGGATTGTTTTTTAAAATTATATCTTTAGGGATATTTTAATACATAATTGTTATTCTATTACAGCAAGTTCAGGGGGACAACAAAAGACAAAAAGAAACAGCATTGCCACCCCTATAGAATGTAAGCATAACACACACACACTGCCATACAATGATTGTACAATATGTTGTGGAGCAGAGTACATTAACAATAGTGTGCACCTTTAGACAGACACACTGTGACAATTTTAACTTCTTTTTTTAATTTGGGTCTTGAACTGAAGTAATAATTTTGCGTTGTTTTTAGTTTCCGAGCTGAGGATTGTCATAGTGGGGAAGACAGGAGCAGGGAAGAGTGCATCAGGAAACACCATCCTGGGAAGTACAGAGTTCGAAGTAGATTGTGCTGCCCAGTCTGTTACCAAACAATGTGATAGGAGCAGTGAGACAGAGATGGGCATCACAGTCATCGACACCCCAGGTCTGTTTGACACACAACTCCCAGAGTCTTCAGTGAGGACCCAACTGGTGGAGTGCATCGCCCTCTCCTCTCCTGGACCCCATGTCTTCCTGCTTGTTGTCCAAATTGGTCGTTTTACAGAGGAACAGCAGAATGCTGTTAAGAGGATCCAGGACATATTTGGAGAGGCAGCAGTGAGACACACCATGGTTCTGTTCACCTGTGGAGATAAATTAAAAAAGAAGAGCATTGAGGAGTTCATCCAAGAGGCTGATGCAAGACTAAAGCAGCTCATTGAGACATGTGGAAACCGATACCACGTCTTCAACAATGAGAACACATACGACCGTGAGCAAGTAAAGCTGCTGATGGACAAAGTTACAGCCATGGTGAAGGAGAATGAAGGGAGGTGTTACACCAATGACATGTACCACCAAGTGGAGAAAGCCATACAGAGGAGAGAGGAAGAACTGAAACAGGGGTATGAAAAAGAGCTGAAAGAGAAGGAAGACCTGGAGTCAGAATTAGAGCGAGCAATGAAGGCACTGGATCTGAAAGACTCTGATATACAAGAAAAGCAGAAACAGATAGATGACCTGCAGGCACAAGTGAAACGGATAAAAGAGGACAAAGACTTGCTAAAAAAGAAGAAACAGACAGTCAGAGAAAAGGCAGAAAAAGACTTTGACAAGAAAAATATTGTTGTTAAATTCGCTAAAAAATCTGCTGAACGCTGTACCACACACTGATGTTCTGCACAAACATGTTGTAAAAGAGCAGAGCAGTGGCAGAGACTGTTGGCATGGTGTCATTATGAAGTTAATGCTTGACTTCATAACTATCACTGCTTGGTGTGGGCAGCCATGTTAGGCTTGGACAGCCATGTTAGGCTTGGACAGCCATGTTAGGCTTGGGCAGCCATGTTAGGCTTGGGCAGCCATGTTAGGCTTGGACAGCCATGTTAGGCTTGGGCAGCCATGTTAGGCTTGGGCAGCCATGTTAGGCTTGGACAGCCATGTTAGGCTTGGGCAGCCATGTTAGCCTTAGACAGCCATTTTACTGTAAGTGATTATACATGGACTCTGCAAATACAACAGCAGCCAGAATTTGAGCACTTATGTTGCACATTAACCCAGTTCAAACACCTGTATTATCAGCCAGACAAAGACAATGATACAAATAATGCTTGTGTTGATGGCTTTTTGCATAATGCTTGCTTACATAATGCAATATTAATCTCATGCTAATGTATATTATATTCTATGATGAATATATTTTCATAGAATGCTAGAGGAGTTTGTTAACCATATGAACTTAGTATGTATTTTGCTTTATTCAAATGAGTTGTTTAATAGAATGACTGTTCATGTCATCTTTGATCTTCATGGTACAATGACTTTAGAATGTAAAGTTTGGACTTCACATTGCAGTAAAGTGTATCTTTAATTAACCTTCCATTTTGTAATACAGTGTCAATGTCCTTTGTTTTTACTCTTCATTAGTGTGTGTTGGGTTTGCACAGAAAGGCACTGAGCAGTGTAATAGTTAAAAATAGTGCTGGTTTAAAAAAACAAATGAAGTTCATTTAATATTTGTTCCTGTTTGCTCAAGAAAAGACACAAACCACGAAAGCAATATTTTTAAAGTATCAATACAATGTCCATGAAAATTAGCAGCCATTGTATACTTAAGCAATGAGGCACCTTGGGGGTGTGGTATATGGCCAAAACACCAGGCTAACGGCTGTTCTTAAGCACGATCCAACGCGGAGTGCCTAGATACAGCTCTTGGCCGTGGTATGTTGGCCATACACCACAAACCCCCAAGGTGTCTTATTGCTAAGATTAATTGGTTACCAACCTAATTAGTGCAGAAAAAGTCAATGTCATTCCCTTGGTATATGGTCTGATATACCACGGCTGTCAGCCAATCAGCATTCAGGGCTCAAACCACCCAGGTTATACTCTTTATTTGTCAATTCCTGATGGATTCATGTTCAGAGACAGATGGGAGGGTTGAGAGGAGCTGAAGGGTGGGACTAAAAATAGCAATATACTGTGTATGTATATAGTATGTATAAGCTGAAACCTAAGTGTTGTTAGTCCATTAGTTTACTCCAATTAGGGCAGGGGTGGAAGGGTCAGGGGAAAATAACAAAGAAAAAAAAATATATATATTATATATATTTTACAAAATAATACATGGGGGATTTGAAATTACGCAGACAATTACAATGATGGAAGCCACAATATACCTGCAATATTAGAGCTCATCTACCAGAAACAAGAAGGAAGAAAACACCCTGTTACAAGCAGGAAACAAGTTATGGACCAACCAGAAATGTGGTCATGTCAACCCTGGATGATGCATGTGTGACTTTTTCACCTGTTTTGCACATTGGAACATTCCAATCTTTTAGGACATGAACAGGCAGAACAGGTTGCATAAGCAAAGCATAGTTCCATTGTTTTCAGGAAGGTGTTCCCATGGTGAAAGGTGGGACAGGAGGCAGACTAAGGGCAAATATTCACTGTTCTCCGTCAGAGAAATATACCCTTAAAACAGAGGAGTGGTAAACTGTTTATTACAAATTAAATTCTACAATGTGTGACATAATAAATAATTACTGACAAATGGATCAATCAAATCAGGAAGGTGTAAACATGGCAGGGACAGGTGGGATGATGAGAGACAGGAGGAGTGATAGGAGGGACAGGAAGGGTGATAGGAGGGACAGGAGAGAGAAGATGGGTGATAGGAGGGACAATAACAGGGATGGGAGAGATGAGAGGAGGGGAAAGTGAGGAAGGTGATACAATTCGTAAAGTGTTTATGGTTCGTCCACAACTTGTTTCCTGCTTGTAGCAGGACGTGTTTAAAGGAATGTTGTCTCTAACTATAAGTCACATGATTTTTTTGTAGATAATGTTCCCATAGTGATGTTTTGTAATGAAAGTCGAGATGTCCTTGGATGAATGTCAACAAGAAACTCGACCGATGTTGTTAAAAGTCAGACACATATCTCAACAAACATTGGGTGTAGGAATTTTGTCTCTTTGCCACCTGGAACACAACAATGGTTTCAGTACCACACCCCCCTCATAACCACCAGGAAACTAAGGCTTTAACTAAATCTAAACATGTATCTTTCATTTACAATCTGTAAAAACTATGGGAATAGAAATGTTCAGAACTTTTGTGACACATCACAGTTAAAAAATATATGCAGATAGAAATCAAAGCTGGATGGGAGGGGATGTAAGTCGAAGCCTAAGTGTTGTTGTGCATTATTTTACTCAAATTAGGGGGGGGGGGGGGTTGTAAATTCACACTCACATAACCACGGTTCAATGACCTTAAAAGCGCATTCAGCTGACATAGAAAACAACTTAAGCGACACATTCATTTTTTCAAGGCGCCAATAACTGTGTTGTTTTTTTCTCGTTCTGCTTTGAGTTACCAAGGACACAGATTTTACAACGTGACTAACTGCCAAAAAGAATTCATAAGGCTGTGTCTGGTGTGGCGTTCCTGACAGACACCATCTAGTCTACTTTATGTAACCTGTACAGTCTACTTTATGTAACCTGTATAGTCTACTTTATGTAACCTGTACAGTCTACTTTATGTAACCTGTATAGTCTACTTTATGTAACCTGTATAGTCTACTTTATGTAACCTGTATAGTCTACTTTATGTAACCTGTACAGTCTACTTTATGTAACCTGTATAGTCTACTTTATGTAACCTGTACAGTCTACTTTATGTAACCTGTATAGTCTACTTTATGTAACCTGTACAGTCTACTTTATGTAACCTGTATAGTCTACTTTATGTAACCTGTATAGTCTACTTTATGTAACCTGTATAGTCTACTTTATGTAACCTGTATAGTCTACTTCATGTAACCTGTATAGTCTACTTTATGTAACCTGTATAGTCTACTTTATGTAACCTGTATAGTCTACTTTATGTAACCTGTATAGTCTACTTTATGTAACCTGTATAGTCTACTTTATGTAACCTGTATAGTCTACATTATGTACCCTCTATAGTCTACTTTATGTAACCTGTATAGTCTACTTTATGTAACCTGTATAGTCTACTTTATGTAACCTGTATAGTCTACTTTATGTAGCCCGTATAGTCTACTTTATGTAACCTGTATAGTCTACTTTATGTAACCTGTATAGTCTACTTTATGTAACCTGTATAGTCTACTTTATGTAACATCTATAGTCTACATTATGTAACCTGTATAGTCTACTTCATGTAACCTGTATAGTCTACTTTATGTAACCTGTATAGTCTACTTTATGTAACCTGTATAGTCTACTTTATGTAACATCTATAGTCTACATTATGTAACCTGTATAGTCTACTTTATGTAACCTGTATAGTCTACTTTATGTAACCTGTATAGTCTACTTTATGTAACATCTATAGTCTACATTATGTAACCTGTATAGTCTACTTCATGTAACCTGTATAGTCTACTTTATGTAACCTGTATAGTCTACTTTATGTAACCTGTATAGTCTACTTTATGTAACATCTATAGTCTACATTATGTAACCTGTATAGTCTACTTTATGTAACCTGTATAGTCTACTTTATGTAGCCCGTATAGTCTACTTTATGTAACCTGTATAGTCTACTTTATGTATCCTGTATAGTCTACTTTATGTAACCTGTATAGTCTACTTTTTGTAACATCTATAGTCTACATTATGTAACATCTATAGTCTACATTATGTAACCTGTATAGTCTACTTTATGTAACCTGTATAGTCTACATTATGTAACCTGTATAGTCTACTTTATGTAACCTGTATAGTCTACTTTATGTCACCTGTATAGTCTACTTTATGTAACCTGTATAGTCCACTTTATGTAACCTGTATAGTCTACATTATGTAACCTGTATAGTCTACTTTATGTAACCTGTATAGTCTACTTCATGTAACCTGTATAGTCTACTTTATGTAACCTGTATAGTCTACTTTATGTCACCTGTATAGTCTACTTTATGTAACCTGTATAGTCCACTTTATGTAACCTGTATAGTCTACATTATGTAACCTGTATAGTCTACTTTATGTAACCTGTATAGTCTACTTCATGTAACCTGTATAGTCTACTTTATGTAACCTATGTAACCTGTATAGTCTACTTTATGTAACCTGTATAGTCTACTTTATGTAACCTGTCTAGTCTACTTTATGTAACCTGTATAGTCTACATTATGTAACCTGTATAGTCTACTTTATGTAACATCTATAGTCTACTTTATGTAACCTGTATAGTCTACTTTATGTAACCTGTATAGTCTACTTTATGTAACCTGTATAGTCTACTTTATGTAACCTGTATAGTCTACATTATGTAACCTGTATAGTCTACTTTATGTAACCTGTATAGTCTACTTTATGTAACATCTATAGTCTACATTATGTAACCTGTATAGTCTACTTTATGTAACCTGTATAGTCTACTTTATGTAACATCTATAGTCTACATTATGTAACCTGTATAGTCTACTTTATGTAACCTGTCTAGTCTACTTTATGTGACCTGTATAGTCTACTTTATGTAACATCTATAGTCTACTTTATGTAACCTGTATAGTCTACATTATGTAACCTGTATAGTCTACTTTATGTAACATCTATAGTCTACTTTATGTAACCTGTATAGTCTACTTTATGTAACCTGTATAGTCTACTTTATGTAACCTGTATAGTCTACTTTATGTAACCTGTATAGTCTACATTATGTAACCTGTATAGTCTACTTTATGTAACCTGTATAGTCTACTTTATGTAACATCTATAGTCTACATTATGTACCCTGTATAGTCTACTTTATGTAACCTGTATAGTCTACTTTATGTAACCTGTATAGTCTACTTTATGTAACCTGTATAGTCTACTTTATGTAACCTGTATAGTCTACTTTATGTCACCTGTATAGTCTACTTTATGTAACCTGTATAGTCTACTTTATGTAACCTGTATAGTCTACTTTATGTAACCTGTATAGTCTACATTATGTAACCTGTATAGTCTACTTTATGTAACCTGTATAGTCTACTTTATGTAACCTGTATAGTCTACTTCATGTAACCTGTATAGTCTACTTTATGTAACCTGTATAGTCTACTTTATGTAACCTGTATAGTCTACTTCATGTAACCTGTATAGTCTACATTATGTAACCTTCAAGGGGGATATGTTGGTCACATTCATATTCTTCACTTTATTAAGTGCTTGCATGTCTTCTGTTTGACACCAAGTTATATCTAGTACATTGTTCTGTCTTTATACAGTATACAGTATACTGTATATTCTGGTAATGGGAAAAATGTGTAGTTTTCACTTTTGGTTACTTGACAATAGCACATTTAAAAATAGAATATGACGATGAAGGGGTGAGGTTTGAATGTAAAGGGCAACATTTTCTGTGAGCACTGAGGGTCTGTGAGACGGTGATGATTATTTAGTCAGATTTAAAGTGTAAATAGTGTGAAAGTGCAATGCCCCCAATGCAATCAGCAAGATGTTATAATCCAAACGTATTTATTTCAAATGTTATGTTTCTTTAAAAAAAGGGGGTTGTGATATTTCGCTGTGGATAAGTGTCTTCTTACTGAGGCTACTAAGAGTAGTTTTGAAGCCATGCATTTATACACGTGTCTTGTTTTTCTTTGTATACAATAATAAAATGCAGTACGACAGGATCTTTCTAAATGTGTCTCCGTCCATGATTATATATCACAGTCTCAAGGTTAATGTACAGTGCCTTGCGAAAGTATTCGGCCCCCTTGAACTTTGCGACCTTTTGCCACATTTCAGGCTTCAAACATAAAGATATAAAACTGTATTTTTTTTGTGAAGAATCAACAACAAGTGGGACACAATCATGAAGTGGAACGACATTTATTGGATATTTCAAACCTTTTTAACAAATCAAAAACTGAAAAATTGGGCGTGCAAAATTATTCAGCCCCTTTACTTTCAGTGCAGCAAACTCTCTCCAGAAGTTCAGTGAGGATCTCTGAATGATCCAATATTGACCTAAATGACTAATGATGATAAATACAATCCACCTGTGTGTAATCAAGTCTCCGTATAAATGCACCTGCACTGTGATAGTCTCAGAGGTCCGTTAAAAGCGCAGAGAGCATCATGAAGAACAAGGAACACACCAGGCAGGTCCGAGATACTGTTGTGAAGAAGTTTAAAGCCGGATTTGGATACAAAAAGATTTCCCAAGCTTTAAACATCCCAAGGAGCACTGTGCAAGCGATAATATTGAAATGGAAGGAGTATCAGACCACTGCAAATCTACCAAGACCTGGCCGTCCCTCTAAACTATCAGCTCATACAAGGAGAAGACTGATCAGAGATGCAGCCAAGAGGCCCATGATCACTCTGGATGAACTGCAGAGATCTACAGCTGAGGTGGGAAACTCTGTCCATAGGACAACAATCAGTCGTATATTGCACAAATCTGGCCTTTATGGAAGAGTGGCAAGAAGAAAGACATTTCTTAAAGATATCCATAAAAAGTGTCGTTTAAAGTTTGCCACAAGCCACCTGGGAGACACACCAAACATGTGGAAGAAGGTGCTCTGGTCAGATGAAACCAAAATTGAACTTTTTGGCAACAATGCAAAACGTTATGTTTGGCGTAAAAGCAACACAGCTGAACACACCATCCCCACTGTCAAACATGGTGGTGGCAGCATCATGGTTTGGGCCTGCTTTTCTTCAGCAGGGACAGGGAAGATGGTTAAAATTGATGGGAAGATGGATGGAGCCAAATACAGGACCATTCTGGAAGAAAACCTGATGGAGTCTGCAAAAGACCTGAGACTGGGACGGAGATTTGTCTTCCAACAAGACAATGATCCAAAACATAAAGCAAAATCTACAATGGAATGGTTCAAAAATAAACATATCCAGGTGTTAGAATGGCCAAGTCAAAGTCCAGACCTGAATCCAATCGAGAATCTGTGGAAAGAACTGAAAACTGCTGTTCACAAATGCTCTCCATCCAACCTCACTGAGCTCGAGCTGTTTTGCAAGGAGGAATTGGAAAAAATTTCAGTCTCTCGATGTGCAAAACTAATAGAGACATACCCCAAGCGACTTACAGCTGTAATCGCAGCAAAAGGTGGTGCTACAAAGTATTAACTTAAGGGGGCTGAATAATTTTGCACGCCCAATTTTTCAGTTTTTGATTTGTTAAAAAAGTTTGAAATATCCAATAAATGTCATTCCACTTCATGATTGTGTCCCACTTGTTGTTGATTCTTCACAAAAAAATACAGTTTTATATCTTTATGTTTGAAGCCTGAAATGTGGCAAAAGGTCGCAAAGTTCAAGGGGGCCGAATACTTTCGCAAGGCACTGTATGTATGTTATAGAGCAAACGTCGCAATTATCACAACACAGGTTTAAATCTGGGGGGGGGGCTTTCCTAGTGATTTTACCCACACACCACTACACATACAGTACAAACTCCAGTCAGCCACACTGGAATTGAATAAAACCGACATTATCTCAGCTTCTGTGTGTTTTTTTTTTGTAAAGCTGATATTTACTATGGGTTGGGTTTTGGACAGACAGAAATTATACAAGTCTAACAGAGAGTAAATGATTAATGAAGTGTTTAATGGATTTTTAAATGAAGAAGACACAAACCATTAAAGCAATATTTTTCCAGCATCAATACAATGTCCATGAAAATAAGCAGCCATTGTTTACAATACCGGGTGGATGCAACAAAAACAAACGGTCAAATTGAGTTTTCAGTGACCCTTTACTTTACAGTGTCATGAAATAGTTATGAATTGAATATGAACTATTTGTTCTTAGATAGTCATTCATCATGCTCCCAAGGAGGGAATGGGAGATGTATTATGCCTACTGTAAAGGGGAGTCGTGCTGTAGTTCATGTCTTATGTAGGCTGACAGGGAGAAATACATGTCCTCATTCAGGGAAATATAACATTCTTGACTCTCAAAATGTGCAGTAACCAAGTCAATATTCATCACTAAGAGTAAAAAGCAAAATCTATGTGCATGCTGTTAGTGATTGAGACCCATACCAGGCCAAACACAAAACTACAACATAGAAAAAAGAACATAGACTACCCACCCAACTCACGCCCTGACCATACTAAAACAAAGACATAACAAAAGAACTAAGGTCAGAACGTGACACAGAGCTAGACGTCAATAACGTCTTTATATTTACAGACTGGTCCTCAGCCATAACATGGGTTAATCTTAAATCAGTCTCATCAATAATGTAATATATGTTGCATAGTGTGGGAGCCATTATCTACAGTCATTTACCATCCCTAAGAACTGCAACATGTTTCTTTTCATAATTCATTTTAACGCTTATAAAATCACTATTTCTCTATCTTCATCTATTTTCTTGTCCTGTTGGCTTAGAATATGTCCTAAATACTTAACATAAGTCGACCATTATTAAAACTTATTCTTGCTAACTTTATAACCTTATTCAACAACAAAATATTATAATACTATTATATCAATTTCACAGCTTTATAATGTTAAATTTCTCCCAAAAATATAATCCACATACAACAAAAGCTAACTACCTAAGGGAGTATAAAACTTGGAATCCAAACCACCCCTAACTATCTGGGTGAACTAAAATGTAAGAAAAACTCATTTACTAAATTTAGGAGAGTACTAGAATCAGGGACGCAGGAAACTCTTAAAATAATACTTGTATTTAATCCTTATAAATCCAGCACCATTCTCTTTCCCACTAAGGGTGGAGGAGCCTTTCGGACTAAAAACATGGACAAGTAGAAAAAAAACAAGAACTTCTTCTCCTCCAATAATAACATCATTATCAATTTTTTAATTAAACATAGGCATAATCCCTGCTATTACTTCTGGTTTTAATAAATACTGCCTTCAATTAGGTCAATCAAATAATTCAGGAGAAACAGTTACAGGTAGAACTCCTTTAATAAATCCCACATCTGTCACTCATTTTAACCATAACATTTCTGGTATCCCTGTGTCTAGCTTGAAACTTTCTCTCTGCTCTCGCTCTCGTTGTCTCTGTCTCTCTCTCTATATTGCTCTCTGTCTCTCTCTCTCTCTTGCTCTCTGTCTCTCTCTCTATCCTGCTCTCTGTCTCTCTCTCTATCCTGCTCTCTGTCTCTCTGTCTATCCTGCTCTCTGTCTCTCTCTCTATCTTGCTCTCTGTCTCTCTCTCTATCTTGCTCTCTGTCTCTCTCTCTATCCTGCTCTCTGTCTCTCTGTCTATCCTGCTCTCTGTCTCTCTCTCTTGCTCTCTGTCTCTCTCTCTATCTTGCTCTCTGTCTCTCTTTCTCCGTCTCAGAATGTAGGAATAATTACTATTGTGACTTTTGATAAGTTATTAGGTCTCACACGTATACGAGTTATCGCTTCTTATGACTTTTGACTGGTCAATAAACCTATCTCACACGCGCATCATTTTTCCCCTGCTGATATCCTTCTTGAAACTTTCTCTCTCTCTTTCTCTACACTTGCCTTCTTGTCTTCTTTTCCGGGCTTCAGACAGCCAGGTATTTAACCCTCGACCTGCTGTTTCCCTTGACTATCTAAACATGTCTTATGTATCTACTTTATCATTCATTCTAATATTTCTGCATCTAGACGTCTCTCAAATTCGTACTTCTTTCTCCATTTTGGGCATTAGATTTACCTCTCATCCCCGGTTAATTCCGGGACCTCTTTTGAGGATTTACCACCAATGTTTATTCAATTACTGTTATGCATACTCAATTACTATATTGATTTTCTAATATGTATTCTCACTTTCTATGGGTGTACTCTACTGTCATACTTAATCTCAATCTAATATAGTGAAACACAGTTTAGCCTTTTTTTTTATCACCTTCTCATCTCAGATTTAGAAATTATGCTTTACAGCCAAAGCAAGACAAGCATTTGTGTAAATTTATCGATAGCCTAGCATAGCATGGGAAGACCCACTCTCAAACTGTGTCTCTTTAGTATCCTTACATGGGTATAGAAATGACTACTACTACTACTACTATTACTATTATTACTACTACTACTACTACTACTACTACTAGTACTCTCACACAGGGCTTGAGACTGACAGATCTTCACTCCAAACATGAACAGCAAAGTTTATCTGTCTGGTGAGTAGCCTTTAGGTTATAAAGATGGGAACTGAACTGAATGATTTGAAATAGAAAGGTATAGGGGATGTTTTTTCTAATGTGCTTTTTCCTTTAAATTATATGTATAAAGATGTACAGCAGTGGGGAGCATTTATTTAATGTTACCCCACACTTCAGTTAGATGGAACCTTTGTGTGGGTTTTTAACAGTGTTGGTGTAGGCATCTTGTTGACATTCATCCAAGGACACCTCGACTTGCATTACACACCCTCACTGTGGAAATATTTCTCATGAAATCATGTGATTTCACATCTCCTGTCCCTGCCATTATCTATGCTGTCCCTCCCTCTGGCCCTCCCTATCAACCCTCCTGTCAATCCTATCACCCCTCCTGTCTCTCCTATCACCCATCCTGTCTCTCCTATCACCCATCCTGTCTCTCCTATCACCCCTCCAGTCTTACCTATCACCCCTCCTGTCTCTCCTATCACCCCTCCTGTCTCTCCTCTCACCCCCCGTGTCGCTCCTCTCACCCCCCCTGTCTCTCCTCTCACCCCCCCTGTCTCTCTTCTCACCCCTCCTGTTTCTCCTCTCACCCCCCCTGTCTCTCCTCTCACCCCTCCTGTCTCTCCTCTCACCCCCCTGTCTCTCTTCTCACCCCTCCGGTCTCTCCTACTACCCCTCCTGTCTCTCCTATCACCCCTTCTGTCTCTCCTACCACCCCTCCTGTCCCTCCCATCACCCCTCCTGTCTCTCCTATCACCCCTTCTGTCTCTCCTACCACCCCTCCTGTCCCTCCTATCACCCCTTCTGTCTCTCCTCTCACCCCTCCTGTCTCTCCTCTCACCCCCCTGTCTCTCTTCTCACCCATCCTGTCTCTCCTATCACCCGTCCAGTCTTACCTATCACCCCTCCAGTCTTACCTATCACCCCTCCTGTCTCTCCTATCACCCCTCCTATCTCTCCTCTCACCCCCCGTGTCTCTCCTCTCACCCCCCCTGTCTCTCCTCTCACCCCCCCTGTCTCTCTTCTCACCCCTCCTGTCTCTCCTCTCACCCCCCCTGTTTCTCCTCTCACCCCCCCTGTCTCTCCTCTCACCCCTCCTGTCTCTCCTCTCACCCCCCTGTCTCTCTTCTCACCCCTCCGGTCTCTCCTACTACCCCTCCTGTCTCTCCTATCACCCCTTCTGTCTCTCCTACCACCCCTCCTGTCCCTCCCATCACCCCTCCTGTCTCTCCTATCACCCCTTCTGTCTCTCCTACCACCCCTCCTGTCCCTCCTATCACCCCTTCTGTCTCTCCTCTCACCCCTCCTGTCTCTCCTCTCACCCCCCTGTCTCTCTTCTCACCCATCCTGTCTCTCCTATCACCCGTCCAGTCTTACCTATCACCCCTCCAGTCTTACCTATCACCCCTCCTGTCTCTCCTATCACCCCTCCTATCTCTCCTCTCACCCCCCGTGTCTCTCCTCTCACCCCCCCTGTCTCTCCTCTCACCCCCCCTGTCTCTCTTCTCACCCCTCCTGTCTCTCCTCTCACCCCCCCTGTCTCTCCTCTCACCCCTCCTGTCTCTCCTCTCACCCCCCTGTCTCTCTTCTCACCCCTCCGGTCTCTCCTACTACCCCTCCTGTCTCTCCTATCACCCCTTCTGTCTCTCCTACTACCCCTCCTGTCTCTCCTCTCACCCATCCTGTCTCTCTTCTCACCCCTCCTGTCTCTCCTATCACCCCTCCTGTCTCTCCTATCACCCCTCCTATCTCTCCTCTCACCCCCCGTGTCTCTCCTCTCACCCCCCCTGTCTCTCCTCTCACCCCCCCTGTCTCTCTTCTCACCCCTCCTGTCTCTCTTCTCACCCCTCCTGTCTCTCCTCTCACCCCCCCTGTCTCTCCTCTCACCCCCCCTGTCTCTCCTCTCACCCCCTGTCTCTCTTCTCACCCCTCCTGTCTCTCCTATCACCCCTCCTGTCTCTTCTATCACCCCTCCTGTCTCTCCTATCACCCCTCCTGTCTCTCCTATCACCCCTTCTGTCTCTCCTACCACCTCTCCTGTCTCTCCTCTCACCCCTCCTGTCTCTCCTCTCACCCCTGCTGTCTCTCCTATCACCTCTCCTGTCTCTCCCATCACCCCTCCTGTCCCACATCCTGTCTCTCCCATCACCCCTCCTGTCCCCCATCCTGTCTCTCTTATCACCTCTCCTGTCTCTCCCATCACCCCTCCTGTCCCCCATCCTGTCTCTCTTATCACCTCTCCTGTCTCTTTTATCACCCCTCCTGTCCCCCATCCCGTCTCTCCTATCACCTCTCCTGTCTCTCCCATTACCCCTCCTGTCTCTCATCCTGTCTCTCCTATCACCTCTCCTGTCTCTCCCATCACCCCTCCTGTCCCTCATCCTGTCTCTCCTGTCACCTCTCCCGTCCTTGCCATTGGTAGACCTTCCTGAAAACAATGACACAATAATTTTGCTTAAACCTGTTCTGCCAGTTCATGTCTTTAAAGATTAGAGTGTTCCAATGTGGTTAGCCAAAAAGATGACAAGATAATTGACAGAGTCATTTTCTAGGCTTAATAACAAACAGACATGCCACATTTCTGGTTCTTCCACAACTGGTTTCCTGCTTGTAGAAGGGCACGGTTGCACAAATAATTTTCTCTAACTATAAGTCACATGTTTTCATGAGAAAATGTTTCTGCAGTGAGAGTATGCAATGCAAGTCAAGGTATCCTTGAGAGAGCCAGTAGTCATACACTCATTGTTTGTTTAGGGCATCACCGTCTCTCATCACACAGACACTTCAGTTAAAAGGCCGCTCAATTTTAAATGTCGGTTATCGGTAGTGGTATCATTTTAATTGTCGGAGTAGAGGACCTTGTGCATTTCAGGTAAAATAACAACATAATGTTTAAATCCCAGGACAAATTAGCTGGCAAAAGCAAGCTAGCTTTCCCCAAATGAATGTAGTTGGTTCATTGATATTTCAACCTGCTTGTCCTGATCGCGTCTTGTGTGGGTGGACAAATATTTTGCGGGTTTAGACGGTATGTACTGCCTGAAGGGGCAGCAGCCCCTAAATGGCATAAGCTGCTCATCAACAGTAACGGGCCCAGGGTTGTAAATCAGGGGAAGGGAGTCCACCCATTTGTCCCACACTGACCTGATTGCAGCTAGCATGTCTCTCTGCCGCCGAGCTGGTCTGGTGTCTCGGTTATCAACGCCTTCCCTCCAAATTAGTGCAGTCCAGAATGATTTTCTTGATGATGTCTGGGATAAACAGATCAAAAGAAGACTTAATGTCCTGCACATGAGTATCCGCCATCCGCGTCAGGCCCTGGTTGCATCCTTCTCACATTAGCAGCCATGCAGGGTGGCTCATTCCTTGGACAAGAGTACCAAAAAATGTCACAATTTCTTAACATCCATATTTCTCCTCCTGCAGGCTGCTGATGAGCTGGTCCTGGAGCTGGCTGAGGGTCAATCTCATCCTCTTCTTCCAACTCACTGTCAGACTTTAAATTGAAATTCTTCAGCTTCCAAAGTTGAAGACGCTCCTTCCACACTAGCTTCTCTCTCTGCAAAATGATTTCTCAGGCCCCCCGAGCAGAGATACTTTTTTTTCTATGCGGTTCCATTATTTTTTCTATGTTTTCTCGAATGTGGTATGGAGCCACACATGCAAGCTATTTGTTGTCACTCCCCAATTTGCACCTGGCTGGGTTAGAGTGTGGGGAAAATAATGCATTCGTTTTTTACAATGTATGGAAATAATGTATTGTAATAACATTGTGCGGGTTCCCCCAAGACATTGTGTAGTTTCACACACTACAAAGTTTAAAGAGTATGAGAAAAGCGGGAGACAGGCAGACAGGCAGGGAGACAGACAGGTTCTTGGTGCTATGTTGAAACAGTAGGCCCAGGGTGGAGAAAGACAGACTGAAGGCACACAGCAAACCTTTTTGTTACCTTTTTTTTGTTTTCACCTATACACACACTTTTCCACACTTCTATTACACACAGCTCCAGTGGACCTGAACACCACATGTTATAAGTAGGGGGGTGCACAGTGTGCACTCAATGAAAATGTGTTATTTTATATGTTCTTCACAGAAAATTGGAAAAGACCAATGAGTCTCAGGTTGAAAAAATGATTCATTGTGTAATTTTTCTTTCAGTAAACATTAAAAATGGATCCCACAGACCCGAACACCACACAAGGGTTAAACTTCTTGAATCAGATCTTTTTTGTGTTCAAATACACATTTAGATTTGTGAACAGCTATCCACAACAACCGCAATCTGTAAAGCACAAATAGCTAAATGAGAGAGCAGCAGTGTGATTCACATCAACGCGCTATGTAGATATAAAAAATAAGTGAAATCTGTATCGCCATTGTCTACACCACTGCTGTCATCCTTACCTCCAAGTGTTTATTCAAATTGGATAATCGTTGGATGCCGACAGCAGTTGCACCATTGGAAGACAGAGCTTGGACTGTTCCAGCTCTTTTCCCGCGATCCATCAAACACATTTGCTGTGTCATCATCGTGGTCTCTGACTTGTGGTCAGACTCGCTCAGGTGGAACAAATTTAAACTTTAACCTTTTTTTTCAATGCTGATTTGAATGTCATTTTGAAAACAGAGAAGTGTCAAAGATTTTTTTCAGCAAACCTCCTTTCTGAATTTAAAAGTAATCCTCGAAGTAATCATAGTTTCTCAAAAATATCTGTAATCTGTTTACAATATTTCTGCTGGTAACAGAATGGATTACAGTTACCGGTTTCTGTAATCCCTTACATGTAATCTGTTACCAACCCTGGTTACACATAGTACCCTACAACTAGGCATATGCCCCATACTGCTATAAAACGTCAGCTGCATCTCCACTTGTAGACATGACTTCAGATACCCAACAGTCAGGCAAAGGTAAGGACGTCTATAAAGTTACTATTACAAGACACAAGCCTGAACAATTCTTGTTGCATGTTTTTATATAAAAAATGGGTGTTTTCTCCAAATTGACATTCAGAGAGGATGACGAAGATTAAAATGTCAAACTTCAGGAAAGACTGCATTTGCAATTTATATTATACAAATCTTCATTTAATAAGTTTATTGTAACGAGATAATGAATACATGTCATTTGTAAATATTGATGGGTTGTATGTTTAGTCACAATATTGTTTTGAACGTTGGTTTTGGACTGATGCCCAACTGAGCATTCTACTTAATGCTTCGTCAATGAGCACTGATGACGATATAATCATTATAGTGGCTTGGAAATGAAATTACATTCGAAAGGAGGCAAATAATTAGGAAAGTCTTTGATATTTTGATGTCACCAGATTGACTTTTAGCTGCAGTATAAAGCTAGCTATTTAGCTAGCTCAGATTGCAGGGAAGCCACCGGATTTTAACTAGCTAATGACAGTTTTTCCATTTGTCTAAAGTAAAGTTGTTCAAGACATTATGATGTAGTCATTATGCACGTTCCTAAAACCGGACAGATATGGACATAAATATTAAATGCACTTCTGCAAGTCTAATGACCGAGGTAAAAACAATGTCAGGTTGGATATTCAACGGATAGTCACCTGTAGTTTTCCTTACATCCACCAACAGCAGTTAGGGACCGTCAACATAGTGACAAATCACATTTTAAAAATGTCATTATCTCTTTAACCATTACTCCAAAAACGTGAAAAACTGGTTATAGCTAACCCGATGGCACAGACACACATTTTTTTTTTTGTCGATTTACATCTTGCACTATTTTAAATGATTAATTTGCACTTTTGAATTTCAATAGCTCATTGGTCATGTGACCTACTAACTTAAAACAAGGTTCAGAATGTCCACTGACTACCTTTCTATATTGCACACCCTTTAGTTTGTCCATTTTCATCTCACACGTTTTTCCATAAATGTTTCCAAATAAAACATTTCAATAGCTCCTTGGTCATGTGACCTAATGACTTCAAACAAGGTTCAGACTAGCTGACTAGCCTTCTACAACGCACGCACACCCTTTAGTTTTTCAAATTTCATCTCACAAGATTTTACATACATTTTTCCATATTTAAAATTTCAATAGCTCCTTGGTCATGTGACCTACTGACTTCAAACAAGGTTCAGAATGTCCACTTAGTGGGCCTACACATTGCACACCCTTTAGTTTGTCCATTTTCATCTCACACGTTTTTCCATAAAATTTCCAAATTTAAAATTTCAATAGCTCCTTGGTCATGTCACCTAATGACTTCAAACTGGGTTCAGAATGTCCACTGACTACCTTTCTATATTGCACACCCTTTAGTTTGTCCATTTTCATCTCACACATTTTTACATGAATTTTTCCAAATGTAAAACGTCAATAGGTCATGTGACCTACTGACTTCAAACTGGGTTCAGATTGTCCACTGACTACCTTTCTATATTGCACACCCTGTAGTTTGTCCATTTTCATCTCACACATTTTTACATGAATTTTTCCAAATGTCAATAGCTCCTTGGTGATGTGACCTACTGACTTCAAACAAGGTTCAGAATGTCCACTGACTACCCTTCTATATTGCACACCCTGTAGTTTGTCCATTTTCATCTCACACATTTTTACATGAATTTTTCCAAATGTCAATAGCTCCTTGGTGATGTGACCTACTGACTTCAAACAAGGTTCAGAATGTCCACTGACTACCCTTCTATATTGCACACTCTAGTTTGTGTAGTGTAAAATCACGCGGTGTAACATACATTTTTCATAGTTTTAAATTTCAACAGCTCCTTGGTCATGTCAATTACACACCTAAGAAGCGTGCAGTGGATATACACCCATATTGCATAACCTCTAGTCATGTAGCTTCTATATTGTTGTACATTAATATTAGTTTGGGGGTTCAGTCCAGTGTTTACCCTTTTCTTTAATATTTATCTATAATAATTGGTAGTTCTAAGTACTTATTTCCCTGTTTTTTTATTTTGCCACAGTATTTAACAGCGGTACACAATAGGAGAGAGACAGATAATATCTCCTTTCGTCGTTAATATCAACCATAAAGAAAAATGGCAAAGTATGAAAGTCATGTTATTAATTGTCCAAAGCAGGGATGGAGAGTGAGCTAGTGAGGTAGGCTGCAGTGGGTTTGCTAGTCAATACATATATTGAACATGTAACCACAGTAGTGGTGGCCAGTAAATCAATGAATACAAATTTAACATTGACAATTTAACAGAAATTGTAAACCTTTAATCTTTTCCAACATGTCAACAGACACTTTACTTCAAATAAGTACAAAACATTTCACAGTGTTAACTTTCTCTTTAACCCTGGATGATGTACACATCAGAGCCTCTTCAGTGTGGATGGGGAATAGCATACATTAACCCTGGTTGATGTACACGTCAGAGCCTCTTCAGTGTGGATGGGGTATAGCATACATTAACCCTGGATGATGTACACGTCAGAGCCTCTTCAGTGTGGATGGGGTATAGCATACATTAACCCTGGATGATGTACACGTCAGAGCCTCTTCAGTGTGGATGGGGTATAGCATACATTAACCCTGGTTGATGTACACGTCAGAGCCTCTTCAGTGTGGATGGGGTATAGCATACATTAACCCTGGATGATGTACACGTCAGAGCCTCTTCAGTGTGGATGGGGTATAGCATACATTAACCCTGGATGATGTACACGTCAGAGCCTCTTCAGTGTGGATGGGGTATAGCATACATTAACCCTGGATGATGTACACGTCAGAGCCTCTTCAGTGTGGATGGGGAATAGCATACATTAACCCTGGTTGATGTACACGTCAGAGCCTCTTCAGTGTGGATGGGGTATAGCATACATTAACCCTGGATGATGTACACGTCAGAGCCTCTTCAGTGTGGATGGGGAATAGCATACATTAACCCTGGTTGATGTACACATCAGAGCCTCTTCAGTGTGGATGGGTTATAGCATACATTAACCCTGGTTGATGTACATGTCAGAGCCTCTTCAGTGTGGATGGGGTATAGCATACATTAACCCTGGTTGATGTACATGTCAGAGCCTCTTCAGTGTGGATGGGGAATAGCATACATTAACCCTGTTTGATGTACATGTCAGAGACTCTTCAGTGTGGATGGAGAATAGCATACATTAACCCTGGTTGATGTACATGTCAGAGCCTCTTCAGTGTGGATGGGGTATAGCATACATTAACCCTGGTTGATGTACATATCAGAGCCTCTTCAGTGTGGATGGGGTATAGCATACATTAACCCTGGTTGATGTACATATCAGAGCCTCTTCAGTGTGGATGGGGTATAGCATACATTAACCCTGGTCGATGTACACATCAGAGCCTCTTCAGTGTGGATGGGGTATAGCATACATTAACCCTGGTTGATGTACACATCAGAGCCTCTTCAGTGTGGATGGGGAATAGCATACATTAACCCTGGTTGATGTACACATCAGAGCCTCTTCAGTGTGGATGGGGAATAGCATACATTAACCCTGGTTGATGTACACATCAGAGCCTCTTCAGTGTGGATGGGTTATAGCATACATTAACCCTGGTTGATGTACACATCAGAGCCTCTTCAGTGTGGATGGGGAATAGCATACATTAACCCTGGTTGATGTACACATCAGAGCCTCTTCAGTGTGGATGGGGAATAGCATACATTAACCCTGGTTGATGTACACATCAGAGCCTCTTCAGTGTGGATGGGGTATAGCATACATTAACCCTGGTTGATGTACATGTCAGAGCCTCTTCAGTGTGGATGGGGTATAGCATACATTAACCCTGGTTGATGTACATGTCAGAGCCTCTTCAGTGTGGATGGGGTATAGCATACATTAACCCTGGTTGATGTACATGTCAGAGCCTCTTCAGTGTGGATGGGGAATAGCATACATTTTCAACAACAAAGACTGCACTTCCAGTTTGTGTTCTTTACTCTGTTGAACTCTTTTGTCTTCATTCCTAGTTACAGCACATGGAACCACCTTTGGCATGCAAAACATTCAATCTAAACAAAACAAAGTGTAACACATTATAAATAATATCAATATCAATGCAGAATGACGAATTAGCCATCCATTGTGTTATATCATAAATTGTCTTTCATGCCGTCACTGTTGTCAAAAGATTATAAAGATGTTAAATAAAGTTACTAACCCAGTCAGTCTTTGGGCCACATCCAGGTTCTTTATCAGTGGCACACATGAGGCAGTTGTTGGCTTTGTTGAACTCTGAAATCATAGGCATGAACTGAACATATGGCTGTCCCACACAACTACATAAAAATAATTTACATTTACTTTGAATTAAATGTCATAACATACCATACGTTTTTAGTATATCCTCAGCCATTTCTTTTCGCAGTTGCTCCATGTGTTTTTGTGAAGGTTCTATATCAATTTGGGAGGGGATGTTGGGGAAGTTCTGTGCAATAAAATATAGTTTTTGACCTAATTGTCACATAAACAGCTAACCATTCATTATTGAAAATATAACCATCAAACCTCCATTAGAAAGACCCCACAGCTGAAGGTGTCCTGCTGCATGGTGGGAGTTATTTCTCCTGCTTTCCACTTTGTTCACCCAGTCGTCTTTTCCATGGCAGGATCTTCTCATTTTGAAGTATTCTCTTTTTTTATGTGAACATGGAATTCTGATTAGTTACGGGCAAATGAATACACAGGCCAAATTTGCATGCTGTTTTCCTTCTCACTATAATCTATTAGAGGTCATTTACTTTATGCCCCATGCTACACACAGCCTAAATTATAGGCACTGAACCATTTACAGGACATGAATAAAAGTAGCATATAGGACCCAACCCTATCACAGAGTGAATAAATGTAGAGCGTTTGTAGACTTTAAGAAATAACTATTAAGTGACAGTTTCATCAGTAGGTGCTTAAATAAAGTCATATCACAGATGACAGTGCCAACCAAATTTATGACAAGACACAATGAATTGTAATCACCAAAGTGTGTTAAAGTGTGTTTGTCAAAATAATATCTGAAAATGGCAGTTGTTGAACGTAATACTTCTATTTGCAATAGCAATTTATGATATATGCAGTTGTGGAATATTACATGTACCAACACTACATGTAGAACGGACATAAGACATTCCCACATACAGTAAACACATACAAAGAGGCATTTTTCAGCTATAATTTTTACCACTCAGAATCCAGAATGGATATGACAATGTGGCAGCACAGGATGTAATACACCCTTACAACAATCTACTTTTTGATCTCCTTCACTTCTTATCTGGTAAACTGCTACTGTGTGTCAAGAAAAGAGCCCCAATTAAGGGTTAGTGTACTCCAGTAAAAAAGGTCTGGTTTAGATAAAAAACTATTGCCCTTTGTCCCCGTTCAGAGGGGCATGAGAGACTAGTCAGTGGTAGAATTGAGTTGGCACTGTATTGGCCCAAACACCCACAGACCCACAAGGTTGAGGTTACTCATGTACAGTAATTAGTCATTTTGCATTGATGCATTGTGTCTTCTAACTGTCCAAGAATAGGATTCAAAGTGTTAGGAAATATAAATTCCCATAAATACAAAGGAGGATGTCTCTCCTCATACCTCTGGCACTTTAGTCAGACTGCCAGACTGTGCACCACAGAGCCAATCAGGAGAGAATACATACAGGTCAACAATGCCAACTGAAAGTCAAGGGGTGTGTCTTTGCCTTTTGGATGACTCTCTCTTTACAGAAAGCCGCTGTGGTTCAAGTCAAGAGCTACTCTTCCCCTTTCAGTCTGCTTTGCACATGTCTGAATGTGACAGAGCCAGCAGCCAAGAGAATGTTTCACAGTATGTCATAAAAAAATATTACACTTATGAATGTATGTAAAATGCAAATATGTATTAGATCCAGTACAATGGAATAACTAAGACCTGAATTTGAATGCAGCGTGTTCCGATTCCTCCTCTTTCTGTCCAGCAGGGTCAACCAAAAACACTTGGCCTGATGGTTCATGCAGATACTGGGGAAGCAATATAGAAATGTATTGACCCCTTAAACGATTGTACTATTAAATGACCCATATCACAACCCTCATACCCCTTCACAAAAATGTACCTAAATCAATTTTGGATAAAGGACTTACAATGTTGTCTTTACAATAAGGGCTGTGAGAGGCAGACTGGACTCTTGAGACAAAGAGCTGGGTGCCAAATGCAAAACATGGAACAATACAAATCAAGAGAAGCGTCTGACATGGAAACACAAACAATACTCCCTTATGACAAAAGAGTATAAACGGTAAGTCATCAATGGAGTAATGAAGTCCAGGTCAGTGTTGCCAACTACTTTTCAGGGTAAGTTGCTAGAGGCAGGTTGATTTGTTGCTAAAAGTTGCTTAATGACATTGTGATGTCATTGCGTGATAACGTAAAACTGCGTCATTATGTGGAATACACAATAAAGTTACTCAAATTGACTGGCCATCTCTGAAAAAAATATGATTTGACATTTGTTCAGGTATGGACTCCCACTCTTTTCTGTACTTCTGGCTGTACAATTTTGATTGAGACATGTTGATTGATGTTGTAAGTTCTGTTCAAGATCAAACATTCATGACCAACTATAATCATTGGGTTTGGCTCGTCGAACCCGTACTACTGCTGCTGTTGTCAGCCAACAATGACTTGTAATTTGCTGAAATTGCTGTTGGCCGGCTGCTGCCAGTGCACGAGCTGAGCGCCTGCTGCGGACGTCACTCACAATGCACTTTTGCATCTAGGCACGTGTGTTGTGACTGAGTGTGTGACCGAGAAAATCGTTTTGTGTCATTTAGAGGCAAAGTGCATGCACTTTAGCATTTGAGTCACTTTTCAAAAGTTGCTAAAAGTTCAAAATAAATTTTTAAAAGTAGCTAAATTTGTTGCTAGGTGCTGTTTGAAAAGAAGTTGCCAGGGTAGTCTGAAAAGTTGCTAAATCTAGCAACAAAATTGCTAAGTTGTCATCACTGGTCCAGGTGTGACTGATGATGAGACACAGGTGTGCGTAATGACGGTTGCCAGGTGTGCGTAAAGATGGGTTGCCAGGACCAGTGGTTAGTAGACCAGCGATGTTGAGCGCCGGAACGGGTCAGCGGGAGTAGATGTGACAGGTGACACCAACAACAGACAACATTTGAGCACGTTACTGTTGCACATTAACCTTTAATAGTTCAAAGACATGAAAGACTAAATGCATAATACTTGATTACAAATATGAAAACAACTGGTTTGAATAAGTATATACAGTCCTTTGAATACTGTATGATGAACATATTTTACTACAGACATTTTTTTTTCAGAAATACACTATTATAAATTCTTATACAGTAGATGTGTATATACTGAACAAAATGATGAATGCAACATGTCCAGTGTTGGTCCCTTGAGCTGAAATAAAACATCCCAGACATTTTCCATAAGCACAAAAATCGTATTTTTCTCATATGTTGTGCACACATTTGTTTACATCCCTGTTAGTGAGCATTTCTGTTTTGCCAATATAATCCATCCACTGAACAGGTCACAGATGCACCTTGTGCTGGGGACAATAAAGGCCACTAAAATATGGAATTTTGTCAAACAACACAATGCCACAGATGTCTCAAGTTTTGAGGAGGGTGCAATTGGCATGCTGACTGCAGGAATGTCCACCAGAGCTGTTGCCAGAGAATTGAATGTACATTTTTGGGATCTTTTATTTCAGCTCATTAAACATGGGATCAGCACTTTACATGTTGCATTTGTATTTTTGTTACGTGTAATTATGAAATGAATATGAACTATTTGTGTTTCATCATTCATAATGCTCCCGATAAGAGGTTTAACATTCTGGACCCCAAAGTGAGCCATACCCAGGTTGGCCTTTATGGTCGTCACTGAGAGTCACAAGCAAAACCTATGTTCATGCTGTTAGTAGTAATGCTAAAGGACATTTCTGAACATCCTGTCGTGTAAATGGTGAGAGGAGATAAGAGTTAATGTCTACTGCTCTTTGACTGCCCTCCAGTGTTACCAGGTAGTATGTCTCTCAAGGTCTTTTTCCATCAAGGCCAACTTTCACCCTCTGTCTGTGCTTCAAGAATACCTTTCAAGTTTTTTCATGGTTTAATTCCAAGGTCTAGTGGCTGGAATAATATGATTCATCCTGTTAATTTGCCACGGTAAATGTCCATGGTCAGTTTTAATGACACTTGCATTCTACAGTCTACAATATAGAAAACTTAAAATATATGTAGAAGTCAGTGGAGAGCGGCAGTCATAGTCAGCTGTTACAGACCATATAAAACATTAGTTGACTATCAGCTGTACGGTTCTGTCTCTCATTGTAAGTACAGTTGTTATTTAAGAGAGAGTTGGCTATTGCAGATATAAGCCTATGGACTGTTTAAAGAGAGTGACATCATCAGTGTGCATCCTGTGATTTTCTTCAATGTCATTGGAAACAATTTCTTCCTCTATTTTTACTACAAAACAGAACCATTTTCACATATGTTGATGTTGGGTTGGTGCTGAAAAGGAATATGACATTGAAAAATGTTGCAATTTCCCTTTGTCACAGTCATTTTTTTCTGTGGTAAAATAACAAAGACCTAAGACTCTATTTTACTTCTGTGACATGGTGAGCTTGGACCCAGGAGCAGAGAAGTGACCAAACGAGGAATCAGTGGTTAAGGATCAACATAATACTTTACTGAGAAACAGTAAACAAAGGATCACAGTAACACTGGGAAAAAAACTCTTCCAGCTTCTGCAAACACCAACAGAAAACACAGCTATCTTAACAGGGAAATCATAATGAGTAAATAGGACACACTAGAGTGTCGTTGTCACCAGGACGGTCTCTGCCGCCCTCTGGTGACAGGTGGAACCATGACAACATCATTAGAATGCATTAAATGGATTATGAACTGCCTATACTATGCCAGTCCCTCAGTAATGGCACAGTCCACGAAATTGTTATTGTACACATAAGAACATTTACAGATGACTGAACCTTTCAAACAACATGCACCATGTAAAATCAGTCTTCAGAGGGAACGACCTTGTTAAATTTCTCAATTATTCTATTCTGCTTACTACTTGAACAACCTTGATAGTCATATCACAGTGGCTCTTACTACTACACCCACTATTGCTGGAAAAAAATCATGTTTTTTTTAAAAGATGTTTGCATATTGCAAACGGCTGTCTTACAAAGCCTACAGAAAACAACTTGTTTGCTTAAATATTTATGTTGACTAAACTTTGATGAATAAACCATTGTAAATGTGTATAAATGTTGCTTTACTTCTTTCATATCAATTGTTTAAAATTGTAATGCTTATAAGCATGTAGCTATTCCCCAGGTTGTTGCTGTAAATGAGAATGTGTTCTCAGTTAAAAAAAACTAACAATCAGTACTATGAAAGTACTTCATTTTGTATAGACTAGAATGTTTTTTTACAAGATGCCTTCCTGTTATTTTTTAATTGATTGTGAGTTAAATACTTGACTTACTGTGTATTGGGTTTGCACAAAAAGGCATTTTGCACTGGAAATGATTAAAAGTATGGCGTAAAAAGTGTAAAAACTAAAATCAAGTGTAAAAAATGAGAATAAAAAAGACGTTCATGTTTGATCAAAAAAAGTGGGAAAATGGAAAAGCAATGTTTTAAAGGCATCACGTAGCCGACATGTTATTCACCAGTGTCAGATTGTTCCAGAAAGGCAACAATGAAACCTTCAAACTATTAGTTATATGAAGACATACCAGGAGTGGTTAGCTACAGAGTACATTCATAATTCAGTCCTGTTTGGAGATGGAAGTCTGTTTTCAGTGTGTATGTGCTTTAGATGTACATTTTGAGTCGGAAGTTTACATACACTTAGGTTGGAGTCATTAAAACTTGTATTCCAGACGCACTGAGTTTGAAGGTAGGCCTTGAAATACATCCACAGGTACACCTCCAATTGACTCAAATGATGTGTATTAGCCTATCAGAAGCTTCTAAAGCCATTACATCATTTTCTGGAATTTTCCAAGCTGTTGTTTGGCACAGTCAACTTAGTCTATGTAAACCTCTGACCCACTGGAATTGTGATACAGTGAAATAATCTGTCTGTAAACAATTGTTGGAAAAATGACTAGTGTCATGCACACAGTAGATGTCCTTCTACTATCTTGCCAAAACTATAGTTTGTTAACAAGACATTTGCGTAGTGGTTGAAAAACGAGTTTTAATGACTCCAACCTAAGTGTATGTAAACTTCCGACTTCAACTGTATGTGTTATTTCATTGTTTTAATGTCTTCACTATTATTCCACATTGTATAAATAGTACAAATAAAGAAGAACCCTTGAATGAGTAGGTGTGTGCAACCTTTTGACTGGTAGTGTACATGACTGAGTATGATCCCTGAGATGACTAATAAAAAAAAGTATGGACACAATTCAGAATAACACAACGCAACAATACTTTGGAGTAGAAAAAGATCTATGTTTATTTTGAATTGAATAAGAACATATGCCAACTTGCACAATACTCATAGTACATTGTATTCTGTTTAAATCCTTTGGTCATTTCAAACCGCATTTGTTAGATCCTGTTATTAATCAGTAGCAAACTAATCAAGACAAAAGCAAGTTGACTAATAACCAATATGTCTACTAATAATTGATATTGAAAACATGTTAGTATAACAATTATCTGAGCAATTTGTTCAGAGTTCCTTGGATGATTATACCCACAACTCAATACTGTAACTTGTTACCTATATCTCCCCACACAATGCAGTATATTACACAGTGTATATATGTGTAACTGCAGTACTACTCTTAACATTCAGTAATGTGAATATAAGCAGGACAGGAGGACTCTAGTGACAGTGAGAAGACACTCGGTGGACACTGGCTGAACAACATACTATTTAAGACATGTCAGAATGTTAATCAGTTAAAGTTTGAGTGACAGCTAACCCAACAACATATACTGTTTTGTAACACACCATTTCTGTATGCTGTACTCTTGGTTTTATAAGGCTGATTGTTCCTGTTGAGGCTGACTGACTGGTTGTGTCTGAAATGACACTCTATTCCCTATATTTTGCACTACTTTTGAACAGAGCCAAATGGGAAGGTCCCTGCTGTTTGGAGACGCAATGGAGGTACAGTGTTTTTACTGGTATTTCCAGCAATATCCACCAGTGTTGCTGCAGGTAGGAAATGTTCTGCAATTGAAACAAGCTGTCTCTAATCAACCAATCAATGTCTGGTTGTGTGTGTTTGACCAGGGGATCACATGAGGCTATTATGTTCATGTTGATTAAGTTGGTCAGGATCTTGTTGCCTGTTTACAGCAATCCGTGGTTTATTGTTTTTTTGGTTGATTAAACAATTTTATCCAAAATGTGTGTGAACAGAAACAATATATTCTGATAATATGACATACGTAAGTGCAGCTTAATTCACATGATTTTACATTTCAACTTCCTGCCCGTTACCAGCACCATTCCTACCTTTACGGGTGGTGAAAAAAACTTCTACTCAAAACACAGAGATTTGAAGAAGACCATTAATACACAATATTCCCACCTCTTCTTCAGAAATGTTACTTCCCCTTTAGGTCTATCCTTCCTGTTATGCTGCCATCTCTTTGAGTGTGATTTAGAAGCCTAAGTCACATGATTTGATAGAAAATGGGTCTTTGCATTAGAACTCCCTGCCCTTTAGACACTTATGTGTTGACTTCAAAGTGTCAGTAATGCATCAAGTTTAAGTTCATGCAACATGAGGGGATAAATTGACTGTGGTGCATAGTGGATAATGAGGCGTTCTTTCAATTATGAGAACCATGGTTCTGTGAGGTCATAAGAACAACACAATACAGAATTATCACATGGATGATGTAATTAATGACATTATGTCCAAAAGGGAAATGCTTGATGGCTGAAATGTGTCCATTGTGAGTGTTAATAATACATCTAAGTAATACTTCATTAGTGAGTGTTAATAATACATATAAGTAATACTTCATTAGTGAGTGTTAATAATACATATAAGTAATACTTCATTAGTGAGTGTTAACAATACATCTAAGTAATACTTTATTAGTGAGTGTTAATAATACATATAAGTAATACTTTATTAGTGAGTGCCTCCCATCTTTTGCAGGTGTCTGTTACTCCTAATAAAATCTACCTCAATACAACAACCTTTTCTTGTGATCAGTAAAACATAATAACAAAAACAGCTAAATATGTGTTCATCAACCCCCTGAGTATCATTTTTAATGTAGGCTACAATAACATATGTTGTGTTGACTCTGTGTATATAGAGGAAGCTTTCAATATCAAGTAATGAAGTCAAACAACTTGTAGAAGGTACAGCACTGTTATCTACGGACTCTCATTGAGTACTGCATGCTCCAGCTCCCACTGCAGCTCCCACTGCTGCACCAACTGACATACCAACTGGGCCTCCAAATGTTCCCAAAGCCGCTCCGATTGTAGCACCTGTTCCCATTTTGCTAAATTTCTCAGCATTCTTTCTAGCTTTTCTTTCCTGTTTTATCCCCAGCTTCTCTACTTCTTCTCTTAGACACACTCCTTCAAACGTTGCCTTCAGTTCTTCCCTCTCTTTGTGTATCTTCTCTTCATTCTCTCTCAAGATCCTGTTCTTCTCTTCTTCAATCACTCTCTCAGCCTCCTGGAACATCTCAGTGGTGTAGTGGTTTCCTCCGTTCATCGTCACCATCTTGTTTATCTTCTCAAGGAGCTCAGGGACCTGGGAGGGATTCTGATCTTTGTTTTTGAAGACATGATATCCCCCATTACATTTGGTAATGAAACTTTCCAGTTTGGGATTTCCATGCAGGAAGTCTTCAATTGTTACATCATCAAGAAGGTCTCCATGTGTGAAGACAACCATGGTGTATTTCGATGCTTCATCACCAAATAATGTCTGGATCATCTTCACAATTTCCTGCTGCTCTTCAGTGAATCCTCCCAGCTTGAGAACAACCAGGAACACATGGGGACCAGGAGCGGAGAATAGCAGGCACTGTGAGATCTCTTTCAGTGCTTCCTCCTGTGTTAACTTGGTGTCAAACAAGCCTGGTGTGTCGATGACAGCTACATGTTGCCCTCCCACATTTCCTCTTTTCTTTTTACTTGAGGATGTCACAGAAATAGAGGACATTTTGGATTCAAACGCTTTTCTCCCCAGGATGGCGTTTCCTGTTGCGCTCTTCCCAGAACCAATCTTTCCAACCAGAACAATCCGGACCTCTTTATTTTGTTCTGTTGGATAAGAAAGACATGTTGTTACTGTAGAAAGAAGTCTGATGTTCTTTCTGTTTGGTCATCATACAGAATAGCTACTGATATGATCAGTCTCACATTACTTATTAAACATTGATGGTTTATAGAATATGAACTGTTAGCAAATTAACAAGGACATTATCTATAAATTAAGTTTCAAGCCTACATTCATTTTTAATCAAATGTATTAATAATGTAATAAAACATTATTTTGTGAAAACACATTAAACAAATAAACCGATTATTGTAGACTAAGTACTCACCAGTCATGTTTGGGTTTTGGAGTGCTGCCAATCTTTTCCAAGGAACAGTCTTTCCAACCAGAGAAATCAGGGTCTCTGTTGGATGAAAAAGGAAATGTTGTTTCTGTAGAGAGAAGTGTGAAGTCTCTCATAGCTTCTTAGACTAATATTTTTTTGTCTATAAAATACAAACTCTAAGCAAATAAACAATGATGTTATCTACAGGTAACTGCCAAAATCAAGGAAACACCATTGACGGAACTGTCATTGTCCGTTCCTTGCCTACATACATAGTTTCTACATTTGGCCGAATATGGCAGTAGTCTTTCTGCCTTGGGTTGAGCATCAGTTGAAAAACTGAAATAGCACCAATATTGTGTGGGACACATACAAATAAGATAGTCTAAAGACTCTCAAGTTTGGGAGACAACCAACTTCCATGGAAGTTCTCTGACTTTCTCAGAAACCCTAACAACAAACTGGAGCTTTTCAAAATGTCTGTGGTTTCAAATGGCTCTCTGACATCAATGCTGGAATGAGACCAGGAAGAGGCACACACAAGAGCGTGGTGTAAAGTACGTAAAAAATACTTTAAATTACTACTTAAGTAGTTTTTTGGGGTATCTGTACTTTACTATTTATATTTTTGATAACTTGTACTTTTAATTCACTACATTTCTAAAGAAAATAATTTACTTTTTACTCCATGCATTTTCCCTGACACCCAAAAGTACTCGTTACAATTTTAATGCTTAGCAGGACAGGAAAATGGTCTAATGCACACACTTATCAAGAGAACATCCCTGGTCATCCCTACTGCCTCTGATCTGGCGGACTCACTAAACACACATGCTTCGTTTGTAAATTATGTCTGAGTGTTGGAGATAGCCCCTGGCTAAAAAAACAAGAATATGGCGCCAACGGGTTTGCTTAACATAAGGAATCTCAAATTATTTGCAATTGTATTTTTACTTTTGATACTAAAGTATAATTAAAACCAAAAACTTTTAGACTTTTACTCAAGTAATATTTTACTGGGGGACTTTCACTTTTACTTGAGTCATTTTTTATTAAGGTGTCTTTACTTTTACTCAAGTATGACAATTGGATACATTTTCCACCACTGTTCATCTAAGACGCCTTTCAAAAGGGTGCACAGACCATTAGATTTTCAACAGTGGATACAGACATCAATGTCCTCCTTGCTGTTTGCCTGCACTTGCTTATACTTAGAGCTAACTGTTAATGATATAAGAACAAACATTGTGAATTTACTGAACATTTTCTGAATTTACTGGATGTTTTCTCAGGTGAGCCAGATTCAGCCGCTTGCCAATTGAAAAAGTTGGCAGTTTACAGTCCATTGTTCGGATGGAATCATTTTGGACGAACGTTTGAAGGAAACCTACTTTTTCAAGTGATTTGTTTGACGATCAGAGGAAAACAACATCATGACTGGTTGTGTTCATGCCACAATACGATGAAAACAATTTTAAACACATAGGAGGTCCCGTGGGAAAAAAACGTGCCAACCTATGGAAATCAAATGCCTGTCCAACTGATTAGTTCTAATGCCGGCCCTGCACTGCATTATGACACGTTTGTATCTGATTTATAACAGGTGTGTTATTCCCCTAGGCCTCGGACACTGGCACGAGGCAGTTTATTTGCCCCCGCCCTATAAAAAAAAATCTAATCATGAAATTTAAAAAATAATAATTAATTTTAAACAGTAACATGCCAAACATAAACAGAACAGCCAGAGGGATTCCACGAAGAAATAAGATAAATATATATATAATTACAGATATTACAGATATATAATTACAAATACAAACATGTAGCACATTTTTTGGGGGGACATTTTGTTTTGTATACATTTTATTGACTCTAAATAGTTATCCAAATAAGTTTTTTTTTAAATAAGAAAAGGGCCTTTTTCTTCATAATTCTGTTTTGTGTTTGAAAAATTGTCCTAATAAAATAAAGAGATTTATGACATACTCACGTTCAATTGTGGAATCAGTGTAGTACAATAATATGTCTAACTTCAATGGTTGTATGCATTTTGTTGCCAAGAAATAGTTTTACATCAGTCCAGAACACTTCACTATATAAACAATGACAGAATAAGTGTTCAATCGATTCAGTTTCTAGTTCACAAAAATTGCATTCACTGGTAACATCAGGTATATATTTAGAAATCAAGCTATTACACGGATAGAATCTATGGATCATCTTAAAGGAGATCTCCTTTACTTTATTGGTCACCATAAATGTGTGTGCAGTGAGCCAAGCACGGCGGCAGTTTACATCAAATGATGAAGCCCAACAAAATATCGCAGAGGGAATAGACTTCCTGTAGAAAATATCCCTTAATAAACGATTGTTGAATTTCTTATCTAGTAAACCTATGCTATTCACCTTGATATCGCTTACAATATGAGATATTCCAAAATATGCATTATTCTGAAGTAAAGATTTTATCCCACTTTTATAAACGCGTCATATTCCTTGCTTGAAACCTTAAAGTTGTATCTTTCCATAAATGATCTTCGCGTAAATAGATTCCCACTCATACTAATTGGCTGACAAGGACAATGTTTTTCGACAACCAGTTACGGTAAAATAGCATCTTGTTTCTATGTAATATCGACCCATTATTACATATAAAACATTTATGAGGTGAAAAGTTGTGTTTATACAACAAATCCCAGCACATTAAAGCCTGCTGGTGAAAAGCCGCCAATTTCACAGGAAGTTTACCCACAATATATGGACATTGTAGTAAAATATGAAGCCTTCCTAGCTTCTGAAAAACAAAATGAGGTATAATATTCCAGAAACTTTGAGGATTTTTTATGTACCTTTTAAGCCAGTTGATTTTTGATATCGGATTGAAGAGAGTGGAGTCTAAGACATTTAGACCGCCATCACAAACCCTGTTGGTGATAACATCTCTTATTATCTGATGTGGCTTGTTTTTCAATATGAAGTTGTACAATAGCCTATCTAAGGTACAGCAAGTGGATTTGGGAATGTCAATAGATGAAAAAAGATAGGATGCACAAGATAGCCACTCGGCTTTGGATAAAGGCACTCTTCCTTGAAGACTCATGTGTATTTCACTGATCCTCCCTAAAGCCAAAACCTCATTTGGCCGCGTTTCCTTCCAGTTCTCTGCTGCCTGCGAGTGGAACGAATTGCAAAAATCTCTGAAGTTGGAGACTTTTATCTCCCTCACCAACTTTAAACATCTGCTATCTGAGCAGCTAACTGATCGCTGCAGCTGTACATAGTCCATCGGTATATAGCCCACCCAATTTACCTACCTCATCCCCATACTGTTTTTTATTTACTTTTCTGCTCTTTTGCACACCAGCATCTCTATCTGCACATGTTCATCTGATCATTTATCACTCCAGTGTTAATCTGCTACATTGTAATTATTCACCCTTATGGCCTATTTATTGCCTACCTCCTCATGCCTTTTGCACACAATGTATATACAGTAGATTCTTTTTTTTCTACTATGTTATTGACTTGTTTATTGTTTATTGTTTATTCCATGTGTAACTCTGTGTTGTTGTCTGTTCACACTGCTATGCTTTATCTTGGCCAGGTCGCAGTTGCAAATGAGAAGTTGTTCTCAACTAGCCTACCTGGTTAAATAAAGGTGAAATAAAAAATAAATAAAATAAACTCAAATCCCTCCCTAACCATGAGGATATTTGTGTTGTTGACAGATTCAGTTACAGGGTTCAAATTAAGAACATTCACAGCCTTGAGGTTTTTGGTAATCTTTATACCGAGGTAGGTTACAGTATCTTTTTCAGAGATGATACAATCTGCTGGATTGACAGCTCCTTTCAGAACAAACACCTCACATTTGGAAAGATTTAATACCAAATCTGAAATTTTGGAGAACTGCTTCACAATATCCAAAGCTAATCTAAAATCCAGTAAACATAAATTAGATTCTTAATCCCATTTTTTAAATAATCATGCAATAACAATGAGTTATTTAATTTCCAATAACCACCAGAGTATTTCTTACCATCATGACTGCACATTCTAACAGTCAGCCATAAGACTTTATGATCCGTCAGGACTGCAGGCAGTATTTTGACCTCTACTGTGTTGGGCTCAAGACTAGAGGTTATCACCCACAAGTCAATTCTTCATTGTAGTGAACGATCTCTATTACTCCATGTGTACTGTTTCTCTCCAGGGTTATTAACTCTCCATTTGTCAATTAAGTCCAGGCTTTGGCAGAAATTCACCAACTTGTTCATACCAATGTTAGGCCTATGGGGCAATCTATCAATATCATCAGAATAAACCATATTAAAATCTCCACCAACTATAATCTGACTGGATGGATATTTTCTCAGAAGACTTTTCAGAATTTCCTCAATTTCCTCTAGAAGTAAGTTATTTGGAGGACTAGAACAGTATCCATATACATTACACAACACAAATAATCTGTCCATTACATGTCCATCCGTGTCCATTTGAGTAAACACACATTTCCCTTTGAAATTGTGTGCATAAATTGCAACCTCAGTTGAATGATTAGTCCCGTGGGCCAAAGAATGACACGGCCCCATTGATTTATCCAATAGTTATAGTCCTCTTTGCATGAATGTGTTTCTTGAACGAATACAAGATCTGCGTTGTAGTCCTTACAAAACAAAAAAAATAACTTTTCTCTTCAACAGGTTTCGTATCCCCCTGGCATTGATTGACATAAACTTCAAGTCCATATAGAACAGAAGGAAAAATACTATGCAAACTCAACTATACCCTCTCTATAAAAAGTTGCTTCATGTATATGTATTAACAGAAGTCTTAACTTGTAAACCATAACACCACAATTCAAAACTAGAACGCTCAGTTTGCTGATTTTTTATGTGTTTTCGCGTATCATTTTCACCAGACCATCGTCTCTTTCGTTTATCTTTGCAGAGACAGCATCGATTATGTTGACCTGGAGTTCGCGCAAAGACAATTATTTCTGTGTCTTTTTGGGTGCGGGACTATTGACTGGATTTTCAGAATCAGCCGAGTGTCCAGATTCCTCCATGTCTTCTCCTGAGGAGTCAGGTGGCGGTTTTTCTCCGATGTTTGAGTGGTCAGCTAGCAACTGCCTTCTCCTCCCTTTGCTTTTTCGCAAATGTTTTCTTCAAAATGTCCAAGTTTCAGATCAAATTAGCGGTCAACTAAGCGTTGTTCTTTATTGTGTTTACTATAAGCCAATATTTGTTGCATTGAAGTAAATTTGAGAGGGATAAAAATGAAGGTTACTCAGAGCAAGTTTCTCGTCTGCACTCGCCGCTATCTTCCTGGATCTCGTAATTGAATTATCAGGCCAACCTCACATTCAATTCGCGCATAAATGTACAAAATGTATTTCAGAAGATTGCGTGCGTTTTTGTGCATTTTTGTGTGGTTCAAATCGTTCGAAAATACACGAATTTATGTGCTACTTAATTCGTGCGAAAAGACACGAATTTAACCAGTAGGCGACACCAGCCCAACCTCACCTTCCATGAATTATAGACTACTGACCACCGTCCATGGTTCTTACATTTCAACATGCCTATCAAATCGACGAAGGCTTTCGGTGGTGCCAGGTTTTAGCTTTGCTTTAGCTAATAGATTAATTTTTAGGCTTATTTGGTTGTCATTTTCTCATGTTAAGCCTAACATTTCACAAAGCTAAACACGGTATAACAATGCTGCCATTGTTAGACTGCTGACAATAATGTAATTACTTATTCAGTAATTAAAGTTGGGAATTCAAACATCGCAGATTATTAAATAAATGTTCAATGCAACAGCATACTAATCAGCTAATCTATTGTTTATTTTGTTGAGTATACAACTCTCTGCATAGGCCACCTGAACCTTCATGACATCACCCTCTCTTCCAGTTTGTATAGAAAGTTGTGAGTAAAACCAGTCTATTAGAGACAAATAATACACCCTCAAAACACTAGCTTACTGGGAATTGTTTCATTATGCAGTGCAACATCTATAACTCTATTCCATATTTAGCTGCTATTTATAAACATTTTATAACAATAACACATCAAACAGCCTAACACTGAGGTATAAAGTAGTCGGCTTGAGGATAAATTCAGCTCCTATGTATTGTTGAACTCAGCAGGTTTTATATGGCTAACAGCCTACACAAACGGGCTGGAATATTCATGGTAATTTCAATCCAATTAAATTCTAATTTGAGAGACTCCCCTGCTGTCCTGAAGTCCTCGTTTGTTGTGTTTCCGTATTTTGGGTACAAATGTTTTGCCTGTAGGTCCAGGTTGCAGACCTGACTGCTTTCTATACTGAATATTGCCAACCCAGACAATATTTCCTGAGACATTGTGTGTCTTAGGTAGTTATTTTTTGAGATGTAGCTTAGAAAATGATCTCTCTGCAGAAGCAACACTTACGTGGATGTTAAATATAGCTATTGCATTTGCAACGTCAGGCAGGGAAACTGGGCAGAAGGGAGTTGTGCTTCAAATACAGCAGTTCTGTAACATATTTAATTGAGCCTCTCATTCTTCTTATTTGCAGGCCTCAACACCGTAGGGAAATAGATTAATTGTTTACGAAGCTCTGGGGACAAGTCGTCTGGATACAGACAATAAATGGGCAGATGGAAACGGATAATCATCTTTAGCTGACAACAGTTCTTGAGGGCTGGAACAAAAAAAAGCTGTTCGTGATTTCGTTCATACTGGTGAACCGGAAGCGCAATGGACATATAATCATTTTAGATTAGACTAATTCCAGAAATTGTACATCTAGGTTAAAAATAAATCAGAGGTGTTGCACCACTTAATTTTAAACATGGATGAGTTAATCTAAGGTTAAATAACTAAACTATGAAGTAGTAGCAGGAAGCCTAAATTTGGGGTGGCAGGTAGCCTAGTCGTTAGAGCGGTGGACTAGGAACTGAAAGGTTGAAAGATCGAATCCCCGAGCTGACAAGGTAAACATCTGTAGTTCTGCTCCTGAACAAGGTGTTCCTAGGCCGTCATTGAAAATAAGGATTTGTTCTTAACTGACTTGCCTAATTATATTAGCAATATGTTCAAATTATATTTCTATGGAAACAAACCAGCACCAAACCAGTGAGTTTTCAGATCAGGCTGATGAAATAAATTATTTTGTCAAATTAGTTAGCTGGCTAGTTGACAATACATGAGGCCACATGAGCAAAACACCTTGTTACACGAAAAACACAACACCGACCTTTGATTCACTTCAACCTCAAACAGTTTAGATTTAATCTAAACTACATTTAAATTTGATTTAAAAACAATGGAGTAACAAGATAAAATGTGATTTTAGTTTCAAGTAAAACTTAAACTTAGTTTAGAAGAACGATTACAATTAGGAGTAATTTAAAACTAGGTTTAAAGTTTGGTGCAACAAGATTAATATACAAAGCTTGATTTAACTCAGTTTAAGAGTTAATCCATGTTGGTGCAATCCACCATAAATCTCAGTCAATCCATATCTCAGTCTATGAATTTGAGAGTGTTTACATTTCTCCAGCTCCACCCCTTAGCGTTTTAGCATCAGGGGTGAGGAGGACGCTTTGTTATTGTTTCAATTAAAGAGTCTAGCTTTAAAAAAGGTAAGAGAGCTTTTATAGTGAAGGCAGCAAAATTATAGAATTCATTGTCAGAAATTAATTTAAGTGCAGTATGTGTAATAAGTCCATATTAGTCCCGTTTTAGGAATGTGCATAACGCCTACATCATAATGCCTACATCATAATACTGACATAATAATGCATTCATTTACAAATGACATGTATTCATTAGTTACTCTATTGTTACAATAAACCTATTAGAGAAGGATTTGTATAAAATGAATTGTTGTAAAATAAAACGTTTCACAGTTAATAAACTTAGTCATTCTTCATTTTGTTAATGTCCATTTGGCAAGAAAACCCATTTGTTGCATCAAAACATGCAAAAAGAATGTGGCTCAGGCTTATGCCTAGTATGAGTAACTTTATAGACGTCCTTACCTTTGCCTGCCTGTTGAGCTGGGTATCTAGAGTCGTATGTCTACAATTGGAGATGCAGCCGACGTTTTATAGCACTGTGGGGCGTAAGAACGTTGTTGCTTTCTAGTCAGGTGATTTCTTGTAAATCATCGTGCAGCCCAGGCAAAAAAAATTATCTCTAGCATAAGCAGACTGATTTTGATGGGGATTTTTAAATTATGTTAATTAGATTGTAGGCTGTCGCTTCAAACACACCGACTGTGTTAGGGCGTTTTGGTACACCAGAAGTACACTCATTTCCAATTGAACGCTGCGTTTGCCTTGCAGCATTGCGTTGCAGAGGCAGAAGGTGAATGTTGAACTTTTGTTACACACATATCTTGATGATTCTGCGACCTATTTTGCGCAATGACCCAGTCGGTGTGTTCGAAGCATAGCATTACTCTAAATGTTCAGAGTCTATGGTTTGGACTTCACATTGCAGTAATGTGTATTTTAAAGCTGCCAATTACTATGGGTTTGGTTTGTACAGAAAGACACTGGACTGGAAATTATTAAAGTATAACAGTGCAAAAGTTGAATAAAGTGTTTAATAAATGTTTATATATACTGTATATTTTTTATGAAGAAAATACACAAATCAGAAAGCAATATTTTTACAGCATCAATATAATATATAGGAAATTTAGCAGACATTGTTTACTGTACATTTTACAGTACCTGATGGATTCAACAATGTCAAGTGGTATTTTTAGTGTAATTTTAATTTACAGTGCCATGAAGTAACTATGAAATGAATATGAACTATTTATGCTTAGCCAGTCATCATTCATCCTGCTCCCGAGGAGAGAATGAGAGCTGTATTGGTAGTATGCCTACCGTAAAGGAGATGGACAGTCATGCTGTAGTTCATGTCTTATGTAGCCTGACCTTACTCATTCTGTGACTGAAAATGATTTAAATATCACATGTAATGTTACAAGGCATTTTATTTTGGTATGTAGTCCCTTACATACAATCATCATTTCACAAGTTTTGTCTGTGGTAAAAAATAAATAAATATATATATATATATATATATATATTACATAACAAGCTAATTGAATGCATTAAATGAATTATGAACTGCCTATTCTTTGTGGCAGTTGTACTGTCTTTATTTAACAACTACTCAATAATGGTGCAGTACATGCAATTGTTTTGGGCATATTACAACATTTACAGTTGACGGAACCTTCAAACAAGAAGGATAAGCATCAGTTCAACCAGTTAGCCATCCATTCAAACATGCACCATGTAAAATCAGTCTTCAGAGGGATCGACTTGTGATTTTAATTTTTTTTTGTTGACATTTGTTAGTGTTTGATAAAAGAAAGGGGGGAAACGCCCCCCCCCCCCCCCCCCCCAATATTTTAAAAGCATCAAATAGCCTCAGTTTTATTTACCACTGTCAGATTGATCCACAAGGCAACACTGAAACGTTCAACCCATTGCTTACACAAAGACATACAGTATAAGGAACCAGGGGTGGTTAACTATAGTGTGCATTCTTAGTTTGGAGATAGAAGTGTGTTTCAGTTTGTATATCCTTCAGATGTAGTGTATATCACAAACAATTAAACAATACTTTGAGTTCCTCTCTACCATCAGAACTCGTCAAACGGCCTACATTGATACTTGACTGACTGACCCTGGTATTGTTGTATCAGTCTTCTAACAGAGTGACAGTATAATCATCTATAACCAACTACATGCATATTACCTGTATAATCTCATATGCTGTATTTACAACAACAGTGCTGGTGAAAATCACACAACAGCCACCAACAATAATCACACTGCTTCTTTATCAGTTTTTGTAAGTAAATATTGATCTATGATTACTTTTATTTTTTGACAAATCCACCAGTACTGGATTTGTATTGCTTTTTAAATGTTACTGTGTGTCTTTCTGGTAAAACCCAACACCCATTCTCTAAAACAGGAGAGAATGCTCTTAATACTCTTCTTATTCAAAAAGAAAGTCAACCAGATGTGATTCATTTGATTTGACCCTCTCATATGAGGGACATGGTAGTATTTTCCAACCATCTATCTCCTCATTATTAGGTTAATGATTATGTACATTGTTCCTCCTGTTGCTGTTGTGAGAAGCAATGCCTTCCCAGCTATACTATCCTTCACCATTTCCCAAAGTGTCTCTCCTGTCTTACTGGCTAGCACTACTGCTTCCTCCAGAGGAGGACATGTTTTCATCTTGCATAAGACCACTACTGTCATCAGCACTGCTGCAAAGATGATGGCAGACCTGAGCCGACTCCCCCTGTTTACCGTAAGGAGCCAAGGAGAAAACCAGAGCCGGTCAGGGCGGTGTTGGAGGTGAGCGAAGCAGAGACAGTGAAGGAGTTAATGGGAAAATTGGAGGAGAGAGTTATGAGGGAGGTGCTGTGTTGGTGCATGAGGCACGACATCCGCCCGACGAAGCGTGTCGGGGATTTGATGTCACCTGGGTCAGCTCTCCGTACTCGTCCTGAGGTGCGTGCTAGTCGTCTGGTGAAGACTGTGCCAGCCTCATGCACCAGGCCTCCAGTGCACCTCCGTAGCCCTGCACGTCATGTGCCAGCTCAGCGCTACAGCGCTCCTAGCCGTGATAACCGTGGCGGGCATTGTACTGGTCAGGCACCATGTTTTGCAGTGGAACGCACAATATCCCCAGTACGTGTGCTTAGCCCAGTGCGCTACATCCCAGCTCCCCACATCTGCCGGGCTAGGGTGAAGATCCAGCCAGGGCGGATGGTGCCAGCCCTGCTCTCAAGATCTCCAGTGCGCCTTCACGGACCGGTCTATCCAGTGCCACCTCCACGCACCAGCCCTCCGGTGGCAACCCCCGCACCAGGCTGTCTCTCCGGCTTTTGCCCACAGGTGCTGCTAGAGCCTTCCTCCTCTCCAGCGCCGCCAGAGTCTCCCGTCTCTCCAGTGCCGCCAGAGTCTCCCGTCTCTCCAGAGCTGCTAGATTCTCCCGTCTCTCCAGAGCCGCCAGAGTCTCCCGTCTGTCCTGAGCCGCCAGAGTCTCCCGTCTGTCCTGAGCCGCCAGAGTCTCCCATCTGTCTTGAGTCGCCAGAGTCTCCCGTCTGTCCTGAGCCACCAGAGCCGCCAGTCTGTCCTGAGCCACCAGAGCCGCCAGTCTGTCCTGAGCCGCCAGAGCTGCCATTCAGCCAGGAGCTGCCAGAGCCGTCAGCCAGCCAGGACCTGCAAGAGCCGTCCACCAGCCAGGAGCCGCCAGAGCCGTCAGCCAGCCAGGAGCCGCCAGAGCCGTCAACCAGCCAGGAGCTGCCAGAGCCGTCAGCCAGCCAGGAGCTGCAAGAGCCGTCCACCAGCCAGGAGCTGCCAGAGCCGTCAGCCAGCCAGGAGCTGCCAGAGCCGTCAGTTAGTCCAAAGCTGCCCTTCAGTCCGGAGCTGCCCCTCAGTTCTGAGCTGCCCCTCAGTCCTGAGCTGCCCCTCAGTCCAGAGCTACCCTTCAGTCCGGAGCTGCCCCTCAGTCCGGAGCTGCCCCTCAGTCCGGAGCTGCCCTTCAGTCCGGAGCTGCCCTTCAGTCCAGAGCTGCCCTTCAGTCTGGAGCTGCCCCTCAGTCCTGAGCTACCCCTCAGTCCGGAGCTGCCCCTCAGTCCGGAGCTGCCCTTCAGTCCGGAGCTGCCCCTCAGTCCTGAGCTACCCCTGACTCCTGAGCTAATCTGCCGTGACAACTGTACTGTGGTAGAAAGTGTTGACAACAGAAAAATACTATAAATCAATAGCTCAAAAGAGGTAGCTTATCTTTGGCCTGCTGTTATATTCCAATAAATGAGTTGATGATTTTTTTAACGCTGGTTTTATCGAATAAAGTAGGTAAGGTTCAATTTAACTCATGACTGTGCATGCATCCATTGCTTGATCAATGTGATCAATGCAAAGGTGAAGTGCAAGCCATTGATCACAGGTCTATCACATGTGGATGCAGGAAGAAATATATTTTGATTTCTAACATCATATATGAATGAATAGGCAGGTCCATGTTCATTCTGGTATGAGGCAATAGGCTATCGGTTTCATAAAATGTATGAATCCTTTTCCTTGTCATTTATATGGCCTCTTCTATAGTACTATAGAAATATACTAATAACGTTTGATTTGAATATGCACTGTTGCCTGACAGGCTCTCTGAGCACCCTCACAATCGGATGCATCCTGTATTCATGGGAAAAGGAAGATAGCCTGTGATGCGACTTCCGCTTTTGGACGAGAGTCTCGCTGTTAACAAGGAGGGAGTTCTATTATACTGACCCGGGGGGTAAACCGGGCTTCACGTCACCGGGCAAAAGCGGTGAGGGCAGAGCGCCTAGCTCTAATAGAGCCATAATATCAACAGAACAGCATGATGAATCATTCAGGAACATAAAACATGTCTTTTTTAAATCCAATTTCAGTCGTTTTCCTCGGGAAGGGTGGTTAAGCAATATATGTTTCTTTATGAACTGGATGATTCGAGTCCTGAATGCTGATTGGCTAACAGCCTTGGTATATCAGACCATATACCATGGGTATATACCACATTTATTTATACTGCTCTAATTACATTGGTAACCAGTTTATAATAGCAATATACCTTGGCTAAGGGCTGTGTCCAGGCACTCTGTACTGTGTCGTGCTAAAAACAGCCCTTAGCCGTGGTATATTGGCCATATACCACACCCCCTCATGCCTTATTACTTAAATAAAACACTTAGGATTCAGTGTCATCACAACTTATTACTAAGCTTGCTTGACATTCGTCACTTTTGTTTTCAGCCGACTTCGCTGTCGGCTTTGACCGTGGCACCCAGCTCACCCTGGCAAGGCATCCCTGATTGTCCTAGCCCGGTTCACACATTAATCAAATCCCCTCATTGTGACACTCCATCTTAACTCCTCCTCTGCATGTACTGGATTGGCTGAACAGTGCAGAATAGAACCCCGTCAGTTTTTTATTATTCTCCTCAAGACCAGGAGGTGGGGCATCCCGCTCAGGTGGTTCTTTTCACACCTGCTTACATTAGGCTATTCCCAGTGACAGAATGCCATTGTTTCAGAACGTTCAACGTCCAGAATGTTCAAAAATCCTTTGCAAACTGTTGGTTTTAAATTCTTATTGTGCATTTTGTTGTTGTTGATCAAGTCAAAAACAATACTATCTTGCCGGGTGAAGGGTTTCCTTCTCCATGACCTCTGTTTTCATATACAACCTTTAAATTGGAAATGTCATATTGCAAGTAGGTCTACATACACTGTGTATACCAAACATTAGGATCACCTGCTGGTCCATGTTGACTCCAATGCATCCCACAGCTGTGTCAAGTTGGCTGGATGTCCTTTGGGTGGTGAATCATTCTTGATTTACACGGGAAATTGTTGAGCGTGAAAAACCCAGCAGCGTTGCAGTTCTGGACACAAACCGGTGAGCCTGGCACCTACTACCATACCCCTTTCAAAGGCACTTTAATATTTTGTCTTGTCCATTCACCTCTGAATGGAACACATACACAATCAGGGTTGCCAGGTCAAGCCTACATTTCTAGCCCAATGACTTTTCAAAACCCGCCAACAAGGCCTGAAAACTAGCTCAAAGAGTAGTGTTCGCTGCTAGAGAGGAGTTGCCACATTTAGCCAATAAACAATTTTTCCATAACGTCATTGAGCGAATTAAGAAGAAATCTCGACTTAACTTCTAACGACCGAAGAAACAAAATTGGGTTTTCCATCAATAATAATTATTGCGAGCAAATGTGACTAATATTTATTTTTTTATATGTTGCAAGAGAAAAATGATTTGCCCTTATTAAACTTCAAAAAAACGAATGGCAATTGTGTCGTTATTATGTGCCTGTAACGGTTGTCGTAGGTGGAAGAAGGTGAAGAGGACCAAGGTGCAGCGTTGTACATGTTCATGGTAGATTTAATAAAGAAACTGAACACTAGAACAAAAAAAACAACAAAGTGGAACAAGCGAAACAGTTCTGTCTGGTGCAGACACACAAAGACAGAAAACAACTACCCACAAATCATAGTGGGAAAACAGGCTGCCTAAGTATGGTTCTCAATCAGAGACAACGATTGCCAGCTGCCTCTGATTGGGAACCATACCAGGCCAAACACCTAGAAATACAAAACCTAGACTACAAAACATAGAATGCCCACCCCAACTCACGCCTTGACCAAACTAAAACAGAGACATAAAAAAGGAACTAAGGTCAGGACGTGACAGTGTCAGATGTTAAGACTAGCCATTGGCTGGGTTTATGATTATAACTCAACTTTTCCATGGTTTGGTTAGCTAGATCCAGGTAGCCTATAACCCCTGATAGGCCCTCATCTAATTTCAGATAGCCTACAGTAGCCTAGGCAAGATGTAATACGAACGATTTAGCAGCTTGCTTAGTTAAAATTGACAGACTCATTTATTCAGCAAGACGAGGCGCTTTCTAGGTGCTTCCGTTGTCCGTTAGCGTGCTGGAATAGGCAACTAGGGTGGAGTCGAAATCACTAAAACAAATATGGAAAATACCTAATTAGGCCTATGCTTGTCAACAACAGCCATTGTATATTTGTTTTTCTGTGTAGCCTAATCTGACTGATCTACCTTCAATCTAATGCAATTGCAATAGAATTGTTACCATGATCACAGTTGATAACTTCCAATTTCATTAACTAAACATGGCCATCAATAATTGCATAATAACACAAGGCTACAACAACAACAATAAACTGAAGTTATTGGCTATTTATTAAATCCATTTGCCAGCTCTAGGTAGGCTACACAAGCGGCACAAATTGATTTGCAATGACTCCAGTGATATCATCATTTCCACATATTTATTGTATAAAATGGTAGGCTACATAGGAATAGCATTTAAAAGGCTAATTGATGACCAACAAATGCAAATGTATCATTCTCCACATTTAATGTCAGTTTAATTGAGGACGTTTCCCCATAACAGAAGCACACGAGGGAGTTCTGTAACTTTTTCAAAATGTCCAAAATGTCCAAAATGTCCATTTCAAAATGTCCACTCGTGCAGTGCTCGAGACCCAAGAACTGAGCATGCGTAAAACCCTTCGCTTGATATGCTTTTCTAAGTGCTGAGGATTGATGTGATGAGACTTGGGCACTGCGTCTTTGATTGACAGTGCATATATTTGTTTGTTTGTTAGTTAGATATACAAGCAAGTTACAACTGCACACCAATGCGAACAAGCCACCTCGACCAGTTTACAGCTAATTTACAGCTAATGCTAGTTAGCTAGCTAAATCAATGGAGAGAAACCTCTGCACGAGACCTCAGCCATCCACACCTTCCCATTTACACCAGAGATCTGTATATAATGACAAGATGCTCATGTCTCCACCCTAAAAATAGGAGTTGTTGTCTCAAAGGTGGGAAGGCAAACGACAAGGTCAAAAATAAATGCAAAGAAACGCATTGGGCTTATTTTGGACAGATTTTGGCGAGAGTGAAACCTCTCACTTCGCCTCTTTCTCCCAAGTCCCTCCACCTACCACTCACAACAACAAAGATGAGAGATCACTTCTTCCTCTCACAAACGGTTTCAACTCGCAATTTGAATTTGAGGTTTGGTCCAAAATAATCGGTCATATGGACACTTGAAACACATGGAGACATTATCGTACTGTAATAAAGGAAAAGTGAACCTTTCGAACCATGACCTGGGGCTCCAGAGTGGCGCAGCGGTGTAAGGCACTGTTAATGAATTATTATTAATGAATCTGCGTTATTCATGGTTCTGGTTAAATTTGTTACAAAAGGGGCTTTTTTTTATAGACAGACCTGAAAGCCAGATTGATGATTGATGCAGAAAAATGCAGGTACAACTATATAGATGAATTAATTAAATAATTAGTGGGTCTTATGGTTGTGGAAGGCCTATATTCAGCCTAGGTTTAATTTCCCAAACTCTGAATTAATTAGATTATTTTTGACTGTTTTTAATGCAGTGTATTTGACCTTTAATTTTGAGAAAACATTTTCAAAATCTAGAAATTAGTTTTAGGCCATATCCCCCTGCCCTACACTCACTGAGGAAACATATCCTCATGAAATCATGTGATTTTAAATGTCCCGTACCTGCCACCGCCCAAACTATCACCATTCCCATTTCTCCCATCACCCCTCCTGTCTCCCATCACCCCTCTTGTCTCTCCCATCACCCCTCCTGTCTCCCATCACCCCTCCTGTCTCTCCCATCACCCCTCCTGTCTCTCCAATCACCCCTCCTGTCTATCCTATCACCCCTCCTGTCTCTCCTCTCACCCCTCCTGTCTATCCCATCACCCCTCCTGTCTCTCCCATCACCCCTCCTGTCTCTCCCATCACCCCTCCTGTCTCTACTATCACCTCTCCTGTCTCTCCCATCACCCCTCCTGTCTCTCCTATTACCTCTCCTGTCTATCCCATCACCCCTCGTGTCTCTCCTATCAACTCTCCTGTCTCTCCCATCACCCCTCCTGTCTCTCCTATCACCTCTCCTGTCTATCCCATCACCCCTCCTGTCTCTCCTATCACCCATCCTGTCTATCCTATCACCCCTCCTGTCTCTCCTATCACCCCTCCTCTCTCCTATCACCTCTCCTGTCTATCCCATTACCCCTCCTGTCTCTCCTATCACCCCTCCTGTCTATCCCATCACCCCTCCTGTCTCTCCTATCACCCCTCCCGTCTATCCTATCACCCCTCCCGTCTCTCCTATCACCCCTCCTGTCTCTCCTATCACCCCTCCTGTCTCTCCTATCACCCCCCCTCTCTAAACTATCACCCCTCCTGTCTATCCTATCACCCCTCCTGTCTCTCCTATCACCCCTCCTGTCTCTCCTATCACCCATCCTGTCTCTCCTATCACCCTCCTGTCTCTCCTATCACCCCTCCTGTCTCTCCCATCACCCCTCCTGTCTCTCCCATCACCCCTCCTGTCTCTCCCATCACCCCTCCTGTCTCTCCTATCACCTCTCCTGTCTCTCCTATCACCCCTCCTCTCTCCTATCACCCCTCCTCTCTCCTATCACCTCTCCTGTCTATCCTATCACCTCTCCTGTCTCTCCTATCACCCCTCCTCTCTCCTATCACCTCTCCTGTCTATCCCATCACCCATCCTGTCTTTCCTATCACCCCTCCTCTCTCCTATCACCCCTCCTCTCTCCTATCACCTCTCCTGTCTATCCTACCACCTCTCCTGTCTCTCCTATCACCCCTCCTCTCTCCTATCACCTCTCCTGTCTATCCCATCACCCATCCTGTCTCTCCTATCACGCCTCTTGTCCCTGCCGTATTTACACAGATTTGACATACAGTTTGCATATTTCACAACAACAACAGTGAAAGTTAAAGATGAAAAGAGGAACGTATGGTGAAAGAAAAGGAGAAGTGGAAGACTGGTCAGGATTATAAGGTCTCCTCCTGACACTCCACTGTGGTACCATGTGACTTATTTGAAGTCCGATACCATTTCTTGTAAAACAGATTATCTTCATTGACCTACAGCAGGCCCCACAAGGCCTTACAATAAGCTAGCTAGCAACCCTACCAAAGGCTAGTTACAATAGCCACTCTAAATTAAGCTAGCGACCCTACAAGCTATCTAAAATGGACCCTATCCTCAATTAGCCATGGATGGAGATAGGGATTTAGACATGTGGTTGTACTTAATTCTCCGTACCGGCCAATGACTATAATGGCGATTCTGATCTAATCATTAACTCATACATATTTGTGCGCCTGGATGGAAGTTCAATATGTAGCTAGATGTGGAAGGCTAATGTTAACTAGCTGACTTTGCCCATGATTGGAAATTAGGATAGCGAGCAAGCATTTTATCCAGGAAGCCTAGGACAACAAAAAATGAAAGCCTGTTCTGTATGACAGAGTGATAGACCGTTTCATTAGCATGAATGAGAGGAGGATGGTATTGGTGTTTCTCTACAAGTAGGGTGAGTCAACGTGTTTTGCTACTTGTACGCAAGGTATATATCAGCCAAGTCCCGCCCCTAATTGTAATGAGTTGCACCTGGAGACAGATACATACACCTGGGTTAATGAAGACATGCACATCACACATGTAAATGTAAACTAACACTGTATAGCCTCAACACATGGTTAAACTGTACTTGTTTATATCATGGATGGTCAGTCCTTGTAGTAGCCATAGCTCTGTCTATGAATTTGAGAGTGGTTACATTTCTCCAGGCCTGTACCTCATATCTCTACCAAAACAGTAGCGGTGAGTGCTTTGCTATTGTTTCTTTTAGGTATCAACTGGTATGTTCAGATTCAATTAAAACAGTTTAGTTGTGGTTAATGGTGGTTATGAGGAGGGGACAGAACTGAAACCATTGTTGTGTTCCAGGTGGTAAAGTAGTCACCCATAGTCACCCGTGCTTTGTTTAGTGCATCACTGTCTGTCAGTGTGCAGACACTTCAGTTAGATGGATCTTTGTGGAGGTCTTTTTAACAATGCTGGTCATGCATCTTGTTGACGTTCATCGTAGGACACCTCACATTACACACACTCACTGCCAAAACATTTTATGATGAAATCATGTGATTTCACATCACACATCCCTGCCACCGTCCCTCCAATCTCCCATCACCCTTCCTGTTTCTCCTATCACCCCTTCCGTCTCTCCTATCACCCCTCTCGTCTCTCCTATCTCCCTCTCGTCTCTCCTATCTCCCTCTCGTCTCTCCTATCCCCCCTCTCGTCTCTCCAATCGCACCTCCTGTCTCCCCTGTCTCCTATCACCTCTCCATACTCTCCTATCACCCCTCTCGTCTGTCCTACCACCCCTCTCGTCTTTCCTATCATCCCTCACCTCTCCTATCACCCCTCTTGTCCCTCCTATCACCCCTCCCCGCCCATTCCTATCACCCTTCCTGTCTCTCCTATCACCCCTCTTATCACCCCTCTCGCCTCTCCTATCACCCCTCTCGTCTCTCCTTTCACCCCTCTTGTCTCTGCTATCTCCCTCTCGTCTCTCCTATCCCCCCTCTCGTCTCTCCAATCACCCCTCCTGTCTCACCTGTCTCCTATCACCCCTCCTGTCCCTCCTATCACCCCTCCTATCTCTCTCATCATCCCACCCATTTCTCCTTCCACCGTTCCTGTCCCTCCTATCACCCCTCCCGTCCCTCCTATCACCCTTCCTGTCTTTCCAATCAACACTCCTGTCTCTCATATAGTCTCTTCTATCACCCCTCTCATCTATCACCCCTCCTACCCCTCTTGTCTCTCCTATTACCCCTCTCGTGTCTCTTATCACCCCTCTCGTCTCTCCTATCACCCCTACTGTCTCTCCTATCACCCATACCATCCCTCCTATCACCCCTCCTATCTCCTCTCCTGTCTCTACTATCACCCCTCCTGTCCCTCCTATCATCACTCCTATCTCTCTCATCATCCCACCCATTTCTCCTTCCACCCCTCCTGTCCCTGCCGTAGGTTTACATTCCTGAAAACAATAGCAGTATACTTTGCTCAAACCACTGCCAGTTCATGTCCTTAAAGATTAGTGTTCCAATGTGGTTAGCCAAAAAGATTACAAGATAATTGACAGTGTCATCATATGTTCAAAAGGCTAAACAGATCCTAGATCAGCACTTCTCCTCTGAGACGTGACAAATACGGACCCTGACTTGAGTCTGCTAATGCAGCACATTCTTTAGATTTGACATACAGTTTGTATATTCCACAACAACAACAAGGATAGTGAAAGATGAAAAAAGGAACGTATGGTGAAAGAAAAGGAGAAGTGGAAGACTGGTCAGGATTATAAGGACTCCCCCTAACACTCCACTGTGGTACCATGTGACTTATTTGAGGTCAAATACAATTTCTTGTAAACAGGTGATATTTCTTGACCTAGAGTAGGCCCCACAAGGCCTTACAATAAGCTAGCTATTGACCTTACAAAAGGCTAGGTAGCAACCCTACAATAGGCTAGACATAAAGGGCCTTTTTTTCTATCAGTGTGGATAGTTATTCAGGGTCTTGTGTGGGAAATGTGGGTCTTAATCTTTCTCAATAGGTATTTCTGGGGGAAACTTCACACGTGTGCTTTTGCTTGTTCTTTGAAGTCTAGGCCAAGTTACTGTGAAAGCACTCTGTGAGGCCAATCCTCTGAAAAGGGCTAAGTCTCAATCGTTTTTTTACTGGGATTCCTCGCATCCTATCTCCTCTCCTCCTTGTCAACCCTATTAGAAGAGAAGGTCAAGGTCCCTCCACTTGGAACATATTATCCAATGAGTTTTGTGAAGGGGTCGAGGAGAGAGGATGCAAGGACTGAAGGAAAGATTCATTGAGACAGAGCTAAGATCTCCACAGTTTCAGAGATTTAAAAGGGAAATTCAATTAAAACATAATATGATTGAATATCAAGGGGGAAGAATAACTTCCACATAGTGTATTATGACAGCAACAAAAAACGGTATATTTAAAGTGTCTTAGTACAGCAGAATATACACATACATACCAGTATCTATAGTCATTAACTCTCATTGTCTTAGCACAACCGATTGCACATGGCATCCACCTACATGAACTATTACACAACTCTATACCTCTACTCTGTTACACAAGAGGAGAGAAAGCATCACAAAGATCCTTAGATCAGCCTTTCTTAAAGTATGGGTCGCGACGTGTAAGAGTAAATATATAGTTATTTAATTGATTACTGGAATTGATTCGGCCAAGTGCAACTGCACTCACTGTTCAGTGCTCTCTCTGCTTAGCAACGGTCTCTGCTTAGCAAAGGTCTCTGCTTATCAACGGTCTCTGCTTATCAACGGTCTCTTCTTAGCAACGGTCTCTGCTTAGCCACGGTCTCTGCTTAGCAACGCTCTCTGCTTAGCAATGGTCTCTGCTTAGCAACGCTCTCTGCTTAGCAATGCTCTCTGCTTAGCAACGGTCTCTGCTCAGTTTAGCAGCTGCGTGTGTGGGAGATGCCCGTGTGTTTCGCGGGTTACCGGATCTTTTTTTCTTCAGTTTTCTTGAAGATCCCTCCGAAACCCACAAGCTTCAGCGCTGTCGTTCAGCAGCAGATGATGTGCTGTGGTTGAGCAGCAGATGATGTGCTGTCGTTCAGCAGCAGATGATGTGCTGTCGTTCAGCAGCAGATGATGTACTGTCGTTCAGCAGCAGATGATGTGCTGTCGTTCAGCAGCAGATGATGTGTTGTCGTTCAGCAGCAGATGATGTGCTGTGGTTGAGCAGCAGATGATGTGCTGTCGTTCAGCAGCAGATGATGTGCTGTCGTTCAGCAGCAGATGATGTGCTGTCGTTCAGCAGCAGATGATGTGTTGTCGTTCAGCAGCAGATGATGTGCTGTCGTTCAGCAGCAGATGATGTGCTGTCGTTCAGCAGCAGATGATGTGCTGTCGTTCAGCAGCAGATGATGTGCTGTCGTTCAGCAGCAGATGATGTGCTGTGGTTCAGCAGCAGATGATGTGCTGTCGTTCAGCAGCAGATGATGTGCTGTCGTTCAGCAGCAGATGATGTGCTGTCGTTCAGCAGCAGATGATGTGCTGTCGTTCAGCAGCAGATGATGTGCTGTGGTTCAGCAGCAGATGATGTGCTGTCGTTCAGCAGCAGATGATGTGCTGTCGTTCAGCAGCAGATGATGTGCTGTGGTTCAGCAGCAGATGATGTGTTGTCGTCCAGCAGCAGATGATGTGGGTATTGAAATGGATTCTTATTTGTTTTTGTTTATATTGCATTTGTTTTAGACAATGAAATGTACCAATATTTATGCATAGGTGTATATTTTCATAACCTTGGGTGCCAAATAACATAGAATTTTTAGTTTGGGTCCCAGGCTGAAAAAGTTTAAGAACCCTTACTTAGATACAGGGACAGGGTGAAAGGTGGCTCTCTGGTGGACGTAGTACTAACTACAGGTACAGCTGTAGTGTTGGTGACAGAGACCTGGGTGGGATGTAGTACTAACTACAGGTACAACTGTAGTGTTGGTGACAGAGACCTGGGTGGATGTAGTACTAACTACAGGTACAGCTGTAGTGTTGGTGACAGATACCTGGGTGGATGTAGTACTAACTACAGGTACAGCTGTAGTGTTGGTGACAGATACCTGGGTGGATGTAATACTGACTACAGGTACAGCTGTAGTGTTGGTGACAGATACCTGGGTGGGATGTAGTACTAACTACTGGTACAGCTGTAGTGTTGGTGACAGAGACCTGGGTGGATGTAGTACTAACTACAGGTACATCTGTAGTGTTGGTGACAGAGACCTGGGTGGATGTAGTACTAACTACAGGTACAGCTGTAGTGTTGGTGACAGAGTCCTGGGTGGATGTAGTACTAACTACAGGTACAGCTGTAGTGTTGGTGACAGATACCTGGGTGGATGTAGTACTAACTACAGGTACAGCTGTAGTGTTGGTGACAGAGTCCTGGGTGGATGTAGTACTAACTACAGGTACAGCTGTAGTGTTGGTGACAGAGACCTGGGTGGATGTAGTACTAACTACAGGTACATCTGTAGTGTTGGTGACAGAGACCTGGGTGGATGTAGTACTAACTACAGGTACAGCTGTAGTGTTGGTGACAGAGTCCTGGGTGGATGTAGTACTAACTACAGGTACAGCTGTAGTGTTGGTGACAGATACCTGGGTGGATGTAGTACTAACTACAGGTACAGTTGTAGTGTTGGTGACAGAGTCCTGGGTGGATGTAGTACTAACTACAGGTACAGCTGTAGTGTTGGTGACAGAGACCTGGGTGGATGTAGTACTAACTACAGGTACAGCTGTAGTGTTGGTGACAGATACCTGGGTGGATGTAGTACTAACTACAGGTACAGCTGTAGTGTTGGTGACAGAGACCTGGGTGGATGTAGTACTAACTACAGGTACAGCTGTAGTGTTGGTGACAGAGACCTGGGTGGATGTAGTACTAACTACAGGTATAACTGTAGTGTTGGTGACAGAGACCTGGGTGGATGTAGTACTAACTACAGGAACAGCTGTAGTGTTGGTGACAGAGTCCTGGGTGGATGTAGTACTAACTACAGGTACAGCTGTAGTGTTGGTGACAGAGACCTGGGTGGATGTAGTACTAACTACAGGTACAGCTGTAGTGTTGGTGACAGAGTCCTGGGTGGATGTAGTACTAACTACAGGTACAGCTGTAGTGTTGGTGACAGAAACCTGGGTGGATGTAGTACTAACTACAGGTACAGCTGTAGTGTTGGTGACAGAGTCCTGGGTGGATGTAGTACTAACTACAGGTACAGCTGTAGTGTTGGTGACAGAGACCTGGGTGGATGTAGTACTAACTACAGGTACAGCTGTAGTGTTGGTGACAGATACCTGGGTGGATGTAGTACTAACTACAGGTACAGCTGTAGTGTTGGTGACAGAGACCTGGGTGGATGTAGTACTAACTACAGGTACAGCTGTAGTGTTGGTGACAGAGACCTGGGTGGATGTAGTACTAACTACAGGTATAACTGTAGTGTTGGTGACAGAGACCTGGGTGGATGTAGTACTAACTACAGGAACAGCTGTAGTGTTGGTGACAGAGTCCTGGGTGGATGTAGTACTAACTACAGGTACAGCTGTAGTGTTGGTGACAGAGACCTGGGTGGATGTAGTACTAACTACAGGTACAGCTGTAGTGTTGGTGACAGAGTCCTGGGTGGATGTAGTACTAACTACAGGTACAGCTGTAGTGTTGGTGACAGAAACCTGGGTGGATGTAGTACTAACTACAGGTACAGCTGTAGTGTTGGTAACAGAGACCTGGGTGGATGTAGTACTAACTACAGGTACATCTGTAGTGTTGGTGACAGAGACCTGGGTGGATGTAGTACTAACTACAGGTACAGCTGTAGTGTTGGTGACAGATACCTGGGTGGATGTAGTACTAACTACAGGTACAGCTGTAGTGTTGGTGACAGAGACGTAGGTGGATGTAGTTCTAACTCCAGCCTCCGGAGACGGCCTCCAGTCTGGAGCCTCCAGCGACGTCCTTCAGTCCGGAGCCTCCAGCGATGTCCTTCAATCCGGGGCTTTTTATGTCCGAGAGCTTTTTATGTCTCTATTTTGGTTTGGTCAGGGTGTGATTGGGTGGGCATTCAATGTTCATTTTTCTATGTTTTGTATTTCTTTGATTTGGCCGGGTATGGTTCTCAATCAGGGACAGCTGTCTATCATTCTCTCTTATTGGGAAACATACATAGGCAGCCCTTTTTTCCACCTGTCTTTGTGGATAGTTGTCTTTGTTTGTTGGCACTATAGCCTTTAGCTTCACGGTTGGTTTTTGGATTGTTTATTGTTTTTGTCGGTGTCATAATAATGAAATGAATATGTACGCTCACCACGCTGCACTTTGGTCCAGTTCATTCGACAGCCGTGACAGTTTCCTCGAAGTGTGTCTGAGCTTTAACAGTTCGGATAACTTTGAAACATCATGAAAATCAATTATTCTTGTTTATTGTACAGATTATAACTCTCAAAGTTCTGTGTGAGCGAGAGAGAGTGAGAGATGGTGTGAGAGATGGTGTGAGAGAGAGAGAGAGAGAGAGAGAGAGAGAGAGAGAGAGAGAGAGAGAGAGAGAGAGAGAGAGAGAGAGAGAGAGAGAGATTGTGTGAGAGAGAGATAGTGATAGAGAGAGTGAGAGATTGTGTGAGAGAGAGAGAGAGAGAGAGAGAGAGAGAGAGAGAGAGAGATAGTGATAGAGAGATAGTGATAGAGAGATAGTGATAGAGAGAGAGATAGTGATAGAGAGAGTATGTGTGTGACTGAATGACTGTAGTTTGCCCCCTGATGTCAGTTTTGAAATGTTAACGGTTCGTTCGTCTTTTCCCCGTACCTGTGTGTGCGATTAGAGAACAGAGTATAATAAATGTATATAAAGTGATTGAGGTGTACATCATCTTTACTATGTTTTGTTATTAAACAATTGATGATAATCACTGAGCTCTTATTTTCATAGGCCTGCAAGCCCCATTGGACCTGGCCAAAAGTGCACTTTTATAGGGAATGGGATTCCACGTTGTCTGTCGTCCCCAGAGCTTAAGGTGTTTTTCTCTCCCTCTGCTGGCCTGGAGGACCCAGACAGACCAGGCCACTGTGGCTCAATACTGTTATATGGCTTCCTTTCCTCATACCCTTTCATTCTAGGAGAAGCTATACATGATCAGACCAGGGAAAGCTCCAGGCCTTAGTTATAGACCTGGAGGTTTTCCTAGTCAGGTCATTTGTTCAGGAAAAGGTCAAGGCCATATTCATATCATATGAACTGATATGAGGGGACTTAAAAAGGTTTATGACTATATGGCTATAGCTGTTAACATTTATAACCAGTTCTAACCAGTTCATCTAGCCAGTGACATGTAGGAAAGGAGTAAAGAGAAACCAGATTATTGGGCCGTAGCCGGTCTCACTCAACTGTGCTGAGAGTCTCCTTATTACTGCACTGTTTAAACAGCATGATTTACAGATTTACTGTATGCATCCATCCAAATAATGCCACTGTTCTGTCACATATTGAGGATGTCATAATGACAATGGTACGCACACTGACCCAAATGTCAATGGAACGACCGAGTCAGGGAGTGTAAAGCAATGCATGAAGATGTTTTTTATTTTTAAGACTGAGAACCTTGTTGATTAAAACATATTTTATGTAAAATGCCAATGCATGAAAGCTGCTCTAAAATCACATATTTAGCTAACTACTAAACCCTTCTGCTGGTTGGGATGTTGTTTGGTCTGTTGCTAGATGGAATAGATTTGATAGATTTAATCAATATAGTGATAGCGCCACCTTACACTCTGATAGGCTAGGCGGAATTTCACCATATTGCTTAAACCTGTCCAACCCTCTCAGATCTCCACCAGTGCCTATAGGAAGGGGCTAGTTAGGGGTTGTTTCTGGACAGGGGCTCTGTTTCTACTAGAACCCTTCCTCTACATACAAGACACTTCTGATTAGCGTTGTTGCTGGTAGTATCCTCATTGGGAATAACCAACTTTAATAAACTGTTATGATAATTAGTGTTATTTAAAGAGAATGTCCTCATTGAATAAAACATATATTTAATGTAATAATTTATTTTGTCTTAAATTATCATGTTTACTGTTGACATAAATGGAAACAATCACAGACACAGCAAAGCCAGGTAAAATGTCATAGAGCTTAATCTAAGCTATAGAATATACATCTGTGAGCCGTTTCAAGAAGCTAGGTGTATGTCCCACGTCACTACTTAACAGCAGAGGCATTTGATTGTTTTGATCTTTTTTCATTTTTTAAAGCAATGATTGGCTGAGACAAAGGATGGGCTGGACATTTGTATATGTATTTATTAGGGATCCCCATTAGCTGTTGCCAAGGCAGCAGCTACTCTTCCTGGGGTCCAAATACATGAAGTCAATTACATTACATATAAAACCAAAGATAAAACAGTACATCATATAACATTATTACACCACTACATATCTACAATTCAAAATGTACAATACCACCATACAACAATAATACAATACACGTGTGTGTAGAGTGTGTGTGCTAGCGTTTTTGAGCACATGCGTGTGTCTGTACCTGTGTGTGTGTCTCTTAACAGTCCCCACTGTTCCATAAGGTGTATTTTTACCTGTTTTAAAAAACAATCTGATTCTAACACTTGTATCAGTTAACTGATGTGGAATAAAGTTCCATGTAGTCTTGGCTCTATGTAGTTTCGTGCGCCTCCCATAGTTTGTTCAGGACTTGGGGATTGTGAAGAGACCTCTCTTCCACTTTGAGCCATGAGAGATTGACATGCATATCATTAATGTTAGCTCCTCGTGTACTTTTAAGGGCCAGCCGTGCTGCCGTGTTCTGAGCTAATTGTAATTTTCCTAAGTCCCTCTTTGTGGCAGCTGACCACACAACTGATCAGGTGCGACACAACTAGGGCCTGCAGGACCTGCCTTGTTGATAGTGATGTTAAAAAGGCAGAGCAGCTCTTTATTATGGACAGACTTCTCCCCATCTTAGCTACTGTTGTATCAATATGTTTTGACCATGAAAGTTTGCAATACAGGGTTACTCCAAGCAGTTTAGTCACCTCAACTTGCTAAGAGATGAGTTTGGATTGGTCTGCCATGTAGCACGCTTCTGTTTATAACATGAGCTGTTCAGTATTTGTGTAACGGCATTCTTCCTCTTCGTCTGAAGAGGAGTAAGGATCGGACCAAGATGCAGCGTGGTAAGTGTTCATGACGATTTACGAACTGAACACTGAAATACAAAACCTTAAACGATGTGATGAAAACCGAACCAGTACCATGTGGCGACAAACACTCACACGGAAACAAACACCCACAAACCAACAGTGAAACCCAGGCTACCTAAGTATGATTCTCAATCAGAGACAACTAACGATACCTGCCTCTGATTGAGAACCATACTAGGCTGAACACAAAAACCAACACAGAAAGACAAACATAGACTACCCACCCCAACTCACGCCCTGACCATACTAAAACAAATAATAAAATAACAGAACTATGGTCAGAACGTAACAATTTGTGGACTACTTTCTGGAGGACCATCATGCAATGCTGCCTCTCGGAATCAGACAATGAAGATTTACCGGATTTAGATAAAAACATTTTAATTCCACCAGACACTGTCATCACTGTCATCAGAAGAAACGGCAATTAATAGTGTTTTTGTCACGGAAGAAGTTGACAGAGTTTTGAAATCAGTGGAATGCCCTGTGGAAGCAGAGAGATTATTTCCAAATGCGGAGAGATTCGAAAAGATAACACAGTTAGCTAAAAGATGGCGGAAGTGGACATTGATGTGGAGCGTGAATATAATGACGGTTGAATCATGGAATATTGTCCAAAGGAATAAGGGAGCAAAGTAGCATACAGTGGTGAGAATATTCCTTCTTATCTTGTAGGAGTATGGTTTGGTAATGAGTATGGTTTGGTTTGTTAATGAGTATGGTTTGGTGTATTAATGAGTATGGTTTGGTGTGTTAATGAGTATGGTTTGGTTTGTTAATGAGTATGGTTTGGTTTATTAATGAGTATGGTTTGGTTTGTTAATGAGTATGGTTTGGTGTGTTAATGAGTATGGTTTGGTTTGTTAATGAGTATGGTTTGGTGTGTTAATGAGTATGGTTTGGTTTGTTAATGAGTATGGTTTGGTTTGTTAATGAGTATGGTTTGGTGTGTTAATGAGTATGGTTTGGTGTGTTAATGAGTATGGTTTGGTTTGTTAATGAGTATGGTTTGGTTTATTAATGAGTATGGTTTGGTTTATTAATGAGTATGGTTTGGTTTGTTAATGAGTATGGTTTGGTTTATTAATGAGTATGGTTTGGTTTATTAATGAGTATGGTTTGGTTTATTAATGAGTATGGTTTGGTTTATTAATGAGTATGGTTTGGTTTGTTAATGAGTATGGTTTGGTTTGTTAATGAGTATGGTTTAGTTTGTTAATGAGTTTGGTTTGTTAATGAGTATGGTTTGGTTTGATAATGAGTATGGTTTGGTTTATTAATGAGTATGGTTTGGTTTATTAATGAGTATGGTTTGGTTTGTTAATGAGTATGGTTTGGTTTATTAATGAGTATGGTTTGGTTTATTAATGAGTATGGTTTGGTTTATTAATGAGTATGGTTTGGTTTATTAATGAGTATGGTTTGGTTTGTTAATGAGTATGGTTTGGTTTGTTAATGAGTATGGTTTAGTTTGTTAATGAGTTTGGTTTGTTAATGAGTATGGTTTGGTTTGATAATGAGTATGGTTTGGTTTATTAATGAGTATGGTTTGGTTTATTAATGAGTATGGTTTGGTTTATTAATGAGTATGGTTTGGTTTGTTAATGAGTATGGTTTGGTTTGTTAATGAGTATGGTTTAGTTTGTTAATGAGTTTGGTTTGTTAATGAGTATGGTTTGGTTTGTTAATGAGTATGGTTTGGTGTGTTAATGAGTATGGTTTGGTGTGTTAATGAGTATGGTTTGGTTTGTTAATGAGTATGGTTTGGTTTATTAATGAGTATGGTTTGGTTTATTAATGAGTATGGTTTGGTTTGTTAATGAGTATGGTTTGGTTTATTAATGAGTATGGTTTGGTTTATTAATGAGTATGGTTTGGTTTATTAATGAGTATGGTTTGGTTTATTAATGAGTATGGTTTGGTTTGTTAATGAGTATGGTTTGGTTTGTTAATGAGTATGGTTTAGTTTGTTAATGAGTTTGGTTTGTTCATGAGTATGGTTTGGTTTGATAATGAGTATGGTTCGGTTTATTAATGAGTATGGTTTGGTTTATTAATGAGTTTGGTTTGTTAATGAGTATGGTTTGGTTTATTAATGAGTATGGTTTGGTTTATTAATGAGTATGGTTTGGTTTGTTAATGAGTATGGTTTGGTTTATTAATGAGTCGTTTGTTAATCGTTCCAATGCAATGTGATCATTTTAAAGGTTTTGGTCATGTGTTTTCAGAAGGGAGAAGCCGAGATGTTCAAGTTGTGGAAAAGATCATATCATGTGTTTTAAATGTGATGCAAATGTGACATGTTGCAATTGTGGTGGGAACCATGAAGCCACGTCTTTGGAATGCCCAACAAGGGTGAAAGAGAATGGGATGGCAAATGTCAGGGCTGTCCAGAGAATGTCATATGCAGTGGCTGTTAGAAGAGTTAAGGGTTCGAATGGTGCTCCCGAAGAGTCCATGGTGTTGGATAGGCCTTCACTGAAGGCTGCAGGGTTTGCAGTTCAACAGCAGTACCCAAATATGTTAAAGTTAAGAAGGTGGACTATGTGGTCGTTTTAGCTATGGTGATTAATGGCACTGCTAAGGTGGATATAGGACTGAAAGACTTATTGGCGGAGGAATTGCAAGGAGTATTGTCACAAGCCATACCATCCTCTCAGGTCATAGACCCTGAGAATGGAGATATGGAGATTTGAAGGAAGAAGTGGGAGTTTTGGGGTTTTGGTTGTCAATGTGTTTTTTTATTGTTTTATATTGGGTGGATAAAGTTCGTTTTCCCTATCACATGGGTTTTATTTTTACCTTGGTGTTTTCAACCCTGTCCAGTTGGTGGCGGTAACACACCTTTTTGGGCTGTAGTCTGCCATAAAACATACAGAAGAAGAAGACACAGGAGGTTGTTGTATAAAACACCCATCTCAGCATTACGTCTTCAATCTAAGGGCAACCATGGCAGAGGGAGAATCATTCATCCATGTATAAGGGTAAGAGTCTAGCTACATTTTCAGATATTATACATTTCAAATTTTGTCAGAAAGTTGTCTTTATTGCAAGTTAATGTGTACTGTTAGCTAGTTGACGTTAGCTGGCTGGTTCGCTAGCTAACGTTACGTGTATGAAGTGTGTAGCAATATTATTAATATCTCAAATCTCTGCAATGCTAGTTATAGCCTAATGTTAGCTAGCTACATAACATTGAACCTAGTAGGTTATCTTTAGCTACAGATTAATGGTATTATGAGTTGGGATTATGATTAATTGTTTAGCTGGTTGCATGTCTAAACAAAAGACTCCACTCTGCAAGTATCAATTTCACTGAACTGTTTACACCTTCTGTATCCTGTGCATGTGACATAAATGTTGATTTTATTTGATATAGTTTGATATAGTGTGTGTTTACCAGAGATGGTAATGTGAAGAACAACATGACTAAGCCAAGGCCTAGATAATATTTATTTTTACCTGGAGTTTTACGATGTTGTAGGCTACTACTTTCACCGCTTTCAGTCTTGAAATCTTTGTTAATAACTAAACACTCTGTTTAGCAAATGGCCTCACAGGAATCCTTAAAGAGATGGGTAGGTCTAAGGCCTAAGAGGGTGTGAACAATGCTGGCTGGGTGTAGACAAAGAAGAGTTCTCCAGTTGGTGTACCAAAACATTCATGGGCCATTTTCAAAAATGGGGGTAGAAGTTTATCAGCTTTCAAAGCAGAATCATTTTCTTATTGTTTCTCAACTGCAGTGTATGAAATACCATTTTCTAACTCGGAGTCTCTACATTAGAAGTCAATGTAATTGCCACAACCGCCTGCATTTAGAAGATGTATGGCACATGACATGATATAGGCCTAATCTAAAAGGTAATTTCTGAGAACACCCCACATTACAATATCGAACTGGAACAGGCAAGATGAAGAGACACTAAGAAAAAAAAAGTCAGAAAATGTACAGATCTTTATCAATAGCTAGCTAGCTAGATTTATCAATAGCTAGTTAGTTGAATATCTAAGCAAGTTAATCAGTAGAGTAAAGCAATGTTAGATGGTACACCGCTGTTTCACATTTTCATTGTATATTACATTTGCTTCTGATGTAGCTGAGCGACTTATTCAAGACGGGGGCCAACATTCCACTGAAATCCAAATATTTGAAAATTGAAAATTGTTCAGCTTCATCTCTAGCCTCTCTTTCATGTTTTTCTGCCAGCGTCTTTATTTCTTCCCCCACAGCAAACATTCTGGATGATACCACTGTCAGTTCCTCCTCTCGGAGTCTCTGCTCTTCGTACTCTTTCAGGACCCTCTCTTTCTCCTTTTTAATTGCTTCCTCCTATTTTCATTTCCCCCAGTTTCTCCTCATATCTGAGTTGTTGCTCTTTGTTCTTTCTCAGGATCCTCTCATTCTCCTCTTTAAGAACTTTCTCCAGAGCTTTTATTTTTATTTTTTCCATCTTCAATTTCTCCTCCTCTCTGCGTATCTTCTCTTCATTCTCTTTCAGGATCCTGTTCTTCTCCTCTTCAATCGCTCTCTCAGCCTCCTGGAACATCTCAGTGGTGTAGTGGCTTCCTCCATTCATCTTCACCATCTTGTTTATCTTCTCAAGCAGCTCAGTGACCTGGGAGCAATTCTTATCTTTGTTGTTGAAGACCTGATACTCTCCATTACATTTGGCAATCAAACACTGAAGATGTGGATTTTCAAGCAAATAATCTTCAATTGTTACAACGTCGTCATCATCAAGACTCTCTCCATGTGTGAAGAGAACCATGGTGTATCTGGATGCTTCATCCCCAAATAATGTCTGAATCATCTCCACAGTTTTCTGTTCCTCTTCAGTGAATCTTCCCAGCTTGATCACAACCAGGAACACATGGGGACCAGGAGCAGAGAAAAGCAGGCACTGTGAGATCTCTTTCAGTGCCTCCTCCTGTGTTAACTTGGTGTCAAACAAGCCTGGTGTGTCGATGACAGCTACATGTTGCCCTCCCACCTCTCCTCTTTTCACATGTTGATGTCACAGAAGTAGAGGACATTTTTGATTTAAAAACTTTTGTCCCCAGGATGGTGTTTCCTGTTGCGCTCTTCCCAGCTCCAGTCTTTCCAACCATAACAATCCGGACCTCTTTATTTTGTTCTGTTGGATAAGAAGGAGATGTTGTTACTGTAGAAAGAAGTCTGATGTTCTTTCTGTTTGGTCATCATACAGAATAGCTACTGAATATGATCAGTTTCTAGATTCTTAGACATTGGTCTGTAGAATATGGACTGTAAGCAAATTAACAATTACATTATCTATAAATTAAGCTACATGTAATCCTACATATAATTTATGAAAATGTATTAATTACTGAAAATATAATTATTTTGTGCAAACCCATAAAAAAAAAAAAGATAAATCCGTGCCCATCACTGTCTTGTAGCCTACATACAGTGAAATGAAGACGAAGTACTCACCAGTCATGTTAGGGTTTTGGAATGCTGTCAAGGTCTTCCCAGGTCTATTGTTCCCAACCAGAGAAATTTGGGTCTCTGTTGGATAAAAATTACACTGTTGATCTTACAGAACTGCTAAATCTACATTTTCAGTCTCACATTGCTTCTTAGACTAATATTTTTTGTTTATAAAGTATAAACTCTAAGCAAATTAACAATAACTGCCTAAATAAAGGAAACACAATTGACGGAGCTGTCATTGTCCATTCTTTGCCTACCCACAAAGTAGTCTAAAAGACTACAGATGGGGAGACAACCAACGTCCATGTACGTTCTAATACTTCCTCAGAAACCCTAATAACAAACAGGAGCTTTGCAAAATGTTGACACAGAAGGTGTTTGCCAATAAATCTGAAAATGGAAAAGAGATCTATGCTACAATTGAGTTTGTGCTCTCAAAGGGCTCTCTGAAATCAATGCCACAATGTGACCAGGAAGAGGCACACACAAGAGTATGTCTTCATCGTAAAGATGCCCTTCACAAGTGTCATGACACTCTCCTTGGTGAGGATCAAAGGTGCCGGATCAGCTAGGCCAATGTCTGACAGCCAAACTCTCTCTCTCTTACAGGGCCGGTTTTATGACTTAATAACAGCCGGTTGGAAAATTGAGAATGGAATGTCTGGGCGTTGCACAAAAAACTTCAACATCAAGCAATGGACACCGGGACAATATATTTCAATGATCACAGATGGAATATGAGAAATTCATGTCTATTTTGTGACGTTATTAAAATGATCAGAAAGACTTAATAATGGAAGCACTAACTTTAAGAGCGTTCACTAATATCAGATTTACATCTAAATGTTGATAACTGTATTACATATGAAACTATTTTGGAAAAGATAGCAATGTGATTTTAGCCTTCTAAATGAGAATAGTTTTTTTTCAGTCAGCCCAGTCAGTAGCCACGCCAAAGTGATCTCAGAGCTCATGTCAACATGATGGAACCGCCATTCAGGCCAGTGTGCTTAAAAGGACTAGCTGAGAATTTAAATAGAGAATTGAGAAGGTGAGGACGTGGTCCACACATTGAAATGGTTAAAACTACAAGACCAGAAAATTGTAAAACTCTTGACGAGTGAAGAGGTAAAGACCAAACATTTACACTCTGCAGATGGGTATGTAAAGTAGTCTGGGACAATTTGACCAAAGACGAGAGGGAAGAACAGATCCCTCTCACCACCATGGGTGACACCTGTGGTATCCATTCTAAGAACACTCCAAGCAAAGAGGCCTACAACTAAGGTCATTGTGACCTCTGTGGACAACCAGAGACTAACTACTCCCCATAGGCGGATCTAGTGGTTTCAACAGAGATGACAGAGAAAGACATCTAAGTGTAAATGAATGTTGTATTTCTAATCCAAATGAGCGGTTGTTAGGGTGCTAAATATTCTAGCTACGGTGAACGTAGTTTCCAAATGTACAGTTGAAGTCGGAAGTTTACATACACCTTAGTTTAAATGTATTTGGCTAAGTTTTTCTCAATTCCTGAAATTTATTCCAAGTAAAAATTCCCTGTCTTAGGTCAGTTAGGATCACCATTTTATTTTAAGAATGTGAAATGTCAGAATAGAATAATAGTAGAGAGAATGATTTATTTCGGTTTTGGAGCAGTGGCTTCTTCCTTGCTGAGCGGCCTTTCAGGTTACGTCAATATAAGACTCGTTTTACTGTGGATATACATATTTTTGTACCGGTTTCCTCCAGCATCTTCACAAGGTCCTTCGCTGTTGTTCTGGGATTGATTTGCACTTTTCGCACCAAAGTACGTTAATCTATAGGAGACAGAATGTGTCTCCTTCCTGAGCGGTATGGCGGCTGCGTGGTCCCATGGTGTTTATACTTGCGTACTATTGTTTGCACAGATGGACGTAGTACCTTCAGGCATTTGGAAATTGCTCCCAAGGATGAACCAGACTTGTGGTCTACAATTTTTTTTTATGAGGTCTTGGGGGATTTCTTTAGATTTTCCCATGATGTCAAGCAAAAGAAGCACTGAGTTTGAAGGTAGGCCTTGAAATACATCCACAGGTACACCTCCAATTGACTCAAATTATGTCAATTAGCCCATCAGAAGCCATGACATAATTTTCTGGAATTGTCCAAGCTGTTTAAAGGCACAGTCAATTTAGTGTATGTAAACTTCTGACCCACTGAAATTGTGATACAGTGAAATAATCGGTCTGTAAACAATTTTGGGGAAAATTACGTGTCATGCACAAAGTAGATGTACTAACCGACTTGCCAAAACTATAGTTTGTTAACAAGAAATTTGTGGAGTGGTTGAAAAACTAGTTTTAATGACTCCAATAGAGGTCGACCGATTATGATTTTTCAACACCAATATCGATTATTGGAAGACCAAAAAAAAGCCGATGACGATTTTTCTTATGTATTTATTTGTAATAATGACAATTACAACAATACTGAATTAACACGTATTTTAACTTAATATAATACATCAATAAAATCTATTTAGCCTCAAATAAATAATGAAAAGTTACATTTGGTTTAAATAATGCAAAAACAAAGTGTTGAAGAAGAAAGTAAAAGTGGAATACGTGCCATGTAAAAAAGCTAACGTTTAAGTTCCTTGCTCAGAACATGAGAACACATGAAAGCTGGTGGTTCCTTTTAACAGGCACCGCATCGATTATTTGCAACGCAGGACACGCTAGATAAACGAGTAATATCATCAACCATGTGTAGTTAACTAGTGATTATGTGAAGATTGATTGTTTTTTTATAAGTTTAATGCTAGCTAGCAACTTATCTTTGCTTCTTGCTGCCCTCGCGTAACAGGTAGTCAGACTGCTACGCAGGCTCCTCGTGGAGTGCAATGTAAGGCAGGTGGTTAGAGCGTTGGACTAGTAACAGGAAGGTTACAAAAACTAATCCCCGAGCGGACAAGGTAAAAATCTGTCATTCTGCCCCTGAACAAGGCAGTTAACCCATCGTTCCTAGGCCGTCATTGAAATTAAGAATGTGTTCTTAACTGACTTGCCTAGTTAAATAAAGGTAGAAAAAAATAATAATAATCGGTTTCCAAAAATACCGATTTCCGATTGTTATGAAAACTTGAAATCGGCCCTAATTAATCGGCCGACCAACCTAAGTGTATGTAAACTTACGAATTCAACTGTAGCTGATATGTATAAACATTTTATAAAAAGGTACTCTAATAGCTTAACAATGACAAGTTGTCGGCTTGAAGATAAATTCAGCCACTTTAATGTTGAACTCAAATCAGTTTATTTGTCACGGGTGCCGAATACAACAGTGTAGGTAGACCTTACAGTGAAATGCTTATTTACATGCTATAACCAACTGTGCAAAAAAGGTATTAGGTGAACAATGGGTAAGTAAAGAAATAAAAACAACAGTAAAAAGACAGGGAAAAATAACATTAGCGAGGCTATATACAGTAGCGAGGCTATAACAGTAGCAAGATTTTATCTGGCTAACAGATAAACAAACAAATAGGCTGCAAAATTCAAGGTAAATTAAATCAAATTAAATTTGAGACTCCCCTGGTGTCCTGAAGTCTGCCAACCCAGACAGTATTTCCTGAGACATTGTACTTCTTAGGTAGTTCTGAGTTTTGGTGTAGAAAAGGATCTGTCTGCAGAAGCAGCAGTTACAGGGAAGTTAAATACAGCTATATTGCCATAGCAACGTCAGGGAAACTGGGAAGAAGGGAGTTGTGCTTCAAATACAGCAGTTCTGTAACATATTTAATTGAGCCTCTCATTCTTCTTAGTACCGGCATCAACACCTTACTGAAATAGAGTATAGGAAGCTCTGTGGACAAATCGTCTGGATACTACCCATAAATTGACATAAATTGGCAGATGGAAACGGATTATCATCTTTAGCAGACAACAGTTCTTGAGGGCTGGAACAAAAAAAGCTGTTTGCAATTTTCTTCATACTGGTGAACCAGCAGCGCAAGGGACATAATGCATTAGGCTCCCGGTAGGCTCCCGGTCTAATATGAGTTTTTGAAGACCTTAGTAAGCTCCTCTAATTTTTCACAGATGTCCCGTTATACTTTCAATCAGTAACTTTTTTTCTCCACTTTTTCAGTCACATTCCTGAAGCCGAAGAAATAAACTAAGCTTCCTAGTACATATGGAAATGAAAAAGGTTTATTAATTACTTTTTGGAGTGTTACTTCTCCGGACTAAATCCGCTCCTTGGGGACATTGCCATTAGCTGCACGGAGTCCGTTAAATAAATACCTGCAGCCTTTTTTCTCAATTCGATCACTGGAATGTGGTATGTAATCCACACCTCGATTAGGCAGATATACATATTTGTTTCATTGACTGATTTTCAATTTCAACGTCATTATTTATTTATAGCCTACATGTTCTCGTCTGAACAGCGTCTTTCTTTTCCCCAACGCAGTTAAGACAAAACCACACCCCGTTATTCAGAGTAGCGTTCTACCACGCTTTGAGCGATCTCCAAGTCCGGAAGTGAATATCACGTAGCGCAAAAAAACATTTGAGAAATAAAGATTTAAGCATATGCTACTAACGATAATATAACAACTTCAGATACCGAGCCTAGGTTAATTTAGCTGATAGCAGAGTTCTGAAACATTTTTACAATTCATTGAAACTCTGAAAATAAATACATGGGCAAATGTTAACATGATAATGATGATGATAATAATAATAAAATAATAATAGGTCTGCATTACGGTAGGCAGCAAATTGTTAAAGTACACTTTCCGTCCTTACCTTGGAAGGTGCGCTGATCCCGTGAGTGAGACAATGCTAGCTATCCAATGGGAGCGTAATAAAACACCCCTCTGAATAACCGGCCGTGGTTTTGGCTTAACTGCGTTGCTGATCATCTAATCTAATGCAAGTGGGAAGGGTGTGGCTTCATGACAATGATCACAAGAGCAGCTACGGCACCGCCTAAAGATAAGCTATGCGGCTGTCGGCTATCTCCTTGATCTGATTGAATTACGGCCTAAACTTGTTTAATTCTATTTGTAAACATACATGGATAAAACTATACATTTGATATCAGTCTATAGCTCTGTCTATGAATTTGAGTGGTTAAATCTATCCAGCCCCAGTCCTTAGCTTTTTAGCATAACGGGTGGGGAGAACGCATTGTTATGGTTTCAATGAAGGATTCTAGCTTTAAAATGGTAAGAGAGCTTTTATAGTGCAGGCGTCAAAATTATAACATGACATATAACATGACATGTATTCATTACTTACTCTCGTTACGATAAACATATTATAGAATGCTTTGTATAAAATAAATTGCATATGAAGTCTTTGTAAAAGTTTCACAGATCATTTTTGAATGTCAATTTGGAAAGAACACCCATTTGTAATATCAAAACATGCAACAGGAATGTGTTTCAGGCTTGTCTTGTAATAGTAACTTTATGGTCGTCCTTACCTTTGCCTGCCTTTTGAGCTAGATGTCTGGAGGCATATGTCTACAATTGGAGATGCAGCCAATGTTTTATAGCAATGTTTGGGTTCGTATGAACGTTTTTGCTTTCTAGTCAGTCACGTGATTTATTGGAAATGCTGTGTTGAGTTCCTGCGGTGACTATGTTACTGACGCAAGCTGACTAAAGCTATATCTTACAACGCTTGGATAGGTATTTAATGTCAGCTAACCACATCATATGATAGTGCCATCTGGAAGATGTGGCACGCAACCTTTGGTTGATTCAATGCAATGCCTGCATATTTTTTCGGACAGAACCTCGACCATTTTATTCGTCCAAGTAAAGTGACACAGAATGGTCATAAAGCATCATGAAACTTATATAAAACATGATGAAGAAAATATGATTGTAAAGAATTTATTGCAACAACAAAGGATTTAAGAAACTAACGTAAAACGAAAGGAATCTTCTTGGCAGGGAGAAAAATAATTTGAATAAATGTGGGTTTTGACACTTATGTAGGTGTCATAACCAGGCATAAAATAACGATATACATTGGAGTTGCTTACCAAGGCTACAATGAATGTTCCTGAGTGGCCTAGTTAGTTTCAACTTAAATAGGTTTGAACATATATGGCAAGACTTAAAAATGGCTGTCTAGCAATGATCAACAACCAACTTGACAGAGCTTGATGAGCTGTAAAAATAATAATGTTCAAATATTGTACAGTTCAGGTGTGCAAAGCTCTCAGAAACGTACCCAGAAAGACTCACAGCTGAGTGAGTCTCTTATTTTCTTTACTGTTTTTATGCTGAGAATCTTGTCAATGAAAACATTGTATTTATAATACCAATAAATAAAATGTCTTGAAAGCATGTAAGTAGCTAACTACTAAACCCTTCTGCTGGCTAGGATATTGGTTGGTCTGTTGCTAGATGAAATTTTAATTCATTATGGAGATGCGTCTCTATTTTTATCCAGAAACAAACCTTTCCCCAAGATACTTGTAGAGATCTGAGAAGACATGAATGATTACTATAGTGATAGCTTCACCTTACCCTCTGATAGTCTAGGTGGAATTTCATTATTGCTTCAACCTGTCCAATCCTCTCAGATCTCCACCAGTGCTGTATAGGAAGAGGCTAGATGTTTCTGGACAGGGGCTCTGTTTTTTCTACTAGAACCCTTCCTCTACATGCAAGGCACTTCTGATTAGCTTGTTACTATAAGTATCATCATTGGTAAATACCAGCTTTAATAAACTGTCATCAATAAATCAATCATAAGGCCCTTCATACATCGGCCTATGTCAAAGTGCTGTAAAGAAACCCAGCCTAAAACCCCAAACAGTAAGCAATGCAGGTGTAGAAGCACGGTGGCTAGGAAAAACTCCCTAGAAAGGCCAAAACCTAGGAAGAAACCTAGAGAGGAACCAGGCTATGTGGGGTGGGCAGTCCTCTTCTGGCTGTGCCGGGTGGAGATTATAACAGAATATGGCCAATATGTTCAAATGTTCATAAATGACCAGCATGATCAAATAATAGTAAGGCAGAACAGTTGAAACTGGAGCAGCAGCACGGCCAGGTGGACTGGGGACAGCAAGGAGTCATCATGTCAGGTAGTCCTGAGGCATGGTCCTAGGGCTCAGGTCCTCCGAGAGAGAGAAAGAAAGAGAGAATTAGAGAGAGCATACTTAAATTCACAAAGGACACGGGATAGGACAGGAGAAGTACTCCAGATATAACAGACTGACCCTTGCCCCCAGACACATAAACTACTGCAGCATAAATACTGGAGGCTGAGACAGGAGGGGTCAGGAGACACTGTGGCCCCGTCTTGACGATACCCCTGGACAGGGCCAAAAAGGCAAGATATAACCCCACCCACTTTGCCAAAGCACAGCCCCCACACCACTAGAGGGATATCTTCAACCACCACCTTTCTATTCTGAGACAAGGCTGAGTATAGGCTACAAAGATCTCCCCCACGGCAAGAACCCAATGGGGGGGCGCCAACCCAGACAGGAAGATCTCGTCAGTGACTCAACCCACTCAAGTGACGCACCCCTCCTAGGGACTCCTGTGCCAGACTACACTCAATCATAGGACCTACTGAAGAGATGAGTCTTCAATAAAGACTTAAAGGTCGCGACTGGGTCTGCGTCTCTCACATGGATAGGCAGACAATTCCATAAAAATTGAGCTCTATAGGAGAAAGCCCTGCCTCCAGCTGCTTGCTTAGAAATTGTAGTGACAGTAAGGAGGCCTGCGTTTTGTGACAGTAGCATACGTGTAGGTATGTACGGAAGGACCAAGTCGGAAAGATAGGTAAGTGCAAGCCCATGTAATGCTTCGTAGGTTAGCAATGCAACCTTGAAAACAGCCCTAGCCTTAACAGGAAGCCAGTGTAGGGAGGCTAGCCCTGGGGTATTTTGATCACATTTTTTTGGTTCTAGTCAAGATTCTAGCAGCTGTGTTAAGCACTAACTGAAGTTGATTTAGTGATTTATCCAGGTAGCCAGAAAGTAGAGCATTGCAGTAGTCTAACCTAGTGACAAAAGCATGGATACATTTTTGCCAAGAAAGTTTCTGAATTTTGCAATGTTACGTAGATGGAAAAAAAAGCTGTCCTTGACAGAGTCTTGATATGTTCGCCAAAAGAGAGATCAGAGTCCAGAGTAACACCGAGGCCCTTCACAGTTTTATTTGAGATGACTGTACAACCATTAAGGTTAATTGTCAGATTCAACAGAAGATCTCTTTGTTTCTTGGGACCGAGAACTAGCATCTCTGTTTTGTTGGAGTTTAAAAGTAGAACATTTGCCGCCATCCACTTCCTTATGTTTGAAACACAGGCTTCCAGGGAGGGCAATTTTGGGGCTTCACCATGTTTCATCAAAATGTACAGCTGTGTGTCATCCACAAAGTAGTGAAAGATAACATTGTTTCCGATTGACATCACCAAGAGGTAACATAGTGAAGACAATAGTGGTCCTAAAACAGAGCCTTGAGGAACACCGAAATTTACTGTTGATTTGTCAGAGGACAAACCATCTACAAAGACAAACTGATATCTTTTTGACAGATACGACTTTAAACCAGGCCAGAACTTGTCCTTGTAGACCAATTTGGGTTTCCAATCTCTCCAAAAGAATGTGGTGATCGATGGTATCAAAAGCTGCACTAAGGTCTAGGAGCCCAAGGACAGAGGCAGAGCCTCGGTCTAACGCCATTAAAAGGTCATTTACCACCTTCTCAGTCTCAGTGCTATGATAGGGTCTAAAACCAGAATGAAGTTCTTTGTATACATTGTTTGTCTTCAGGAAGGCAGTGAGTTGCGGTTCAACAGCTTTTTCAAAAAATGTTGAGAGGAATGGAAGATTCAATATAAGCCAATAGTTGTTTATATTTTCTGGGTTAAGGTTTGGCTTTTTCAAGAGAGGCTTTATTATTGCCACTTTTAGTGAGTCTGGTACATATCTGGTGGATAGAGAGACATTTATTATGTTCAACATAGGCGGGCCAAGCACAGGAAGCAGCTCTTTCAGTAGTTTAGTTGGAATAGGGTGCAGTGTGCAGCGTGAAGGTTTAGAGGTCATGATTATTTTCATCAATGTGTCAAGAGATATAGTATTACAAAACTTGAGTCTCCCTTGATCCTAGGTCCTGGCAGTGTTGTGCAGACTCAGCACAACTGAGCTTTGGAGGAATACACAGATTTAAAGAGGAGTCCATAATTAGCTTTTTTGCTTAAGACCCAGGGTCTCGAGCTTAATGACGAGTTTGGAGGGTACTATGGTGTTAAATCCTTGTTCATGCTACATAATGATCCCTCACTGGTCTGGGTGGTGCTGGCGATTTGCATTTCATTCAACCAGGTGCTTCTTCTTCCCTCAAACCTCAGTGTTCTTCCTATAACCCTCTATGATCCAGGTATCCTCTCAGTGTGTCTGCGCTTTATCAGCTTGTGTCATTTTGAAACATCATGAAAAGCAATTCTCCTTATTTATTGTACAAATAATAACTCTCAAAGTTCTGTGTGAGAGAGAGTGAGAAGTGAGAGATGGTGAGAGAGTGAAAGAGTATGTGTGTGACTGAATGACTATAGTTTGTCCCCTAATGTCTGTTTTGTAATGTTAACTGGTTATTGGTTATTTTCCTGTACCCGTGTGTGAGATATTAGAGAACTGAGTGTAATAATTGAATATAAAGTGAGTGAGGTGTATATAGTCTTTACAATATATATTTTTTTAACACTGTTGATGATAATCGCTGCACTCTTGATTACATAGGGCTGCTGGTTCCTTGTCTGACTGTCTGAAATGGCACCCTATTTCACTGATTTTGACCTAAGCTCCATGGGCCCTTATCAAAAGTAGTGCACTATATAGGGAATAGGATGCCATTTTGTCTAGGGTCCCCAGAGCGGCATATCCTTTTTTTCTCCCTCTGCTGGCCTGGAGGATCCAGACAGACCAGGCCACACTGGCTCATATGGCTGTGTCTCAATACTCTTAAATGGCTTCCTTTCCTTATATCCTTTAATTCTAGGAGAAGCTATACATGACCTGACCAGGGGAAACTCCGGGCCTTAGTTAAAGACCTGGACGTTTTCCTAGTCAGGTCACATTGTCGGGAAAAGGTCCCTTCTATATTTATATTATATTAAATCTCATCACGGACAACTTGCACATTTGATCTAATTAGCTTCTTTTAAACTACTTACTACTTTTTTAGCTACTTTGCTACTACTTAGCATGTTAGCTAAATCTTCCCCTAACCCTTAACCCTTTAACCTAACTCCTAAACTTAACCCCAGGGGCGTAGCCAGAGGGGTGTCCAGGTTTGCACTGGAAACCCCTGCCATCTGATTGGCCACACCGGGTGCCACCCCAAAATATAATGTTCTACATGCAGTTTGATGCTGATTGACATCTCATTTCACCTCTTGTTGAAAGAAGCATTTATTTTGACGTTCGACTGTTTTAGGGTTTAGCATCGGCTTTAGGTTTCCTGAACAACTTTTACAAAAGATGAGTCGCTGTGTAATTTAACGTTAGATCTTTGGCTCCCAGACAGTTAATCAGATAAGAGAGACACCAGATATGCTGTTCCAAAAGGGCCCAATGGTTGGCTAGGCCTAAACTTTAAACTACACATTTTAGTTAGCAGCTGTTAGTATCTAATCTTGTGGATCCCTTAATTATACATTTGCATAGAGATATGACACATTATTTAACGTGTATTTCAGACATTTCAAGATCCACAGATGAGGGTCCTGTCTGCACGGATTAAAATCAGTGCAATATTTGCATTTTGTGTGTAATATAATGCACATTGTTTGAATTTGGTGCTTCTCGATACTGTAAAATCAGTGCCTGACCCAGTTTTTTGCTCTCCTGTAGAAGCTTTATAACTTTGTATCTGGCTCGTACGTTCATCTCAAGTGGCTTGCAGTTCAGAAAGAGCTGTATCCACAGCAGCAGCCCAGGGAACTACAGAGACTTGCAGAAGGCAGACACATGGCATGACGTAATCTGAGAGACAGTCTTCCAGCAGTTCTGAGAGTGTTACAGGACATCACACTTGAAAATAGTGGTGATATATCAGTGGAGGCAAGGGGCCTTCTTTCTCAGATTTATCTTTCATTTTGGTAAAATGTTGTAAAGTGCTTGGTGATGCCAAATGTCTTTCTGACATGCTCCAATCAAGCTCTCTTGACTTAGCAAGGGCAGTGGATCTAGTAGGTGCCCTTATAGACACATTACAGGACTAGAGAAGTGAGGGTTATTTTGGAGAACTATGGAAAGAGATTGAAGAAATTGCAGAGCACTGCAAAATAAGTGTACAGTGTGTAAAAGACAGCCTAAAACTATATTTCACGACTCATTGAAGATGAGCACTGTAGGACAGAATAATAGTGACCAAAGTGATGGTGAGAGCTTCGAAAAAGCTATGTTTTATCAGGTGCTTGACAGTCTTGACAGAGGCGTTTTTCAAAGAAGAATTGTGAGATAATGCAAGGGGTCCAGTCTCTCAACCCAAAGAGAACAGCATTTTTGAATGAGGAGCTTCTGTTTGACTTTGCTCAGACCTTTGAGTCAGATTTAGAGGACCTCAAACATGAGGTTCATCAAACCAGGGGGCTTCTCGATAGGAGAGAAAAAAGTGAAAGAGACAGACCATCTACTCTCCTTTACTTTGTTGTGTTTCTAGAACCTTCTAAAGAGGTCTTCCATGAGCTATTTCGACTTTGCAAGATTTCTGTTGTTACACCAGTCAGCAGTGCTTCTTGCGAGAGAAGCTTCTCAGCTCTAAAACTGATTAAAACCCACCTCAGGATAACCGTGGTTGATGACTGGTTAAGTCACCTCGGAATTCTCAGTGTTGAGTCAAGGAGGGAAATGTATTTATAAAGCCCTTCTTACATCAGCTGATATCTCAAAGTGCTGTACAGAAACCCAGCCTAAAACCCCAAACAGCAAGCAATGCAGGTGTAGAAGCAAATGCAATTTGAAAATCACATCAAACACATCATCACAACAGTGTAGTTATTTTAACACTCACCTCACCGTGATTGGTAAATTTGAAGAACAAACGGGTTGAAACTGAGTGGAAAAGATGATCGTTGTGGATGTTGTTTCAAAGCCGAACACAACTAAATGGACAGCATTTTCTAAGGCGATGATTTATTCAAACAAACACTCGAACACATATTAGAGCGTATGCATGTGCGTACTTTAGACCTGTAGAGCCCAACTTAATTAAAATAATGATTGTGCTGTTATACAATACATATTATGCATGACATAAACATGAAAAAAAAACTGATTCAAGATGTCTTTGGTACATAATTGGTCTAGCATGTACATAAAATAAAAAATAGTAGCAATTACATTTAAGTGTATACTTTTTAGTGTGCATACTGAATGGACTGGTTACCTTATGTTAAGCTACAAACTTTTTATCCATGAGTCTTGGAGATAACGTATAGACCTGGGCGATGCTTTTGGTTCATTGATTGTGCAAGGCGCCTTACAGAGTTATCCTTCAATACATTTGCATTTGATATTGAATTGCCTAATAATTGGGCTAGCTTAATATTTCTATAATGAATTGTCTGATAAATAACCTTTAACTATATTTTAATAATTCATTGGCTTAGACATTACTTTTAACAAAAGGCTAAGCTGTGTTTCAATATATTTCACTTGTGATTTCATGAATATGAATATTTTCTAGTAAGATTTTTTGTCCGTTGCGTTATGCTAATTAGTGTCAGTTGATGACAATTCTCCAGGATCCAGGATGGGTAGTTCTAAGAGATTGTTTGTTAACTTGGCTTTCGAAGACCTTAGAAAGACAGGGTAGGATTGATATAGGTCTGTAGCAGTTTGGGTCTAGATTGTCACCCCCTTTGAAGAGAGGGGATGACCACGGCAGCTTTCCAATCTTTGGGAATCTCAGACGATACGAAAGAGAGGTTGAACAGGCTAGTAATAGGGGTTACAACAATTTCGGCAGATCATTTTAGAAAGAGAGGGTCCAGATTGTCTAGCCCGGCTGATTTCTAGGGGTCCAGATTTTGCAGCTCTTTCAGAACATCAGCTATCTGGATTTGGGTAAAGGAGAACTGGTGGGGGCTTTGGCGGGTTGCTGTGGAGGGTGCCGGGCAGTTGACCGGGGTAGGGGTAGCCATGTGGAAGGCATGGCCAGCCGTAGAGAAATGCTTATTGAAATTCTCAATTATAGTGGATTTACCAGTGGTGACAGTGTTTCCTAGCCTCAGAGCAGTGGGCAGCTGGAATGAGGTGCTCTTATTCTCCATGGACTTTACAGTGTCCCAGAACTTTTTTGAGTTAGTACTACAGGATGCAAATTTCTGTTTGAAAAATCTTGCCTTAGCTTTTCTAACTGCCTGTGTATATTTGTTCTTAACGTCCCTGAAAAGTTACATATTACCGGGGCTATTCGATGCTAATGCAGAACGCCACAGGATGTTTTTGTGCTGGTCAGGGCAGACAGGTCTGGAGTGAACCAAAGACTATATCTATTCCTAGTTCTACATTTTTTTTGAGAGGGGCATGCTTATTTAAGATGGTGAGGAAGGCACTTTTAAAGAATAGCCAGGCATCATCTACTGACGGGATGAGGTCAATGTCATTCCAGGATACCCCGGCCAGGTCGATTAGAAAGGCCTGCTCGCAGAAGTGTTTCAGGGAGCGTTTGACAGTGATGAAGGGTGGTCGTTTGGTCGCAGACCCATTACGGATGCAGGCAATGGGGCAGTGATCGCTGAGATCTTGATTGAAAACAGCAGAGGTGTATTTGGAGGGCGAGTTAGTTAGGATGACATCTACAGTATACAAGGGACACGACAGGACAAAGACGTCTGGCTGCTATGCCATCTTGGAGAGGAAGATTGCAAACAGATTGCTACAAATTAATAAAAACGACAGCTGAAATGTCTTGAGTCATTTTTTTTTTTTTACAAATAATTACACAGGTGCACCTTGTGCGGGGAACAATAAAAGGCAACACTCAAATGTGCAGTTTTGTTACTCAACACGATGCCACAGATGTCTCATGTTTTGAGGGAGCGTGCAATTGGCATGCTGACTGCAGGAATGTCCACCAGAGTAGTTGCCAGAGAATGTAATGTTACTTTTCTCTACCATAAGCCACCCCAACAGTGTTTTAAATAATTTGGCAGTGCGTCCAATCGGTCGCACAATTGCAGACCAAGTGTAACCATGCCAGCTCATTCCCATTTCATGACCTCTACATCCGGCTTCTTCACCTGCGGGATCATCTGAGACCAGCCACCCAGACAGCTGATGAAACTGAGGAGTATTTCTGTCTGTATTAAAGCCCTTTCGTGGGGAAACTCATTCTGATTGGCTGGGCCCCTGCCCAGTCATACGAAATCCATAGATTGGGGCCTAATTATTATTTAACCTTTATTTAACTAGGCAGATCAGTTAAGAACACATTCTTATTTACAATGATGGTTTACCGGGGAACACTGCCTTGTTAAGGGCAGAAAGACAGATTTTTACCTTGTAAAATGTAGCACTGTTCACAGGCTCTGATGCTTTGATTAAAATCCTGGTGAGAAACCACAGTCAAATCCAAAGTAGAAGTCATAGATGTTGAGTGTAATTATTCGTAATTGTTAAATGAATAACAACAGTGCTACTGCTCCTGTCACATACAGGAATCCCTTCCCCATCATCATGACTGCTGCCTGCACTGTGTCCCAAAGTGTCCCTCCTAACTCGCTTTCACCCTCCAGATTCATTGATCTGCGCTAATTGTTTAGTCCACAGTTCGTTTCCTACTTGCCAACCCACAAGTAATGGCACCATTGCCAAAATGGACAATTGGATCCGTTTTAATGGTATGCAGAATTTCCTTGACCTTTTCATGTCTTTCACATAATTTTGCCTACTCTGTCTTATTACGTCTTCTACTTTGTCTTAAAGCTCTCTGACCTGATTGGTATCGCCCTTAACATCATTGTTGAACACTTGGAAACTGCCTTCCCATTTCTGAACAAAATTCTTCAGGTTTTTGTCTTCTCTAAAAACCAGCTCTACGGAAGTGTCTCCATAACTAAAGAGCACTATGGTATATTCACTGACAGAGGGACTTAACATCTTCTCCAGTGTCTCCATCACTCTCTTCTCTTGCTCTGTGAAGCGGCCCAGCTGAATGACCGGTAGGAAGGCATGGGGACCTGGTGTTAGAGAGAGACAAAGACCTCTCAATCTAATCTCTGACTTCCTCTTCAGAGAGGTCACTGTTGAGCAGACCTGGAGTGTCCACAACCATCACTGTCCTCCCACACAGCCCCGTCTCTCTCTCTGCTCTCACTCTTCAGGGTCAGTGACTTGGGACTGATTCTGGAATCAAACAGCTTTTGGCCCATGATGGTGTTTCATGCTGCACTCTTCTCCAATCCACTCAGACCAACCAAAACCAGTCTCAGGTCATTGCTGATTTCAGCTTCTGAAAGCAACAGTAAGTAGATGAGAGAAGAGATTTGTATGGCCTTAGTGATGAGCAAAATGGAATACTGCTGCTCAGAGACGTACATGAGTAGGATCACAGATGAATAATAAAACAAATATGGGCATTATTCCTATCTCAATAACTCATGTATAGATCAGTAAAAAAAACAATAATTATGAATTGAAAGATCAATGCATCTGTCAACTTGCACTATACTACATTACATTGTGTTCATTTTCATTAATTAGGTCATTTCAAAATGCATTTATGTGCTTGTATTAATCAATATGCTTTAGTATATGTAATTCCCAAACATTCTAAGAATTTATGAAAAAGTGAAAATTACCTTATCCAATTGCTTACTTGTCAGAAAATGTAAAAATTAAAATGTCATTCTTCCTGGGGGTCTATATAAACAGATTTTAATACGATTTCATGTTGCTAAAATGCTCTCCAGCAGCCTGACACCTGCGCCTCTCCCCCCTTAGGGGGAAATTCTTTCTCCACGTGCCAACCCTAAACTGCCAGTCCCTCCCCTGCACCCCGAGCTAGGGCGAACCCTCGCCCTCCTCCGGTACCCCGACCACGACCTGCAGAAAGTGGAGGAAGAAGAGGTGGTGGAGGAGGAAGGACAAAGGAAGGACGGTGGAGGATGAAAGGAGGAAGGAGAAGGGAGGGATGGTGGAGGGATGGTGGAGGATGAAAGGAGGACGGAGAAGGGAGGGATGGTGGAGGATGAAAGGAGGAAGGAGAAGGGAGGGATGGTGGAGGGATGGTGGAGGATGAAAGGAGGACGGAGAAGGGAGGGATGGTGGAGGATGAAAGGAGGACGGAGAAGGGAGGGATGGTGGAGGATGAAAGGAGGAAGGAGAAGGGAGGGATGGTGGAGGATGAAAGGAGGAAGGAGAAGGGAGGGATGGTGGAGGATGAAAGGAGAAGGGAGGGATGGTGGAGGATGGAAGGAGAAGCGAGGGATGGTGGAGGATGAAAGGAAGAAGGAGAAGGGAGGGATGGCGGAGGACGTGTCAGATGATTCAGGGCTGCCTCTGGACCTGGACATGGTGTCTCTGGATCCTCTGGAAGAGGAAGAGGAGGAAGATTTTTCTCTGGGGGAGCCTATGGACTGAAGCATGTCTCCTGACACACTAGAGGGCGCTGTCCCTACACCAGGGAGACATCTACTACACCCAGCCCCGTCCTCTTCCTCCCTGTTTCTGCAACCTAACGGTTCTATCCAGTCTCCAACTCCCCCACTCCCTCCCTCCTGTCCCCCGTCTGGACAACAACAACGGTGGTCGTCGGACGTCCGATTGGCTGGAAGGCTAGCAGCTTCCGCACTGCAATCCCGGACCCCTCTGCTGGCCCTGCCCCTGAGCAAAATGAGTTAATTTCCTGTCCGGGCTGCTGTCTTATTGGTTTGCGCTTTCCTTCTGTGTGCCTGAAGGAGGCGAATGGTCTCGCTCCTCTGTCCGCGCCTTGCGTGTCTTGGCTGCCCCTACCGGAGGGACAGACTTAAGTAGGGCTCCCCCTAGTGGGCTGACTGACTGACTGACAACAAAGTGTGTGTGTGTGTGTGTGTGTGTGTGTGTGTGTGTGTGTGTGTGTGTGTGTGTGTTTGTGTGTGTGTGAATTCATTATTTTCTTCTACTTATTCATTTGAGTTCTTATATATTGGTTGTTGACCTGGCTTCATTTGATAATGTCAGTGTGTCCCTGGTTTGTTCACTCACTTTCTACACTCTGAATCTTTCTATTTGATTCCTATTAATGATTTTTCACTGGTCTGGGTGGTGCTTGAGATTTGTATTGAATTCAAACAGGTGCTTCTTCTTGCCTCAAACCTCAGTGTTCTTCCCATAACCCACTATGATCCAGGTATCCTCAGCATGTTTTAACAGCCTGTGTAACTTTGAAACAGCATGAAAAGCAATTCTCCTTATTGTACAGATTATTCCACCCAAGTGTGTGTGTGTGTGTGTGTGTGTGTGTGTGTGTGTGCGCCTGCACGTGTGTGTGTGTGTCTGCGCCTGCACGTGTGTGTGTGTGTGTGTGTGTGTGTGTGTGTGTGTGCCTGCACGTGTGTGTGTGCTTGCACGTGTGTGTGTGTGTGTGTGTGCCTGCACGTGTGTCAGAGGGAGAGATAGTATGTGTGTCAGAGGGAGAGATAGTATGTGTGTGACTGAATGACGAAGGTTTGTCCCCTGATGTCTGTATTGAAATGTTAAATGTTCGCTGGTCATTTCCCCGTACCTGTGTGTGAGAGATTAGAGAACTGAGTGTAATAATTGTATATAAAGTGATGAGGTGTACATCATCTTTACTCTGTTTTACACTATTGATGATAATCTTTGCACTTTTGATTTCATAGGCCTGCTGGTTCTTTGTCTGTTTGGGATGAAATGGCACCCTATTCCATATATAGCGTACTACTTTGAACAAAGCCCCATGTGTTCTGGTCAAAAGTAGTGCATTATATATGGAATAGGATGCCAATTTGTCAGTTGGTCCCAGAGTTTAGGATTTTATTTTCTCCCTCTGCTGGCCTGGAGGATCCAGACAGACTAGGCCGCCATGGCTCACATGTCTGTGTCTCAATAACCGTCAATGGCTTCCATTCCTCGTAACCTTTACTTCTAGGAGAAGCTATACAGGACCTGACCAGGGAAAACTCCAGGCCTTAGTTATAGACCTGGAGGTTTTCCCAGTCAGGTCACTGGTCAAGAAAAGAGAGTCTCTTTATTACTTCACTGTTTAAACAGCATGATTTACAGTCTGGACAACTGTGTGCATCCATATAAATAATTCCACTGTTCTGTCCCATATTGATGATGTCATATGGACAATGGTATGAACACCAACCCATTTGTTCAAGGAATGACCAAGTCATGGAGTGTTATGCACAACATGAATACGTTTTTTTATTTTTTGTTGTTGATTAAAACATATTTGATTTATAATGCCAATGCATGAAAGCTACCCTAAAATCACATACGTAGCTAATTACCAGCTTTAATAAACTGTCATGATGATTATTTGTGTTATTTTAAGAAAATATCCTCACTGAATATCAATGAAACAATAGATTACATTCAATGTTGTCTAGTATTTGTCTTAAATTGTCATTACATAATGTTTACTATTGACATAAATGGAAACAAATCACAGACACAGCAGAGCCAGGATAAATGTCATAAATCTTTATGTAAGCTATAGAATATACATCTATAGAAGTCAATGCTATAGTTACAGGCTATAACAGTAGAATGGCAACAGTGTACACTGTATATGAATGCATTCAATGTGACTAAGCTCGGGACTCTTGAACAGCATTGTTTCAGATTTTCATTGTGTACTGCACCTATCTTTTACTGCTGTTTTCCACACTTCAGCAGCTTTTTTAATAAAACTATATAGAAAGCCATTTCTTCCTTCAGCTCTCTCTCTTGCCTCCCTTTCATATTTTTCCCTCAACTCCTTCATTTCTTTATCTTTAGCCTCGTTTCCAGTTTCAGTTTCTCCAGTTCCTCCTCCCTGAGTCTCTGCTCTTCCTTCTCTCTCTGGATTCTCTTCTTCTCCTCTTTAAAATCTTTCTCCTGAGCCTCTTGTGTATCTTGCTTCAGTTCATTCTGTCTGCGTTTCTGCTCTTCGTTCTCTCTCAGGATCCTCTCATTCTTCTCTTTAAGCTCTTTTTCCCGAGCCTCTTGGATCATTTTTTCCATCTTCAGTTTCTCCTCCTCTCTGCGTATCTTCTCTTCATTCTCTCTCAGGATCCTGTTCTTCTCCTCTTCAATCGCTCTCTCAGCCTCCTGGAACATCTCAGTGGTGTAGTGGCTTCCTCCATTCATCTTCACCATCGTCTTGATCTTCTCAAGCAGCTCAGTGACCTGGGAGCGATTCTTATCTTTCTTGTTGAAGACATGATATCTCCCATTGCATTGGGAAATAACACTATCCAGATGTGGATTTTCAAGCAGGAACTGTTCAATTGTTACATCATCATCATCATCATCACCATGAAGAAAGTCTCCATGTGTGAAGAGAACCATGGCGTATTTGGATGCTTCATCCCCCAAAAATGTCTTAATCATCTCCACAGTTTTCTGCCCCTCTTCAGTGAATCTTCCCAGCTTGATCACAATCAGGAACACATGGGGACCAGGTGCAGAGAAAGAGATGCATTCAGCAATCTTTTTCAGTGACTCTTCATTGGACAATGAAGTATCAAACAAACCTGGGGTGTCAATAACAGCTACACTTTGCTCACCCACCTTCCCTCTTCTCTTGTGACAGTTTTTTGTCTGAGGAATAGAGGAGATTTTTGATGGGAAAGCTTTTTCCCCTAGAATGATGTTTCCTGCAACACTTTTCCCAGCTCCTGTCTTCCCGACCAGAACAATGCAGATCTCCCCATTTTGTGTATGCAGTTGGATTCCTGTTGGATGACAAGAACACTTGTTAACTTTTTTAAGAGGTCTAGACTTCATGTACTGCTTGTTAGCACATTTTGAGTAATGGCAAAAACAATTTGTTTCTTCATGGTCTGCACAAAACAATCTGTGAGCATTGCCTCTACAGATGCAGGATCTTAATTTTAGCCTGTTTGCTACAGCAGGAAAATAATCCTGCAGCAGTAGGAAATGTGAATTATTATATGGATTAGGGAAAATCAAGTCTGGACTTTCAAAGTGGACATTAGAAACTTTAGAGTACTTAAAATGCAAATCCACTACAATTTTGCATTTGCTGCTGTGCAGGAAAACCTTCAGCAACAATATATTTATCAAATTAAGATCCTACATCTGTATGTGCTAAACTGTTTTTATGCCATTATAATTTTTTGCTAAATTGACTCCCATCAAATACCAAGCAATCTCTTGGTTTCAATATATAAACAAAGGCCGCCGTACAAACATAAATGTATAATCCATGTGTTCCTTTTTTAGAATCATTACAGCAAGTGAGAAAGAGAAGGAAAGATAGAGAAGGTAGTGCTCTAAAACAGTCATATACAATAAGCGCATACAAGAATAAAAACAAAATGAATTACTCCACTGACTTGTACATTATAATGTAACTAATAATGTTAACATTTTGTGTCAACTTGACAAAAAAATAAAAGGGGAGTAATATAAAATAATGCTCCCCACTGCTATGCATCATTATATTTCTAGAGCACATGAAGATCAAAGGAAAAAGCACATCAAAAAAGGAATCAATACTATTGGCTTGAGTTCCCATCTTTATAACCTAAAGGCTACTCACCAGACTGAGAAACTTTGCTGTTCATGTTTGCAGTGAAGATCTGTCAGTCTCAAGCACTGTGTGAGAGTAGTAACAGAAGTAGTTTCTATGCTTCTATAAGGATACTAAAGATATACAGTGTGAGAGTGGGTCTGCTCACTTGTTTTATACAGGATCTGTCAGGTGCCCACCCCCTGACACACCCACAGGCTTTCTCTTAGCTTTCATACATTTACTGAAATCCTTTCCCACTAGTTATGGCTGTAATACAATACAAATGTTTTGACTGGTCTAATATTGAACTATTCAGTCAAGTCAAATCGTAATGCACTAGTAATCGGCAGTATGTTTGGACTACTATGTGTTGACTACTAATTGAGGCCGAATATATTCAACATGTTTGAACATTTTCGGGATGCCGTATGTGCCCGTAGAGTGCCCGGGAGCCTATGGGAGCCATCATCCGCAAATCGGTTATGTGCTTACACTTTACGAGACTGTGGCATTATGTTTTACTCTGGGTTTGATCTAAAGATTTGGGAAAATGCTCCTGGAGCTGATCAGGAGCCTGTAGATCGTCCTAAAAACTTGTAGTGTCTACCCGGCTTTATTTTCACATATTGTTGCTCAACAGGTCACACCTCAAGTGACCTCATTTGCATTAGCCTATAGGTTGGGTATTGAAGCCCCACTTGTAAATAATAATAGTTCGAATGACAATACTAATAATAACACCTTTATTTGTAAAGCAATTTGCATGTACTTCAAAATGCAAAGCAAAAAATAACAACATAGAAGATTAGTAGGCTTAACTACAGTGGGGCAAAAAAAGTATTTAGTCAGCCACCAATTGTGCAAGTTTTCCCACTTAAAAAGATGAGAGAGGCCTGTAATTTTCATCATAGGTACACTTCAACTATGGCAGACAAAATGAGAAGAAAAATCCAGAAAATCACATTGTAGGATTTTTAATTAATTTATTTGCAAATTATGGTGGAAAATAAGTATTTGGTCACCTACAAACAAGCAAGATTTCTGGCTCTCACAGACCTGTAACTTGTTCTTTAAGAGGCTCCTCTGTCCTCCACAACGTTACCTATATTAATGGTACCTGTTTGAACTTGCTATCAGTATAAAAGACACCTGTCCACAACCTCAAACAGTCACACTCCAAACTCCACTGTGGCCAAGACCAAAGAGCTGTCAAAGGACACCAGAAACAAAATTGTAGACCTGCACCTGGCTGGGAAGACTGAATCTGCAATAAGTAAGCAGCCTGGTTTGAAGAAAAAAACTGTGGGAGCAATTATTAGGAGACACACAAGACCACTGATAATCTCCCTTGATCTGGGGCTCCACGCAAGATCTCACCCCGTGGGGTCAAAATGATCACAAGAACGGTGAGCAAAAATACCAGAACCACACGGGGGGACCTAGTGAATGACCTGCAGAGAGCTGGGACCAAAGTAACAAAGCTTACCATCAGTAACACACTATGCCGCCAGGGACTCAAATCCTGCAGTGCCAGACGTGTTCCCCTGCTTAAGCCAGTACATGTCCAGGCCCGTCTGAAGTTTGCTAGAGAGCATTTGGATGATCCAGAAGAAGATTGGGAGAATGTTATATGGTCAGATGAAACCAAAATAGAACATTTTGGTAAAAACTCAACTCGTTGTGTTTGGAGGACAAAGAATGCTGAGTTGCATCCAAAGAACACCATACCTACTGTGAAGCATGGGGGTGGAAACATCATGCGTTTGGGCTGTTTTTCTGCAAAGGGACCAGAAAGACTGATCCGTGTAAAGGAAAGAATGACTAGGTCCATGTATCGTGAGATTTTGAGTGAAAACCTCCTTCCATCAGCAAGGGCATTGATGCCGCAATAATCATTAATGGCACACAACAAAATGACTACTGAGAGATACATCTGGGTCTAAGTAGATTCACTGTTTAGTGTTTGACATGATCATTTCGCTTAAGACTTGTACAGGATCAGTGGAGGAAATAGTATCCAATTGTAAAAGTAAAGATTCCTTAATAGAAAATGACTCCAGTAAAAGTGAAAGCCACCCAGTAAAATCCTACTTGAGTAAAAGTCTAAAAGTGCTCCAACATTCTAACATCATTTGCAAACGAAACATGTGTTTAATCCGCCAGATCAGAGGCAGTAATGATGACCAGGAATGTTCTCTATTTAGTGAGTCCTCCAGATCAGAGGCAGTAGTGATGACCAGGAATGTTCTGTATTTAGTGAGTCCTCCAGATCAGAGGCAGTAGGGTTGACCAGGAATGTTCTGTATTTAGTGAGTCCTCCAGATCAGAGGCAGTAGGGTTGACCAGGAATGTTCTCTATTTAGTGAGTCCTCCAGATCAGAGGCAGTAGGGTTGACCAGGAATGTTCTCTATTTAGTGAGTCCTCCAGATCAGAGGCAGTAGGGTTGACCAGGAATGTTCTCTTGATAAGTGTGTGAATTAGACCATTTTCCTGTCCTGCTAAGCATTCAAAGAGTACTTTTGGGTGTCAGGGAAAATGGATGGAGAAAAAAGTATAGATTTTCTTTAGGAATGTAGTAAAGTAAAAAATGTAAAGTAGTGAAAAATATACATAGTAAAGTAAAGTACAGATACCCCAAACAACGACTTAAGTAGTACTTTCAAGGATTTTTACTTAAGTACTTTACACCACTGTACAGGATCCAATGTAGGTCACATTGTAATATTACAACGCTAAGTCTCACAGGGTTAAAATATATTTAGGCCCTTTTCCAGGCTGATAGGGAAGGCAAGGCCACATTTCACTCTCTTATTCTCTATCAGTCAGGGTTGGGGTCAATTCCATGTCCATTCCAGTCAATTCTGGAAGTACACATCCAATTCCAATTCTCTTCAATGCTTTTCAATTGGGAAAATGTGGAATTGGAATTTGGTTGACTTTCTGAATGGACTGGAATTGAATGGAAGTGACCACAACCATGCTATCAGTTCTTCAAAACCTCAAGAAAGACTCCATGAAAAAATGAAAGTAGTGTACCTAACCTGAGATCTGGTGATTGGAGAGTGTTTGAATATAAACCCTGATGTAAGTGTTATGATACACAGAAAGTGTTTTAAAACAGAATATAAATACTTTGAAACAACCAAAGTGGTTCTTGAATCTGAGTATTGGTGTTTTTAAGAGTGATAGAGCAATAGAACAAAACATTTTTTTTGCAGACTGTGTCTCTCAAATGTTTTAAAAATACAAATGTATATAGCTTAAATATTGATTGATGATAAGGTCATATGGAGAATATTTTTGCAGAATGTTTTCAATGTTTTATTTAGACATATTAGAAAGAGGAGGAGACAGAGAAGGAGTTAATGAAGAAAGCGGGAATTGAACCCTCGTCTTCTGGGGCAGAAATATGGTACTTTCCATTGGAATTTTACAACTCAACCACACAGACACACTGTAAAAAGAATTCTGTAGTGAATTTGACCAACAAAAAAATATATGCTTACATAGCCGCGGGAAGTAGGGTGCAGCATCCCATGATAAAAAATCGGAATATTTATTTTTTCTCTCCGCAAAAGTAGTGCACTGGGCCTTTAATAGTGGCGTATTAGCGGACAGATAAGATGTCTGTAGTGTAGGCAAAAAAAAAAATTCAGCACACCCCTTGAAAATAATAAAAGAGAAAAATGCAGCACCCACATCACCTAACTACTTCCTGGGGATATGTACACTTAATACAAATGAATGCAAGTTGTTTCAATGATTTGTTCATTTAATATTACCCCAAAAATGTAAGGAGAAATCCAACTTTGTTTATGAGGACAACCAAAGATAGTGAAAATGTAGTGATTGAACTCATTGAAAGTCCGGTCACTGCTATTCTTTTAATCTCGTTCAGTTCTATCTGGGATCCTAAGGATGTCCCGGCTCGAAACCCTAACCATAACCCCTACCTCACCCTGATCTAAACTATAACCATAACCTAACCCTCATGTGCCATGAGGTGTAGGTCAAATGGATCATGATGAGCAGATATCAAAACCGTCAGGTAAAATGACTTTCCATAATGAGACGACTCATTCCCACATCTTTGAATTTTAATGGTAGAGTCAAAATCAGCGTCATACAATGCTTGCTGTAAAACCTGTAGTCACTGTTGGGTTGAGCTCTATGCTCAACAATGCCAATATGGGTTAATGCCAAAATGGGTTAAACTGGTAAATGATCAGATACATAAACCAATGTTAAACATTAAAATACTCTAGAAGAAGATACTCTAATTCTGCATTAGACAGGATTTGAAACATCATAATAGTGTTTAGAAGCCATAGAGAGATGAAAGAACATCAAAAGAGAAGATACAGTTGAAGTGGGAAGTTTACATACACTTTGGTTGGAGTCATTAAAACTTGTTTTTCAACCACTCATATTTTCCTTGTTAAGAAACTATAGTTTTGGCAAGTCGGTTAGGACATCTACTTTGCGCATGACACAAGTAATTTTCAACAATTGTTTACAGACAGATTATTTTACTTAATTCACTGTATTACAATTCCAATGGGTCAGAAGTTTACATACACTAAATTGACTGTGCCTTTAACTTCTTATGGCTGCAGGGGCACTATTGAGTAGCTTGGATGAAAGGTGCCCAGAGGTGCCCAGAGTAAACAGCCTGCTCCTCAGTCTCATTTGCTAATATATGCATATTATTATTAGTATTGGATAGAAAACACTCCAACATGGCAGCTATGCGACTATTTTTCTGAGCGCCGTCTCAGATTATTTCATGGTTTTCTTTTTCCATAAAGTTTTTTTTAAATCTGACACAGCGGTTGCATTGAGGAGAGGTATATCTATAATTCCATGTGTATAACTTGTATTATTCTACATTTATGATGAGTATCTCTGTTGAATCGATGTGGCTATACAAAATCACTGGATGTTTCTGGAACTAGTGAATGTAACGCGCCAATGTAAACTCAGATGTTTTGATATAAATACGAACTTTATCAAACACAACATACATGTATTGTGTAACATGAAGTCCTATGAGTGTCATCTGATGAAGATTATCAAAGGTTAGTGAATAATTTTATCTCTATTTGTGCTTTTTTTCTCTCTCTCTTTGGCTGGAAAAATTGGCTGTGTATTTCTCTGAGTTGTTGGTGACCTAACATAATCATTTACGGTGGTTTCCCCGTAAATCCTATTTGAAATCGGACACTGTGGTGGGATTAACAACAAGACTACCTTGAAAACGATATAAAATACATGTATTATTGAGGAATTTGAATTATGACATTTCTGTTCTTTTGAATTTGGCGCCTTGTACTTTCACTGGTTGTTGTCATATCGATCCCGTTAACGGGATTGCAGCTTGGATAATTCCAGAAAAGGATGTCATGGCTTTAGAAGCTTCTGATAGGCTAATTGACATAATTTGAGTCAGACCCAGCTTCTTAGAAAAGAAAGCGCAGGGACGGAGCTTCGGTGGCGTGCCCGAGCGCTGAGACAGCACGGCTCCAACCCCAGCCTCGGACGCATCCACCTCCACTATGAATGCTAACGAAGGGTCCGGATGCGCCAACATGGGAGCTTCAGTGAACAGCGCCTTCAACTGGTTGAAGGCTCCATCAGCCTCTGCCGACCACCGCAGACGCACCGGCCCCCCCTTCAGCAGTGAGGTAATGGGCGCCGCTACTTGGCCAAAACCCTGGATAAACCTCCGGTAGTAATTGGCAAACCCTAAAAACCGCTGCACCTCCTTTACCGTGGTCGGAGTCGGCCAATTACGCACGGCGTTAACGCGGTCACACTCCATCACCACCCCCGAGCTGTAAATGTGTTAACCCAGGAAGTATAGGTCATGCTCCAGCAGTCGCCCAAGTACCTTGCGCACCAGGGAGACATGCGCGGCGCGTGTGGCAGAATAAATCAAGATGTCATCAATATAGACTATCACACCCTTCCCGTGCAAGTCCCTGAGAATCTCATCTACAAAGGATTGGAAGACGGCTGGAGCATTTTTCAACCCATACGGCATGACGAGGTACTCATAGTGGCCTGATGTGGTACTAAACGCTGTTTTCCATTCGTCTCCTCCCCGAATACGCACCAGATTATACGCGCTCCTGAGGTCCAGTTTTGTACAAAAACGTGCTCCGTGGAATGATTCCACCGCTGTAGAGATGAGAGGTAGCGAATAACTAAATCCCACTGTGACAGAATTTAGACCTCGATAATCAATGCACAGATGCAGACCTCCCTCCTTTTTCTTCACAAAAAAGTAACTTGAAGAGACGGGTGACATGAGGGTGTACCCCTGTCTCAGAGATTCCGTGACATATGTCTCCATAGCCAACGTCTCCTCCTGTGACAGTGGGTACACGTGACTCCGGGGAAGTGCAGCGTTCTCCTGGAGGTTTATCACGCAATCCCACCGTCGATGGGGTGGTAATTTGGTCACTTTCTTCTTACTAAAAGCAATAGCCAAATCGGCATATTCTGGGGGAATGCGCACAGTGGAAACCTGGTCTGGACTCTCCACCGTCGTGGCACCGATGGAAACTCCTATACACCTACCCAAACACTCGTCTGACCACCCCTGAAGAGCCCCCTGTTTCCAGGAAATGAGGGGATTGTGAATAGCCAGCCAGGGAACCACCAACACCACTGGAAACCCAGGTGAATCGATAAGGTAGAAACTGATCTTCTCCCTACAAAGAAACACTAACTCAAAACAGGTGTACCCAATTAAACCCAATAAACAGAAACAAAAGGAAAGGGAATCAATGGCAGCTAATAGGCCGGCGACGACGACCGCCGAGCGCAGCCCGAACAGGAAGAGGCCCCATCTTCGGCGGGATTCGTGACAGCCACCTGGAACACAACAATGGTTTCAGTACCACACCCTCCTCATAACCACCATGAAACTAAGACTTTAACTTAATCTAAACATGTATCTTTCATTTGCAATCTATGAAAAATCACAGCACAGTTGAAAAATATACGCAAATAGAAATCAAAGCTGGATGATGTTCAGAGACAGAAGGGAGGGTTGAGAGGAGCTGAAGGGTGGGACTAAAAATAACAAGATTGTCAAATATATGTATATAGTATGTATAAGCTGAAACCTAAGTGTTGTAAGTAGAAGCCTAAGTGTTGTTGTCCATTAAATTACTCCAATTAGGGGAGGGGTGGAAGGGTCAGGGGAAAATATCAAAGACAAAATATAATATATATGGGGGATTTGTAATCTAGCAGACAATTACATTGATGGAAGCCACAATCTACCTGCAATATTCGAGCTCATCTACCAGAAACAAGAAAGAAAAAACACACCCTGTTACAAGCAGGAAAAAAGTTATGGACCAACCAGAAATGTGGTCATGTCAACCCTGGATGATGCATGTGTGACCTTTTCACCTGTTTGGCACATTGGAACATTCCAATCTTTTTGGACATGAACAGGTTTAATAAGCAAAGCATAGTTGTATTGTTTTCAGGAAGGTGTTCCCATGGTGAAAGGAGGGACAGGAGGCAGACTACGGGCAAATATTCACTGCTCTCTGTCAGAGATATTTGGCCTTAAAGTAGAGAAGAGGTAGACTGTCTATTACAAATTAAATACTACAATGTGTGACTTAATAAATCATTACTGACAAATGAAACAACCAAATCAGGAAAGTTTAACTATGGCAGGGACAGGTGGGATGATGAGTGACAGGAGGGGGGACAGGAGGAGTGATAGGAGGGACAGGAAGGGTGATAGGATGGACAGGAGGGGTGATAGGACGATTGATAGGAGGGACAGGAAGGGTGATAGAAGGGACAGGAGAGGAGATAGGATGTACATGAGGGGTGATATGAGGGAGAGGAGGGGAGATAGGGGAGCCAGAAGGGGTGATAGAGAGACAAGTGGGGTCATAGAGACACAAGAGGGGTGATAGGAGAGACAGGAGGGATTTGTGAGACAATAACAAGGATGGGAGAGATGAGAGGAGGGGAAAGTGAGGAAGGTGATGCACTTCTTAAAATGTTTCTGGTTCATCCACAACTTGTTTCCTGTTTGTATCAGGATGCGTTTAAAGGAATGATCTCTCCAAGTACAAGTCACAGGATTTTTTGTTGTTGTTGAGGATTTGTAATGCAAGTTGAGATGTCCTTGGATGAATGTCAACAAGATGCATGACCGGTGTTGTTAAAAGACCCACATATACCTAAATAAAAATTGGGTGTATGACTTTTGGTTCGGAACTTTTGTGAAACATCACAGCACAGTTGATAAATACAGTGCCTTGCGAAAGTATTCGGCCCCCTTGAACTTTGCGACCTTTTGCTACATAATTTTGCACGCCCAATTTTTCAGTTTTTGATTTGTTAAAAAAGTTTGAAATATCCAATAAATGTCGTTCCACTTCATGATTGTGTCCCACTTGTTGTTGATTCTTCACAAAAAAATACAGTTTTATATCTTTATGTTTGAAGCCTGAAATGTGGCAAAAGGTCGCAAAGTTCAAGGGGGCGAATACTTTCGCAAGGCACTGTACATTATACATATTTACAAAAAAATACATGGGAGATTTGTAATCTAGCAGACAATTACATTGATGGAAGCCACAATCTACCTGCAATATTCGAGCTCATCTACCAGAAACAAGAAAGAAAAAACACACCCTGTTACAAGCAGGAAAAAAGTTATGGACCAACCAGAAATGTGGTCATGTCAACCCTGGATGATGCATGTGTGACTTTTTCACCTGTTTTGCACATTGGAACATTCTAATCTCTTTGGACATGAACAGGCAGAACAGGTTTAATAAGCAAAGCATAGTTGTATTGTTTTCAGGAAGGTGTTCCCATGGTGAAAGGAGGGACAGGAGACAGACTAAGTCAGAGAAATATGCCCTTAAAACAGAGGAGTGGTAGACTGTCTATTACAAATTAAATACTACAATGTGTGACTTAATAAATCATTACTGACAAATGAAACACCCAAATCAGGAAGGTTTAACCATGGCATTGATGATAACAGAGACAGGAGGGGTGATGGGAGGGACAAGAGGGGTGATGGGAGGGACAAGAGGGGTGATGGGAGGGACAAGAGGGGTGATAGAAGGGACAGGAATGGTGATAGGAGGGACTACAGGGGTGATAGGAGGGACTACAGGGGTGATAGGAGAGACAAGACGGGTGTTAGGAGAGACAAGAGGGGTGATAGGAGAGACAAGAGGGGTGATAGCAGAGATAACAACAAGGAGGAAAAGTGATGAAGGTGATACAATTCGTAAAGTGTTTGAAGGTTCTCCCACAACTTGTTTCCTGCTTGTAGCAGGACGCGTTTAAGGGAATGTTCTCTCTAACTATGTCACATGATTTGTTTAGATAATGTTTCTTTAGTGAGGGTGTGTAATGCAAGTTGAGATGTCCGTGGATAAATGTCAACAAGATGAATAACCAATGTTGTTAAAAGACCCACACATACCTAAACAAACAATGGGTATATGACTTTTGGTTCTTAACTTTTGTGAATCATCAAAGCACAGTTGAAAAATGTATGTCAAATGGACAAGAGGGGTGATGGGAGAGACAAGAGGGGTGATAGGAGGGACAGGAGGGGTGATAGTAGGGACAGTAAGGATGATTGGAGGGACAGGAAGGGTGATTGGAGGGACAGGAAGGGTGATAGGAGGGACTAGAGGGGTTATAGGAGGGACAGGAAGGGTGATAGGAGGGACAGGACGGGTGATAGGAGGGACAGGGGGGGTGATAGGAGAGACATGAGTGAAGATAGCTAGAACAGGAGGGGTGATAGGAGGGACAGGAAGGGTGATAGGAGAGACAGGAGTAAAGATAGCTAGAACAGGAGGGGTTATAGGAGAGAAAGGAGTGAAGATAGCTAGAACAGGAGGGGTTATAGGAGAGACAGGAGTGAAGATAGCTAGAACAGGAGGGGTTATAGGAGGGACAGGAGTGAAGATAGCTAGAACAGGAGGGGTTATAGGAGGAACAGGACGGGTGATAGGAGAGACAGGAGGGAAGATAGGTGGAACAGGAGGGGTGATAGGAGGGACAGGAATGGTGATAGGAGGGACTAGAGGGATGATAGCAGGAACAGGAATGGTGATAGGAGGGACTAGAGGGGTGATAGGAGGGACAGGAATGGTGATAGGAGGGACAGGAATGGTGATAAGAGGGACTAGAGGTGTGATAGTGAGAGATAATAACAAGGAGGGAAAGTGAGGAAGGTGATACAATTCGTAAAGTGTTTCAGGTTCTCCCACAACTTGTTTCCTGCTTGTAGCAGGACGCATTTAAAGGAATGTTCTCTCTAACTATGTCACATGATTTGTTTAGATAATGTTTCTTTAGTGAGGGTGTGTAATGCAAGTTGAGATGTCCGTGGATAAATGTCAACAAGATGAATAACCAATGTTGTTAAAAGACCCACACATACCTAAACAAACAATGGGTATATGACTTTTGGTTCTTAACTTTTGTGAATCATCAAAGCACAGTTGAAAAATGTATGTCAAATGGACAAGAGGGGTGATGGGAGAGACAAGAGGGGTGATAGGAGGGACAGGAGGGGTGATAGTAGGGACAGTAAGGATGATTGGAGGGACAGGAAGGGTGATTGGAGGGACAGGAAGGGTGATAGGAGGGACTAGAGGGGTTATAGGAGGGACAGGAAGGGTGATAGGAGGGACAGGACGGGTGATAGGAGGGACAGGGGGGGTGATAGGAGAGACATGAGTGAAGATAGCTAGAACAGGAGGGGTGATAGGAGGGACAGGAAGGGTGATAGGAGAGACAGGAGTAAAGATAGCTAGAACAGGAGGGGTTATAGGAGAGAAAGGAGTGAAGATAGCTAGAACAGGAGGGGTTATAGGAGAGACAGGAGTGAAGATAGCTAGAACAGGAGGGGTTATAGGAGGGACAGGAGTGAAGATAGCTAGAACAGGAGGGGTTATAGGAGGAACAGGACGGGTGATAGGAGAGACAGGAGGGAAGATAGGTGGAACAGGAGGGGTGATAGGAGGGACAGGAATGGTGATAGGAGGGACTAGAGGGATGATAGCAGGAACAGGAATGGTGATAGGAGGGACTAGAGGGGTGATAGGAGGGACAGGAATGGTGATAGGAGGGACAGGAATGGTGATAAGAGGGACTAGAGGTGTGATAGTGAGAGATAATAACAAGGAGGGAAAGTGAGGAAGGTGATACAATTCGTAAAGTGTTTCAGGTTCTCCCACAACTTGTTTCCTGCTTGTAGCAGGACGCATTTAAAGGAATGTTCTCTCTAACTATGTCACATGATTTGTTTTAGATAATGTTTCTATAGTGAGGGTGTGTAATGCAAGTCGAGATGTCCGTGGATGAATGTCAACAAGATGTATAACCGACATTGTTAGACCAACACATACCTAAACAAACATTGGGTGTATGACTTTTGGTTCGGAACTTTTGTGAAACATCACAGCACAATTGAAAAATGTATGTCAAAAGGACTGTAAGGGTGATAGGAGGGACAAGAGGGATGATAGGAGAGACAGGAAATGTGATAGGAGGGACAGGAGGGGTGATAGTAGGGGCAGGAAGGTTGATCGGAGGGACAGGAAGGGTGATAGGAGGGGCAGGAAGGGTTATAAAAGAGACAGGAGGGATGATAGGAGAGACAGGAGGCGTGATAGTAGGGGCAGGAAGGGTGATCGGAGGGACAGGAAGGGTGATAGGAGGGACAGGAAAGGTGATAGGAGAGATAATAACAAGGAGGGGAAAGTGAGGAAGGTGATAGTTCAACAACTTGTGACCTGCTTGTAGCAGGACGCGTTTAAAGGAATGTTCTCTCCAACTATAAAGTCACATATTTTTTTTTAGATACGGTTGTTAAAAGACCCACACATACCTAAACAAACATTGGGTGAATTACTTTTGTCTCTTTGCCACCTGGAACACAACAATGGTTTCAGTATCACACCCTCCTCATAACCACCAGGAAACTAAGGCTTTCAGTAAATCTAAACATTTGTCTTTCATTTACAATCTGTAAAAACTATGGGAATAGAAATCTTCAGAACTTTTGTGAAACATCAATGCACAGTTGAAAAATATACGCAAATAGAAATCAAAGCTGGATGATGTTCAGAGACAGATGGGAGGGTTGAGAGGAGCTGAAGGGTGGGACTAAAAATAACAAGATTGTCAAATACACTGTGTATGTATATAGTATGTATAAGCTGAAACCTAAGTGTTGTAAGTAAAAGCCTAAGTGTTGTAGTCCATTAAATTACTCCAATTAGGGGAGGGGTGTAAACCCAGTACAACGTAAATTCACACTCACATAACCACGGTTCAATGAACTTAAAGGTGCATTCAGCTGACTTTGAAAACAACTTACGCAACACATTCATTTTTTCAAGCCGCCAATAACTGTGTTGTTTTTTTCTCATTCTGCTTTGAGTCACCAAGGACACAGATTTTACAACGTGACTAACTGCCAAGAGAATACGTAAGGGTGTGTCTGGTGTGGCGTTCCTGACAGACACAATAACCTTACAGTATAAACAAACACTGAGAAACACTGAGGCCGAATACTTTCGCAAGGCACTGTATATATATATATATATATATATATATATATATATATATATATATATATATATATATATATATATATATATATATATATATATATATATATATAGCGCTTTAATAAATTCAGTAGTTCTAAACCTGTGGCTGCCTCCTGCCCACTCCTCTCTACACCAGTGACAGCCATAAATAGTGGGAAAGGAATTCAGTAAATGTATGATGGTGAACAGAAAGCCTATGGGTGTGTCAGGGGGTGGGCACCTGAGAAATTCTGTATAAAAGAAATGGGCTAACACACTCTCACATTGAAGTTCTTCAGTATCCTTTCAAGAGCATAGATACTACTACGACGACGACTACTACTACTACTACTACTACTACTACTACTACTACTCTCACACAGCACTTGAGACTGACAGATCTTCACTCCAAAAATGAACAGCAAAGTTTATTCGCCTGGTGAGTAGCCTTTAGTGTACCAGGATTGGAACTGAACTGAATGATTTAAAATAGAAGGGTATTGATATTTTTTTCTGTGCTTTTTCCTTTGAATTCCAGAAATATAACAACGCACAGCAGTGGGGAGCATTATTTTTGTCACCCCACTGCTTTACTTTTTAACATAATTATTACATTACATTAGTCAGTTTAGTAACTCATTAAAAACAGAGGATTTTTTATAAATACTTAGGTAACACTTTATTTGGGACTAGAGTTTCAAGTTGCATCCCAAGAGGCAGCTGAGGGGAGACCAGCTCATAATAATGGCTGGAAGGGAGCAAATGGAATGGCATCAAAAACCTGATGTATTTAATTCCATTCCACTGATTCTGCTCCAGTCATTACCACTCGCCCGTCCTCCCTAGTTAAGGTGCCACCCACCTCCTGTGAGTTAGATATAGTACTTTTATTTATTTATTTGATTTGAATTGTAAACATACACTGATTGGAAATCTCTGTTTAAGAGCACCCCCCTCTCTTTTTTGTATCTTTCTCATTTGCTATAAAGACCGTAAAAAGAAAGATATGGATTAGACATGTATTTTTGTACTGTGGCCTACCATTGATAAAGAAAAGTAACAAGAGTTTTGTTATTGTTGATGGTAGTCATCTTAGCAAAAACAGAACTGTGGTTAATGACTGTAAGGGTGATAGGAGGGACAAGAGGGATGATAGGAGAGACAGGAAATGTGATAGGAGGGACAGGAGGGGTGATAGTAGGGGCAGGAAGGTTGATCGGAGGGACAGGAAGGGTGATAGGAGGGGCAGGAAGGGTTATAAAAGAGACAGGAGGGATGATAGGAGAGACAGGAGGCGTGATAGTAGGGGCAGGAAGGGTGATCGGAGGGACAGGAAGGGTGATAGGAGGGACAGGAAAGGTGATAGGAGAGATAATAACAAGGAGGGGAAAGTGAGGAAGGTGATAGTTCAACAACTTGTGACCTGCTTGTAGCAGGACGCGTTTAAAGGAATGTTCTCTCCAACTATAAAGTCACATATTTTTTTTTAGATACGGTTGTTAAAAGACCCACACATACCTAAACAAACATTGGGTGAATTACTTTTGTCTCTTTGCCACCTGGAACACAACAATGGTTTCAGTATCACACCCTCCTCATAACCACCAGGAAACTAAGGCTTTCAGTAAATCTAAACATTTGTCTTTCATTTACAATCTGTAAAAACTATGGGAATAGAAATCTTCAGAACTTTTGTGAAACATCAATGCACAGTTGAAAAATATACGCAAATAGAAATCAAAGCTGGATGATGTTCAGAGACAGATGGGAGGGTTGAGAGGAGCTGAAGGGTGGGACTAAAAATAACAAGATTGTCAAATACACTGTGTATGTATATAGTATGTATAAGCTGAAACCTAAGTGTTGTAAGTAAAAGCCTAAGTGTTGTAGTCCATTAAATTACTCCAATTAGGGGAGGGGTGTAAACCCAGTACAACGTAAATTCACACTCACATAACCACGGTTCAATGAACTTAAAGGTGCATTCAGCTGACTTTGAAAACAACTTACGCAACACATTCATTTTTTCAAGCCGCCAATAACTGTGTTGTTTTTTTCTCATTCTGCTTTGAGTCACCAAGGACACAGATTTTACAACGTGACTAACTGCCAAGAGAATACGTAAGGGTGTGTCTGGTGTGGCGTTCCTGACAGACACAATAACCTTACAGTATAAACAAACACTGAGAAACACTGAGGCCGAATACTTTCGCAAGGCACTGTATATATATATATATATATATATATATATATATATATATATATATATATATATATATATATATATATATATATATATATATATATATATATATATAGCGCTTTAATAAATTCAGTAGTTCTAAACCTGTGGCTGCCTCCTGCCCACTCCTCTCTACACCAGTGACAGCCATAAATAGTGGGAAAGGAATTCAGTAAATGTATGATGGTGAACAGAAAGCCTATGGGTGTGTCAGGGGGTGGGCACCTGAGAAATTCTGTATAAAAGAAATGGGCTAACACACTCTCACATTGAAGTTCTTCAGTATCCTTTCAAGAGCATAGATACTACTACGACGACGACTACTACTACTACTACTACTACTACTACTACTACTACTCTCACACAGCACTTGAGACTGACAGATCTTCACTCCAAAAATGAACAGCAAAGTTTATTCGCCTGGTGAGTAGCCTTTAGTGTACCAGGATTGGAACTGAACTGAATGATTTAAAATAGAAGGGTATTGATATTTTTTTCTGTGCTTTTTCCTTTGAATTCCAGAAATATAACAACGCACAGCAGTGGGGAGCATTATTTTTGTCACCCCACTGCTTTACTTTTTAACATAATTATTACATTACATTAGTCAGTTTAGTAACTCATTAAAAACAGAGGATTTTTTATAAATACTTAGGTAACACTTTATTTGGGACTAGAGTTTCAAGTTGCATCCCAAGAGGCAGCTGAGGGGAGACCAGCTCATAATAATGGCTGGAAGGGAGCAAATGGAATGGCATCAAAAACCTGATGTATTTAATTCCATTCCACTGATTCTGCTCCAGTCATTACCACTCGCCCGTCCTCCCTAGTTAAGGTGCCACCCACCTCCTGTGAGTTAGATATAGTACTTTTATTTATTTATTTGATTTGAATTGTAAACATACACTGATTGGAAATCTCTGTTTAAGAGCACCCCCCTCTCTTTTTTGTATCTTTCTCATTTGCTATAAAGACCGTAAAAAGAAAGATATGGATTAGACATGTATTTTTGTACTGTGGCCTACCATTGATAAAGAAAAGTAACAAGAGTTTTGTTATTGTTGATGGTAGTCATCTTAGCAAAAACAGAACTGTGGTTAATGACATTTACGATTACATGTTGACAGTGTTTGGGAGTAGTTCACAGTAATTTGGTGGTAGTTTAACTAAATACAAAAATTCAGAGTTTTCAGTAGTTTAACTTTTTTGCCGTTGTAGCTGGTTACTGGAACTACCGACTGTCACACAGATCAAATTCAACTGTATTCGTCACATGCACCGAATGCAACAGGTGTAGTAGACCTTACCGTGAAATGCTTACTTACAAGTCCTTATCCAACAATGCAGTTTTAAGAAAATAGGAGTTGAGAAAATATTTACTAATTAAACTAATGTAATAAAAAATATATAACAATAACTAGGCTATATACAAGGGTACCGGTACCGAGTGTAACACTACAATGTAACATCTGACTTCATTGTGATGTGTTCTTGCCATTGTATTATATGACATTTCAGATTTAAACGTAATGAAGTACTTCTTAAAAGTAACTTTAATTAAACAAACTAGGTCTATATTTCTGCTTCCAGTGTGAAGTAATTGGTAGCTTGGTAAGCTATATTTTCAGAGTAGCGTGCCCCACTGTCCTGAGTGGCGCAGCGGTCTAAGACACTGCATCTCAGTGCAAGAGGCGTCACTACAGTCCCTGGTTCGAATTCAGGCTGTATCACATTCGGTTCTTATTGGGAGTCCCATAAGGCGGCGCACAATTGATACAGCGTCGTCCAGGTTTGGGTCGGGGTAGGCCGTCATTGTAAATAAGAATTTCTTAACTGTCTTGCCTAGTTAAATATAAATAAATAAACACTGCATGTTGAGTGTACACATAGTCAACGCTCACAGATTATTTTGTACAGATCATGAAGTACTTCCTGCTTTGTGTCAAGAAGAAGTGTGAAACTGAAAAATGTAGGTGTTCCTCACAATGTGCTAACAAAATGAACATGAAGACTACATCTCTTTAAAAGGTAACAGCCTTGTCAATTTAATCCAACAGAACTTCAACTGCAGATACAAACTGAGCTGAGGATTGTTCTGGTTGGAAGAACTGGAGTGGGAAAGAGTGGAACAGGAAACACCATCCTGGGGAAATATGTTTTTGAATCAGATATATCTCCCTCCTCTGTGACAACCAAATGTGCCAAGATCTTAGGAGAAGTAGATGGGCAACGTGTAGCGGTTGTTGATACCCCAGGCTTGTTTGACACCAAGTACACCCAAGATGAGATACTGCTGGAGATCAAGAGGTGCATCTCCTTCTCTGCTCCTGGTCCCCATGTGTTTCTGATAGTGCTCCAGCTGAGTAGATTCACACAAGAAGAGCAGAAAACAGTGGAGCTCCTTCAGGAAACTTTTGGAAAACAGTCAGCAAAATATACAATTGTGCTCTTCACTCATGGAGATCTACTGGAGGCGAAAAAGGGAAAGGAGACAAAAACAATTGAAGACTTTTTGCTCGGGGACAAAGATCTTCATGCTTTTGTACAGAAATGTAAAGGGGGATATTATGTAATCAACAACAATGAAGACAACAAATGCAGAAATCACACTCAGATTACTAAGCTGCTTGAGAAGATAAGACAAATGGTAAATTGGAATGGAGGAAACTTCTACTCCAATGAGATGTTCCAGGAGGCTGAGAGAGATATTGAAGAGGAGAAAGAGAGGATCCTGAAAGAGAATAAAGAGAAGAATCACAGAGAGATGGAAGAACTGAAGAAAAAACATAAAGGAGAGGCTCTGAAGGAAGCTGAAGAAAAACTGAAACAGCGTCAGGAAGGAGAAGCTAGAAAGAAAGCTGAGGAAAGTAACAAATTCATTAAACGTTTATTGATAGTCTCCACAGTTGCTGCTGCTGCTGCAGGGGCTGCAGTGGGTCCAGTGGGTGCAGTAGTAGGGGGAGTTGTAGGAGCTGGAGCAGCCTTCATCGGAACTTCACCAGAAAAATGCATTATACAATGAGAATGTGTAACATTACTCCACCACCATCTATCATTGGTTTGGCATAATTACGAAAATAATGTTTTCTTAAAAATGACAGATTTTGTTCATTGTCCTCCTGGCTATTCATTACAATTAATGTTAATGTTATACTAATTGATTGCTAAAACACAACATGCTCATTTAAACATCAAATGTTACTTTTACCTTGAATATTTTCTTATTGCAAGATGATAACACGTCAAATTAATTGTGTTGGAAATAAGTAAAGAATAAACGTTTAAAAAAATTGTGTGTGAGTGCATGTGTGTGCGAGAGATGCAGGTAGCCTAGCGGATAAGTGTGTTGGGCCAGTTACTGAAAGGTCGCTGGTTTGAATCCCTGTGCCAACTAGTTGAAAAGATCTGACAATGTGCCCTTGTGCAAGGAACCGAATGCTAATTGCTCCTGTAAGTCTCTCTGGATAAGAGCGTCAGCTAAATGACTAAAATGTAGATGAAGGCACTAACTGTAAGCAACTCTGCTAAATGACTACACATACAAATATAATAATGTGTGGTGCAAAAAAATAAACAAGTAAAGATGTGTTTGTGTTTTTGTATTTGATACAAGAAAAAAAAATACATTCTGTACTACTGACTTTATATCCCAGACACTAATACGCTGAGTATAAAATACATAACCCAGACACTAATACACTGAGTATAAAATACATACAGTACTACTGACTGCATAACCCAGACACTAATACACTGAGTATAAAATACATACAGTACTACTGACTGCATAACCCAGACACTAATACGCTGAGTATAAAATACATAACCCAGACACTAATACACTGAGTATAAAATACATACAGTACTACTGACTGCATAACCCAGACACTAATACACTGAGTATAAAATACATACAGTACTACTGACTGCATAACCCAGACACTAATACGCTGAGTATAAAATACATACTACTGACTGCATAACCCAGACACTAATACACTGAGTATAAAATACATACAGTACTACTGACTGCATAACCCAGACACTAACACACTGAGTATAAAATACATACAGTACTACTGACTGCATAACCCAGACACTAATACACTGAGTATAAAATACATACTACTGACTGCATAACCCAGACACTAATACACTGAGTATAAAATACATACAGTACTACTGACTGCATAACCCAGACACTAATACGCTGAGTATAAAATACATACAGTACTACTGACTGCATAACCCAGACACTAATACACTGAGTATAAAATACATACAGTACTACTGACTGCATAACCCAGACACTAATACGCAGAGTATAAAATACATACAGTACTACTGACTGCATAACCCAAACACTAATACGCAGAGTATAAAATACATACAGTACTACTGACTGCATAACCCAAACACTAATACGCAGAGTATAAAATACATACAGTACTACTGACTGCATAACCCAGACACTAATACGCTGAGTATAAAATACATAGAATTATCATGACAGAACGTTTCCTTTTGCTGTAATGTTGATTTCATAATGTTCACTAGTAGTTAGTTGTTAAAATGTCAAGTATTTTTATCCTTTATTTAACTAGGCAAGTCAGTTATGAACAAATTCTTATTTACAAATGATGGCCTACCCTGGCCTAACCCTAGCAATGCTGGGCCGAATGTGTGCTACCCTATGTGACTCCCAATCACAGCCGGTTGTGATACATTTTGTAATTGATCCAGGGTCTGTACTGACACCTCTAGTACCGAGATGAAGTGCCTTAGACCGCTGCGCCACTCGGGAGCCTGTAGGCTGTTTTGTATTTCTTATTTAACATCCTTACTGACACATCAAATGCACAATGCTGTTCTAAATACTTAATCGGCCAAAACGCACTTGAAAAAGAGATGCTTCACGTGACATCTTCTGTAAAATAGAGGATATGTAGTTTTATATATACGCTCTTCTCTCATCTGACTCTTTATTTTAGTAGATGACGTTGGCCATGATCTGAGACTGGTGTTGGTTGGCCTGGACAGAGTGGGGAAGAGTGCAGCAGGAAACACCATCATGGGCCAAGAAGTGTTTGAATCTGGGGTCAGTTTCACGCCACTGACCCTGAAGAGTGAGAGCAGAGAAGTAGAGCTGTGTGGGAGGAGTGTGATGGTGGTGGACACTCCAGGTCTCCTCAACAGTGACCTCTCTGAAGAGGAAGTCAGAAAAGAAATGGAGATGGCTTTGTCTCTCTCTACACCAGGTCCCCACGCCTTCCTACTGGTCATTCAGCTGGGCCGCTTCACAGAGCAAGAGAAGAGAGTGATGGAGACACTGGAGAAGATGTTAAGTCCCTCTGTCAGTGATTATACCATAGTGCTCTTTAGTTATGGAGACAAACTGAAGAACAATACTATAGATCAGTTTATCAGAGTGGACCAAAACCTAGAGAAACTGGTTCAGAAATGTGGAGGACGTTACCATGTGTTCAACAATAATGATACAGACAATGCAGGTCAGGTCAAGAAGCTTTTAGACAAAGTAGACCAATTAACAGGAAAGAATCCAAATCAAACATTTTATGAAAACAATAGTAATACATTTAGCAAAACATTCTACACACTCGCTGTTCTGGGGGGGGGGGTAACAGGTGTATTAGTGGGGGCAGCAGTAGGGGCATTAGTGGGGGGGGTAGCAGGTCCAATAGGGGCAGTAGTAGTTGGGCTAGTAGGAGCTGCAGTTGGCCCAAAAGCAGCAGTGAAAGTTACAGAGAACTGCACTACTGTGTGAGACTGTGTTGGCAAAGTTCAATTTAACCTACATTGCTTTATTTTAAGCCAAACAATGTTTTCTCATGGTCGATAAAATCACAGCATGGTTGTGGGAGCTCTTCCTGATGATGAATTATAAACCATTTGTTACCTATCTACATGTATTTCCGCATGAACTAAAGCTTCAAGCAGAGCTCTTACACCAAAGCCCTTGTCTTTGTGAACTGTAGTTAATGAGGACATGCATGCATTAGTTGTTCTCCATGTTGATAAGGAAGATATGTGTTTTTAGCACATATCCCATGTTAAACATCGCTTATGATTCACAGCTGTCTCTCTATTCCTACTCAGAATTGACACAACGAATCAGTTGATTTGCTAACAGATTTTCTGTTTTGTAACTGGTGAAGTCTTCCCTCTTTTTCTATAAAGTTGTTTGTGATCAATTCTGACTAAACTCAGGGCCCAATGATGTCCACAAATATCATGAACTTGAAAGACCAAGTTTATACAAGATGTGAGAAGGCTTAATTTCCTTTGAGATATTTTAATTGTACATTGTCCAAATAAATGAATTCCATTGACCTCAGTGCATAGTGTGGACAATGAGGCTTTCTTTGAATTATGAAACCCATGAGGTCATAAGAGTAAGGTCCCATGATTTTAAATGTGTTGATATTCTAAAAGACTGGGCCATTCCTTTTTGGTGAAAATACCAAGTTAGTATACAGTAGTATCAAGCAGTACTGTAGCAGGTGTAGTAAGCTCTAATATGGCCAGGTCAAGTAGGTGGACCCCTACACTATCTCTGGCTGGTTTCATCAGACTACCTCCAAAATGCTCAACAGAGTAAAACAACGAATCAAATAAAGAAACGTCCTCTCACTGTCAACTGCGTTTATTTTCAGCAAACTTAACATGTCTAAATATTTGTATGAGCATAACAAGATTCAACAACTGAGACATAAACTGAGTATAGAGATATTGTTATCCACGTCGGCACCAACGATGTTAGGATGAAACAGTCAGAGGTCACCAAGCGCAACATAGCTTCAGCGTGTAAATCAGCTAGAAATGTGTCGGCATCGAGTAATTGTCTCTGGCCACCTCCCAGTGATGAGATCTACAGCACTCACAACTCAATCGCTAGTTGAAAACTGTTTTCTGTCCCTCCCAAAAGATAGAATTTGTAGATAATTGGCCCTCTTTCTGGGACTCACCCACAAACAGGACCAAGCCTGGCCTGCTGAGGAGTGACGGACTCCATCCTAGCTGGAGGGGTGCTCTCATCTTATCTACCAACATAGACAGGGCTCTAACTCCTCTAGCTCCACAATGAAATAGGGTGCAGGCCAGGCAGCAGTCTGCCACTAGCATAGTCAGTGTAGTCAGCTCAGCTATCCCCATTGAGACTGTGTCTGTGCCTCAACCTAGGTTGGGCAAAACTAAACATGGCGGTGTTCGCCTTAGCAATCTCACTAGGAAAAAGACCTCCTCCATTCCTGCATTATTGAAAGAGATTGTGATGCCTCACATCTCAAAATAGGGCTACTTAATGCTAGATCCCTCACTTCAAAGGCAGTTATAGTCAATGAACTAAGCACTGATCATAATCTTGATGTGATTGGCCTGACTGAAACATGGCTTAAGCCTGATGAATTTACTGTGTTAAATGAGGCCTCTCCTGGTTACGCTAGTGACCATATCCATCATGCATCCCGCAAAGGCGGAGGTGTTGCTAACATTTACGATAGCAAATTTCAATTTACACCAAAAATATGACGTTTTCGTCTTTTGAGCTTCTAGTCATGAAATCTATGCAGCCTACTCAATCACTTTTTATAGGTATTGTTTACAGGCCTCCTGGGCCACATACAGCATTCCTCACTGAGTTCCCTGAATTCCTATCGGACCTTGTAGTTGTAGCAGGTAAAATTCAAATTTTTGGTGATTTTAATATTCACATGGTAAAGTCCACAGACCCACTCCAAAAGGCTTTTGGAGCATTCATTGACTCAGTGGGTTTTGTCCAACATGTCTTTGGACCTACTCACTGTCACAGTCATAATCTGGACCTAGTTTTGTCCCATGGAATAAATGTTTTAGATCTATCGGACCACCATTTTATTACGTTTGCAATCGCAACAAATAATCTGCTCAGACCCCAACCAAGGAGCATCAAAAGTCGTGCTATAAATTCTCAGACAACACAAAGATTCCTTGATGCCCTTCCAGACTCCCTCTGCCTAACCAAGGACGTCAGAGGACAAAAATCAGTTAACCACCTAACTGAGGAACTCAATTTAACCTTGTGCAATACCCTAGTGTGATCTGAGTGGGCATTCTATGTTGTGTGTCTAGTTTGTCTGTTTCTGTGTTTGGCCTGATATGGTTCTCAATCCGAGGTAGGTGTTAGTCATTGTCTCTGATTGGGAACCATATTTAGGTAGCCTGTTTGGTGTTGGGTTTTGTGGGTGATTGTTCCTGTCTCTGTGTTTGCACCAGATAGGGCTGTTCTGGTTTTTCACATTTCTTGTTTTTGTTAGTCTATTCATGTAGAGTTTCTTTATTAAAGAATCATGAATAATAACCACGCTGCGTTTTGGTCCGCCTCTCCTTCGACACAAGAACACCGTTACAAGCAGCGTGGTGACAGGCAGCGGCAGCAGGAGCAGCGCGAGGAGTACTGGACATGGGAGGATGAGTTGGATGGAAAAGGACCCTGGGCACAGCCTGGAGAATATCGCCGCCCCAAAGAAGAGCTGGAGGCGGCGAAGGCGGAGAGGCGCTGGTATGAGGAGGCAGCACGGCGGCGTGGATGGAAGCCCGAGAGTCAGCCCCAAAAATGTCTTGGGGGGAGGCACACAGGAAGTGTGGCGAAGCCAGGTAGGAGACCTGCGCCAACTTCCTGTGCTTACCGGGGGGCGAGAGAGACCGGGCAGGCACCGTGTTATGAGGTGGAGCGCACTGTGTCCCCAGTGCGGGTGCATAGCCCAGTGCGGTACATACCAGCTCCGTGTATCGGCAGGGCTAGAGTGAGCATCGAGCCAAGTGCCATGAAGCAGGCTCTACGCATCTGGTCTCCAGTGCGTCTCCTTGGGCCGGCTTACATGGCACCAGCCTTGCGCACGGTGTCCCCGGTTCGCCTGCGTAGCCCAGCGCGGGCTATTCCACCTCGCAGCACTGGCAGAGTGACAGGGAGCATTCAACCGGGTAAGGTTGGGCAGTCTCCTTCCTCTCCAGCTCTGCCAGAGCAGAGGAAGTGAGGAAGGTGATACAATTAGCTGCCGGAGTCTCCCGCCTGTCCGGCGCTGCCGGAGTCTACTTTATGTAGCCTGTATAGTCTACTTTATGTAGCCTGTCTAGTCTACTTTATGTAACCTGTATAGTCTACTTTATGTAACATCTATAGTCTACTTTATGTAGCCTGTATAGTCTACTTTATGTAGCCTGTCTAGTCTACTTTATGTAGCCTGTCTAGTCTACTTTATGTTGCCTGTATAGTCTACTTTATGTAGCCTGTATAGTCTCCTTTATGTAGCCTGTATAGTCTACTTTATCTAACCTGTATAGTCTACTTTATGTAGCCTGTATAGTCTACTTTATGTAGCCTGTATAGTCTACTTTATGTAGCCTGTCTAGTCTACTTTATGTAGCCTGTATAGTCTACTTTATGTGCAATATTAGAGCTCATCTACCAGAAACAAGAAAGAAAAAACACACCCTGTTAAAAGCAGGAAACAAGTTATGGACCAACCAGAAATGTGGTCATGTCAACCCTGGATGATGCATGTGTGACTTTTTCACCTGTTTGGTACATTGGAACATTCCAATCTTTTTGGACATGAACAGGCAGAACAGGTTTAATGAGCAAAGCATAGTTGTATTGTTTTCAGGAAGGTGTTCCCATGGTGAAAGGAGGGACAGGAGGCAGACTAAGACAGAGAAATAAGCCCTTAAAGTAGAGAAGAGGTAGACTGTCTATTACAAATGAAATACTACAATGTGTGACTTAATAAATCATTACTGACAAATGGATCAACCAAATCAGGAAGGTTTAACCATGGCATTGATGATAACAGAGACAGGAGGGGTGATGGGAGGGACAAGAGGGGTGATAGGAGGGGTGATAGGAGAGACAAGAGGGGTGATAGGAGGGACATGAGGGGTGATAGGAGGGAGAGGAGGGGAGATAGGAGAGACAAGAGGGGTGATGGGAGGGACAAGAGGGGTGATGGGAGGGACAAGAGGGGTGATAGGAGAGACAGGAGGGGTGATGGGAGGGACAGGAATGGTAATAGGAGGGACAAGAGGGGTGATGGGAGGGACAGGAGGGAAGATAGGTGGAACAGGAGGGGTGATAGCAGGGACAGGAATGGTGATAGGAGGGACTACAGGGGTGATAGGAGGGACTACAGGGGTGATAGGAGAGACAAGACGGGTGTTAGGAGAGACAAGAGGGGTGATAGGAGGGACAAGAGGGGTGATAGGAGAGACAAGAGGGGTGATAGCAGAGATAACAACAAGGAGGAAAAGTGAGGAAGGTGATACAATTCGTAAAGTGTTTGAAGGTTCTCCCACAACTTGTTTCCTGCTTGTAGCAGGACGCGTTTAAGGGAAGGTTCTCTCTAACTATGTCACATGATTTGTTTAGATAATGTTTCTTTAGTGAGGGTGTGTAATGCAAGTTGAGATGTCCGTGGATAAATGTCAACAAGATGAATAACCAATGTTGTTAAAAGACCCACACATACCTAAACAAACAATGGGTATATGACTTTTGGTTCTTAACTTTTGTGAATCATCAAAGCACAGTTGAAAAATGTATGTCAAATGGACAAGAGGGGTGATGGGAGAGACAAGAGGGGTGATAGGAGGGACAGGAGGGGTGATAGTAGGGACAGTAAGGATGATTGGAGGGACAGGAAGGGTGATTGGAGGGACAGGAAGGGTGATAGGAGGGACTAGAGGGGTTATAAGAGGGACAGGAAGGGTGATAGGAGGGACAGGACGGGTGATAGGAGGGACAGGAGGGGTGATAGGAGAGACATGAGTGAAGATAGCTAGAACAGGAGGGGTGATAGGAGGGACAGGAAGGGTGATAGGAGAGACAGGAGTAAAGATAGCTAGAACAGGAGGGGTTATAGGAGAGAAAGGAGTGAAGATAGCTAGAACAGGAGGGGTTATAGGAGAGACAGGAGTGAAGATAGCTAGAACAGGAGGGGTTATAGGAGGGACAGGAGTGAAGATAGCTAGAACAGGAGGGGTTATAGGAGGGACAGGAGTGAAGATAGCTAGAACAGGAGGGGTTATAGGAGGAACAGGACGGGTGATAGGACAGACAGGAGGGAAGATAGGTGGAACAGGAGGGGTGATGGGAGAGACAAGAGGGGTGATAGGAGGGACAGGAGGGGTGATAGTAGGGACAGTAAGGATGATTGGAGGGACAGGAAGGGTGATTGGAGGGACAGGAAGGGTGATAGGAGGGACTAGAGGGGTTATAGGAGGGACAGGAAGGGTGATAGGAGGGACAGGACGGGTGATAGGAGGGACAGGAGGGGTGATAGGAGAGACATGAGTGAAGATAGCTAGAACAGGAGGGGTGATAGGAGGGACAGGAAGGATGATAGGAGAGACAGGAGTGAAGATAGCTAGAACAGGAGGGGTTATAGGAGGGACAGGAGTGAAGATAGCTAGAACAGGAGGGGTTATAGGAGGAACAGGACGGGTGATAGGAGAGACAGGAGGGAAGATAGGTGGAACAGGAGGGGTGATAGGAGGGACAGGAATGGTGATAGGAGGGACTAGAGGGATGATAGCAGGAACAGGAATGGTGATAGGAGGGACTAGAGGGGTGATAGGAGGGACAGGAATGGTGATAGGAGGGACAGGAATGGTGATAGGAGGGACAGGAATGGTGATAAGAGGGACTAGAGGTGTGATAGTTGAGATAATAACAAGGAGGGAAAGTGAGGAAGGTGATACAATTCGTAAAGTGTTTCAGGTTCTCCCACAACTTGTTTCCTGCTTGTAGCAGGACGCATTTAAAGGAATGTTCTCTCTAACTATGTCACATGATTTGTTTTAGATAATGTTTCTATAGTGAGGGTGTGTAATGCAAGTCGAGATGTCCGTGGATGAATGTCAACAAGATGTATAACCAACATTGTTAGACCAACACATATCTAAACAAACATTGGGTGTATGACTTTTGGTTCGGAACTTTTGTGAAACATCACAGCACAATTGAAAAATGTATGTCAAAAGGACAGTAAGGGTGATAGGAGGGACAAGAGGGATGATAGGAGAGACAGGAAATGTGATAGGAGGGACAGGAGGGGTGATAGTAGGGGCAGGAAGGTTGATCGGAGGGACAGGAAGGGTGATGGGAGGGGCAGGAAGGGTTATGAAAGAGACAGGAGGGATGATAGGAGAGACAGGAGGTGTGATAGTAGGGGCAGGAAGGGTGATCGGAGGGACAGGAAGGGTGATAGGAGGGACAGGAAAGGTGATAGGAGAGATAATAACAAGGAGGGGAAAGTGAGGAAGGTGATAGTTCAACAACTTGTGACCTGCTTGTAGCAGGACGCGTTTAAAGGAATGTTCTCTCCAACTATAAAGTCACATATTTTTTTTTAGATACGGTTGTTAAAAGACCCACACATACCTAAACAAACATTGGGTGAATTACTTTTGTCTCTTTGCCACCTGGAACACAACAATGGTTTCAGTACCACACCCTCCTCATAACCACCAGGAAACTAAGGCTTTCAGTAAATCTAAACATTTGTCTTTCATTTACAATCTGTAAAAACTATGGGAATAGAAATCTTCAGAACTTTTGTGAAACATCAATGCACAGTTGAAAAATATACGCAAATAGAAATCAAAGCTGGATGATGTTCAGAGACAGATGGGAGGGTGGAGAGGAGCTGAAGTGTGGGACTAAAAATAACAAGATTGTCAAATATACTGTGTATGTATATAGTATGTATAAGCTGAAACCTAAGTGTTGTAAGTAAAAGCCTAAGTGTTGTTGTCCATTAAATTACTCCAATTAGGGGAGGGGTGTAAACCGAGTACAACGTAAATTCACACTCACATAACCACGGTTCAATGAACTTAAAGGTGCATTCAGCTGACATAGAAAACAACTTACGCAACACATTCATTTTTTCAAGCCGCCAATAACTGTGTTGTTTTTTACTCATTCTGCTTTGAGTTACCAAGGACACAGATTTTACAACGTGACTAACTGCCAAGAGAATACATAAGGGTGTGTCTGGTGTGGCGTTCCTGACAGACACCATAACCTTACAGTATAAACAAACACTGAGGAATGTAGTGACACCCCTCTACTGTCTAACACACCTGACAGATCTACTCATCTACACTCCAAATCCTGGTAAATAACCTGTCTAGTCTACTTTATGTAACCTGTATAGTCCACTTTATGTAACCTGTATAGTCTACATTATGTAACCTGTATAGTCCACTTTATGTAACCTGTATAGTCCACTTTATGTAACCTGTATAGTCTACTTTATGTAACCTGTATAGTCTACATTATGTAACCTGTATAGTCCACTTTATGTAACCTGTATAGTCTACATTATGTAACCTGTATAGTCCACTTTATGTAACCTGTATAGTCTACTTTATGTAACCTGTATAGTCTACTTTATGTAACCTGTATAGTCCACTTTATGTAACCTGTATATTCTACTTTATGTAACCTCTATAGTCTACTTTATGTAACCTGTATAGTCTACTTTATGTAACCTGTATAGTCCACTTTATGTAACCTGTATAGTCTACTTTATGTAACCTGTATAGTCTACTTTATGTAACCTGTCTAGTCTACATTATGTAACCTGTATAGTCTACTTTATGTAGCCTGTATAGTCTACTTTATGTAACCTGTATAGTCTACATTATGTAACCTGTATAGTCCACTTTATGTAACCTGTATAGTCTACTTTATGTAACCTGTATAGTCTACTTTATGTAACCTGTATAGTCCACTTTATGTAACCTGTATATTCTACTTTATGTAACCTGTATAGTCTACTTTATGTAGCCTGTATAGTCTACTTTATGTAACCTGTATAGTCTACATTATGTAACCTGTATAGTCTACTTTATGTAGCCTGTATATTCTACTTTATGTAACCTGTATAGTCTACTTTATGTAACCTGTATAGTCTACTTTATGTAACCTGTATAGTCTACTTTATGTAACCTGTATAGTCTACTTTATGTAACCTGTCTAGTCTACTTCATGTAACCTGTCTAGTCTACTTTATGTAGCCTGTATAGTCTACTTTATGTAACCTGTATATTCTACTTTATGTAACCTGTATAGTCTACTTTATGTAGCCTGTATAGTCTACTTTATGTAACCTGTATAGTCTACATTATGTAACCTGTATAGTCTACTTTATGTAGCCTGTATATTCTACTTTATGTAACCTGTATAGTCTACTTTATGTAACCTGTATAGTCTACTTTATGTAACCTGTATAGTCTACTTTATGTAACCTGTATAGTCTACTTTATGTAACCTGTCTAGTCTACTTTATGTAACCTGTCTAGTCTACTTTATGTAGCCTGTATAGTCTACTTTATGTAACCTGTATAGTCTACATTATGTAACCTGTATAGTCTACTTTATGTAACCTGTCTAGTCTACTTTATGTAGCCTGTATAGTCTACTTTATGTAACCTGTATAGTCTACTTTATGTAACCTGTATAGTCTACTTTATGTAGCCTGTATAGTCTACTTTATGTGACTTGTATAGTCTACATTATGTAACCTGTATAGTCTACTTTATGTAACCTGTATAGTCTACTTTATGTAACCTGTATAGTCTACTTTATGTAACCTGTATAGTCTACTTTATGTAACATATATAGTCTACTTTATGTAACCTGTATAGTCTACTTTATGTAACCTGTATAGTCTACATTATGTAACCTGTATAGTCTACTTTATGTAACCTGTCTAGTCTACTTTATGTAACCTGTATAGTCTACTTTATGTAACCTGTCTAGTCTACTTTATGTAACCTGTCTAGTCTACTTTATGTAGCCTGTATAGTCTACTTTATGTAACCTGTATAGTCTACATTATGTAACCTGTATAGTCTACTTTATGTAACCTGTCTAGTCTACTTTATGTAGCCTGTATAGTCTACTTTATGTAACCTGTATAGTCTACTTTATGTAACCTGTATAGTCTACTTTATGTAGCCTGTATAGTCTACTTTATGTGACTTGTATAGTCTACATTATGTAACCTGTATAGTCTACTTTATGTAACCTGTATAGTCTACTTTATGTAACCTGTATAGTCTACTTTATGTAACCTGTATAGTCTACTTTATGTAACATATATAGTCTACTTTATGTAACCTGTATAGTCTACTTTATGTAACCTGTATAGTCTACATTATGTAACCTGTATAGTCTACTTCATGTAACCTGTATAGTCTACTTTATGTAACCTGTATAGTCTACTTTATGTAACCTGTATAGTCTACATTATGTAACCTGTATAGTCTACTTTATGTAACCTGTATAGTCTACTTTATGTAACCTGTATAGTCTACTTTATGTAACCTGTATAGTCTACTTTATGTAACCTATATAGTCTACATTATGTAACCTGTATAGTCTACTTTATGTAACCTGTATAGTCTACATTATGTAACCTGTATAGTCTACTTTATGTAACCTGTATAGTCTACTTTATGTAACCTGTATAGTCTACTTTATGTAACCTGTATAGTCTACTTTATGTAACATATATAGTCTACTTTATGTAACCTGTATAGTCTACTTTATGTAACCTGTATAGTCTACATTATGTAACCTGTATAGTCTACTTCATGTAACCTGTATAGTCTACTTTATGTAACCTGTATAGTCTACTTTATGTAACCTGTATAGTCTACATTATGTAACCTGTATAGTCTACTTTATGTAACCTGTATAGTCTACTTTATGTAACCTGTATAGTCTACTTTATGTAACCTGTATAGTCTACTTTATGTAACCTGTATAGTCTACATTATGTAACCTGTATAGTCTACTTTATGTAACCTGTATAGTCTACATTATGTAACCTGTATAGTCTACTTTATGTAACCTGTATAGTCTACTTTATGTAACCTGTATAGTCTACTTCATGTAACCTGTATAGTCTACTTTATGTAACCTGTATAGTCTACTTTATGTAACCTGTATAGTCTACATTATGTAACCTGTATAGTCTACTTTATGTAACCTGTATAGTCTACTTTATGTAACCTGTATTGTCTACTTTATGTAACCTGTATAGTCTACTTTATGTAACCTGTATAGTCTACATTATGTAACCTGTATAGTCTACTTTATGTAACCTGTATAGTCTACATTATGTAACCTGTATAGTCTACTTTATGTAACCTGTATAGTCTACTTTATGTAACCTGTATAGTCTACTTTATGTAACCTGTATAGTCTACTTTATGTAACATATATAGTCTACTTTATGTAACCTGTATAGTCTACTTTATGTAACCTGTATAGTCTACATTATGTAACCTGTATAGTCTACTTCATGTAACCTGTATAGTCTACTTTATGTAACCTGTATAGTCTACTTTATGTAACCTGTATAGTCTACATTATGTAACCTGTATAGTCTACTTTATGTAACCTGTATAGTCTACTTTATGTAACCTGTAAAGTCTACTTTATGTAACCTGTATAGTCTACTTTATGTAACCTGTATAGTCTACATTATGTAACCTGTATAGTCTACTTTATGTAACCTGTATAGTCTACATTATGTAACCTGTATAGTCTACTTTATGTAACCTGTATAGTCTACTTTATGTAACCTGTATAGTCTACTTTATGTAACCTGTATAGTCTACTTTATGTAACCTGTATAGTCTACTTTATGTAACCTGTATAGTCTACTTTATGTAACCTGTATAGTCTACTTTATGTAACCTGTATAGTCTACTTTATGTAACCTGTATAGTCTACATTATGTAACCTGTATAGTCTACTTTATGTAACCTGTATAGTCTACATTATGTAACCTGTATAGTCTACTTTATGTAACCTGTATAGTCTACTTTATGTAACCTGTATAGTCTACTTTATGTAACCTGTATAGTCTACTTTATGTAACCTGTATAGTCTACTTTATGTAACCTGTATAGTCTACTTTATGTAACCTGTATAGTCTACTTTATGTAACCTGTATAGTCTACTTTATGTAACCTGTATATTCTACTTTATGTAACCTGTATAGTCTACATTATGTAACCTGTATAGTCTACTTTATGTAACCTGTATAGTCTACATTATGTAACCTGTATAGTCTACTTTATGTAACCTGTATAGTCTACATTATGTAACCTGTATAGTCTACTTTATGTAACCTGTATATTCTACTTTATGTGACTTGTATAGTCTACATTATGTAACCTGTATAGTCTACTTTATGTAACCTGTATAGTCTACTTTATGTAACCTGTATAGTCCACTTTATGTAACCTGTATATTCTACTTTATGTGACTTGTATAGTCTACTTTATGTAACCTGTATAGTCTACTTTATGTAACCTGTATAGTCTACATTATGTAACCTGTATAGTCTACTTTATGTAACCTGTATAGTCTACTTTATGTAACCTGTATAGTCTACTTTATGTAGCCTGTATAGTCTACTTTATGTAACCTGTATAGTCTACTTTATGTAACCTGTATAGTCTACTTTATGTAACCTGTATATTCTACTTTATGTAACCTGTATAGTCTACATTATGTAACCTGTATAGTCTACTTTATGTAACCTGTATAGTCTACTTTATGTAACCTGTATAGTCTACTTTATGTAACCTGTATAGTCTACTTTATGTAACCTGTATAGTCTACTTTATGTAACCTGTATAGTCTACATTATGTAACCTGTATAGTCTACTTTATGTAACCTGTATAGTCTACTTTATGTAACCTGTATAGTCTACTTTATGTAGCCTGTATAGTCTACTTTATGTAACCTGTATAGTCTACTTTATGTAACCTGTATAGTCTACTTTATGTAACCTTCAAGGGGGATATGTTGGTCACATTCATATTCTTCACTTTATTGAGTGCTTGCATGTCTTCTGTTTGACACCAAGTTATATCTAGTACATTGTCCTGTCTTTATACAGTATACAGTATACTGTATATTCTGGTAATGGGAAAAATGTGTAGTTTTCACTTTTGGTTACTTGACAATAACACATTTAAAAATAGAATATGACGATGAAGGGGTGAGGTTTGAATGTAAAGGGCAACATTTTCTGTGAGCACTGAGGGTCTGTGAGACGGTGATGATTATTTAGTCAGATTTAAAGTGTAAATAGTGTGAAAGTGCAATGCCCACCAATGCAATCAGCAAGATGTTATAATCCAAACGTATTTATTTCAAATGCTATGTTTCTTTAAAAAAAGGGGTTGTGATATTTCACTGTGGATAAGTGTCTTCTTACTGAGGCTACTAAGAGTAGTTTTGAAGCCATGCATTTATACTCGTGTCTTGTTTTTCTTTGTGTACAATAATAAAATGCAGTACGACAGGATCTTTCTAAATGTGTCTCCGTCCATGATTATATATCACAGTCTCAAGGTTAATGTACATGTATGTATGTTATAGAGCAAACGTCGCAATTATCACAACACAGGTTTAAATCTGGGGGGGGGGGCTTTCCTAGTGATTTTACCCACACACCACTACACATACAGTACAAACTCCAGTCAGCCACACTGGAATTGAATAAAACCGACATTATCTCAGCTTCTGTGTGTTTTTTTTTTGTAAAGCTGATATTTACTATGGGTTGGTTTTGGACAGACATAAATTATACAAGTCTAACAGAGAGTAAATGATTAATGAAGTGTTTAATGGATTTTTAAATGAAGAAGACACAAACCATTAAAGCAATATTTTTCCAGCATCAATACAATGTCCATGAAAATAAGCAGCCATTGTTTACAATACCGGGTGGATGCAACAAAAACAAATGGTCAAATTGAGTTTTCAGTGACCCTTTACTTTACAGTGTCATGAAATAGTTATGAATTGAATATGAACTATTTGTTCTTAGATAGTCATCATCATGCTCCCAAGGAGGGAATGGGAGATGTATTATGCCTACTGTAAAGGGGAGTCGTGCTGTAGTTCATGTCTTATGTAGGCTGACAGGGAGAAATACATGTCCTCATTCAGGGAAATATAACATTCTTGACTCTCAAAATGTGCAGTAACCAAGTCAATATTCATCACTAAGAGTAAAAAGCAAAATCTATGTGCATGCTGTTAGTGATTGAGACCCATACCAGGCCAAACACAAAACTACAACATAGAAAAAAGAACATAGACTACCCACCCAACTCACGCCCTGACCATACTAAAACAAAGACATAACAAAAGAACTAAGGTCAGAACGTGACACAGAGCTAGACGTCAATAACGTCTTTATATTTACAGACTGGTCCTCAGCCATAACATGGGTTAATCTTAAATCAGTCTCATCAATAATGTAATATATGTTGCATAGTGTGGGAGCCATTATCTACAGTAATTTACCATCCCTAAGAACTGCAACATGTTTCATTTCATAATTAATTTTAAGGCTTATGAAATCACAATTTTTCTATCTTCATCTATTTTATTGTCCTGTTGGCTTAGAATATGTCCTAAATACTTAACATAAGTCGACCATTATTAAAACTTATTCTTGCTAACTTTATAACCTTATTCAACAACAAAATATAATAATACTATTATATCAATTTCACAGCTTTATAGTGTTAAATATAATCCACATACAACAGAAGCTAACTAATGCTTTATAGTGTTAAATATAATCCACATACAACAAAAGCTAACTACCTAAAGGAGTATAAAACTTGGAATCCAAACCACCCCTAACTATCTGGGTGAACTAAAATGTAAGAAAAACTCATTTACTAAATTTAGGAGAGTACTAGAATCAGGGACGCAGGAAACTCTTAAAATAATACTTGTATTTAATCCTTATAAATCCAGCACCATTCTCTTTCCCACTAAGGGTGGAGGAGCCTTTCGGACTAAAAACATGGACAAGTAGAAAAAAAACAACAACTTCTTCTCCTCCAATAATAACATCATTATCAATGTTTTAATTAAACATAGGCATAATCCCTGCTATTACTTCTGGTTTTAATAAATACTGCCTTCAATTAGGTCAATCAAATAATTCAGGAGAAACAGTTACAGGTAGAACTCCTTTAATAAATCCCACATCTGTCACTCATTTTAACCATAACATCTCTGGTATCCCTGTGTCTAGCTTGAAACTTTCTCTCTGCTCTCGCTCTCGTTGTCTCTGTCTCTCTCTCTATATTGCTCTCTGTCTCTCTCTCTCTCTTGCTCTCTCTCTCTCTCTCTATCCTGCTCTCTGTCTCTCTCTCTATCCTGCTCTCTGTCTCTCTGTCTATCCTGCTCTCTGTCTCTCTCTCTATCTTGCTCTCTGTCTCTCTCTCTATCTTGCTCTCTGTCTCTCTTTCTCCGTCTCAGAATGTAGGAATAATTACTATTGTGACTTTTGATAAGTTATTAGGTCTCACACGTATACGAGTTATCGCTTCTTATGACTTTTGACTGGTCAATAAACCTATCTCACACGCACATCATTTTTCCCCTGCTGATATCCTTCTTGAAACTTTCTCTCTCTCTTTCTCTACACTTGCCTTCTTGTCTTCTTTTCCGGGCTTCAGACAGCCAAGTATTTAACCCTCGACCTGCTGTTTCCCTTGACTATCTAAACATGTCTTATGTATCTACTTTATCATTCATTCTAATTTTTCTGCATCTAGACGTCTCTCAAATTCGTACTTCTTTCTCCATTTTGGGCATTAGATTTACCTCTCATCCCCGGTTAATTCCGGGACCTCCTTTGAGGATTTACCACCAATGTTTATTCAATTACTGTTATGCATACTCAATTACTATATTGATTTTCTAATATGTATTCTCACTTTCTATGGATGTACTCTAGTGTCATACTTAATCTCACTTACTCATTGTCCTAGACTAACGTAATTTACTTGACTTTATTTCGCCTTCTATATTACGTTTTCCGGCTACTGTATACCAACCAGTTTTACTTTTAGGTCTTACTGTTAGATAGTTTACATTGGTAATGGCCATAGATACCTTGGGTCATTACGGACCCAAACTTACTTACCTCGAAATGTCTTACTTAGATCTGTGACCCAGTGCCGCCAACACTAACATAGATACTTTTGTCTTAAACTTTCTCAACATTAGATTATATGGACGGTATACCCGATACAAATCTTACTTAGTTTTACAGTTAAAATCATCCCTGACCAATGCTTTATAGGAATTTAATCCACTCCATTCTAAGTCATCAACTACACTAATTAGCATAACCCAACGGACAAAAAATCTTACTAGAAAATATTCATATTCATGAAATATAGTGAAACACAGCTTAGCCTGTTGTTAATCACCCTGTCATCTCAGATTTTGAAATTATGCTTTACAGACAAAGCAAGACAAGCATTTGTGTAAATTTATCGATAGCCTAGCATAGCATGGGAAGACCCACTCTCAAACTGTGTCTCTTTAGTATCCTTACATGAGTACAGAAATGACTACTACTAGTACTACTATTACTATTATTACTACTACTACTACTACTGCTACTACTAGTACTCTCACACAGGGCTTGAGACTGACAGATCTTCACTCCGAACATGAACAGTAAAGTTTATCTGTCTGGTGAGTAGCCTTTAGGTTATAAAGATGGGAACTGAACTGAATGATTTGAAATAGAAAGGTATAGGGGATGTTTTTTCTAATGTGCTTTTTCCTTTAAATTATATGTATAAAGATGTACAGCAGTGGGGAGCATTTATTTAATGTTACCCCACACTTCAGTTAGATGGAACCTTTGTGTGGGTTTTTAGCAATGTTGGTGTAGGCCTCTTGTTGACATTCATCCAAGGACACCTCGACTTGCATTACACACCCTCACTGTGGAAATATTTCTCATGAAATCACGTGATTTCACATCTCCTGTCCCTGCCATTATCTATCCTGTCCCTCCCTCTGGCCCTCCCTATCACCCCTCCTGTCAATCCTATCACCCCTCCTGTCTCTCCTATCACCCCTTCTGTCTCTCCTACCACCCCTCCTGTCCCTCCTATCACCCCTTCTGTCTCTCCTCTCACCCCTCCTGTCTCTCCTCTCACCCCCCTGTCTCTCTTCTCACCCATCCTGTCTCTCCTATCAGCCGTCCAGTCTTACCTATCACCCCTCCAGTCTTACCTATCACCCCTCCTGTCTCTCCTATCACCCCTCCTGTCTCTCCTCTCACCCCCCGTGTCTCTCCTCTCACCCCCCTGTCTCTTCTCTCACCCCCCCTGTCTCTCTTCTCACCCCTCCTGTCTCTCCTCTCACCCCCCTGTCTCTCCTCTCACCCCTCCTGTCTCTCCTCTCACCCCCCTGTCTCTCTTCTCACCCCTCCGGTCTCTCCTATCACCCCTCCTGTCTCTCCTCTCACCCCTCCGGTCTCTCCTATCACCCCTCCTGTCTCTCCTCTCACCCCTCCTGTCTCTCCTATCACCCCTCCTGTCTCTCCTCTCACCCCCCTGTCTCTCCTCTCACCCCCCCTGTCTCTCTTCTCACCCCTCCTGTCTCTCCTCTCACCCCCCCTGTCTCTCCTCTCACCCCTTCTGTCTCTCCTATCACCCCTTCTGTCTCTCCAACCACCCCTCCTGTCTCGTCTCTCCTATCACCCCTTCTGTCTCTCCTACCACCCCTCCTGTCCCTCCTATCACCCCTTCTGTCTCTCCTCTCACCCCTCCTGTCTCTCCTCTCACCCCCCTGTCTCTCTTCTCACCCATCCTGTCTCTCCTATCAGCCGTCCAGTCTTACCTATCACCCCTCCAGTCTTACCTATCACCCCTCCTGTCTCTCCTATCACCCCTCCTGTCTCTCCTCTCACCCCCCGTGTCTCTCCTCTCACCCCCCCTGTCTCTTCTCTCACCCCCCCTGTCTCTCTTCTCACCCCTCCTGTCTCTCCTCTCACCCCCCTGTCTCTCCTCTCACCCCTCCTGTCTCTCCTCTCACCCCCCTGTCTCTCTTCTCACCCCTCCGGTCTCTCCTACTAGCCCTCCTGTCTCTCCTATCACCCCTTCTGTCTCTCCTACCACCCCTCCTGTCCCTCCTATCAACCCTTCTGTCTCTCCTCTCACCCCTCCTGTCTCTCCTCTCACCCCCCTGTCTCTCTTCTCACCCCTCCTGTCTCTCCTATCACCCCTCCTGTCTCTCCTATCACCCCCCGTGTCTCTCCTCTCACCCCCCTGTCTCTCCTCTCACCCCCTGTCTCTCTTCTCACCCCTCCTGTCTCTCCTCTCACCCCCCCTGTCTCTCCTGTCACCCCTTCTGTCTCTCCTATCACCCCTTCTGTCTCTCCTACCACCCCTCCTGTCCCTCCTATCACCCCTCCTGTCACTCCTATCACCCCTTCTGTCTCTCCTACCACCCCTCCTGTCCCTCCTATCACCCCTTCTGTCTCTCCTCTCACCCCTCCTGTCTCTCCTCTCACCCCCTGTCTCTCTTCTCACCCCTCCTGTCTCTCCTATCACCCCTCCTGTCTCTCCTATCACCCCTCCTGTCTCTCCTATCACCTCTCCTGTCTCTCCTCTCACCCCCCTGTCTCTCCTCTCACCCCCCTGTCTCTCTTCTCACCCCTCCTGTCTCTCCTCTCACCCCCCCTGTCTCTCCTCTCACCCCTTCTGTCTCTCCTATCACCCCTTCTGTCTCTCCTACCACCCCTCCTGTCCCTCCTATCACCCCTCCTGTCTCTCCTATCACCCCTTCTGTCTCTCCTACCACCCCTCCTGTCCCTCCTATCACCCCTTCTGTCTCTCCTCTCACCCCTCCTGTCTCTCCTCTCACCCCCCTGTCTCTCTTCTCACCCATCCTGTCTCTCCTATCACCCCTCCTGTCTCTCCTATCACCCCTCCTGTCTCTCCTATCACCCCTCCTGTCTCTCCTATCACCTCTCCTGTCTCTCCTCTCACCCCTCCTGTCTCTCCTCTCACCCCTCCTGTCCCACATCCTGTCTCTCCCATCACCCCTCCTGTCCCCCATCCTGTCTCTCTTATCACCTCTCCTGTCTCTCCCATCACCCCTCCTGTCCCCCATCCCGTCTCTCCTATCACCTCTCCTGTCTCTCCCATTACCCCTCCTGTCTCTCATCCTGTCTCTCCTATCACCTCTCCTGTCTCTCCCATCACCCCTCCTGTCCCTCAACCTGTCTCTCCTGTCACCTCTCCCGTCCTTGCCATTGGTAGACCTTCCTGAAAACAATGACACAATACTTAGCTTAAACCTGTTCTGCCAGTTCATGTCTTTAAAGATTAGTGTTCCAATGTGGTTAGCCAAAAAGATGACAAGATAATTGACAGAGTCATTTTCTAGGCTTAATAACAAACAGACATGCCACATTTCTGGTTCTTCCACAACTGGTTTCCTGCTTGTAGAAGGGCACGGTTGCACAAATAATTTTCTCTAACTATAAGTCACATGTTTTCATGAGAAAATGTTTCTGCAGTGAGAGTATGCAATGCAAGTCAAGGTATCCTTGAGAGAGCCAGTAGTCATACACTCATTGTTTGTTTAGGGCATCACCGTCTCTCATCACACAGACACTTCAGTTAAAAGGCCGCTCAATTTTAAATGTCGGTTATCGGTAGTGGTATCATTTTAATTGTCGGAGTAGAGGACCTTGTGCATTTCAGGTAAAATAACAACATAATGTTTAAATCCCAGGACAAATTAGCTGGCAAAAACAAGCTAGCTTTCCCCAAATGAATATAGTTGGTTCATTGATATTTCAACCTGCTTGTCCTGATCGCGTCTTGTGTGGGTGGACAAATATTTTGCGGGTTTAGACGGTATGTACTGCCTGAAGGGGCAGCAGCCCCTAAATGGCATAAGCTGCTCATCAACAGTAATGGGCCCAGGGTTGTAAATCAGGGGAAGGGAGTCCACCCATTTGTCCCACACTGACCTGATTGCAGCTAGCATGTCTCTCTGCCGTCGAGCTGGTCTGGTGTCTCGGTTATCAACGCCTTCCCTCCAAATTAGTGCAGTCCAGAATGATTTTCTTGATGATGTCTGGGATAAACAGATCAAAAGAAGACTTAATGTCCTGCACATGAGTATCCGCCATCCGCGTCAGGCCCTGGTTGCATCCTTCTCACATTAGCAGCCATGCAGGGTGGCTCATTCCTTGGACAAGAGTATCAAAAAATGTCACAATTTCTTAACATCCATATTTCTCCTCCTGCAGGCTGCTGATGAGCTGGTCCTGGAGCTGGCTGAGGGTCAATCTCATCCTCTTCTTCCAACTCACTGTCAGACTTTAAATTGAAATTCTTCAGCTTCCAAAGTTGAAGACGCTCCTTCCACACTAGCTTCTCTCTCTGCAAAATGATTTCTCAGGCCCCCCGAGCAGAGATACTTTTTTTTCTATGTGGTTCTACTATTTGTTCTATGTTTTCTCGAATGTGGTATGGAGCCACACATGCAAGCTATTTGTTGTCACTCCCCAATTTGCACCTGGCTGGGTTAGAGTGTGGGGAAAATAATGCATTCGTTTTGTACAATGTATGGAAATAATGTATTGTAATAACATTGTGCGGGTTCCCCCAAGACATTGTGTAGTTTCACACACTACAAAGTTTAAAGAGTATGAGAAAAGCGGGAGACAGGCAGACAGGCAGGGAGACAGACAGGTTATTGGTGCTATGTTGAAACAGTAGGCCCAGGGTGGAGAAAGACAGACTGAAGGCACACAGCAAACCTTTTTGTTACCTTTTTTTTGTTTTCACCTATACACACACTTTTCCACACTTCTATTACACACAGCTCCAGTGGACCTGAACACCACATGTTATAAGTAGGGGGGTGCACAGTGTGCACTCAATGAAAATGTGTTATTTTACATGTTCTTCACAGAAAATTGGAAAAGACCAATGAGTCTCAGGTTGAAAAAATGATTCATTGTGTAATTTTTCTTTCAGTAAACATTAAAAATGGATCCCACAGACCCGAACACCACACAAGGGTTAAACTTCTTGAATCAGATATTTTTTGTGTTCAAATACACATTTAGATTTGTGAACAGCTATCCACAACAACCGCAATCTGTAAAGCACAAATAGCTAAATGAGAGAGCAGCAGTGTGATTCACATCAACGCGCTATGTAGATATAAAAAATAAGTGAAATCTGTATCGCCATTGTCTACACCACTGCTGTCATCCTTACCTCCAAGTGTTTATTCAAATTGGATAATCGTTGGATGCCGACAGCAGTTGCACCATTGGAAGACAGAGCTTGGACTGTTCCAGCTCTTTTCCCGCGATCCATCAAACACATTTGCTGTGTCATCATCGTGGTCTCTGACTTGTGGTCAGACTCGCTCAGGTGGAACAAATTTAAACTTTAACCTTTTTTTCAATGCTGATTTGAATGTCATTTTGAAAACAGAGAAGTGTCAAAGATTTTTTTCAGCAAACCTCCTTTCTGAATTTAAAAGTAATCCTCGAAGTAATCATAGTTTCTCAAAAGTATCTGTAATCTGTTTACAATATTTCTGCTGGTAACAGAATGGATTACAGTTACCAGTTTCTGTAATCCCTTACATGTAATCTGTTACCAACCCTGGTTACCCCTAGTACCCTACAACTAGGCATATGCCTCATACTGCTATAAAATGTCAGCTGCATCTCCACTTGTAGACATGACTTCAGATACCCAACAGTCAGGCAAAATGTAAGGACGACTATAAAGTTACTATTACAAGACACAAGCCTGAACAATTCTTGTTGCATGTTTTTATATAAAAAATGGGTGTTTTCTCCAAATTGACATTCAGAGAGGATGACGAAGATTAAAATGTCAAACTTCAGGAAAGACTGCATTTGCAATTTATATTATACAAATCTTCATTTAATAAGTTTATTGTAACGAGATAATGAATACATGTCATTTGTAAATATTGATGGGTTGTATGTTTAGTCACAATATTGTTTTGAACGTTGGTTTTGGACTGATGCCCAACTGAGCATTCTACTTAATGCTTCGTCAATGAGCACTGATGACGATATAATCATTATAGTGGCTTGGAAATGAAATTACATTCGAAAGGAGGCAAATAATTAGGAAAGTCTTTGATATTTTGATGTCACCAGATTGACTTTTAGCTGCAGTATAAAGCTAGCTATTTAGCTAGCTCAGATTGCAGGGAAGCCACCGGATTTTAACTAGCTAATGACAGTTTTTCCATTTGTCTAAAGTAAAGTTGTTCAAGACATTATGATGTAGTCATTATGCACGTTCCTAAAACCAGACAGATATGGACATAAATATTAAATGCACTTCTGCAAGTCTAATGACCGAAGTAAAAACAATGTCAGGTTGGATATTCAACGGATAGTCACCTGTAGTTTTCCTTACATCCACCAACAGCAGTTAGGGACCGTCAACATAGTGACAAATCACATTTTAAAAATGTCATTATCTCTTTAACCATTACTCCAAAAACATGAAAAACTGGTTATAGCTAACCCGATGGCACAGACACACATTTTTTTTTTTGTCGATTTACATCTTGCACTATTTTAAATGATTAATTTGCACTTTTGAATTTCAATAGCTCATTGGTCATGTGACCTACTAACTTAAAACAAGGTTCAGAATGTCCACTGACTACGCTTCTCTATTGCACACCCTTTAGTTTGTCCATTTTCATCTCACACGTTTTTCCATAAATGTTTCCAAATAAAACATTTCAATAGCTCCTTGGTCATGTGACCTAATGACTTCAAACAAGGTTCAGAATGTCCAATGACTACCCTTATATATTGCACACCCTTTCGTTTGTCCATTTTCATCTCACATGATTTGACACTAATTTTTCAAAATGTCATATTTCAGTAGCTCCTTGGTCATGTGACCTAATGACTTCAAACAAGGTTCAGACTAGCTGACTAGCCTTCTACAACGCACGCACACCCTTTAGTTTTTCAAATTTCATCTCACAAGATTTTACATACATTTTTCCATATTTAAAATTTCAATAGCTCCTTGGTCATGTGACCTACTGACTTCAAACAAGGTTCAGAATGTCCACTTAGTGGGCCTACACATTGCACACCCTTTAGTTTGTCCATTTTCATCTCACACGTTTTTCCATAAAATTTCCAAATTTAAAATTTCAATAGCTCCTTGGTCATGTCACCTAATGACTTCAAACTGGGTTCAGATTATCCACTGACTACCTTTCTATATTGCACACCCTGTAGTTTGTCCATTTTCATCTCACACATTTTTCCATGAATTTTTCCAAATGTAAAACGTCAATAGGTCATGTGACCTACTGACTTCAAACTGGGTTCAGAATGTCCACTGACTACCTTTCTATATTGCACACCCTGTAGTTTGTCCATTTTCATCTCACACATTTTTACATGAATTTTTCCAAATGTCAATAGCTCCTTGGTGATGTGACCTACTGACTTCAAACAAGGTTCAGAATGTCCACTGACTACCCTTCTATATTGCACACTCTAGTTTGTGTAGTGTAAAATCACGCGGTGTAACATACATTTTTCATAGTTTTAAATTTCAACAGCTCCTTGGTCATGTCAATTACACACCTAAGAAGCGTGCAGTGGATATACACCCATATTGCATAACCTCTAGTCATGTAGCTTCTATATTGTTGTACATTAATATTAGTTTGGGGGTTCAGTCCAGTGTTTACCCTTTTCTTTAATATTTATCTATAATAATTGGTAGTTCTAAGTACTTATTTCCCTGTTTTTTTATTTTGCCACAGTATTTAACAGCGGTACACAATAGGAGAGAGACAGATAATATCTCCTTTCGTCGTTAATATCAACCATAAAGAAAAATGGCAAAGTATGAAAGTCATGTTATTAATTGTCCAAAGCAGGGATGGAGAGTGAGCTAGTGAGGTAGGCTGCAGTGGGTTTGCTAGTCAATACATATATTGAACATGTAACCACAGTAGTGGTGGCCAGTAAATCAATGAATACAAATTTAACATTGACAATTTAACAGAAATTGTAAACCTTTAATCTTTTCCAACATGTCAACAGACACTTTACTTCAAATAAGTACAAAACATTTCACAGTGTTAACTTTCTCTTTAACCCTGGATGATGTACACGTCAGAGCCTCTTCAGTGTGGATGGGGAATAGCATACATTAACCCTGGTTGATGTACACATCAGAGCCTCTTCAGTGTGGATGGGGTATAGCATACATTAACCCTGGTTGATGTACACATCAGAGCCTCTTCAGTGTGGATGGGGTATAGCATACATTAACCCTGGTTGATGTACACATCAGAGCCTCTTCAGTGTGGATGGGGTATAGCATACATTAACCCTGGTTGATGTACATGTCAGAGCCTCTTCAGTGTGGATGGGTTATAGCATACATTAACCCTGGTTGATGTACACATCAGAGCCTCTTCAGTGTGGATGGGGTATAGCATACATTAACCCTGGTTGATGTACATATCAGAGCCTCTTCAGTGTGGATGGGGTATAGCATACATTAACCCTGGTTGATGTACATGTCAGAGCCTCTTCAGTGTGGATGGGGAATAGCATACATTAACCCTGGTTGATGTACATGTCAGAGCCTCTTCAGTGTGGATGGGGAATAGCATACATTAACCCTGGTTGATGTACACATCAGAGCCTCTTCAGTGTGGATGGGGAATAGCATACATTAACCCTGGTTGATGTACATATCAGAGCCTCTTCAGTGTGGATGGGGTATAGCATACATTAACCCTGGATGATGTACACATCAGAGCCTCTTCAGTGTGGATGGGGAATAGCATACATTAACCCTGGATGATGTACACGTCAGAGCCTCTTCAGTGTGGATGGGGTATAGCATACATTAACCCTGGATGATGTACACGTCAGAGCCTCTTCAGTGTGGATGGGGTATAGCATACATTAACCCTGGTTGATGTACATATCAGAGCCTCTTCAGTGTGGATGGGGTATAGCATACATTAACCCTGGTTGATGTACATGTCAGAGCCTCTTCAGTGTGGATGGGGAATAGCATACATTAACCCTGTTTGATGTACATGTCAGAGCCTCTTCAGTGTGGATGGGGAATAGCATACATTAACCCTGGTTGATGTACACGTCAGAGCCTCTTCAGTGTGGATGGGGTATAGCATACATTAACCCTGGTTGATGTACATATCAGAGCCTCTTCAGTGTGGATGGGGAATAGCATACATTAACCCTGGTTGATGTACACGTCAGAGCCTCTTCAGTGTGGATGGGGTATAGCATACATTAACCCTGGTTGATGTACATGTCAGAGCCTCTTCAGTGTGGATGGGGTATAGCATACATTAACCCTGGATGATGTACACGTCAGAGCCTCTTCAGTGTGGATGGGGTATAGCATACATTAACCCTGGTTGATGTACACGTCAGAGCCTCTTCAGTGTGGATGGGGTATAGCATACATTAACCCTGGTTGATGTACACGTCAGAGCCTCTTCAGTGTGGATGGGGAATAGCATACATTAACCCTGGTTGATGTACATGTCAGAGCCTCTTCAGTGTGGATGGGGAATAGCATACATTAACCCTGGTTGATGTACATGTCAGAGCCTCTTCAGTGTGGATGGGGAATAGCATACATTAACCCTGGATGATGTACACGTCGGAGCCTCTTCAGTGTGGATGGGGTATAGCATACATTAACCCTGGTTGATGTACATATCAGAGCCTCTTCAGTGTGGATGGGGAATAGCATACATTAACCCTGGATGATGTACACGTCAGAGCCTCTTCAGTGTGGATGGGGTATAGCATACATTAACCCTGGTTGATGTACACATCAGAGCCTCTTCAGTGTGGATGGGGAATAGCATACATTAACCCTGGATGATGTACACGTCAGAGCCTCTTCAGTGTGGATGGGGTATAGCATACATTAACCCTGGTTGATGTACATATCAGAGCCTCTTCAGTGTGGATGGGGTATAGCATACATTAACCCTGGATGATGTACACGTCAGAGCCTCTTCAGTGTGGATGGGGTATAGCATACATTAACCCTGGTTGATGTACATATCAGAGCCTCTTCAGTGTGGATGGGGTATAGCATACATTAACCCTGGTTGATGTACATGTCAGAGCCTCTTCAGTGTGGATGGGGTATAGCATACATTAACCCTGGTTGATGTACATGTCAGAGCCTCTTCAGTGTGGATGGGTTATAGCATACATTAACCCTGATTGATGTACATGTCAGAGCCTCTTCAGTGTGGATGGGGTATAGCATACATTAACCCTGGTTGATGTACATGTCAGAGCCTCTTCAGTGTGGATGGGGTATAGCATACATTAACCCTGGTTGATGTACATGTCAGAGCCTCTTCAGTGTGGATGGGGAATAGCATACATTAACCCTGGTTGATGTACATGTCAGAGCCTCTTCAGTGTGGATGGGGTATAGCATACATTAACCCTGGTTGATGTACATGTCAGAGCCTCTTCAGTGTGGATGGGGTATAGCATACATTAACCCTGGTTGATGTACATGTCAGAGCCTCTTCAGTGTGGATGGGGTATAGCATACATTAACCCTGGTTGATGTACATGTCAGAGCCTCTTCAGTGTGGATGGGGAATAGCATACATTAACCCTGGTTGATGTACACATCAGAGCCTCTTCAGTGTGGATGGGGAATAGCATACATTAACCCTGGTTGATGTACACATCAGAGCCTCTTCAGTGTGGATGGGGTATAGCATACATTAACCCTGGTTGATGTACATGTCAGAGCCTCTTCAGTGTGGATGGGGAATAGCATACATTAACCCTGTTTGATGTACATGTCAGAGCCTCTTCAGTGTGGATGGAGAATAGCATACATTAACCCTGGTTGATGTACATATCAGAGCCTCTTCAGTGTGGATGGGGAATAGCATACATTAACCCTGGTTGATGTACACATCAGAGCCTCTTCAGTGTGGATGGGGTATAGCATACATTAACCCTGGTTGATGTACATGTCAGAGCCTCTTCAGTGTGGATGGGGAATAGCATACATTAACCCTGTTTGATGTACATGTCAGAGCCTCTTCAGTGTGGATGGGGAATAGCATACATTAACCCTGGTTGATGTACATGTCAGAGCCTCTTCAGTGTGGATGGGGTATAGCATACATTTTCAACAACAAAGACTGCACTTCCAGTTTGTGTTGTTTACTCTGTTGAACTCTTTTGTCTTCATTCCTAGTTACAGCACATGGAACCACCGTTGGCGGGCAAAACATTCAATCTAAACAAAACAAAGTGTAACACATTATAAATAATATCAATATCAATGCAGTATGACGAATTAGCCATCCATTGTGTTATATCATAAATTGTCTTTCATGCCGTCACTGTTGTCAAAAGATTATAAACATGTTAAATAAAGTTACTAACCCAGTCAGTCTTTGGGCCACATCCAGGTTCTTTATCAGTGGCACACATGAGGCAGTTGTTGGCTTTGTTGAACTCTGAAATCATAGGCATGAACTGAACATATGGCTGTCCCACACAACTACATAAAAATAATGTTAATTACTTTGAATTAAATATCATTACATACCATACGTTTTTAGTATATCCTCAGCCATTTCTTTTCGCAGTTGCTCCATGTGTTTTTGTGAAGGTTCTGTATCAATTTGGGAGGGGATGTTGGGGAAGTTCTGTGCAATAAAATATAGTTTTTGACCTAATTGTCACATAAATAGCTAACCATTCATTATTGAAAATATAACCATCAAACCTCCATTATAAAGACCCCACAGCTGAAGGTGTCCTGCTGCATGGTGGGAGTTATTTCTCCTGCTTTCCACTTTGTTCACCCAGTCGTCTTTTCCATGGCAGGATCTTCTCATTTTGAAGTATTCTCTTTTTTATGTGAACATGGAATTCTGATTAGTTACGGGCAAATGAATACACAGGCCAAATTTGCATGCTGTTTTCCTTCTCACTATAATCTATTAGAGGCCATTTACTTTATGCCCCATGCTACACACAGCCTAAATTATAGGCACTGAACCATTTACAGGACATGAATAAAAGTAGCATATAGGACCCAACCCTATCACAGAGTGAATAAATGTAGAGCGTTTGTAGACTTTAAGAAATAACTATTAAGTGACAGTTTCATCAGTAGGTGCTTAAATAAAGTCATATCACAGATGACAGTGCCAACCAAATTTATGACAAGACACAATGAATTGTAATCACCAAAGTGTGTTAAAGTGTGTTTGTCAAAATAATATCTGAAAATGTCAGTTGTTGAACGTAATACTTCTATTTGCAATAGCAATTTATGATATATGCAGTTGTGGAATATTCCATGTACCAACACTACATGTAGGACGGACATAAGACATTCCCACATACAGTAAACACATACAAAGAGGCATTTTTCAGCTATAATTTTTACCACTCAGAATCCAGAATGGATATGACAATGTGGCAGCACAGGATGTAATACACCCTTACAACAATCTACTTTTTGATCTCCTTCACTTCTTATCTGGTAAACTGCTACTGTGTGTCAAGAAAAGAGCCCCAATTAAGGGTTAGTGTACTCCAGTAAAAAAGGTCTGGTTTAGATAAAAAAACTATTGCCCTTTGTCCCCGTTCAGAGGGGCATGAGAGACTAGTCAGTGGTAGAATTGAGTTGGCACTGTATTGGCCCAAACACCCACAGACCCACAAGGTTGAGGTTACTCATGGACAGTAATTAGTGATATGTTTGGTTGTTGTTGCATTGATGCATTGTGTCTTCTAACTGTCCAAGAATAGGATTCAAAGTGTTAGGAAATATAAATTCCCATAAATAGAAAGGAGGATGTCTCTCCTCATACCTCTGGCACTTTAGTCAGACTGCCAGACTGTGCACCACAGAGCCAATCAGGAGAGAATACATACAGGTCAACAATGCCAACTGAAAGTCAAGGGGTGTGTCTTTGCCTTTTGGATGACTCTCTCTTTACAGAAAGCCGCTGTGGTTCAAGTCAAGAGCTACTCTTCCCCTTTCAGTCTGCTCTGCACATGTCTGAATGTGACAGAGCCAGCAGCCAAGAGAATGTTTCACAGTATGTCATAAAAAAATATTACACTTATGAATGTATGTAAAATGCAAATATGTATTAGATCCAGTACAATGGAATAACTAAGACCTGAATTTGAATGCAGCGTGTTCCGATTCCTCCTCTTTCTGTCCAGCAGGGTCAACCAAAAACACTTGGCCTGATGGTTCATGCAGATACTGGGGAAGCAATATAGAAATGTATTGACCCCTTAAACGATTGTACTATTAAATGACCCATATCACAACCCTCATACCCCTTCACAAAAATGTACCTAAATCAATTTTGGATAAAGGACTTACAATGTTGTCTTTACAATAAGGGCTGTGAAAGGCAGACTGGACTCTTGAGACAAAGAGCTGGGTGCCAAATGCAAAACATGGAACAATACAAATCAAGAGAAGCGTCTGACATGGAAACACAAACAATACTCCCTTATGACAAAAGAGTATAAACGGTAAGTCATCAATGGAGTAATGAAGTCCAGGTCAGTGTTGCCAACTACTTTTCAGGGTAAGTTGCTAGAGGCAGGTTGATTTGTTGCTAAAAGTTGCTTAATGACATTGTGATGTCATTGCGTGATAACGTAAAACTGCGTCATTATGTGGAATACACAATAAAGTTACTCACATTGACTGGCCATCTCTGAAAAAAATATGATTTGACATTTGTTCAGGTATGGACTCCCACTCTTTTCTGTACTTCTGGCTGTACAATTTTGATTGAGACATGTTGATTGATGTTGTAAATTCTGTTCAAGATCAAACATTCATGACCAACTATAATCATTGGGTTTGGCTCGTCGAACCCGTACTACTGCTGCTGTTGTCAGCCAACAATGACTTGTAATTTGCTGAAATTGCTGTTGGCCAGCTGCTGCCAGTGCACTTTTGCATCTAGGCACGTGTGTTGTGACTGAGTGTGTGACCGAGAAAATCGTTTTGTGTCATTTAGAGGCAAAGTGCATGCATTTTAGCATTTTAGTCACTTTTCAAAAGTTGCTAAAAGTTCAAAATACATTTTTAAAAGTAGCTAAATTTGTTGCTAGGTGCTGTTTGAAAAGAAGTTGCCAGGATAGTCTGAAAAGTTGCTAAATCTAGCAACAAAATTGCTAAGTTGTCATCACTGGTCCAGGTGTGACTGATGATGAGACACAGTTGTGCGTAATGACGGTTGCCAGGTGTGCGTAAAGATGGGTTGCCAGGACCAGTGGTTAGTAGACCAGCGATGTTGAGCGCCGGAACGGGTCAGCGGGAGTAGATGTGACAGGTGACACCAACAACAGACAACATTTGAGCACGTTACTGTTGCACATTAACCTTTAATAGTTCAAAGACATGAAAGACTAAATGCATAATACTTGATTACAAATATGAAAACAACTGGTTTGAATAAGTATATACAGTCCTTTGAATACTGTATGATGAACATATTTTACTACAGAAAACAAATGTTCAGAAATACACTATTATAAATTCTTATACAGTAGATGTGTATATACTGAACAAAATGATGAATGCAACATGTCCAGTGTTGGTTCCATGAGCTGAAAGAAAACATCCCAGACATTTTTCATAAGCACAAAAATCGTATTTTTCTCAAATGTAGTGCACACATTTGTTTACATCCCTGTTAGTGAGCATTTCTGTTTTGCCAATATAATCCATCCACCGAACAGGTCACAGATGCACCTTGTGCTGGGGACAATAAAGGCCACTAAAATATGGAATTTTGTCAAACAACACAATGCCACAGATGTCTCAAGTTTTGAGGAGGGTGCAATTGGCATGCTGACTGCAGGAATGTCCACCAGAGCTGTTGCCAGAGAATTGAATGTACATCTTTTATTTCAGCTCATTAAACATGGGATCAGCACTTTACATGTTGCATTTGTATTTTTGTTACGTGCAATTATGAAATGAATATGAACTATTTGTGTTTCATCATTCATAATGCTCCCGATAAGAGGTTCATTCTGGACCCCAAAGTGAGCCATACCCAGGTCGACCTTTATGGTCGTCACTGAGAGTCACAAGCAAAACCTATGTTCATGCTGTTAGTAGTAATGCTAAAGGACATTTCTGAACATCCTGTCGTGTAAATGGTGAGAGGAGATAAGAGTTAATGTCTACTGTTCTTTGACTGCCCTCCAGTGTTACCAGGTAGTATGTCTCTCAAGGTCTTTTTCCATCAAGGCCAACTTTCACCCTCTGTCTGTGCTTCAAGAATACCTTTCAAGTTTTTTCATGGTTTAATTTCAAGGTCTAGTGGCTGGAATAATATGATTCATCCTGTTAATTTGCCACGGTAAATGTCCATGGTCAGTTTTAATGACACTTGCATTCTACAGTCTACAATATAGAAAACTTAAAATATATGTAGAAGTCAGTGGAGAGCGGCAGTCATAGTCAGCTGTTACAGACCATGTAAAACATTAGTTGACTATCAGCTGTACGGTTCAGTCTCTCATTGTAAGTACAGTTGTTATTTAAGAGAGAGTTGGCTATTGCAGATATAAGCCTATGGACTGTTTAGAGAGAGTGACATCATCCGTGTGCATCCTGTGATTTTATCAATGTCAATGGAAACAATTTCTTCCTCTATTTTTACGACAAAACAGAACTATTTTCACATATGTTGATGTTGGGTTGGTGCTGGAGAGGAATATGACGTTGAAAATTTTTGCAATTTCCCTTTGTCACAGTCATTTTTTTCTGTGGTAAAATAACAAAGACGTAAGACTCTATTTTACTTCTGTGACATGGTGAGCTTGGACCCAGGCGCAGAGAAGTGACCAAACGAGGAATCAGTGGTTAAGAATCAACATAATACTTTACTGAGAAACAGTAAACAAAGGATCACAGTAACACTGGGGAAAAAAACTCTTCCAGCTTCTGCAAACACCAACAGAAAACACAGCTATCTTAACAGGGAAATCATAATGAGTAAATAGGACACACCAGAGTGTCGTTGTCACCAGGACGGTCTCTGCCGCCCTCTGGTGACAGGTGGAACCATGACAACATCATTACAATGCATTAAATGGATTATGAACTGCCTATACTATGCCAGTCCCTCAGTAATGGCACAGTCCACGAAATTGTTATTGTACACATAAGAACATTTACAGATGACTGAACCTTTCAAACAACATGCACCATGTAAAATCAGTCTTCAGAGGGAACGACCTTGTTAAATTTCTCAATGATTCTATTCTGCTTACTACTTGAACAACCTTGATAGTCATATCACAGTGGCTCTTACTACTACACCCACTATTGCTGGAAAAAAAATCATGTTTTTTTTTAAAGATGTTTGCATATTGCAAACGGCTGTCTTACAAAGCCTACAGAAAACAACTTGTTTGCTTAAATATTTATGTTGACTAAACTTTGATGAATAAACCATTGTAAATGTGTATAAATGTTGCTTTACTTCTTTCATATCAATTGTTTAAAATTGTAATGCTTATAAGCATGTAGCTATTCCCCAGGTTGTTGCTGTAAATGAGAATGTGTTCTCAGTTAAAAAAAACTAACAATCAGTACTATGAAAGTACTTCATTTTGTATAGACTAGAATGTTTTTTTACAAGATGCCTTCCTGTTATTTTTTAATTGATTGTGAGTTAAATACTTGTCTTACTGTGTATTGGGTTTGCACAAAAAGGCATTTTGCACTGGAAATGATTAAAAGTATGGCGTAAAAAGTGTAAAAACTAAAATCAAGTGTAAAAAATGTGAATAAAAAAGACGTTCATGTTTGATCAAAAAAAGTGGGAAAATGGAAAAGCAACGTTTTAAAGGCATCACGTAGCCGACATGTTATTCACCAGTGTCAGATTGTTCCAGAAAGGCAACAATGAAACCTTCAAACTATTAGTTATATGAAGACATACCAGGAGTGGTTAGCTACAGAGTACATTCATAATTCAGTCCTGTTTGGAGATGGAGGTCTGTTTTCAGTGTGTATGTGCTTTAGATGAACATTTTGAGTCGGAAGTTTACATACACTTAGGTTGGAGTCATTAAAACTTGTATTCCAGACGCACTGAGTTTGAAGGTAGGCCTTGAAATACATCCACTGGTACACCTCCAATTGACTCAAATGATGTGTATTAGCCTATCAGAAGCTTCTAAAGCCAATACATCATTTTCTGGAATTTTCCAAGCTGTTGTTTGGCACAGTCAACTTAGTCTATGTAAACTTCTGACCCACTGGAATTGTGATACAGTGAAATAATCTGTCTGTAAACAATTGTTGGAAAAATGACTAGTGTCATGCACACAGTAGATGTCCTTCTACTATCTTGCCAAAACTATAGTTTGTTAACAAGAAATGTGTGGATTGGTTGAAAAACGAGTTTTAATGACTCCAACGTAAGGTATGTAAACTTCCGACTTCAACTGTATGTGTTATTTCATTGTTTTAATGTCTTCACTATTATTCCACATTGTAGAAATAGTAGAAATAAAGAAGAACCCTTGAATGAGTAGGTGTGTGCAACCTTTTGACTGGTACTGTACATGACTGAGTATGATCCCTGAGATGACTAATAAAAAAAAGTATGGACACAATTCAGAATAACACAACGCAACAATACTTTGGAGTAGAAAAAGATCTATGTTTATTTTGAATTGAATAAGAACATATGCCAACTTGCACAATACTCATAGTACATTGTGTTCTGTTTAAATCCTTTGGTCATTTCAAACCGCATTTGTTAGATCCTGTTATTAATCAGTAGCAAACTAGTCAAGACAAAAGCAAGTTGACTAATAACCAATATGTCTACTAATAATTGATATTGAAAACATGTTAGTATAACAATTATCTGAGCAATTTGTTCACAGTTCCATGGATGATTATACCCACAACCCAATACTGTAACTTGTTACCTATATCTCCCCACACAATGCAGTATATTACACAGTGTATATATGTGTAACTACAGTACTACTCTTAACATTCAGTAATGTGAATATAAGCAGGACAGGAGGACTCTAGTGACAGTGAGAAGACACTAGGTGGACACTGGCTGAACAACATACTCTTTAAGACATGTCAGAATGTTAATCAGTTAAAGTTTGAGTGACAGCTAACCCAACAACATATACTGTTTTGTAACACACCATTTCTGTATGCTGCACTCTTGGTTTTATAAGGCTGATTGTTCCTGTTGAGGCTGACTGACTGGTTGTGTCTGAAATGACACTCTATTCCCTATATTTTGCACTACTTTTGAACAGAGCCAAATGGGAAGGTCCCTGCTGTTTGGAGACGCAATGGAGGTACAGTGTTTTTACTGGTATTTCCAGCAATATCCACCAGTGTTGCTGCAGGTAGGAAATGTTCTGCAATTGGAACACACTGTCTCCAATCAACCAATCAATGTCTGGTTGTGTGTGTTTGACCAGGGGATCACCTGAGGCTATTATGTTCATGTTGATTAAGTTGGTCAGGATCTTGTTGCCTGTTTACAGCAATTGGTTGATTGAACAATTTTATCCAAAATGTGTGTGAACACAAACTATATTCTAATAATATAGTAAGGGCTGCTTAAGTTTATACACCATTGATATAATAGAAATTCATATGATTTATATGTATTAGGTAATGGTAAGATAATGACTCAGTTATTTATATGTTAAGATAATGACTAAAAGTATTCCACCCTGTCACTGTATAATGGAGTGAAATGTATTTGAATCATAAGACGATAATTCTTTAATGTGTGCATAGGACAAGTTAAGACTTTTCCATTTAGCAGTATAGGCGAGACAGTGTGTGCATAGGAAAAAAGGAACTTTTAACAGACAAGGAACTGTGGCAGACAACTTGTGACCACTGTGAAACTGATAACAGGAAAAGAGGTCTCCCCACCCAGGGAGGGGAGAAACCGTTAGGTTCGCAGTAGATTGTGTAACATGTGGCAGGATATGATAAGCAATGGATGTGTAGGAGAATACTTGTAAAAGGTATTGATAGGGTTAGGAGAAGAGGAGGGGCATTGATGACCAAATGTGAGGTATATAACCAAATGTGCATTGTATGATTTTCAGAACGTTCTCTGAATAAATTTCTGACCTATTGCAGACTGGGACTTTGTCTAATTCTTCATTAACCAGGGATTTACAACCCCTGGGAATTATTCAAAGCTTAAGTGATGGTTGAGTTCACAACATTGGGACAAAAATTCTCGTGACAACCATATATATTTCCACCTCTTCCTCAGAAATGTTACCTCTTCTTTAGGTCTCTCCTTCCTGTTATGCTGCCATCTCTTTGAGAGTGATTTAGCAGCCTAAGTCACATGATTTTATAGAAAATGTCTTTGCATTGGAACTCCCTGCCCTCCCTGTTGACTTAATGCATTGACTTAATGCATCTGTAATGCATCAAGTTTCTAAGTTTATGCAACATGAGGGAATACATAGACTGTGGTGCATAGCGGATAATGAGGCTTTCTTTCAATTATGAAGAACCATGGTTCTGTGAGGTCATAAGAATAAGACTAAACAGAATTAACACATGGATTAAGTAAACAATTACATTATGACAACTGCTTGATGGCTGAAATGTGTCCATTGTGAGTGTTAACTATATGTATAGGTAAAACTTGATTTGTGAGTGCCTCACATCTTCATCAGGAGTCTGTTACTGCTAAAAAAAAATGTAACTCAATACAACCCCCTTTTCCAGTGATCACAAAACAGCTAAATATTCACATACAAGTATCATTCTTAAATGTAGGCTACCATGACAGTAAAATATATCTATTAAATGTAGTTGAACAGGGACAATGCACGACAAAACACAAGTCTCAGAAGTGAGAAGTGGTGATGCGTTTCAATGATTTAGCTAACATCTATTATACATCTGCAGTCTTCCTTTGAATGTACCTTGTGGTGTAACACAATTCTTTCCATCTCTCATGGCTTGTTTCTACAGTAAGAAGATCATATAGATGTATTTCTCCAAGTGTTCAGTGTAAATAGTCCAGTGGGGTTCTATCCAGCTAAATACATTATTTTGTCCAATGTTCCCTTTGCATACCTTGTATCTCCATCTCCCTATGCCCTGTACTAGTTAGACTATAGCAAGGAAAGGAAGCAGTTAAGGAGAGAGGAAGGAATTTTCAGTGGACCTTCATTTTATTGTGTGATGAAAGAACTATGACATGAATAGCAATGGTTAAATAGTTCATCTCCATTCATCATGCTTCTGAGACAGCAATGTGAGCTGTGACTGTAAATTAATCTTACAGTAGCATATAGCTTTTTAGCTTGACAGGCAGAAATACACTTAACTTTCACCTTTACTGAGGGAACTATTCAATTCTGTGCTCTCAAATGTGCAATACCCAGATCTATCTTTATGTTCATGCTGTAAGTAGTTACGACTAGTATACATGTGCAAGCGTCCTATCCTGTAAATTCATGTCTGGTGTTCTCTAGCTTGGCTGAAGAGCTTGGTTGGTATATGTTTGGTATACTTGGTGTATATAGAGGAAGCTTTAAATATCAAGTAATAAAGTCAAACAACTTGTAGAAGGTACAGCACTGTTAGCTATGGACTCTCATTGAAATGTACATGCATTTACTACAGCTCCCACTGAAGCTCCCAATGCTGCACCAACTGCCATACCGATTGGGCCTCCAACTACTCCCACAATCGCTCCGATTCCGGCACCTTTCCTTAAGCGGTTTGTATTCTCAGCGTTCTTTCTAGCTTCACCTTCCTGTTTTCTCTTTAGCTTCTCTACTTCTTCTTTTAGACGTTCTCCTTCAAACCTTGCCTTCAGTTCTTCCATCTCTCTGCGTCTCTGCTCTTCGTTATCTTTCAGGATCCTGTTCTTCTCCTCTTCAATCACTCTCTCAGCCTCCTGGAACATCTCAGTGGTGAAATGACTTCCTCCAGTCATCTCAACCATCTTGTTTATCTTCTCAAGGAGCTTAGGGACCTGGGAGGGATTCTGATCTTTGTTTTTGAAGACATGATATCCCCCATTACATTTGGCAATTAAACTTTCTAGATCTGGATTTCCATGCAGGAAGTCTTCAATTGTTACATCATCAAGAAGGTCTCCATGTGTGAAGAGAACCATGGTGTATTTCGATGCTTCATCACCAAATAATGTCTGAATCATCTCCACAGTTTTCTGTTCCTCTTCAGTGAATCTTCCCAGCTTGAGAACAACCAGGAACACATGGGGACCAGGAGCGGAGTAAAACAGGCACTGTGAGATCTCTTTCAGTGCCGCCTCCTGTGTTAACTTGGTGTCAAACAAGCCTGGTGTGTCGATGACAGCTACATGTTGCCTTCCCACCTCTCCTCTTTTCTTTTCACATGTTGATGTCACAGAAGTAGAGGACATTTTTGATTTAAAAACTTTTGTCCCCAGGATGGTGTTTCCTGTTGCGCTCTTCCCAGCTCCAGTCTTTCCAACCAGAACAATACGGACCTCTTTATTTTGTTCTGTTGGATAAGAAGGAAATGTTGTTACTGTAGAAAGAAGGCTGGTGTTGATGTTCTTTCTGTTTGGTCACCTTACAGAACAGCTACTAAACATGTTCAGTCTCACAGTCTCGCTTCTTAGATATTGATGGTTTATAGAATATAAACTGTATCCAAATTAGCTATGACATTATCCATAAATTAAGCGACCATTATAGATTCAGTTTATGAAATTTTATCAATAATTTAAAAAAAAATGTTGTTGGTGCAAACCCATAAAAAAACTAAACTTATTTTTGTAAATTAGTTTTGTTTTTTATATTTATAAGTTTCCATCTCTGTCTTCTTGTAGCCTACATACAGTGAAGTGTAGAGTAAGTTCTCAACGGTCATGTTTGGGTTTTGGAGCGCTGTCAAGCTCTTCCCAGGTCTAGTGTTCCCAACCGGAACAATCCGGGCCTCTGTTATATAAAAATGAAATGTTACTGTAGAAGTGTGACGTTGATCTGTAGAGAGAAGTGTGATGTTGATCTGTAGAGTGAAGATTGATGTTGATCTGTAGAGGAGAGAAGTGTGATATTGATCTGTAGAGGAAAGGAGTGTGATATTGATCTGTAGAGGAAAGGAGTGTGATGTTGATCTGTAGAGGAAAAAAGTGTGATGTTGAATTTATTATGGATAAATGAATAAACAATATCCCCATTTTAAATAGAATTGTAACTAAGTAAACTTATACTCTGTTTTATTATATCTGATTAACAATATGAGTTCATAAGAAGGGATTGTGTGACACGGACAAGGAGTAATAAAAGTTAATGAACACCATTCCAACTAGGAAGAAACGAATGGGTTATGGACTGTGTAAACAGATAAGGTCGTTAACCTATGGTTGACCCTACAGAAACTTAGCTCTGGGGTTTTTAGATAAGGCAGTGAGTGCATTCCTAGGTTTTCTGTTAATTAAAACTGTCAGTTCAGTGGTGATCGATAATGTTGAGGGGTCAAAAGTTATCTGGGAGTATGTTAGTAAGTTAGAATAAACTTTTCACCTTTGTCCCGGTCGAGAGGAGGGGATTCTGTTAAAGCAATGAAATGACGTCATTATCTGTATATAAACTGCTGCACGTTATTAAGTGGGAGCGCGCTCCGATAATAAATTCTATTACCTATTATTGAAAGACTGGTCTGCGTCTATTTTATGCAAACAAGAAATCTTACAAATTCTCATAAAATAGATTAAGGGCTTTCAATTGATGAAAGCACATTGGCATAATTAAATTACAGTAACAGATGTTGATCTGTAGAGAGAAGTGTGATGTTGATCTGTTGAGGAGAGAAGTGTGATGTTGATCTGTAGAGGAAAGAAGTGTGATGTTGATCTGTAGAGGAGAGAAGTGTGATGTTGATCTGTAGAGGAGAGAAGTGTGATGTTGATCTGTAGAGGAGAGAAGTGTGATGTTGATCTCTAGAGGAAAGAAGTGTGATGTTGATCTCTAGAGGAAAGAAGTGTGATGTTGATCTCTAGAGGAGAGAAGTGTGATGTTGATCTGTAGAGGAGAGAAGTGTGATGTTGATCTGTAGAGGAGAGAAGTGTGATGTTGATCTGTAGAGGAGAGAAGTGTGATGTTGATCTGTAGAGGAGAGAAGTGTGATGTTGATCTGTATAAATAAGTATGATCTTACAGAACTAAAACTACATTTTCAGCTTGCTCTCTAGCTTCACCTTCTTGGCTCCTCGTCAGCTTTTCTCCTTCAAACTTTGCCTTGAGTTCCTCCATCTCTCTGCATCTCAGCTCTTCATTCTCTTTCAAGATCCTGTTCTTCTCCTCTTCAATCGCTCTCTCAGCCTCCTGGAACATCTCAGTGGTGTAGTATCTTCCTCCGTTCATCTTCACCATCATGTTAATCTTCTCAAGCAGCTCAGTGACCCGGGAGGGATTCTGATCTTTGTTTTTGTAGACATGATATCCCCCATTACATTTGGCAATTAAACGTTCCAGATCTGGATTTCCATGTAGGAAGTCTTCTATTGTTACACCATCAAGAAGGTCTCCATGTGTGAAGAGAACCATGGTGTATTTGGATGCTTCATCACCAAATAATGTCTGAATCATCTCCATAGTTTTCTGTTCCTCTTCAGTGAATCTTCCCAGCTTTATCACAACCAGGAACACATGGGGACCAGGAGCGGAGAAAAGCAGGCACTGTGATATCTCTTTCAGTGCCTTATCTCGTGTTAACTTTGTTTCAAACAAGCCTGGTGTGTCGATAACAGCTGCACTTTGCCCTCTCATCTCTCCTTTTTTCTTATCCAATGTTGATGTCACAGAAATAAAGGCCATTTTGGATTTAAAAGCTTTTGTCCCCAGGATAGTGTTTCCTGTTGCGCTCTTCCCAGCTCCAGTCTTCCCAACCAGAACAATCCGGACCTTTTTATTTTGTTCTGTTGGATAAGAAGGAAATGTTGTTACTGTAGAAAGAAGTCTGGTGTTGATGTTCTTTCTGTTTGGTCACCTTACAGAACAGCTACTAAACATGTTCAGTCTCACATAACTTAGACCTACATTGATGATCTATAGAATATTAACTGTAACCAAATGAACAATGACATTATCCATAAATGAATAATAAATGCTACAATCATACATTAATTTAATTAAAATATATTAATAATTTAACAAAGCATAATTATTTGGTGCAAACCCATAAAAAACTAAACACATTTTTGTAAATGTATTTATAAGTTTCCATCTCTGTCTATTTGTAGCCTACATACAGTGAAGTTTAGAGTAAGTTCTCACCGGTCATGTTTGGGTTTTGGAGCGCTGTCAAGTTCTTCCCAGGTCTAGTGTTCCCAACTGGAACAATCAGCGTCTCTGTTGGATAAACATGAAATGTTACTGTAGAGAGAAGTGTGATGTTGATCTGTAGAGGAGAGAAGTGTGATGTTGATCTGTAGAGGAGAGAAGTGTGATGTTGATCTGTAGAGGAGAGAAGTGTGATGTTGATCTGTAGAGGAGAGAAGTGTGATGTTGATCTGTAGAGGAGAGAAGTGTGATGTTGATCTGTAGAGGAGAGAAGTGTGATGTTGATCTGTAGAAATAAGTGTGGTCTTACAGAACTGAAGCTACATTTTCAGTCTTACATTTTGTCTACAAAAAACTAAAAAAATAGCTGTTATCTACAGATAACCTCCAAAATAAAGGAAACACTATTGACAGAGCTGTCATTGTCCATTCCTTGCCTACCCACCAAGTTTCTACATTTGGTAAATATCTCAGTGTCTTACTGTCTTGGGTAGAACACCAGTTGAAAAGGTTCAATAGAATCCATAATGTGTGGGACACATACAAAGAGTCTAAAAGACTGAACAAGAGAGAAGCAAGGAAATTACATCTGAAAGAAAGTTGGGGAGACAACCAAGCTTCCATGTAAGTTCTGAATTTCTCAGAAACCCTAATAACAAACAGGAGTTTTTCAAAATGACAACACAGAAGGTGTATGCCAATGAATCTATGCTACAACTGATGAGTCTGTGGTCTGAATGCTGGAATGGGACTAGGAAGAGGCAGACAATAGTATGCCTTCATCTTAAAAATGCACTTCAAAAGGGTACACAGACCATTATAAATGCAACAACTTATACAGGCATCTTTGTCCTCCTTGCTGGTCTGTTCTACTATCTTACCAAGAATGATCCAACCATAAAGTGGTGTGTTGCTATTGGTATGGGAAAAAACTACTAGGATATTTTCATCAACACCATCTACGAGAAGCTTGGAATGCACAAGAGTTTGGCTTAATCAGGTTTCCACGCATTTACAGGTTATGATACAACCTCACAGTTTCATGGAAAGGACAAAAAGACAGCTTGGAGTGCATGAAGTCATTTCCAGAGGGTCAATTCCACGGTAACATGCCAAACAAAAAACAAAACATACACCACTTCAGCCGACACTTGGCATTGCGCATGGTGATTTTAGGCTTGTGTGAGGCTGCTCGGCCATGGAAACCCATTTCATGAAGCTCCCAACGAATAGTTATTTTGTGGATGTTGTTTCCAGAGGCAGTTTGGAACGCAGTAGTGAGTGTTGCAACCGAGGACAGACCTTTTTTTTTGTGTTGTTTTTTTTTATACATGCGACACACTTCAGCACTTGGCAATCCCGTTCTGTGAGCTTTTGTGGCCTAACACTTTGTGGCCGAGCCATTGTTGCTCCTAGACATTTCCACTTCACAATAACAGCACTTACAGTTGACTGTGGCAGGTTTAGCAGGGCAGAAATTTTACAAACTGATTTATTGGAAAGGTGGCATCCTATGACTGTGCCACATTGAAAGTCACTGGGCGCTTCAGTAAGGCCATTCTACTGCCAATGTTTATATATGCATTAATTTCTGCTCAATTTTATACACCTGTCAGCAACGTGTGTGACTGAAATAGCTGAATCCACTCATTTGAAGGGGTACTTTTGTATATATAGTGTACAGTGGGGCAAAAATGTATTTAGTCAGCCCCCAATTGAGCAAAGTTCTCCCACTTAAAAAGATGAGAGAGGCCTGTAATTTTCATCATAGGTACACTTCAACTATGACAGACAAAATGAGAAAGTTTTTTGTTTACGCTATCCTCAAGAGGGTGTCGACAAACCACCAGTATCATGACACCACATTATATTAAAGCGGACCTTACCATTGGCTGCACAGAGTCGCATTAAGAGCAATCACATGCAGCCATGTTTACATGTTCGAACACTGAAATGTGAGATGTAATCTCCATCTCAATTAGGCTGATAGAAATTCTAATTATTTTGTTTAATGATTTTCAATTTGACTGTCATTATTTGTATATAGCCTACACTTTCTCGTTCTGAACTTCTAACGGCTTGATCACACCAACAGTAGTTCCGTAAAGTGACACAAACATCATCTTCTGGATATGTGTGCAACAAAAGTTCAATATGCACCTTCTGCTACCGTTTCTATCAAGCCGTCTACCCATACAGTTTGACGCATACAATCGATAATTCCAACATTTGCACCACATAGAACGCACTGTAACTGCCTCTGCAAAACAATACTGCAAGGCAAACGCAGCATTCATATCCCCGAGCTGACAAGGTACAAATCTGTCGTTCTGCCCCTGAAAAGGCAGTTAACCCACTGTTCCTAGGCCGTCATTGAAAATAAGAATTTGTTCTTAACTGACTTGCCTAGTTAAAAAGGTAAAATAAAAAAATCCATTGGAAATGAATGCACTTCTGGTGTACCAAAATACAAGACCTGTCGGTGTGATCGAGATGTAACACGAGCTGGATGGGTGTGGCTTCCTGACAATGCTCACAAGAGCAGCTCCTCACCATTTGACGGCTCTAACAGTTACACTGCCAAATCATCATCGCAGGTGTCGGGCATCACCGGTTAGGGCTTGATCTGATTAAATCAAAGCTTGTTTTACACCAATGTTTGTAAACAAACAAACATGGTTACAACTATACATTTGATATCAGTCCATCCATAGCCCTGTCTATGAATTTGAGAGTGGTTACATTTCTCCAGTCCCATCCCTTAGTCTTTAGGGAAACGGGGACAGGGAAGACACTTTGTTATGGTTTTAATAAAAGATTTTAGTTTTGAAAGGGTTAGAGAGCTTTTATAGTGCAGCTTTTAGAAGTACAGAATGTGTATTAGATATTTAAGTCCATATTAGTTCTGTTTTAGGAATGTGCATAATGCCTACATCATAACACCTTCATCATAATGTCAGCATCACTATATTTACACATGACATGTATTCATTAGTTACTCTTGTTACAATAAACATATTTACATATAGCTTTGTCTAAAATAAACTGCATATGCAGTCTTTCCAAAAGTGTCACAGATATTAAACTTTGTCATACTCGATTTTTGATATATATGTAAAGAACACCCAATTTTTTACATGAAAACATGCAACAAGAATGTGGTTCAGGCTTGTATCTTGTAATAGTAACTGTATAGATGTCCTTACCTTTTAATGCCTGCTGAGTTGGGTATCATACATATACAAGGGCGATGCAGCTGCCATTTTATAGCGCATGCCAAGTTGTACTTCATGACGTGATCTTGGAAGGTTTCTGTTTTTAGTCAGGTGATTTCTTGTCAACCCTGGTTTGAGTTCCTGCACAACATTGCTGACTCACACCAGGGCTGCGGGTGATTTATACTTATTTGCATTCGTTTTGACTTACACTTGTATGTTGACTTCTCTATTGATGTTGTTTTTAAGTTTTCGCCGTCTTTTCATAGCGGATGTACAATCTTTGCGAATTGAATTATGGGGAGTTTCAGGCCCGGGAGTGAACATAATTGTAACGGTTCTCTTGTGGTGAAGGAGAGTCAGACCAAAATGCGGCGTGGCTATTGCGATCCATGTTTAATGAAAACAAAGTGAACACGAATCCAATGCAAAAACAATAAACGTAATACGAAAACCAAAACAGCCTAACACTGGTGCTAAGTAACACACGACAGAAAAAGGACATAAGGACAGGAACAACCACCCACAAACACACAGTGAAACCCAGGCTACCTAAATATGGTTCCCAATCAGAGACAATGACTAACACCTGCCTCTGATTGAGAACCATATCAGGCCAGACATAGAAATAGACAAACTAGACATGAAACATAGAATGCCCACTCAGCTCACACCCTGACCAACCAAAACATAGAAATATAAAAAGTAAACTATGGTCAGGGTGTGACAATAATTGTACACTCACAAAGCCGACTAAAAACGCGGGCTGAGGGCTTACGTTGTAAACTTCCCTTGCTTGGCTAATAATTTAGACCACCTTCCAAAATGGCGACTGCGATACCCCAAGGGCATAAGGCGAGGGTAAGTGGACGAGGGTGTGTCTTTTAAGTGTTTGGACCGCAGCCATGATCTTACAACACCCGGATAGGTATTTCATATTTCAGCTTACCACATCATAATAGTGCCATCTGGATGACTTGCACGCAACCATTAGTTGATGCAATGCAATGCTTGCACATCTACTCGGACAAAAGACCATGCTCTCCACTGCATGATAAATCATAGATCACTGAGTCCCTTTCTAGTCAGTCACGGGATTTCTTGTATAACCACTGTTTCTCTGCTACAGCCTTGGGCAGCATTTCAGAAGCAATGCATGATGGGAAATGTTGTTATACACTGCCTTTTTTTGTGTCCATTTATTTATGTAAAGAAACAAACGTGTTAACAACCTAATATTGTTAATCATTCACGTTGTCAGTGAAATAGCCTTACATAGTGATATAATAATTTGTATGTTTTAAGGCAATAAAAATAGATTTTATCAAACAAATGACCATTCATTGTGTAACAATGAGCCTTGGGATTGCAAACAGAGGAAGATTGTCAAAGGTGAACGATTTATTTTATTGCAATTTCGATTTTGTTAAGCCTGTGCTGGTTGAAATAGTATTTTGGTATGGGGCTCTGTCCTCAGATAATCGCATCGTATTCTTTCGCAGTAAATCCTTTTTTAAATCTGACAACGCAGTTGGATTATCAAGATTCTAGACTTTTGAACCACGTGAGCCACTTCTATTATCAGGAATGTTTAATATGACTATTTATGTAGCGCTGTGGCTGTATGTTGTTTAATTTAATCCCACTAACTGGATCTGTGCGCAGAGAAGTTAAGGAGAAATGTATCTTTAATTGTGTGTTTAACACTTGTATCTTTTATTAATGTTTATGATGAGTATTTCTGTAATTTGATGTGGCTCTCTGCACTTTCACCGGATGTTTGTTTGAGACAATGCATTTCTGAACATAACGCACCAATTTCAAATGAGGTGTTTGGACATAAAGATAAACTTTATCGAACAAAACACACATTTATTGTCTACATGGAGTCCTGCGAGTGCCATCCGGTGAAGATCATCAAATGTTAGTGATTAATCTTAACGCTATTTCTGTATTTTGTGACACCTCTCCTTCTTTGGAAAATGGCTTTATGTTTTTCTGTGGCTAGGCGCTGACCTAACATAATCGCAAGGTGTGCTTTCACCGTAAAGCCTTTTTGAAATCAGACACTGTGGCTGGATTAACGAGAAGTTTCTCTTTAAAATGGTGTATAATATTTGTATGTTTGAGGAATTCTAATTATGAGATTTCTGTTGTTTTGAATTTGGAGCCCTGCAATTTCACTGGCTCTTGGTGAGGTCGCTACCGTCCCACATATCGCTACCGTCCCACATATCCCAGAGAAGTTGACAGTCTGATGGCCTTGAGATAGAGGCTGTTTTTCAGTCTCTCGGTCCCAGCTTTGATGCACCTGTACTGACCTTGCCTTCTGGATGATTGTGGGGTGAACAGGCAGTGGCTAGGGTGGTTGTTGTCCTTGATGATCTTTTTGGCCTTCCTGTGATATCGGGTGGTGTAGGTGTCCTGGAATGGCAGTTATAAGGCGCTCCAGAGGGCAAACTGATTGTGGGCGGAGCAGTTGCCATACCAGGCGGTGATACAGCCCGACAGGATGCTCTCGATTGTGCATCTGTAAAAGTTTGTGAGTGTTTTTGGTGACAAGCCAAATTTCTTCAGCCTCCTGAGGTTGAAGAGGCGCTGTTGCGGCTTCTTCACCACGCTGTCTGTGTGGGTGGTCCATTTCAGTTTGTTTGTGATGTGTATGCCAAGGAACTTAAAACTTTCCAACTTCTCCACTACTGTTCCATGCATTGTTGCCTCCACCTTCTTGACCTTTGTGCTGTTGACTTTGCCCAAAAATGCTTGTACCATGTTTTTGTGCTGATACCATGTTGTGTTGCTACCATTTTGATGTCATGTTGTGTTGATACCATGCTGTGTGGTCATGTGTTGCGGCCTTGTTATGTTGTTGTCTTTAGGTCTCTCTTTATGTGGTGTTGTGTCTCTCTTGTCGTGATGTGTGTCCTATATTTATATTTCATTTATTTTTAATCCCAGGCCCCGTCCCCGCAGGAGGCCTTTTGCCTTTTGGTAGGCCGTCATTGTAAATAAGAATTTGTTTTTAACTGACTCGCCTAGTTAAATAATGGTTCAAATAAAAATAATTCTCCCTTGTTACTCTCAATACAACCACCAGTGTCCCCATGAACTCCCCAATCACACACACACGCCCACTGACTATGTTTAAAAAACATACATGTTGTAGTTCTCCATAGTTTCCACTAGATAGAGATATACACTGTGATAGAGTATATTTGGTTCTACTCATCAAACATTACACGAGGATACAGTTACACTGTAGTTCCATGTGATAATGTTCAATAAGGGAAGGGAGGGCACTTCTTTTCTGGGTCAAAGTGGAAAACAAATAGTTTACTGAAGAAGAATTAAAATATGGTTATATTTGACTCTGGTTGTGCAGTGATGTGAAAGGGTTGAGTTAAGGGTTTTTGTGTGATAGTACGAAAGCCTTGATCTAGGGTCATGTAAAAAGGAAATACATTAGTTAACTGTGTGTGTGTGTGTGTGTGTGTGTGTGTGTGTGTGTGTGTGTGTGTGTGTGTGTGTGTGTGTGTGTGTGTCAATAACATCTCACTTGAAATATTCACAATATTACACCTTGAAAGAGTCTGGTAATTTGCTAGAAACATACATATTAGCTAGACCCACTAGACAAAACCAGAAAAAGGGAAGGGAGGGATGGTGGAGGATGAAAGGAAGAAGGAGAAGGGAGGGATGGTGGAGGATGAAAGGAGGAAGGAGAACGGAGGGATGGTGGAGGATGAAAGGAGGAGGGAGAAGGGAGGGATGGTGGAGGACGTGTCAGATGATTCAGGGCATGTTCTTTAAATAACACAAATAATCTTCATGACAGTTTATTAAAGTTGGTAATTCCCAATGATGATACTTACAGTAGTAACAAGCTAATCAGAAGAGCCTTGCATGTAGAGGAAGGGTTCTAGTAGAAACAACAGAGCCCCTGTCCAGAAACAACCCCTAACTATCCCCTTCCTGTAAGCCAGGTGGAGATCTGAGAGGATTGGACAGGTTTATGCAATACAGGATCCTCTCATTCTCCTCTTTAAGCTCTTTCTTGTGAGCCTCTTGTTTCATTTTGTCTTTCTTCAGTTTCTCCTCCTCTCTGTGTATCTTCTCTTCATTGTCTCTCAGGATCCTGTTCTTCTCCGCTTCAATCGCTCTCTCAGCCTCCTGGAACATCTCAGTGGTGTAGTGACTTCCTCCATTCATCGTCACCATCTTGTTTATCTTCTCAAGGAGCTCAGGGACCTGGGAGGGATTCTGATCTTTGTTTTTGAAGACATGATATCCCCCATTGAATTTGAAAACTAAACTTCCTAAACTTGGATTTTCACCCAGGAAGTTGTCAATTGTTACACCATCATCATCAAGAAGGTCTCCATGTGTGAAGACAACCATGGTGTATTTCGATGCTTCATCACCGAAGAATCTCTGAATCATCTCCATGTTTTTCTGCCCCTCTTCAGTGAATCTTCCCAGCTTGATCACAACCAGGAACATATGGGGAGCAGGAGCAGAGAGAGAGAGATGCACAGAGCGATCTCGTTCAGTGCCTCTTCATTGGGTAATGTAGTATGTAACAACCCTGGGGTGTCAATAACAGCTACACTTTGCCTATCCACCTTCCCTTTTTCCTTTTCACAGTTTTTTTTGTCAGAGAATTAGAGGAAACCCTTGATTCTAAAGCTGATGCACTTTTCCCAGCGCCAGTCTTCCCGACCAGAACAATGCAGACCTCCTTTTGTGTCTGTGGTTGGAGTTCTGTTGGATTAAATGGACACGGCTGTTACCTTTTTAAAAGAGGTCTAGTCTTCATGTACCACACATTGTCACATTTTGAGGAACGGCTACATTTCACACTTCTTGACACAAAGCTGTACTTTATGGAATGCACAAAATAATCTGTGAGCATTGCCTGTACAGATCTTCATTTGAGCAAGTTTGCTACAACAGGAAAATATTCCTACAGCAACAGGAAATGTGAAATGTAATGTGGATTTTAATTAATGGACATTTTTGAAGGGGTTGATACATTTTACGTTATGGAAACTCAGGTCTGAAATTTGTGCGAGTCTGTATTTCTGTCATAATTATTTTGTTGCTACATTGACTACCATCAAATACCAATAAAACTCTACATGTTACTTTTATAAAATAAAGGCCACAGTACAAAAATAAATGTCTAATCCATGTGTTCCTTTTTAGAATCATTACACATACTTTGGCCGCCTTTCCAACACCTACTTTGGCCGCCTTTCCTTCCAGTTCTCTGCTGCCAGTGACTGGAACCAATTGCAAAAATCACTTAAGTTGAAGACTTATATCTCCCTCACTAACTTTAGGCGTCGTCTGTCAGAGGAGCTTACCGATCGCTGCAGCTGTACACAGCCCATCTGTAAATAACCCATCCAACCAACTACCTACCTCATCCCCATATTTGTTTTTGTTTTTCTGCTCTTTTGCACACCAGTATTTCTACTTGCACATCATCATCTGCACATCTATCACTCCAGTGTTAATTGCTAAATTGTAATTACTTCTCCACTATGGCCTATTCATTTCCTTACCTCCTTACTTCATTTGCACACACTTTATACAGATGTTATATTGTGTAATTGACTGTATGCTTGTTTATCCCATGTGTAACTCTGTGTTGTTTTGTCGCACTGTTTGCTTTATCTTGGCCAGGTCGCAGTAGTAAATGAGATCTTGTTCTCAACTGGCCTACCTGGTTAAATAAAGGTGATAAATAAAAAAAATAAAAAAATATGTGGTGGTGCTTTTCTGGTGACACTGTCAGTGATTATTTAAGAATCCAAGGCACACTTAACAAGCATTTGTTTTTCAACAGACAATGACCCAACACACCTCCAGGCTGTGTAAGGGCCTCAACCCACTTGTGAGATGGTTTGGGATGAGTTGAACCGCAGAGTGAAGGAAAAGCAGCCAACAAGTGCTCAGCATATGTGGGAACTCCTTCTAGACTGTTGGAAAAGCATTCCAGATGAAGCTGGTTGCGAGAACGCCAAGAGTGTGCAAAGCAGTCATCAAGGCAAAGGGTGGCAACTTTGAAGAATCTAAAATCTAAAATATATTTTGATTTGTATAACCCTTTTTGGTTACTACATGATTCCATGTGTGTTATTTCATAGTTTTTATGTCTTTATTATTTATCTACAAAGTAGCAAATAGTAAAAAGAAAGAAAGATCTTGGAATGATAGTTCTTCCACTAAATTCATTTTTGTACATTTTTCAGTAGACATTGTTTAAAGTAGCCCTTGTTCAGCAGGTTATGTTGTTTGTTCAACTTTGATTTAAATTGTTTTTGTTTGGCATATATTTTCTAAGTGAAAAAAACGGAGTCAAAGCGTAGTTCTGTTTCTGTGGAATTGCCCCTCTGGAAATGACTTTTTCTCTTCGCATGAAACTGTGAGGTTGTATCCTAACCTGTAAATAAATATAAGCCTGACCAAGCCAAATTCTAGCGCATTCCAAGCTTCTCGTAGATGGTGTTGATTCAAATCTGGTTGTTTTTCCCCATACTAAAAGTGAACCCATGGCTTTATGCTTGGATTATCCTTGGTAAAATAGAAGAGCAGACAAGCAAGGAGGACAATGATGTCTGTATCCAGTTTCTTAAAGTCAGAGAACTTACATGGAAGTTGGTTCTCTCCCCAACATTCTTTCAGATGCCTTTTCCTTGCTTCTCTCTCGTAGATTTTTTTTTTTTAGAGATCTTCTCTCTATGTGTCCCACACAATATCGATTACATTACACTTTTTCAACTGGTGCTCTACCCAAGGCAGCAAGAGACTGCTGCCATATTTGCCTAATGTGGAAACTTAGTCTGTAGGCTTATTTAGGAAGTTACCTGTAGATAATGTCATTGTTAATTTGCTTAGAGTTTGTATTTTATAGACCAATAATGTAAGTCTAAGAAACAATGTGAGACTGAAAATATAGCATTAGTAGCTGTTCTATAAGATGCCCAAACAGAAAGAACATCAACATCACATTTCTCTCTACATTAGCAACATTTCCTTCTGATCCAAAAGAGACCTGGATTGCTCTGGTTGGGAACACTAGACCTGGTAAGAGCTTGACAGCATTCCAAAACCCAAACATGACTGCTGAGTACTTTGTCTTAATTTCACTGTACAATACAGTGATGGAAACTGATTTGGGCTGTTCTACCTTTTTTATTTGATTTTTGTTACGGGTTACCACAATTATCATTCCAGACAAGGAATGGGCTAAATTACAGCGTCATTTGTGTGCTTGTCAGAACACTACTGTTAATCTCCATACGTTTAATATTTCTCCACTTCCCAGTTTTGTCGGTGCAACAACCATAAGTCTGATATGCCTAGTTGTGTCTTTGAAAATAAATACATGTGATGAAGCATTTTCATCTCAGCTATGTCCTCTGCAGTGTTGATTAGTTGCTGAATACAACTGACTTGTGATGTTTTAATTTCACCCAGTTCATGGGCCTCCCATGAACAGTGAACAGCTGATTTTACAACAAAAACACTATACAGCAACAACTTTCCCTTATTATCCAAGAGAGAACCGGATTGTGCTGGTGGGGAAGACTGGAGCTGGGAAGAGTGCAGAAGGAAACACCATCCTGGGGAAGAAAGTGTTAAAATCACATTCACATTCCAACTCTGTGACTAAAGACTTTGATAAGGAAAGAGAGATGGTGTGTGGGCAACGTGTGGCTGTTATTGACACCCCAGGGTGTTTGACACAAAGTTTACACAGGAGGAAGCAATAGAAAATATCACAATGTGCGTCAACCTCTCTTCTCCTGGTCCCCATGTGTTCCTGATTGTGATCAAGCTGGGAAGATTCACTGAAGAAGAGCAGAAAGCAGTGCAAATGATTCAGCACTCTTCAGTGCTGAAGCATCAAAATACACAATTGTTCTCTTCACACATGGAAACCTCCTTGAGGATGTAACGATCAAAGAATTAGTGTCTGGAACACAAAATGTAGTAAGCTTAGTTGACCAATGCAAGGAGGGATTTCATGTCTCCAACAACAAAGATAAGAGTCGCTCCCAGGTCACTGAGCTGCTTGAGAAGATAAACAAGATGGTGAAGATGAATGGAGGAAGCCACTACACCACGGAGATGTTCCAGGAGGCTGAGAGAGCGATTGAAGAGGAGAAGAACAGGATCCTTGGAGAGAACAAAGAGAAGAGAAACAGAGAGGATGAGAAACTGAATAATTTTTTTGAAGGAGAGGCTCTGGAGAAAGCAAGAAAGGAGCTGAGAGAAAAACATGAAAGAGAGGCTCGAGAGAAAGCTGAAAGAAACACAGCTGGGCGTTATCTTGCTGTTGTAGGTTCTGCTGCTGCAGGTGGAGCTGCTATTGGAGCTGCTATTGCATTACCAGTTGGTGCAGCAGTGGGTGCAATAGTAGGAGGTGTAGCAGGAGCAATAGAGGTGTTTTTGAAACCAATGTTTGCTGTATATGATACAAAATAATTTATTTGACTTGACTGCTTAGATATTCAACGTAATTGGACATGGATATCAGTACATCTTCTGACTTTTCGCTTAGTGTCTCTTCATCTTGCCTGTTCCAGGGTTGACGGTCAAACAACTTCCACCATCTGTAACTACTGCTGTAAACAGACTAATTGACTTGAACATGTTTTAATATGTTTAGATCGAATGATCTATGTGAAATGGTATTGGCCAGAGGGAAGTAAGCACAGGTCTGTCCATAAGGTTGGGATAGGAGCCATGTGTTAGAGCTGATAGATCATACATTACTGTCCTATAACACTGTCTTATATCTTAATATGTTTTAAATAATATTTTCTCAAAATGTATGTCATTATATTCTCTTAAAATGTTGGAATTTCATCATTTCTTAGAATCAAAATAAGTGTTCTCTCTGCTTATGTGATTGACTCCCTCAAGGCCTCTCGTGACTGATAAGGAGACCTGTGAGATGCGTGGCGAACCACCGGACTCGAGCTGGAACTATAACGCCACCTTCACAGCAGCAAAGATTGATTGTTCATCCTAGACACAGAACGGGGGTCTGTGCTTGTGTCTTCATATCTTGTCTTTGCAGCTGTATGACCCAGTGTGGCAAATAAATCAAGCTTTCTTTGGAGTCAAGCTGGAATTTGTACCAGAACCTGGAACCTAAGAATTGGCATAGTTTGCATGTTTCACCACAATTCACAGTCCGAATCAGTGGAACAGGAACCAGTACACAAAAACGAGGTAGGCAAAGTTTGTGTAGCTGTTTCCAGTCATTCTGACATCTTCAGGAGGTGAGGGTCGTAGGCTGAATATGAATGAAGGGAATGGACCTAGAAAGCCTGGATGTATTAAATATGCCCACTGTATATATGACCGGTTGGAGACCTAGGGGTTGGAGCCCCTAGGAGGTTCAGCCACCTGAAGGTTAGGGTTCAGCCACCAGAAGATTAAGGTTTAGCCACTCAAAAAAGGCTAGGGTTCAGCCACCAGAAGGTTAGGGTTCAGCCACCAGAAGGTTAGGGTTCAGCCACCAGAAGGTTAAGGTTCAGCCATCCGAAGGATATGGTTCAGGCACCCGAAGGATATGGTTCAGGCACCAGAAGGTTACGGTTCAGCCACCAGAAGGTTAAGGTTTAGCCACCAGAAGGTTAGGGTTCAGCCACCAGAAGGTTAGAGTTGAGCCACCAGAAGGTTAGGGTTCAGCCACCAGAAAGTTGGACTGTCTGTTGAAGTGTCTGTACTGTTTGTGTATTATGAAGATGTTTAACGGAAGTAGTGGCTGTCAAGTAGAAGAGACATTGTCACTATCTGGTAATGTGAATGGTGATCGACTGTTGCCTGTGAGTTCTAAAGGGGGCTCACCTACCAGACTACACATCAGCTACACACAATAAAACATGAAAAACTGAAAAGAACAGGATTGGGTGTCTCATGCAGCAGGAGCCACATTTGGAGGAACAGATGCAGTGTCAGTTGAATTGAATTAAACTGAATTGACTAGAACCATAGATTATCATGTGATGGATGATATTTCAAGACAAAGAGCAGATATTCCACTCAATGTTTTGTTTTTATTCAGGGAGGACATTTTTCTTTAAATAACACATTATCACAACACCGTTTATTAAAGCTGGTCATTCCCAAATGATGATACTCACAGTAACAACGCTAATCAGAAGTGCCTTGCATGTGGAAGAAGGGTTCTCGTAGAAAAAAGAGTCCCTGTTCAAAAACAAGCCCTAACTAGTCCCTTCGTGTAGACCAGGGGAAGGCAACCCTGTTCCTGGAGTCTCTCAGGTCCAGCAGGATTTTGTTCCAACGAGGCACCATACCAGCTAATTGATCAGGTCAGTGATTGCCTAAATGCAACACACCTGGTCTTCCATCAAAAACATGAAGTATCTGCCGCATTCCTGTTAGCTAAATATGATGTGGCTGTACATGACACTGATTGTGTGCGTGCGTGCGTGCGTGCGTGCGTGCGTGCGAGCGAGCAAGTAGAAAAAACATGTTGACTCACCATACTTGTAGAGAAATGCCAAAGACATCCTCCTGTCTTTCATGTGGCCAAAACGGTCTATGACTCTCATACAGCACACGAACAGGTAGAGCAATGAGCCAGACGGTTCACCAGATGTATAAATCTGAAGTATCCATTTGGCATTTCCACTCACCAGAGGAAGCCCAGTGTCCGGCAGTGGGAGAAGCATTCTGCTAATTTTGTCATCGATGAAACATTCGACCTCCATGCAGTTCTCTGTTCACAAAACTAAAATCTCTTATGAACAGAGTACACAAGGTTTTGTAGACTGCCCTTTGCCAATGTACAATGTATGAATTTATGGTTGGATCGAATGTCGAATCTCTGTTATAATCATTGTCCAGTATGGAGAATTAAGTAAAATCACAACTCCAAATCCCTATTTAAATCCATTGTTAATTTAAGAAAGGGACAATTTTAGCTAGCTAGCCACTGGAGGACAACGTTAAAAAGAGATAAAGCCAAATCCAAACTGGCTTCCTTTTTTTGTGTGCTAGAGCCATTCACAGTTGAGCTCACTCAGTTTAGCTCAACGCTGATTGGTTATCATTTTTTATTTATTTTTTTAATCAGGGGAGGCCAAATGCTTGCTGGCTTCCCTTGCATCCAATGCTACGGGCGGCAACAATGTCATACTCTTTTTGTCAAGACAGCATCCGATAATCGGGCTACACATACAGAGCAAGATGGCCTTTGTTTCGCTCGCTCTGATGCTTTCTCTGGTGAGATACATTCAGCCTCTTGCAAATTGAAGGAAAAGTATGAAAAACAGAGAGACAAGGATAAATAATTGTAGGTTTATTGCGGGGGAAGCCTGGCTTCCCTTTGCATCCATGAATAAACACTGATCGTAGAATTTAAACTCTGGGCTAAGTTACCGTGACTTTTTATTTAATTTATCAATTGAATTAGCTATGTATGTGTGTACATGCAACGTGAAAAGTGTATGAATGGCTTCAAAACATCATAATAGCCTAGATCATTTTAAAGGTACATTATGCAAAAATTTCTCTGCCATTTCCTGGTTGCAAAAATTCGAATAGTTTGCCTAATATAAGTTTGTGATCAAACAAGCAAGTATAGCGTAGAGAGTCATTGTACCATCGAAACAGCTGTGAAATATGTCTTCAATAACCAAAAATATTGTATTTTCAGTTGTTTGAAGCTGGTGAACAAAATCAAAAGTGAAAGATGCAGAAATGAAAGTTAAGAATGGGAAGAATATAAATTGTGCACATAACATAGATCTAAGCTTCTTAGAATTGATTTCAATGATAATGACAGATCTATAACTAAAATTTCTGTCTGAATTTTGTAGGGTCACCCAAAAAAGTGACCCTTTGCAGCTTTAAATGTTTCAGGACAAAATTACATGTTTTTAAGTATTTTTTTGTTGTACTGGGGATAGTAACATTAGTAATATAATAAATATATATATATTTTTAAATGTTTTTATATATAGATTTTTTATATGTATGTTTACCTCACATAATATAATTGTAAAGTATGCATTTAGGTGTCTGTAATATAATACATGTGGCAAAAAACAAATGTAGACATTAATAAATGCATTTCTATAGCTTCCAAAATATTAATTACAAACAAGGGGAGTGCCAAGATGGAGGCATTTTGGCTTCAACACAGCGCCCCCTATAAGTCTTCTAGTCTATATATAATTTATTGGCACAACACCATGCTTAACTATTCTCTTTGCATTTATACATGTTGCAAAATCAGTGCAGATGTTAGTTTACCAAATCATAGTGTGTATTGCAGTGACTCATTCACAGTCATAGACTGCTTTCAATGTAAGGAAACAAAAACCTTAAAGAAGTTAAATGGTTGATCTGTACCTTTAATTTTTGGGTCAAAGTGTTATAACACTGAACAACATTTTCTGACATTAATTTCCTGTTGAATATAAATATGTTACAAAGAAAGGCATATTGCATCTACATTACAAAAATTAATGTCAGAAGTGGGATTCGAACCCACGCCTCCAGGGGAGACTGCGACCTGAACGCAGCGCCTTAGACCGCTCGGCCATCCTGACATACAGGAATTAACTCATATTACCAGTACATGAGCCTGACAGTTTACGGTAGATTGTTTATCCATAAATATTGTGGGGAATACTAAAATTATAATACATTGGAAAAATGAAGAAGAACATTATCCACGGTTTACGCTACCATTGCATAAAGCCACGCCAAACGTTTGCTATTCATTATGTTTTATAAAGAAATGCCTTCATAATAGCGAACCTTGCGTTGGTTTGCGTTCATTTAGACATCCGGTAAATAGCCTACTTTCTTAGCTATCTATCTATCTTTAGAATAAATGTTTATTACTATATCTTGCTTGCTGTCTTGTGGCTATAAAGGAGTAGCAGTAGCTAGCTAAGTCTGTTGGGCTAAAGTTTTGGGAACTTTTAACGCTTTTCTGAACATTGGTTTTGGAAGTTAATTACGTTGTAATGTGAGAAAATGGCAGACAGCTTGACTGAGAGAAAGTCTACATTCACACAATCAGCCCCTCACACACTTCTTTGGGGGACCCTATTGTATAAAAAAAGAATCACAAGAATACCTAGTTAACACGTAATCGGCCCCACACTGACAGTGTGTGATTTGTGTTGGTCCAGTAGAGGGTGCTGTCAGACCAGTTATTCTGAAAAACTATTTCAGTGACTGAAACAGAGCAAAATCCTTTTTTTTGTAGCAACTTAATACAATCATGATAGATAGAGACTATCTGCCTGCTGTGTTTCTATTTGAAAAATAACATTCCTACTGATCAGGACCAGTATATTCCAGGGATGGCCATTTTGTATAGTTTTCCAGGTGAACATTGGCAGATGGTAAGATATAGAAAAGCCAGTGGCACATGAAACATTTGCTGGTAAATTAAACACAACAACAACATAATCAAACAGTGCTTTACTGTAGGTTATGAATATTAATTTGGCACACTACCAGGATCAAAATTGTATATTGGCCGAGGTATATTGGTCATATACCACACCCCCTCGTGCCTTATTGCTTAATTCTATATTTCTCTACTGTATGTCCATGCCGCTCTGACATCGTTCGTCCGTATATGCATATATTCTTAATTCCATTCCTTACTTAAGATTTGTGTGTTTTGGGTATATGTTGTTAGATGTTACTGCACTGTTGGAGCTAGAAGCACAAGCATTTCGCCACACCCGCATAACATCTGCTAAACATGTGTATGTGACCAATACGATTCGATTTGAAAAGTGTCACATGTTAAAATATTTTCAGTAGGGTGCAAGACATGCAGGTAAAACATTTTTATAGAATCATAATTGTTTTACAGAACATTCAGGGAAAAAATATCCTCAAATACAGTGCCTTGCGAAAGTATTCGGCCCCCTTGAACCCCTTTGTGACCTTTTGCCACATTTCAGGCTTCAAACATAAAGATATAAAACTGTATTTTTTTGTGAAGAATCAACAACAAGTGGGACACAATCATGAAGTGGAACGACATTTATTGGATATTTCAAACGTTTTTAACAAATCAAAAACTGAAAAATTGGGCGTGCAAAATTATTCAGCCCCCTTAAGTTAATACTTTGTAGCGCCACCTTTTGCTGCAATTACAGCTGTAAGTCGCTTGGGGTATGTCTCTATCAGTTTTGCACATCGAGAGACTGAAATTTTTTCCCATTCCTCCTTGCAAAACAGCTCGAGCTCAGTGAGGTTGGATGGAGAGCATTTGTGAACAGCAGTTTTCAGTTCTTTCCACAGATTCTCGATTGGATTCAGGTCTGGACTTTGACTTGGCCATTCTAACACCTGGATATGTTTATTTTTGAACCATTCCATTGTAGATTTTGCTTTATGTTTTGGATCATTGTCTTGTTGGAAGACAAATCTCCGTCCCAGTCTCAGGTCTTTTGCAGACTCCATCAGGTTTTCTTCCAGAATGGTCCTGTATTTGGCTCCATCCATCTTCCCATCAATTTTAACCATCTTCCCTGTCCCTGCTGAAGAAAAGCAGGCCCAAACCATGATGCTGCCACCACCATGTTTGACAGTGGGGATGGTGTGTTCAGGGTGATGAGCTGTGTTGCTTTTACGCCAAACATAACGTTTTGCGTTGTTGCCAAAAAGACCAGAGCACCTTCTTCCACGTTTGGTGTGTCTCCCAGGTGGCTTGTGGCAAACTTTAGACGACACTTTTTTATGGATATCTTTAAGAAATGGCTTTCTTCTTGCCACTCTTCCATAAAGGCCAGATTTGTGCAATATACAACTGATTGTTGTCCTATGGACAGAGTCTCCCACCTCAGCTATAGGTCTCTGCAGTTCATCCAGAGTGATCATGGGCCTCTTGGCTGCATCTCTGATCAGTCTTCTCCTTGTATGAGCTGAAAGTTTAGAGGGACGGCCAGGTCTTGGTAGATTTGCAGTGGTCTGATACTCCTTCCATTTCAATATTATCGCTTGCACAGTGCTCCTTGGGATGTTTAAAGCTTGGGAAATCTTTTTGTATCCAAATCCGGCTTTAAACTTATTCACAACAGTATCTCGGACCTGCCTGGTGTGTTCCTTGTTCTTCATGATGCTCTCTGCGCTTTTAACGGACCTCTGAGACTATCACAGTGCAGGTGCATTTATACGGAGACTTGATTACACACAGGTGGATTGTATTTATCATCATTAGTCATTTAGGTCAACATTGGATCATTCAGAGATCCTCACTGTACTTCTGGAGAGAGTTTGCTGCACTGAAAGTAAAGGGGCTGAATAATTTTGCACGCCCAATTTTTCAGTTTTTGATTTGTTAAAAAAGTTTGAAATATCCAATAAATGTCGTTCCACTTCATGATTGTGTCCCACTTGTTGTTGATTCTTCACAAAAAAACACAGTTTTATATCATTATGTGTGAAACCTGAAATGTGGCAAAAGGTCGCAAAGTTCAAGGGGGCCAAATACTTTCGCAAGGCACTGTATATACAGGTATATACTGTATATATATATATAGTATGCCATTCTCTTTATTCCATTAACAAACATTGACAATAGGTTTTATCCTAACTTCCTTTCTCTTGTAAATAATGTAGCATATAATTTCAAATAACCACACAATTGAATGTATTTAGACAAACAACTGAAGAAGGTACATAACTTGTAGAAAGTCAATATGCCTTGTAACATAATAATAATTCCGTAGTTTCAATAAACACAATGCAAAACCATAAAACATGTTTAAAGCATTGAATAGTTGCAAATGGTTTATAGGTCTACAATCCTTGTTCATTGGTCTGCTACTGTATAGTACTGTATGTTACAATTAGAGGGACTTAGGGACAAAATTACAAGGACTTAGAGACCAAATTAGAGGGATTTAGAATTACAGGGACTTAGAGACACAATTACAGGGACTTAGAGATAAAATTACAGGGACTTGGAGATAAAATTACAGGGACTTAGAGACCAAATTAGAGGGACTGAGAGATAAAATGACAGGGACTTAGAGATAAAATGACAGGGACTTAGAGACATTACAATCCATTCTGATGCAAGATTGATTGTCATTGTTTCACCTCTAAAAGCATGAATGATTCATTGCTGTATGTCACCCGACACCTGTTCTCTCTGCTTTGATTATTTCCAGTTGGTTGAGGTTGGGTTTCCTCACACAGTGACAAGAGCACACTGGTGTCTTACTTAATGTGATTCTGTCCTGGTTCACAGACATTCACCCCAGTCAAACCCTCTAGGCCTATATAACTTTAATGGAAGCCTTTCCTTTCCCTAAGTGCAAACGCTTGCATCCCTTCCTCTGTCTGCCTGATGGTAAGCTGTTTACTGGTCATTTTCATACTTTATGTCATAAGCGACGGGTCCCTCCATGGTGAATCCAAGGTAAAAGGAGACCTCCTCCGTACTGCATCCACTCCGGACTCCACCAAGGTATACTGGACGCACTGAGATTTTCAGATTGCCCCCGTAGTAAACATAAATGTCACTGTTTTCCGTTTTCCCTTTGACCCGTTGTAACAGGTTTTGTATCTCAGGATCCCTCCATATTGCTCCACTTTGCCACAGTTGATGCGGGTTTGGGGGTCTATCTTTGGATGAGGCCTTCTTGTGTGAAGTTTTGGGTCCCTCTTTGTACAGCAACTGATCAAGTCTGCCTTTGTGAATTATTCTCCTCAGTCCTCTTGATTTCCCGAGGTAGAAATGTGCGATGCAACTCTTCGCCGGAAACATGTGGGAGAAGCGACGATGGAAGGATTTTTTCGATGAAGTGACATACGTGCCAATGTTTTTGAACGTTGTGGTGCTCTCAAGCAGGTTGTCCTTTCTTGGCCACATCAGCAACATTGAGAGGTAGTACAGCTCTGTGCAGTTTGAATTGGTTCCCTCTTCTCGCAGTGCCTCGTTGAGAAGGGAGACCAGCTCCTCGTACCTCTTCAGCAATGTTGAGCTTTGCTTAACGCAGTGAAGAACAATGTTTGCAAGGATGAAATTGATCCGGTCAGCCATGAGTTTCCGTGTAGAATTTTGAACAATGAACTGCCATTTCTTCAGAATTAATTCAATTTGATTCCCATTCTTCTCATTCAGATACTGGAGAAGACCAGCAAATGAATCTGCTCGTTTTTGCTCCAAATAGTTTCGCTGCTCCTCTATCTCCTGCCGGAGACTCAGTTTTGGTTTACTGGCCCTTTCGGAGGCTCTCTCTTCTCCCGAGGAACAGAAGATGTGAATGTACTTCTTGAAGAGCTCTGATACTTTTCGTTTGTTTCTGTCCTCTGCTGTCTCCTTCTCAATTGACCTTGGCTTCAGGTATGTGAAGTAGTTCTCAAAAAAACTGAACATCTCCTTCAGCCGTGGCTTCAAAGAGACCAGGAATTTCTCGTGGTCTGACAGAACAGCAATGAATTGATCATTTGTACTGTTTGTTGTTTCATGAAAATCACTCACTGGCAAGTGGTTTTTGAGGAACTGCAGCATTTTGTTTCGCTGGAGTGCATCACTTTTGTTGAAAAAAGGAATATCTTTGATGATATCAAAAACAATCATTGAAACTTCCATTTCACCGACATACCCAGATGTGTTGTAGGTTCGTTGCCTCTTTCTGTTGGGCAGATCAAGGGAATCCATTGGCTCGTCCTTCTTTGCGAGTTCCTGTGAATCTCTGAATGCTTTGGTGGCCTGAAATGCTAATTTTAGGCATTTGTCTAACCCTTCTGGAGTGAGCTCCTCAGCACGTTCAATTTCATATTTCAGGTGGCTTTTGTACACCTGTCCCAATGTGTCTGCAATGTAAGAATTGTACATTTTCTGCTGTGCATCCTTGGCCCATTGCAGAGCAGATATATAATCCTTCTCTTTCAGATAGAAATGCCTTGCCAAAGCTTGTGGCAGAGTTGCGTTTTTGTCAAATCTCATTGTTGCTCTTACAAGAACTTCTTTGATTTGGCTGATTCCCTCATCCGTCTGTATGTCTTCAATCAAAGGAGAGAAGAGTGTATCTTTGTCATGTCCAAGTTCCTTTCGTTGCCGCGTGATCAGCATACTTTGGATGTTTTGAACCAGGATGTCCTTACCCATGCCAGATTTGTACAGCAAGTCACAGTGTAACAGACTGGTTGTTATTTCCCCCAGTTGAAGCTTGTGCTTTCCGGTGAGGACTTTGAGGCAATTACTTGCAATCATTTGGTGTAGAAACCGAACTGCCTGATAAGTGCCGTGCTCTTTAATGTTGAAGCGGATCAGTAGCGTGGAGTATGGGTTCATTTTGTCCTCAAGTGTCTCTTTTCCCCACAGAGCATTCCTAATCCCCACAAAATCCTCACATAGGGACAGGGCCATGTAGGAGCCGTTCACATATGTATTTAGCAAAGCTAAGAGTGAAAATAGCTGTCCTTCTTTTCTGGAGGTGTCAAGGTCTTTCAGGGTGTTGCACACCAGATTCTTGATGTACTTCTCACTGAAATTGTTTGTCATGATCATGAAGGCGTAGAACGTTTCAGGTTTTTGATGGTGACCTTTGAGCTCTTTCAGTTTCACCTCAAAGAAGCTCTGCTCTTTGGTGGAGAGCTTGTTGATCATGAACACATTGTCAAGTCGGCTGTTTCTGGAGCTCTCTGCAGGAATCTGTGATCTCTCACAGTTCAGTATGATGACCATCAGAGTGTCAGGTTTCTTCTTCTCGTTGGCTGCACTTAGTATGCATCTCTGTAGGTCTTCAACGTCCTCCCAGTTGTCCACCAAGAGTAGAACAGGAGAATAACTCAACTGCTTCTCTTTGCCACAGGTCAGCAGGTGTCTGACTTGGACTGCGATCTCACTGTTCTGTGCTGTGGTGTTTTTCAGAACGGCACATCTGAATTTACATCTCAAGTTCCACAACACGTGCATGGCCAGTGTTGTTCCACCACATCCTGGATGATGGAAGAGGTTTATTATTATGCATGGCGATGTGTACCCCTCTGTAGGTGTGATCAGGTTGTGAAGATCCTCATACTTGTCACGTTTGATGAATGGCAGACAACCTGGCCTCTCGGACAAGTAGAAGTTCCACCAAGTCACCTGTCCGCCTCTGTAAAAGTCCTCCTCCGTGTTGGTCTTGAATTCCTCAAAAGAGTCTTTGGTTTCAATTTCAGTGTTCTCACATTCATTTTCACTCAGTATATCAAGTACGGTCATCAGCTCTTCATCTTTTTGTGTCAGGAGGACTGAACTGGAGCCAGAAGATGGCAGATATCTCCTAGAGGACCGTGTCTGGGGTTCTTTGATTTTCCTGATGGTGCAGTCGATTTCAGTCAGGCTCAATTCGTAGATACATTTACTAGTAATATCCACTTTGCAGCGAGTGTTTATCATGTCTCTCCATTGACTGAATACATTTGAATCTTTGCATATGCAGAGCATATTATCCTCACCCTCAAGAGTGCGATAGATCGCACAAAAGGCCTCAAGTATAGGGCTTGAGATGTCAGTGACTCCTGAGTGAAGCATGAATACCACAAGTAGTCTGTCTTTCGACAAGACGTCTGGATTGCAGAGAAATGAAACCATATCGCTGATTTCTCCAGCACGTTTCTTGAGCCATTCACTGCTACTGAAAGGTCTGTCTGCTTCACTGACCTCATTTGCTCGACCATTACAAAAGACCCAGCTTGTCTGCTTAAACAAGTTCAGCTTTCCGATAACAGTGGAGACATTGTCATTAGTATTGTACATTCGAGGGTAATGAAGATTCGCTATGCGATCTGTTCTGTAGAAACTGCATGTCCCGTTCATGTCAGATTCTGGGTCAAACTCGAGCACTGCAAACAACTTCATCTCTTTCAAAAAACCCAAATGTTCATGTTGACTGGGGTGGCACTTGTTTGTGACAACTATAACTTGCAATGAGTTTTCAAGTGTGTCTCTCCCATGAGTTATCAATTGTTTTAGCCTCTGACCTTGGTGGTTTTGGTTGGGCTGCTGACAGTTGCTCTCCTCTTTTGACTTGCGTGCTGATGACCAACATTTGACTTCCTCTGTCAAACCTCTCATCTTCTCCTGTAGACTTCTGGGATTATTGTCTGCAAGAATGTTGATGCTCTTTGGACCTTGTCGAATAAACAGACATTCAGTTTTGTATTCTTCTCCATTTTGTTCAGATATTATTGAGGTATAGAAAAGCTTCTCTTGAGTCTGTGAATAACTTGGGACAACATCAACTTCTATCACCCACTTGTCTGAAGTCGCGCCATCTAGACGTTGAACCTGAAAGAATTTTGGAGGTCTGATGCATGATCTTGCGATATTTGTTTCTTCTCCAAAGTGTTCCTTGAGATGCAAGTCAAACCTGTCTGTATACATATTGAATGATGGCAGGTTTTGCCCAATCACCTGTCCATGCATGTGTCCGAGCCCGCCTGTCACCCCAAAATGAATTGTACCATTGGTGCGAGAGTTCATGCAGGCTGCGGAAAAACGAAACACTTCATTGCTGAACTTTTCCAGAATATCTATCTCACTGGCTTCCTCTGTGCTTGGCAGGAGCTTGTACTCATGTACCGGGTCAATGAGATTGCTTGGACCGGATTCAGGGGGGAGGATATCATTTTGTATGTATGTGAACGATAGGTCGTTTTGGTCAAAGGGACGTGGGGGACATATTCTCTTCTCCAGATTTGGAGCAGTTTCTCTTAAGTGGTCAAATGATGAGATGGACGTCTCACTTTGTCTCGTATTGTCCTCCATATTTCCATAAGCTGGAATGTATTCCGACTCTACCATTGGCAGTAGAATGGGGGATGCAACATCTGAACCGGAATGTCTCAGTTCTTCCACTGATGTCCATGATGAGCTTAGACTTGGAGCCACCGACTCCGATTTCACACTGTCAGAATCCTGAGTTTCCTCATGTGACCCCATCCTAGCTTCTGGTATGGCTCTAAATCTAAATCTCTCCTGTCTTCTGAAGGGGTCACTCTCAGGGGATCTCATGCTTCTCCCTACACTCTCCAAGTCGTTTCTCAGTATCTCTACATTTTTTATGATTTGAATCGCAGGCCCAAACTTAACACCGAAATCAGTCAAGTCCTGTTTCTCAATGCAAACCAGGCTAGCTCCTGACACGTCCTGTTCATAAAGTTTTGTTGCGACCTCAGGGAGTTTGAGGCTACTAATTAGCCACTCTTTCACATGCTCCTTCGTCCAGTCTTCGATTCTCTGTGGGAATTCTCTGAGGTTGCTGACTCTGTTCATGCCATGATGTTCAGTATGCTGAGAACCCAATAAATAAAAACGATCATCACCATAGGCAGTTGTATTTCTTTTTAAACCAATTAACAGTTACTGTACCTGCACATATAGTTGATATTTTTTATTTGCCAAATCACCAATGCCTATTGCTTATTATTATTGAAACTAAGAACAATCCACTGAACATACATGTACAATGCATACATAGAGTTTCAGCTTAAAACTTACAAACATACCATTGTTGCATGCACTCCACCAATGGACAGTTGTGTTGTGTCTGATGTCATCATCCTACAATTGGTGGAAATACATTAGGTGCAAATACATTCATTTGAAATTAAACAAATTTATGTTTTGGATCACCTCAAATGTGTTTTTTTATACATACATGCAAGGTATTGTGCATTTTAATTTAGTTTATTTTTTTTATAGTAATGAATTCCCACATGACACACTTTAGATACTTTAAATTATTTAAAAAATCATCATAAATGACCTTGAAGATGGACCCATTGACTGGTCACTCTTCATTGACAGATAGCTGGGCGTAGGTGAGTCTGCTCCCTCCCTGCAAAAAATGTTATTGAGGTGTGTTTTTAATCAATCCTATGCTCATGATGTACAGTCGCTTTTACCGATCTGCAAGATGTCTATTAGAAATCACATATTCAAAAGTGTCTCCGAGTAGGAGTGCTGATCTAGGATCAAGTCCCCCTACATCATTATGATCTAATAGATAATAGGCAGAATCTACCACACACCCAAACCAATTTAGTGAGGGTGCTGGAGTCAAAATGCTAAACTGGAGAAACAGGAAAAAGTCGCTGCACTTTTCCAGACAGATGAAAATCTATTTATTTAATTGTGGCTGAGCTTTCGGTCAGTCAACCGTCATCAAACCATATGCAAAATAATATTCAAAACTGATGCTAATCAAAACTGATGCTAATCAGTACTGATGCTAATCATAACTGATGCTAATCAGTACTGATGCTAATCATAACTGATGCTAATCAGTACTGATGCTAATCATAACTGATGCTAATCAAAACTCAAGCTAATCAGTACTGATGCTAATCATAACTGATGCTAATCAAAACTCAAGCTAATCAGTACTGATGCTAATCAAAACCGATGCTAATCAAAACTGATGCTAATCAGTACTGATGCTAATCATAACTGATGCTAATCAAAACTCAAGCTAATCAGTACTGATGCTAATCATAACTGATGCTAATCAAAACTCAAGCTAATCAGTACTGATGCTAATCAAAACCGATGCTAATCAAAACTGATGCTAATCAGTACTGATGCTAATCATAACTGATGCTAATCATAACTGATGCTAATCATAACTGATGCTAATCAAAACTGAAGCTAATCAGTACTGATGCTAACCAAAACTGATGCTAATCGAAACTGATACTAATCAATACTCCTACTCTGAGACTGTGAAAACGGGCCCAGACCTTTTGTCTTTTGTCGATTGTTGGACGTATTGACACATTGCAACGTCCTCATTATGAAAATCATAAATTACCTGCGATTGGGAATAAACTCTCTCTTGTAGTTTATCGGTGGATCCATTGAGCGGTCACTCCTCATTGACACACAGCTGGATGTAGGTGACTCTGCACCCTCCCTGTGAAATATACAGTCAGTACCCTAACCCTATAACATAGCTTGTAAATACAGTTGGAAATCGGGACCCATATTTATCCATATGCAGTGTTCACACTGCACGAGTCTCCTTATCCCTGGGTTTATTGAGATTTTAGCCTAGGGCTATGCAAGTCTTCACACTTGCACATTCTAGCACCAACCTTAGCCCAGGGCTAGCTGGCCTTGCTCCGGAGCCGGGTTAGGTCCAACTTTGTAGGACTAGACCCAGAAACCCGGTGCCAAAATAGCCCGTGTGAAACGGGGGTCAAGAAAAACGCATAGAATATTTCACTGTCCAATCACAATAGCTGCATTTCCACTTAATTTTCATATGCTTGTGATGAGTTCTGCACGCTATTTTAATAAGTACATTTATACTATTTCATCCTTCCATCTGAGGACAAAAACCTGACAAAAAAACTGTTGGATTTATTATGGATAAATGAATAAACAATATCCCCATTTTAAATAGAATTGTAACTAAGTAAACTTATAATCTGTTTTATTATATCTGATTAACAATATGAGTTCATAAGAAGGGATTGTGTGACACGGACAAGGAGTAATAAAAGTTAATGAACACCATTCCAACTAGGAAGAAACGAATGGGTTGTGGACTGTGTAAACAGATAAGGTCGTTAACCTGTGGTTGACCCTACAGAAACTTAGCTCTGGGTTTTTTTTTTAGATAAGGCAGTGAGTGCATTCCTAGGTTTTCTGTTAATTAAAACTGTCAGTTCAGTGGTGATCGATAATGTTGAGGGGTCAAAAGTTATCTGGGAGTGTGTTAGTAAGTTAGAATGAACTTTTCACCTCACTTTGTCCCGGTCGAGAGGAGGGGATTCTGTTAAAGCAATGAAATGACGTCATTATCTGTATATAAACTGCTGCACGTGATTAAGTGGGAGCGCGCTCCGAGAATAAATTCTATTACCTATTATTGAAAGACTGGTCTGCGTCTATTTTATGCAAACAAGAAATCTTAGAAATTCTCATAAAATAGATTAAGGGCTTTCAATTGATGAAAGCACATTGGCATAATTAAATTACAGTAACAAAAACATACTTTCATCGGTGTGAAAACATTAGTTGCTATGGCTAACAAAAACGGTTGCTATGTAGGCAGGCTAACGTCTGCTCCCCACTGTCCCCAGGATATTTCAGCCCAGGATTAACACATGTTAGTGTGAACACAGGATAAGTTAGCCCAGGGTCCGTCTTAGCCCAGGGTCAGTCTTAGCCCAGGGCTAAGAACATTGCTGTGCGAAAAGGCCTAAAGTGTCTCACCGTAGTAGTGTTGATTTAGGATCAGTTCCCCTCTGTCCATATAATATTATTCATTATGATCTAAAAGGCAAAGCTGATCCTATAGCAACACTCCTACTCTGAGACTGTGAATACAGGCCCAAACCTTTTGTCCCTTGTGCCATGTCCTCGGTGGAAGTTGATTGGCTGACCCATTGAGTGATCACTCTTCATTGACAGACAGCTAGGTGACTCTGCTCTCTCCTCCTGGGCCACCAAGCCCTGTTTACCAGGGCAGAGAAGACCTGACCCTGCAACGTCCTCATTATACTCCTGTGGGGCAGTGGGACTACTATGCAGCCATTGGCGGATATGTTCACTCTTCCCACTCTCTGCACCCTCAGGCGATACAGTGGTGTCACTCATCCTGTCTCCACACCAGCATTCAGGTTCCTGACAAAGAAAACAAAGTGAGAGGGGTGAGAGGAAAGATCCGAAAAACCGCTCTTTAGCAGTAACTTCTTTATTGAGGATAAGTGTATTTACTGTGGCTGTGATATGTGGTTGTCTCACCTTGCTGTCTTAATCAAATCAAATCAAATCAAATGTATTTATATAGCCCTTCGTACATCAGCTGATATCTCAAAGTGCTGTACAGAAACCCAGCCTAAAACCCCGAACAGCAAGCAATGCAGGTGTAGAAGCACGGTGGCTAGGAAAAACTCCCTAGAAAGGGCAAAACCTAGGAACTTAATAAGATGAATGCACTAACTAACTGTAAGTCGCTCTGGATAAGAGCATCTGATAAATGACTCAAATGTCAAATGCTCTTTAACCGTGTATCAAAATCTCCTGCTAACTTCATTCCCTTTCTGAAACTCTCAGCATTGAAACAAGCGGAAGCAATGTACCGGACTTCTTGTCCAAATCATAGAGAACCAGGTCTAGTAAACACACATTCCTATATGACCACAACAGACTAATACCTCTCCTCTGTATATAAACCACTTGGGATACTCTCGTAGAAAATGTATTGTTTCCCAAACGTGGTAGTTATGTTGTTTGTAGAAAAGGCGTATCATATTGTGTCACCTTCAATAGGCAGACTGTGCATTCCCATGCAGTAGAAAGCTACAGTTTCTACAATAGCCAAAGAGGATAAAGGAAATCTGGTTATTCTCTCCTATGGTCCAGGGATACAAGATCAGACACCTCCCCTCGATGACTCAGCAGTGGTTGCACATGCAGTACATTTCATTTGACAGTCATACTTACCCGGAACTTCAGCTTCTCATATGAACTGGTGATTTGAATAGTGTCATGGTTATTTGACAACGGCTTACTTCCCAAACATTACCATGAAAAGCAAACAAATCTATTCATTGCCTATCGCCTCATCGAACATGGAGTAGACTGAATGAAAACTTGTGTTTCTGCATTCCAGAGACACATAATATACCAGGGAGTGTACTGTAACTCTGTACTGTAGACTTGCTACGTCAAATAAGATTTTCCCTCGGGAGCCATTTGATTTCAGTACGCTATTGAGTAAACTTGGACCTTCGTCACCCACGGACTACGTCTGATTTATACATTCAGAATCTCAGTTATTGCATGAGAAATAATCAGTACGATTATTATTATAACGAGCTCAACGTAATTAGGCTGCATTCATTTGTAATAATTAGACTAATTACAGCAGTATTATTAGTTTAGAAAACATTTGTGTAGACAATAACAGAATATATCCAAGACTTTAAACAGAACCTTACCACTCAGAGTCCTAACTTCACTCATATCTGCACAGTTTGAAAGGTGTGTTCTTAGATCCTGTGCAGCCACAGAAATATCAGTAACCGTTTCCCCGCTGTATTCTTGACAATGAACCACTAAACTCGTCACGTATTCTGGGCCGCACCTAGGAGGTGCCGAATTTAACCCCAGAAGCTACTAATACAGGAGAAACATGGTCTATTTAGTAGCTCACAGCTAGTAGATCCTTAGCCTGCGTCTGAAGAGGTGTGAAGGCTGATATCTGATATCCGATACTTTAGACCTACCCATGATCTCCATATAAGGAAACCAAAGGGCATAGTTAGGGTTTGTGGGAGGTAGCTTTGGATATATATTTCAGAAACTTGTATCTTAGACTAAAATATGTTAGGAAGTAGAATGCAAAACCTATTGACTCCGGTGAGATGAAATAAGAAAGAAAAAACAGTTAGAGGAGCTTCTTCTATGAAGTGTGGTTTGTGTTTTCTACCCGCCTTCAACTCTCAGCTCGACTGTCTCCTTGTTTTATGAAGGCAAAGAGTCTGGGAATTGAGCCAGTGGACCAGTTCTGTGCTGGCTCGATGCCAGTGTTTCTGCCCTCTCCGACACTATCTCCATTACATTATATGGTGGCTGTCGTCTATACTTGAACACCACCACTAGTCTTCAACAACCACAATGTATATATATATAATATACCTTATCATGAGTCAAAGAAAATGATATGGATCCTGTAGGACACAATGAATTTCAGAACACTGGAAAACAATAGTGTACATCTACAGGTTAACAGTTGACATGATATTTTATTTACTGACAGAGATATAGGAGAATCTAGTACAATACAGAGACAGTTTTGCAGGACACATAGACTAAAAGGCATACTCTTACATAGTTGGTGAAAGGTGGCGCTCACACAGAACACATACTGTACAACGAGTGGACAAAGCATTAAGAACACCTGCTCTTTCCTTGACAGACTGAACAAGTGAATCCAAGTGAAATCTATGATCCCTTATTGATGTCACCTGTTAAATACACTTCAAATCGGTGTACATGAAGGGGAGGAGACAGGCTAAAAAGAAGGATTTTTAAGCCTTGAGAGAATTGAGACATGGATTGTGTATGTGTGACATTCAGAGTGTGAATGGGGGGGTGCAACTCAATATTAGGAAGGTGTTCTTACTGTTTTGTCCACTCAGTGTAAATCATAATACAATGACAGGTTATATTAACGTGGATAATTAAAATGTTAAATATTATTTCTGATCGTTTAAGGCTGGTTGACGCTTGGCTCTTGTTGCAGAACGACAGAAGGGACGAGAAGCAAAGAGCTGCAGTGCCTGGTTATATAATGGACCTACAGTGGATGTTGGAAACACATTGGCTCCCTCACTGAGCAATGTGTCATTTTACATTTGGGGAACTATAAGTGATCATGGACACCTTGGTCTTCATTACAGGGCTAATCACAAAAAAAACAGTTTGTGTGTGTGTGTGTGTGTGTGTGTGTGTTTGTGTGTCAGAGGAGGCTGGTGGGAGGAGCTATAGGAGGATGGGCTCATTGTAATGGCTGGAATGGAATTCATGGAACGGAGTCAAACGTGGTTTCTAAATGTTTGATACTGTTCCACATGTTCCATTCCAGTCTTTACACTAAGCCGTCCCTATAGCACCTCCCATCAGCCTCCTCAGGTGTGTGTGTGCCACTACGGGTGCATGCATGTGTGTGGCTAAGTGCAGGTAAGTGCTGGTTTTGTTCCACTACGACAGCTGGTCTCTACAGGAGGGGGAAGATATAAATGAACGGATGATGGCTGGTCTCTACAGGAGGAGTAAGACATAAAGGGATGGACGATGGCTGGTCTCTACAGGAGGAGTAAGATATAAAGTGACGGATGATGGCTGGTCTCTACAGGAGGGGAAAGATATAAATGAACGGATGATGGCTGGTCTCTACAGGAGGAGTAAGACATAAAGGGATGGACGATGGCTGGTCTCTACAGGAGGAGTAAGATATAAAGTGACGGATGATGGCTGGTCTCTACAGGAGGGGGAAGATATAAAGGGACGGATGATGTCTGGTCTCTACAGGAGGGGGAAGATATAAAGTGACGGATGATGGCTGGTCTCTACAGGAGGGGGAAGATATAAATGAACGGATGATGGCTGGTCTCTACAGGAGGAGTAAGACATAAAGGGATGGACGATGGCTGGTCTCTACAGGAGGAGTAAGATATAAAGTGACGGATGATGGCTGGTCTCTACAGGAGGGGGAAGATATAAAGGGACGGATGATGTCTGGTCTCTACAGGAGGGGGAAGATATAAAGTGACGGATGATGGCTGGTCTCTACAGGAGGGGGAAGATATAAAGTGACGGATGATGGCTGGTCTCTACAGGAGGGGGAAGATATAAAGTGACGGATGATGGCTGGTCTCTACAGGAGGGGGAAGATATAAAGGGATGGATGATGGCTGGTCTCTACAGGAGGGGGAAGATATAAAGGGACGGACGATGGCTGGTCTCTACAGGAGGGGGAAGATATAAAGGGATAGATGATGGCTGGTCTCTACAGTAGGGGATGATATAAAGGGATGGATGATGGCTGGTCTCTACAGGAGGGGGAAGATATAAAGGGACAGACGGCTCATTTCCTTTTTTCTTTCTCCGCCCCCAGACACCGCACCCCCTCCAGCAGCATAGGAGTACCATGGTGACGATCTACAGAGAGAGGGAGAGGGGGAGGGAGGGAGAGATAGGGAGAAGAGAGAAGGAAGGAGGGAGAGGGTGGGGTAGATTGGGTTGGCGGGTAAGAGATAGGGCGAGAGAGAGAAAGAGAGAGGTAGGGAGATTGAGAAAGAGAGCGGAAGAGTCACTGTTATTTTGCTGAGTAAAGGATCATAGTGAGTGTGTGATGTAGAGGAAGTTGCAGAGACCTCTTAGTCCACCAGAGGGTGCTGTCCACCCTTTAACACTGACAGGCCATACATAGTACATCTGTTGCATAATAGCATTTAACTCAGCAGTATGCCTTACTGTAAATACCATAAGTAACTAACTGCAGATATTTCCCCTATTAACACAGGGTTACTGCCCAGATGATCAGTATGTGTGTCACTGTGTGTGTTTCTGTGTGTATGACTGTGTCCACATGACCAGGCACACAGGAGTAACTCACCCATGACCCGGGCCTGTAGTCTGACCCGCAGACGTTGGTCCTTCTTCCCCCGGCTGACCAGGGTCAGCTCCTCCTGCAGCACCCCCTCCTGATGGGTGGTGTACTCACACGTCACCTTCACCCCACCTAGAGGGAGGGAGGGAGGGAGGGAGGGAGGGAGGGAGGGAGGGAGGGAGGGAGGGAGGGAGGGAGGGAGGGAGGGAGGGAGGGAGGGAGATAGCAGGAGATGGCAGATGGACCAAGAGAAACAAGGAATGGATGGAGAGAGGGAGAGAGACAGGGAATGGATGGAGAGAGGGAGAGAGACAGGGAATGGACGGAGAGAGGGAGGGAGACAGGGAATGAACGGAGAGAGGGAGGGAGACAGGGAATGAACGGAGAGAGGGAGGGAGACAGGGAATGGACGGAGAGAGGGAGGGAGACAGGGAATGGACGGAGAGAGGGAGGGAGACAGGGAATGGATGGAGAGAGGGAGGGAGACAGGGAATGGAGGAGAGAGGGAGGGAGACAGGGTGGAGAGAGGGAGGGAGACAGACAGAGGTAGAAAAAGAAAGGGAGAGAAAAAAGAAAGACAGAAAAAAGGAGAGAAAGATGGAGGCAGTCAATAATACAAGGACAGGAATGGTCGGGAAAGAGTGACATGAAGACAGAGACAAAAAGTCATCAAACAGACAGAAGTAACGTAAGACTGAGAGACAGTAGTCTATTGAGTATTTATAACCAGTATTTACTTCAATGTAATTCGCCATAGTTCCCCACATACCATAAAATCTGTGTCTGAAATGCCACCATATTCCCTATATAGTACACTAATTTGATCAGGGCCTATAGGGAATATTCAATGTTTCAAGTTAATAGAATAGGCTGCTCTCCATGACACAACCCAGGGTTCTCTTACAGGAAGCCACTCTGAAAGCCCAGAGGGGAGATCAGATTCTTTCCCCCTACAATTCAAATGGTGCCCTATTCCCTATATTGTGTACTACCTTTGTCCAAAGGACTATGGGCCTGCCATGTGGGCACTGGTCAAAAGCAGTGCACTGTATAGGGAATGGGGTGACAAGGGGACATTTGGGACGAAGCCAGGGAAACAAATCAAATTGTATTGGTCACATGTGCAGGTGTGGACCTTACAGTGAAATGCTTACTTATGAGCCCTGTCTGAGGGTGGTTATATTCCTCTGGTAATAACTGTCTGGTAGTGGTTATATTCCTCTGGTAATAACTGTCTAGTGGTGGTTATATTCCTCTGGTAATAACTGTCTTGTGGTGGTTATATTCCTCTGGTAATGACTGTCTGGTAGTGGTTATATTCGTCTAGTAATGACTGTCTGGTGGTGGTTATATTCCTCTGGTAATGACTGTCTGGTAGTGGTTATATTCCTCTGGTAATGACTGTCTGGTAGTGGTTATATTCCTCTGGTAATGACTGTCTAGTGATGGTTATATTCCTCTGGTAATGACTGTCTAGTGATGGTTATATTCCTCTGGTAATGACTGTCTAGTGGTGGTTATATTCCTCTGGTAATAACTGTCTAGTGGTGGTTATATTGCTCTGGTAATGACTGTCTGGTAGTGGTTATATTCCTCTGGTAATGACTGTCTGGTGGTGGTTATATTCCTCTGGTAATGACTGTCTAGTGATGGTTATATTCCTCTGGTAATGACTGTCTAGTGATGGTTATATTCCTCTGGTACTGACTGTCTAGTGGTGGTTATATTCCTCTGGTAATGACTGTCTGGTAGTGGTTATATTCCTCTGGTAATGACTGTCTAGTGATGGTTATATTCCTCTGGTAATGACTGTCTAGTGGTGGTTATATTCCTCTGGTAATGACTGTCTGGTCGTGGTTATATTCCTCTGGTAATGACTGTCTGGTGGTGGTTATATTCCTCTGGTAATGACTGTCTGGTAGTGGTTATATTCCTCTGGTAATGACTGTCTGGTGGTGGTTATATTCCTCTGATAATGACTGTCTGGTAGTGGTTATATTCCTCTGGTAATGACTGTCTGGTGGTGGTTATATTCCTCTGGTAATGACTGTCTGGTAGTGGTTATATTCATCTGGTAATGACTGTCTGGTAGTGGTTATATTCCTCTGGTAATAACTGTCTAGTGGTGGTTATATTCCTCTGGTAATGACTGTCTGAGGGTGGTTATATTCCTCTGGTAATAACTGTCTGGTAGTGGTTATATTCCTATGGTAATAACTGTCTAGTGGTGGTTATATTCCTCTGGTAATAACTGTCTTGTGGTGGTTATATTCCTCTGGTAATGACTGTCTGGTAGTGGTTATATTCGTCTGGTAATGACTGTCTGGTGGTGGTTATATTCCTCTGGTAATGACTGTCTGGTAGTGGTTATATTCCTCTGGTAATGACTGTCTGGTAGTGGTTATATTCCTCTGGTAATGACTGTCTAGTGATGGTTATATTCCTCTGGTAATGACTGTCTAGTGATGGTTATATTCCTCTGGTAATGACTGTCTAGTGGTGGTTATATTCCTCTGGTAATGACTGTCTGGTAGTGGTTATATTCCTCTGGTAATGACTGTCTAGTGATGGTTATATTCCTCTGGTAATGACTGTCTAGTGGTGGTTATATTCCTCTGGTAATGACTGTCTGGTCGTGGTTATATTCCTCTGGTAATGACTGTCTGGTGGTGGTTATATTCCTCTGGTAATGACTGTCTGGTAGTGGTTATATTCCTCTGGTAATGACTGTCTGGTGGTGGTTATATTCCTCTGATAATGACTGTCTGGTAGTGGTTATATTCCTCTGGTAATGACTGTCTGGTGGTGGTTATATTCCTCTGGTAATGACTGTCTGGTAGTGGTTATATTCCTCTGGTAATGACTGTCTGGTAGTGGTTATATTCCTCTGGTAATAACTGTCTAGTGGTGGTTATATTCCTCTGGTAATAACTGTCTTGTGGTGGTTATATTCCTCTGGTAATGACTGTCTGGTAGTGGTTATATTCGTCTAGTAATGACTGTCTGGTGGTGGTTATATTCCTCTGGTAATGACTGTCTGGTAGTGGTTATATTCCTCTGGTAATGACTGTCTGGTAGTGGTTATATTCCTCTGGTAATGACTGTCTAGTGATGGTTATATTCCTCTGGTAATGACTGTCTAGTGATGGTTATATTCCTCTGGTAATGACTGTCTAGTGGTGGTTATATTCCTCTGGTAATAACTGTCTAGTGGTGGTTATATTGCTCTGGTAATGACTGTCTGGTAGTGGTTATATTCCTCTGGTAATGACTGTCTGGTGGTGGTTATATTCCTCTGGTAATGACTGTCTAGTGATGGTTATATTCCTCTGGTAATGACTGTCTAGTGATGGTTATATTCCTCTGGTACTGACTGTCTAGTGGTGGTTATATTCCTCTGGTAATGACTGTCTGGTAGTGGTTATATTCCTCTGGTAATGACTGTCTAGTGATGGTTATATTCCTCTGGTAATGACTGTCTAGTGGTGGTTATATTCCTCTGGTAATGACTGTCTGGTCGTGGTTATATTCCTCTGGTAATGACTGTCTGGTGGTGGTTATATTCCTCTGGTAATGACTGTCTGGTAGTGGTTATATTCCTCTGGTAATGACTGTCTGGTGGTGGTTATATTCCTCTGATAATGACTGTCTGGTAGTGGTTATATTCCTCTGGTAATGACTGTCTGGTGGTGGTTATATTCCTCTGGTAATGACTGTCTGGTAGTGGTTATATTCATCTGGTAATGACTGTCTGGTAGTGGTTATATTCCTCTGGTAATAACTGTCTAGTGGTGGTTATATTCCTCTGGTAATGACTGTCTGAGGGTGGTTATATTCCTCTGGTAATAACTGTCTGGTAGTGGTTATATTCCTATGGTAATAACTGTCTAGTGGTGGTTATATTCCTCTGGTAATAACTGTCTTGTGGTGGTTATATTCCTCTGGTAATGACTGTCTGGTAGTGGTTATATTCGTCTGGTAATGACTGTCTGGTGGTGGTTATATTCCTCTGGTAATGACTGTCTGGTAGTGGTTATATTCCTCTGGTAATGACTGTCTGGTAGTGGTTATATTCCTCTGGTAATGACTGTCTAGTGATGGTTATATTCCTCTGGTAATGACTGTCTAGTGATGGTTATATTCCTCTGGTAATGACTGTCTAGTGGTGGTTATATTCCTCTGGTAATGACTGTCTGGTAGTGGTTATATTCCTCTGGTAATGACTGTCTAGTGATGGTTATATTCCTCTGGTAATGACTGTCTAGTGGTGGTTATATTCCTCTGGTAATGACTGTCTGGTCGTGGTTATATTCCTCTGGTAATGACTGTCTGGTGGTGGTTATATTCCTCTGGTAATGACTGTCTGGTAGTGGTTATATTCCTCTGGTAATGACTGTCTGGTGGTGGTTATATTCCTCTGATAATGACTGTCTGGTAGTGGTTATATTCCTATGGTAATGACTGTCTGGTGGTGGTTATATTCCTCTGGTAATGACTGTCTGGTAGTGGTTATATTCCTCTGGTAATGACTGTCTGGTAGTGGTTATATTCCTCTGGTAATAACTGTCTAGTGGTGGTTATATTCCTCTGGTAATGACTGTCTGAGGGTGGTTATATTCCTCTGGTAATAACTGTCTGGTAGTGGTTATATTCCTCTGGTAATGACTGTCTGGTAGTGGTTATATTCGTCTGGTAATGACTGTCTGGTGGTGGTTATATTCCTCTGGTAATGACTGTCTGGTAGTGGTTATATTCCTCTGGTAACGACTGTCTGGTAGTGGTTATATTCCTCTGGTAATGACTGTCTAGTGATGGTTATATTCCTCTGGTAATGACTGTCTAGTGATGGTTATATTCCTCTGGTAATGACTGTCTAGTGGTGGTTATATTCCTCTGGTAATAACTGTCTAGTGGTGGTTATATTGCTCTGGTAATGACTGTCTGGTAGTGGTTATATTCCTCTGGTAATGACTGTCTGGTAGTGGTTATATTCCTCTGGAAATGACTGTCTGGTGGTGGTTATATTCCTCTGGTAATGACTGTCTGGTGGTGGTTATATTCCTCTGGTAATGACTGTCTGGTGGTGGTTATATTCCTCTGGTAATGACTGTCTGGTGGTGGTTATATTCCTCTGGAAATGACTGTCTGGTGGTGGTTATATTCCTCTGGTAATGACTGTCTGAGGGTGGTTATATTCCTCTGGTAATAACTGTCTAGTGGTGGTTATATTCGTCTGGTAATGACTGTCTGGTAGTGGTTATATTCCTCTGGTAATAACTGTCTGGTAGTGGTTATATTCCTCTGGTAATAACTGTCTGGTAGTGGTTATATTCCACTGGTAATGACTGTCTAGTGGTGGTTATATTCCTCTGGTAATGACTGTCTGGTAGTGGTTATATTCCTCTGGTAATGACTGTCTGGTGGTGGTTATATTCCTCTGGTAACGACTGTCTGGTGGTGGTTATATTCCTCTGGTAATGACTGTCTGGTAGTGGTTATATTCCTCTGGTAATGACTGTCTGGTAGTGGTTATATTCCTCTGGTAATGACTGTCTGGTGGTGGTTATATTCCTCTGGTAATGACTGTCTGGTGGTGGTTATATTCCTCTGGTAATGACTGTCTGGTAGTGGTTATATTCCTCTGGTAATGACTGTCTGGTAGTGGTTATATTACTCTGGTAATGACTGTCTAGTGATGGTTATATTCCTCTGGTAATGACTGTCTAGTGATGGTTATATTCCTCTGGTAATGACTGTCTAGTGGTGGTTATATTCCTCTGGTAATGACTGTCTGGTAGTGGTTATATTCCTCTGGTAATGACTGTCTAGTGATGGTTATATTCCTCTGGTAATGACTGTCTAGTGGTGGTTATATTCCTCTGGTAATGACTGTCTGGTCGTGGTTATATTCCTCTGGTAATGACTGTCTGGTGGTGGTTATATTCCTCTGGTAATGACTGTCTGGTAGTGGTTATATTCCTCTGGTAATGACTGTCTGGTGGTGGTTATATTCCTCTGATAATGACTGTCTGGTAGTGGTTATATTCCTCTGATAATGACTGTCTGGTAGTGGTTATATTCCTCTGGTAATGACTGTCTGGTGGTGGTTATATTCCTCTGGTAATGACTGTCTGGTAGTGGTTATATTCCTCTGGTAATGACTGTCTGGTAGTGGTTATATTCCTCTGGTAATAACTGTCTAGTGGTGGTTATATTCCTCTGGTAATGACTGTCTGAGGGTGGTTATATTCCTCTGGTAATAACTGTCTGGTAGTGGTTATATTCCTCTGGTAATGACTGTCTGGTAGTGGTTATATTCCTCTGGTAATAACTGTCTGGTAGTGGTTATATTCCTCTGGTAATAACTGTCTGGTAGTGGTTATATTCCTCTGGTAATGACTGTCTAGTGGTGGTTATATTCCTCTGGTAATGACTGTCTGGTATTTGTTATATTCCTCTGGTAATGACTGTCTGGTGGTGGTTATATTCCTCTGGTAATGACTGTCTGGTGGTGGTTATATTCCTCTGGTAATGACTGTCTGGTAGTGGTTATATTCCTCTGGTAATGACTGTCTGGTAGTGGTTATATTCCTCTGGTAATGACTGTCTGGTAGTGGTTATATTCCTCTGGTAATGAATGTCTGGTAGTGGTTATATTCCTCTGGTAATGACTGTCTGGTAGTGGTTATATTCCTCTGGTAATGACTGTCTAGTGATGGTTATATTCCTCTGGTAATGACTGTCTAGTGATGGTTATATTCCTCTGGTAATGACTGTCTAGTGGTGGTTATATTCCTCTGGTAATGACTGTCTGGTAGTGGTTATATTCCTCTGGTAATGACTGTCTAGTGATGGTTATATTCCTCTGGTAATGACTGTCTAGTGGTGGTTATATTCCTCTGGTAATGACTGTCTGGTCGTGGTTATATTCCTCTGGTAATGACTGTCTGGTGGTGGTTATATTCCTCTGGTAATGACTGTCTGGTAGTGGTTATATTCCTCTGGTAATGACTGTCTGGTGGTGGTTATATTCCTCTGATAATGACTGTCTGGTAGTGGTTATATTCCTCTGATAATGACTGTCTGGTAGTGGTTATATTCCTCTGGTAATGACTGTCTGGTGGTGGTTATATTCCTCTGGTAATGACTGTCTGGTAGTGGTTATATTCCTCTGGTAATGACTGTCTGGTAGTGGTTATATTCCTCTGGTAATAACTGTCTAGTGGTGGTTATATTCCTCTGGTAATGACTGTCTGAGGGTGGTTATATTCCTCTGGTAATAACTGTCTGGTAGTGGTTATATTCCTCTGGTAATAACTGTCTAGTGGTGGTTATATTGCTCTGGTAATGACTGTCTGGTAGTGGTTATATTCCTCTGGTAATGACTGTCTGGTAGTGGTTATATTCCTCTGGTAATAACTGTCTGGTAGTGGTTATATTCCTCTGGAAATGACTGTCTGGTGGTGGTTATATTCCTCTGGTAATGACTGTCTGGTGGTGGTTATATTCCTCTGGTAATGACTGTCTGGTGGTGGTTATATTCCTCTGGTAATGACTGTCTGGTGGTGGTTATATTCCTCTGGAAATGACTGTCTGGTGGTGGTTATATTCCTCTGGCAATGACTGTCTGAGGGTGGTTATATTCCTCTGGTAATGACTGTCTGGTAGTGGTTATATTCCTCTGGTAATGACTGTCTGGTGGTGGTTATATTCCTCTGGTAATGACTGTCTGGTGGTGGTTATATTCCTCTGGTAATGACTGTCTGGTAGTGGTTATATTCCTCTGGTAATGACTGTCTGGTAGTGGTTATATTCCTCTGGTAATGACTGTCTGGTGGTGGTTATATTCCTCTGGTAATGACTGTCTGGTGGTGGTTATATTCCTCTGGTAATGACTGTCTGGTAGTGGTTATATTCCTCTGGTAATGACTGTCTGGTAGTGGTTATATTCCTCTGGTAATGACTGTCTGGTAGTGGTTATATTCCTCTGGTAATAACTGTCTGGTGGTGGTTATATTCCTCTGGTAATGACTGTCTAGTGGTGGTTATATTGCTCTGGTAATGACTGTCTGGTAGTGGTTATATTCCTCTGGTAATGACTGTCTGGTAGTGGTTATATTCCTCTGGTAATAACTGTCTGGTAGTGGTTATATTCCTCTGGAAATGACTGTCTGGTGGTGGTTATATTCCTCTGGTAATGACTGTCTAGTAGTGGTTATATTCCTCTGGTAATAACTGTCTAGTGGTGGTTATATTGCTCTGGTAATGACTGTCTGGTAGTGGTTATATTCCTCTGGTAATGACTGTCTGGTAGTGGTTATATTCCTCTGGTAATGACTGTCTGGTGGTGGTTATATTCCTCTGATAATGACTGTCTGGTAGTGGTTATATTCCTCTGGTAATGACTGTCTGGTGGTGGTTATATTCCTCTGGTAATGACTGTCTGGTAGCGTTATATTCCTCTGGTAATGACTGTCTGGTAGTGGTTATATTCCTCTGGTAATAACTGTCTAGTGGTGGTTATATTCCTCTGGTAATGACTGTCTGAGGGTGGTTATATTCCTCTGGTAATAACTGTCTGGTAGTGGTTATATTCCTCTGGTAATAACTGTCTAGTGGTGGTTATATTGCTCTGGTAATGACTGTCTGGTAGTGGTTATATTCCTCTGGTAATGACTGTCTGGTAGTGGTTATATTCCTCTGGTAATAACTGTCTGGTAGTGGTTATATTCCTCTGGAAATGACTGTCTGGTGGTGGTTATATTCCTCTGGTAATGACTGTCTGGTAGTGGTTATATTCCTCTGGTAATAACTGTCTGGTAGTGGTTATATTCCTCTGGAAATGACTGTCTGGTGGTGGTTTTATTCCTCTGGTAATGACTGTCTGGTGGTGGTTATATTCCTCTGGTAATGACTGTCTGGTGGTGGTTATATTCCTCTGGTAATGACTGTCTGGTGGTGGTTATATTCCTCTGGAAATGACTGTCTGGTGGTGGTTATATTCCTCTGGTAATGACTGTCTGAGGGTGGTTATATTCCTCTGGTAATAACTGTCTAGTGGTGGTTATATTCCTCTGGTAATGACTGTCTAGTGGTGGTTATATTCGTCTGGTAATGACTGTCTGGTAGTGGTTATATTCCTCTGGTAATAACTGTCTGGTAGTGGTTATATTCCTCTGGTAATAACTGTCTGGTAGTGGTTATATTCCTCTGGTAATGACTGTCTAGTGGTGGTTATATTCCTCTGGTAATGACTGTCTGGTAGTGGTTATATTCCTCTGGTAATGACTGTCTGGTGGTGGTTATATTCCTCTGGTAATGACTGTCTGGTGGTGGTTGTATTCCTCTGGTAATGACTGTCTGGTAGTGGTTATATTCCTCTGGTAATGACTGTCTGGTAGTGGTTATATTCCTCTGGTAATGACTGTCTGGTGGTGGTTATATTCCTCTGGTAATGACTGTCTGGTGGTGGTTATATTCCTCTGGTAATGACTGTCTGGTAGTGGTTATATTCCTCTGGTAATGACTGTCTGGTAGTGGTTATATTCCTCTGGTAATAACTGTCTGGTGGTGGTTATATTCCTCTGGTAATGACTGTCTGGTAGTGGTTATATTCCTCTGGTAATGACTGTCTGGTAGTGGTTATATTCCTCTGGTAATGACTGTCTGGTAGTGGTTATATTCCTCTGGTAATGACTGTCTAGTGATGGTTATATTCCTCTGGTAATGACTGTCTAGTGATGGTTATATTCCTCTGGTAATGACTGTCTGGTGGTGGTTATATTCCTCTGGTAATGACTGTCTGGTGGTGGTTATATTCCTCTGGTAATGACTGTCTGGTAGTGGTTATATTCCTCTGGTAATGACTGTCTGGTAGTGGTTATATTCCTCTGGTAATGACTGTCTAGTGGTGGTTATATTCCTCTGGTAATGACTGTCTGGTAGTGGTTATATTCCTCTGGTAATGAGTGTCTAGTGATGGTTATATTCCTCTGGTAATGACTGTCTAGTGGTGGTTATATTCCTCTGGTAATGACTGTCTAGTGATGGTTATATTCCTCTGGTAATGACTGTCTGGTGGTGGTTATATTCCTCTGGTAATGACTGTCTGGTGGTGGTTATATTCCTCTGGTAATGACTGTCTGGTAGTGGTTATATTCCTCTGGTAATGACTGTCTGGTAGTGGTTATATTCCTCTGGTAATGACTGTCTAGTGGTGGTTATATTCCTTTGGTAATGACTGTCTGGTAGTGGTTATATTCCTCTGGTAATGACTGTCTAGTGATGGTTATATTCCTCTGGTAATGACTGTCTAGTGGTGGTTATATTCCTCTGGTAATGACTGTCTGGTCGTGGTTATATTCCTCTGGTAATGACTGTCTGGTGGTGGTTATATTCCTCTGGTAATGACTGTCTGGTAGTGGTTATATTCCTCTGGTAATGACTGTCTGGTGGTGGTTATATTCCTCTGATAATGACTGTCTGGTAGTGGTTATATTCCTCTGGTAATGACTGTCTGGTGGTGGTTATATTCCTCTGGTAATGACTGTCTGGTAGTGGTTATATTCCCCTGGTAATGACTGTCTGGTAGTGGTTATATTCCTCTGGTAATGACTGTCTGGTGGTGGTTATATTCCTCTGGTAATGACTGTCTGGTGGTGGTTATATTCCTCTGATAATGACTGTCTGGTAGTGGTTATATTCCTCTGGTAATGACTGTCTGGTGGTGGTTATATTCCTCTGGTAATGACTGTCTGGTGGTGGTTATATTCCTCTGGTAATGACTGTCTGGTAGTGGTTATATTCCTCTGGTAATGACTGTCTGGTGGTGGTTATATTCCTCTGGTAATGACTGTCTGGTAGTGGTTATATTCCTCTGGTAATGACTGTCTGGTAGTGGTTATATTCCTCTGGTAATGACTGTCTGGTAGTGGTTATATTCCTCTGGTAATGACTGTCTGGTAGTGTTTATATTCCTCTGGTAATGACTGTCTGGTAGTGGTTATATACATCTGGTAATGACTGTCTGGTGGTGGTTATATTCCTCTGGTAATGACTGTCTGGTAGTGGTTATATTCCTCTGGTAATGACTGTCTGGTAGGGGTTATATTCCTCTTGTAATGACTGTCTGGTAGTGGTTATATTCCTCTGGTAATGACTGTCTGGTGGTGGTTATATTCCTCTGGTAATAACTGTCTGGTAGTGGTTATATTCCTCTGGTAATTCCGATCAGAGCCTCACCCTCCATGGGTCGGATGGCATTGGGAGGGGAACAGGGGATGGAGAGCGGATCTAAAGAATGCAGAATAGGTGATAAAAGAGGAAGAGGTAGGGAAATTGTCGCCTTTGCGCCAGACAAGTATTCATTGGGGACAGGGGATGGAGGGGGAGAAAAAGTAGAAGAAGGAAGAGACCTTCACCAGTGATCCAGACAAACATTCAAGTTTCACAGGTTTGATAACATACCAGTTACTGTAATAGTAGGTTACAGTAATGACAGAAACAGTGTCTTGTTATGGTGCTAATATGTTTGTTGGCAGAGGGGCACATGGGAGATTAGATATGCCTTGTTAGTGGTTTTCTGCCACTTTCAGGTCTACACTGCACCCATCTTTACCAATATATCCATTTACTCAATTCATATCCATTTGGACGATTTGGATCCTGTACAAGGAACACAGAAGCAATCATCTCAGTTTCTATCCTGGGTCGCATTCAATAGGCTTCGAACAGTATAAAAACTGATTGAAACAGGAAGGGAATACCTGGACTCCAATAAGAAACACTCATTTTCATTTTCCATTGCAAAACGGTTTAACGTTTTCTTTGACATGCCCTAATGCATGGTCTCCAACGTACCCTCTGGTGTGGGTGTGACACGGTTGACTTTGAGGAGGGGTCTGGGAGTCGGTGATGAGGAGGAAGGGAGGGAGCACACATCTTTCCCCAGCACAGGCACCTCTGGGAGGGTGAAGACGATCTCATAACGATGCAGACTCCTCAGGAACCCTACCTGAACAGAGAGAGAGTGTATGTGAGAGAGAGAGAGAGAGAGAGAGAGAGAGAGAGAGGAGAAACACAGTATAAATTATATGAACACTTATTAAATACTCACACACGTCTTATGAAATGCGTTAAGTAGTTCTTATGTAGGTACCCATCAGGGGTGCATTCAGCAGGGCATAACGTTGTAGAAATATGTTATGGAGAACAAACATGGCTCTATGACCTGTAGAATAAGGAATCATGTCTGCTCTATTCATAACATTTCAATCTGCAATGTTCAACAATGTTTGCCTACTGAACTTGGCACAAGCAATTCGAGCATTCATATTCCAAACCCCGCCCACCTTAACCAGGAAGTTCCCATCAGGCTCTGGGAGAGCAGGGATGGAAGAATCCTTGGCTTTGTCCTCACGGTGAACAGGGGAGCCCATGGCATCCTCGTCGTCAGGGAAACGCACGCTTCCTCCCTTTGAGGTCGACCCTGGGGAAGAGGCAGTAAGGGCGTGACTCGGTCAGGGACAGAAATACACACACAGGCACGTACTGAACACACGCACACACACATCGTTCATGCATAGCTAAGCAGCTGTATAGGACTGCAAGTTTTCATTGCGCTTTTATGAGAGAGAGAGTGAGACAGAGAGCAGAGAGAGAGGGAGAGAGTTAGTGTTTTGGTCTATCAGTATAACTTAGGTCTGACATGGTATTAGGGCTTTACAAACAGCGGGAAGGGAATTGAAAATCCATGCACTTAGAGACAATCGCTGGCAGATAAATGAATTAATGTTTGGGCGATATCAGTTGCAGACAGACAGACAGACAGACAGACAGACAGACAGACAGACAGACAGACAGACAGACAGACAGACAGACAGACAGAAACACACACATAGAAGTCAAGGACTCACCCTTCCTGCCTGTTGCCATGTCAATGTCAGGCCAGGAATGATGGATCACACTGTATCAGTCTGAATTTGTGATGTCATCATTACCCTCCTTCAGAGAACATGACAAGGAACAATGTAAGGAGATAGAGAGAGAGGGAGAACAAGAGAGATGGAGAGAGAAAAGGGGGGAGCAGATGAGGAATGAAAGAGGTGAAGAGTGAGGTGAAAGAGGGAGAGAAAGAGAGACCAAGTCACAATTTATTTGTAAAGGTGACAGCTCCTCAACAACAGTTTCTTCTGTCTTCTGTCATTTTCTGCCAAAAAGTTCCCTCAGACTAAACCACCTCTTAGAACTAGAAGTAGGACAAAGTAGCCCCTAGGCCTAGACACTCATTTAAAGTCAGTTAAACACTTTCCCCTCTAATTACGGTCATGATTTGGGTATAAGCGATGGCTGATCCTAGACCTGTGAATCAAAATAGGAAAAGCAGTCACATCTGAGGTTACTTGTCGCATGGTGTTTGGTAATAATTCTATGATATTCTTAAAGTAAAAGTCAAATAAACTAAAGTGTCACTGGCAAAGTCATAACGGTAAAGTGGTTTATTTTCTTTAGCTCTGTGCCAGGTAGCAACTTCTGCCCAAAAGTACTCTGGTACTGTAGCGTATCAATCCGCTGGATAGAGCCCTGGACTGAGTTCCAAATGGTACCCTAGTGCATTTCTTTTAACAAGGTCCAATAGGGGAATAGGGTGCCATCTGTTCCGCACGTCAACAATAACCTTTGACCTTAAATTTAATCCTACTGCGGCTTTATCAATATCATTAGAAGCGCCCAGCTGTGAGTCCAGTCCAGTGTTGCAGACAAAGGCGCGGCTAAACGACTCCCTGACCTGCTCACTAAAGAAGCTTATCTCTGCCCCCAAAGCTTACCAGGTGGGATTAGAGGAAGAAATTAGAAAGAGTCATTTCTTTCAGTTTTACCATTGGGAGTTGGGTACCGAGCCTAATTCACACAATCCTCCCTAATACGGAAACACTGGAGGGGGAATAGCCTTGAGTGTTATGTAACCTAAACTAGAATGGGGAGGAAATAGAACACAGAACAGAGAGAAGCTCATTCCATTCTATTTATAACGGCCTTACTGTACCATCGACAGTTATCCAGTTGTGGAAAAAGTACCCAATTGTCATCCTTGAGTTAAAGTAAAGATCCTAATAGAAAATGACTGAAGTGGAAGTGAAAGTCACCCAGTAGAATACTACTTGAGTAAAAATCTAAAACTAGCTGCTTTTAAATACACTTAAAGATGCACTACGCAGAAATAACTCCATTTTTTCCTGGTTGCTAAAATTGTAATAGGTTGCCTAAATTCAGTTTATGTGGCAAAACAAACAGGTAGAGAATCATTGGACCATGAAAACTGCTGTGAAATATATTTTCCATAACCCAAAATATTTTATTTGAAGCTGTTTGAAGCTGGTGTGTAAAACGGAAAGTAAAAGACACAAAAACAACACTTAAGAATGGGAAGCATAGAAATGGAGCACATAGAATAGATACACCACTTCTTTTACTTGCTTTCAATGAGAATGACATATCTATCACTCACATTTCTATGTGCATTTGGTTGGGGTCACCCAAAAAGTTATATATTGTAGCTTTAAGTATCAAAAGTAGAAGCTATAAATCCATCCAAATTCCTTATATTAAGCAAACCAGACGGCACAATTAGCTTTTTTTTTTAATGGATAGCCAGGGGCACACTCCAACACTGACCAACAGACCATTTACAAACACTCAGACATCATTTACAAACAAAGCATCTGTGTTAAGTGAGTTCGCCAGATCAGAGGCAGTATGGATGACCAAGGATGTTCTCTTGATAACTGTATGAATTGGACCATTCTTCCCTGTCCTGCTAAGCATTCGATTACCGAGTACCCTAGCCTACTGTTGGTGTCAGGGACAATAAGGCCTAATAAAAAGTACAGTGCATTCTGAAAGTATTCAGACCCCTTCACTTTTTCCACATTTTGTTACGTTCCTGCATTATTCTATATATATTTTTTTTTTTATCAATCTACAAACAATACCCGATAATGACAAAGCGAAAACAGGTTTTTAGAAATGTTTGCAAATGTATTAAAAATAAAAAGCATAAATACCTTATTTACATAAGTATTCAGACACTTTGCTATGAGACTCGAAATTTAGCTCAGGTGCATCCTGTTTTCATTCATCATCCTTAAGATGTTTCTACAACTTGATTGGAGTCCACCTGTGATAAATTCAATTGATTGGACATGATTTAGAAAGGCACACACCTGTCTATTTAAGGTCCCACAGTTGACAGTGCACGTCAGAGCAAAAACCAAGCCATGAGGTCGAAGGAATTGTCTGTAGAGCTCCAAGACAGGATTGTGTTAAGGCACAGATCAGGGGAAAGGTACCCAAAAAATTCTGCAGCATTGAAGGTCCCCAAGAAAACAGTTGCTTCCATCATTCTTAAATGGAAGACGTTTGGAACCACCAAGACTCTTCCTAGAGCCGGCCGCCAAGCCAAACTGAGCAATCAAGGGAGAAGGGCCTTGGTCAGGGAGGTGACCAAGAACCCGATGGACACTAGAGGTCGACCGATTAATCGGTTAATCGGAATGGCCGATTAATGGCCGATTAATTAGGGCGATTAATTAGGGCCGATTTCAAGTTTTCATAACAATCGGAAATCTGTATTTTTGCCTATTTAAAAAAAATAATGTTTATACCTTTATTTAACTAGGCAAGTCAGTTAAGAACACATTCTTATTGTCAATGATGGCCTAGGAACGGTGGGTTATCTGCCTTGTTCAGGGGCAAAACGACAGATTTTCACCTTGTTCGCTCGGGGGATCTTGCAACCTTACAGTTAACTAGTTCAACGCTCTAACCACCTGCCTCTCATTGCACTCCATGAGGAGCTTGCCTGTTACGCGAATGCAGTAGATCCAAGGTAAGTTGCAAGCTAGCATTAAACTTATCTTATAAAAAAACAATCAATCAATCATAATCACTAGTTATAACTACACATGGTTGATGATATTACTAGTTTATCTAGCGTGTCCTGCGTTGCATATAATCGATGCGGTGCGTATCGTTGCTCCAATGTGTACCTAACCATGAACATCAATGCCTTTCTTAAAATCAAAACACAGAAGTAAATATTTTTAAACCTGCATATTTAGCTAAAAGAAATCCAGGTTAGCAGGCAATATTAACCTGGTGAAATTGTGTCACTTCTCTTACGTTCATTGCACACAGAGTCAGGGTATATGCAACAGTTTGGGCAGCCTTGCTCATTGCGAACTAATTTGGCAGAATTGTATGTAATTATGACATAACATTGAAGGTTGTGCAATGTAACAGCAATATTTAGACTTATGGATGCCACCCGTTAGATAAAATACGGAACGGTCCCGTATTTCACTGAAATAATAAACGTTTTGTTTTCGAAATGATAGTTTCTGGATTCTACCATATTAATGACCAAAGGCTCGTATTTCTGTGTGTTATGTTATAGTTAAGTCTATGATTTGATAGAGCAGTCTGACTGAGCGATAGTAGGCAGCAGCAGGCTCGTAAGCATTCATTCAAACAGCACTTTTGTGCGTTTTGCCAGCAGCTCTTCGCAGCGCTGTTTATGACTTCAAGCCTATCAGCCTAATGGCTGGTGTAACCAATGTGAAATGGCTAGCTAGTTAGCGGGGTTTCGTCACTCGCTCTGAGACTTGGAGTAGTTATTCCCCCCGCGGCTTTAGTGGAGCGATGGGTAATGCTGCTTCGAGTGTGGCTGTTGTCGATGTGTTCCTGGTTTCGAGCCCAGGTAGGTATACTGTTACACTGGCAATACTATAGTGCCTATAAGAACATCCAATAGTCAAAGGTATATGAAATACAAATGGTATAGAGAGAAATAGTCCTATAAATACTATATTAACTACAACATAAAACCTCTTACCTTGGAATATTGAAGCCTCATGTTAAAAGGAACCACCAGCTTTCATATGTTCTCATGTTCTGAGCAAGGAACTCAAACGTTAGCTTTTTTACATGGCACATATTGCACTTTTACTTCCCCAACACATTGTTTTTGCATTATTTAAACCAAATTGAACATGTTTCATTATTTATTTGAGGCTAAATTGATTTTATTGATGTATTATATCAAGTTAAAATAAGTTTTCATTCAGTATTGTTGTAATTGTCATTATTCTAAATACATTTTTTTTTAATTGTCCGATTAATCGGTATCTGCTTTTTTTTGGTCCTCCAATAATCGGTATCGGCGTTGAAAAATCATAATCGGTCGACTTCTAATGGACACTATGACAAAGCTCCAGAGATCCTCTGTAGAGATAGGAGAACCTTCCAGAAGGACAACCATCTCTGCAGCACTCCACCACTCAGGCATGTATAGTAGATTGGCCAGACGGAAGCCAATCCTCAGTAAAAGGCACATAGCCCGCTTGTAGTTTTCCAAAGGGCATCTAAAGGACTCTCAGACCATGACAAGCAAGATTCTCTGGTCTGATGAAACCAATATTGAACTCTTTGGCCTGAATGCCAAGTGTCACGTCTGGAGGAAACTCGGCACCGCTCATCACCTGGTCAATACCATTCCTACGGTGAAGCATTGTGGTGGCAGCATCATGCTGTGGGGATGTCAGGATCAAGGGAAAGATGAACTGTGCAAAGTACAGAGAGATCCTTGACGAAAACCTGCCCCAGACCTTCCAACAGGACAACAACCCTAAGCACACAGCCAAGACAACGCAGGAGTGGCTTCGGGACCAGTCTCTGAATGTCCTTGAGAGGCCCAGCCAGAGTCCGGATTTGAACCCAATCGAACATCTCTGGAGAGACCTGAAAATAGCTGTGCAGCAACACTCCCCATCCAACCTGACAGAGCTTGAGAGGATCAGCAGAGAAGAATGGGAGAAACTCCCCAAGTACAGATGTGCCAAGCTTGTAGCATCATACCTAAGAAGACTCAAGGCTGTAATCAATGCCAAAGGTACTTCAACAAAGTACTGAGTAAAGGGTCTGAATACTTATGTAAATGTGATGTTTCATTTTTTTGCAAACCTGTTTTTTCTTTGTTATTGTGGAGTATTATGCGTAGATTGGTGAGTAAAAATATATATATATTTTTTAAATAAGGCTGTAACCAAACAAAATGTGGAAAGAGTCAAGGGGTCTGAAAACTTTCAGAATGCACTGTTGTAGGCTTCAAGTAACGTACAGATATCCCCCCAGAATAATGAAGTAGTAGTCTACTTCAAACTAGATTTGACTTTGTTACTTTACACCACTGCAGTTATCAATGGGACCTGGACGCATTGTGCAAAGGCATCGCGGTTGGTAGGCTCCTACCTTATTTGACACTGTCACTGTTCTACGTGCAAATGCGGCACTGTTGGGAACGACCCAGCCCCGAGCCGCCACCACCGCATCAACAGGGAGGGACATCGATACGTGCGCCGCCCGGGACATTTTTGACCGGTTTTAGCCTAATTACAAAATACTTGCGAATAGGTGTTCCTTAGTCTGCTTTAGTTGTTTATTGAATATAGAGCCAATTCAATGCTGTTCCTTTCAATCACATAGCCCACCAGTGTTTTTATTCTAATGTTACAATTTCCATGTTGACGATCACACACACTGCATGCCCATTGGATGGAGTGCGCATCAAAACTGGAACATAGGCACAGAGTTGCATTTGCTGTCGTTTCAACGGATGGGCAAAACGGCAACGAATAGATTTGGACAACAACAACATATTCGTTATATTGTCATTGTGACATAAATCAAATCGAATATATTCAACCTGAGAGAGAGACAGACAGACAGACGGGCAGATCGGCAGATAGCCTAGCCTACGCCCAGTTAGATGTCAATACGATATGAACCTCCGAACTGGATTCCCCCCAGCTGCAAGAAAGCGTTTATGAAAATGTGTAACGTAATTAAAAAACCTATCGAAGGACTTACCGCTTTGTAGATTTGTTCAGTGCTTAGTGATGATAGTATCGGACAGTGGGAAGCGTTACCATCCCAAACGGCATGCTGCTTGCTGTGTTTGTCTAATCTCTTATTTCCTTTGGCTCTACTCAGTCTCCTCTCCAGCTCTCCTCCTCCGGACCGACGCAGTCTACAACAGCCATACCTGGCACGTCGCTTTCTCCGTGACCTATAGCTGCAGTCATTGGCGGATGCAGGCATCGCGGGGAGGGAGGTTTTTCAACACTCCTAATGTAAACATCACGTTTACACTGTAATTATTCTGCCTATTAGATAGTTGTGGTATTGGCCCTATACCTGCTTTCAGATTGAATGAAATGCAGGCTATCAATTGGATAAATATTTTATTTGTAGCCTTATTGAATATGCTAATTTAATAGGCTCTAACAGGGTATAATATAATATAATAGCCTATACAATACTGTACTAGAAAGTTCAAGAAGATGGACAACTCAAGGTCAGGGTTATTTTAGAAAAATTCATGCAATGATTTATTAGATTAGCCTCCAATTGAACTCCTATTACAACATGATTCAAATATATTCTGTCACTAATATAGTTTTCCAAAAAGTATTCAGTCTCATTCACCCCAGGCTATCCAACATGTTGAGCGTGAAAAACCCAGCAGCGTTGCAATTCTTGAGACAAACCGGTGAGCCGGGCACCTACTACCATACCCCTTTCAAAGGCACTTAAATCTTTAGTCTTGCCCATTCACCCTCTGAATGGCACACATACGCAATCCATGTCTCAATTGTCACAAGGCTTAAAAATCCATATTTATCCTGTCTCCTCCCCTTCATCTACACTGATTTAAGTGGATTTAACAAGTGACATCAGTAAGGGCTCATAGCTTTCACCTGGATTCACCTGGTCAGTCTGTGTCATGGAAAGAGCAGGTGTTCTTAAAGTTTTGTCCACTCTGTGTAGAATACGATGACTAAATTGACTGGCTCATGAAGGATTCTTTGTCTTTGTGTTTGTCTCTGGGTCTTACTCAGTGGCTCCCAGTCCACATAGTTTACATTTGGTTTATTGTGGACATTCTTCAAAAACTGGATTGTAATGTACAAGTAATATGTTTTATTTGTAATGACTGTGGTTATGTCACAAATAACACACTATTCCCTATAGTAATGCAATACATAGGACCCATGGGGCTCTGGTCAAAGAAGCAGACTATATGTGAATAGGGAGCCATGTGAGACACATATGACCCTATATAGACAGATTAATCCATCGTGTGATGAGGACAGATGGTGAAATCCTTAATTCTCAGACTGATGGACTGTAGTCGGTTGTATTGGTCAAAATGATCAGTCCAATCCAGACTCAGTATCCAGATTATCCATTGGTCAGCTCCATAGAACACAGGAGGTCATTTTGAATGGTTCTAAGAGACTGTATTTCATTCCAGAAAATTGTTCCCTCTCTTCTAGCCTTGTTCCCTTCCCTATGTTGACATGAGACATCTGGGTATATTGGGCGCATCAGCTATAGCTTCCCCCATATTGCTTTGACCTATCCAGTCCCGTGCTATTGTCTCAGTGAAGAACATTGAACAAGGACAGACTGAAGGAAACTACCTTTAGGAATGAACAAAAAAAACTAAAACCCATCTCAGTCCACCAGAGGCATCGAGACAGGACAAATGATGAGCGGCGCCTCGTTCCTGCCAGACTTATTGGTGCAAGGGCTGAAGAAGGGATGAATGACATCCGAGAAGCTGTCGGTGAATGTATAGATGAGCATCTTAGCGTCCACGTTATAGAAGGACACCTGTCCCTTATCACAGTCTACGTAGATCCCTATACGGTTGGGTTTGTGGTTGAGGCCCAGCGCTGTCGATGGTTCCGTTCGGAACGCGTAGTCGTTCTTATCCCGGAGACTCAGGAACCAGTAGCCGTGGGCGGGGCTTACTATGATCTTCCCTTTCCTGTTGATGGAGTGGCTAGCCACGCCCAGGTCCCAGTCCGTCTTCCCACCCACCTCCACCTACGAATACAAATCACCCAAAATTATAATCAGTACACTACAATACAACATCATGCTATACAACAACACTGGAAGGTGAGCACATGTATATTCACATCATCCCTGGCATACAGTCCCGCCATCTATCAGGCCCCATTATGACCCACTGTTCTTTAGCCTGATGGCTGTTGGAATGAAACTAGCCCTGCTTCTGTGCTCACCTCCCAGTAATGGCGTCCCGAAGAGAAGGCCTGGCGCCCGAGGACGCAGACTACACGGTCAAAGCGCTCGGGGCCGTCCGCCACGGGCTGGTAGCGGTCCCAGCAGCGCACCTGCTTGCCGTCGTCGGAGATGAGCAGGCGTGGGTGGGCGGTGAGGGGGTCCAGGGTGATGTCCACTGAGAGGGAGAGGAGGGGAGAGGTAGAAGGGGAGGGGGGGGGCAGAGAGAGAGACATACAGAGGGAGAGAATGAGTGGGGGAGAGAAAGAGAGAACAGAGGCATAGAGAAAGAGGGAGAAAAAGTCATCAATCACCAATCAAGAGTTCAATCAGCAGTTTTGTGTCTATAACTAGCAGGAATGTGCTTGACACATGAACACAGAAAACATGATACAGGAAGAAGGAAGTACATACCTGCATATTCCTGCACTCTCCTCACCTCTGGAGAGAGAGAGAGAGAGAGAGAGAGAGAGAGAGAGAGAGAGAGAGAGAAGGAGAGAGAGAGAGAGAGGTGTTAAACCATCTAACCCCTGATCAAATACTGTATGTATTATCACATGACTGGGACTTTGAGTTAATAAATTAATCAAAGCCTTACTTGGTTTTGGATTTCTTCCCACTGACTGGTCTGGTTGAGGTTGAGAAAGCCAATCTGGCCAAACAAAAGAGAATACATGTAATTAAACAACGGGTGGGTCTAATCCTAAATGCTGATTGGTTAAAATCGCATGGTAACCAAACTAATAGAATGAACGACCAGCCGGCTTGGGTAGCAACCCTAGATCTGTGTCGGCTTATATCTTGTGGAAGGATGAAATAGTTTGAATATATTAATCAAGTCAAGCTTTTAATGAAAATATGTCAATCGTTATTTGAATATGTTAGTAACCCGTTGTACAAAAGTGACGATGCCCTCGAAGCCGGTGTTTGGAGGATATATTCGTCTCGGGCCTAACAACATTGTACCAATTTATCCTCCAAACACCACCATCTCGGTCATTATACCTTAATTAGACACTTTATGTATCATTGGTAACTGACACATATGGAATGGGCCTGTGCGTGTGAAAGAAACAGGAACAGATCCAAACCTGGACTTCCTACAGAGTGTTCTGGAGGAGGTGGAGAACGCAAACCTGGACTATCTCTTCCTACAGAGTGTTCTGGTGGAGGTGGAGAATGCAAACCTGGACTATCTCTTCCTACAGAGTGTTCTGGTGGAGGTGGAGAACGCAAACCTGGCAAAACAATATCATGTAATCAAATACAGTGTTATTATTAGAAACAAAAGGAAAGGGATGAGTGTGACAGAAGCAGAATTAATTAAAATCTTACTTGGACTACTTCTTCCCAGGGACTGGTCTGGTTGAGAAGGTAAATCTGGCCAAACAAATTAGAATACAGGAAATCAATTACTGTATGAATTATTAGACATATGTTGGGTCTGTGAGTGTGACAGAGACATGAATGTTATCTTGGACTTACTTGGACTATTTCTTCCGACAGCATGGTTTGGTTGAGAAAGCAAACCTGGCCAAACAAAAAATAATACATCAAATCAATACCGTATAGATTATTAGACACACGGAATGGGAGGAGCTGGGACTTTGAGTGTGACACAGGCATGAATGAAAATCATACTTGGACTACATCTTCCCACAGATTGGTCTGGTTGAGGTTGAGGACGCAACCCTGGCCAAACATAAGAGAATGCATTAATCAATATCAGACACATATTAGATCATAATTAACATTAAAAGATACAGATGGGATGGTACTTTGAGCGTGTAGACCTTACTTGGAATATTTCTCCCCACGGATTGGTCTGTTTGAGGTTGAGGACGCAGACCTGGCCAACAAAAGACAATGCAGTGTATGGGTCTATAGGTTCTCAACTGGTTTTGCCTTGGGACCCTAAATTAACCAGGTTGTCTCAGTCACGACACAATATTTGCAATGGGAAAAATAATCAGCAAAATATATTCTGAAAAACTATTTTTAATTCTGTATTGATTTTAAATATAGCAATTATATGACAAGGGAACAACATTCCCACCTCTTTCATTGTCAATAAATACATTTTGCCCCATGTTCTTGATGAAGATTGTTAATAAACTCACTGGTTTGAGACAACAAAATCAACCAAAATAGTGCTGCTAATAGCTTTATAATGAAAATACTGTGATTGAAGACAAAGAGATTAAATTATAAAAAAAAAAATGGAAGTTCATTATCATTTATTCACACTCTCTACCTGGTTTAAGTTGTTTAAGTTCAGACTGGAGTATTTTTTTATTAAATCTTTTGTTTATTTTACTGACACAAACAACCCATTCAAAACCGCTTGCGACCTAAATTTGGGTCACGACCCACCAGTTGAGAATCGATGGTCTACATCATCCTCTACATATTGTATTGTAGCCTAGTCGTGTTCATAAAGTAAAGTTAGACAGTCTCAACACTACAGTATTGTAGTCTAGTCATGTTCATAAAGTAAAGTTAGACCGTCTCAACACTACAGTATTGTAGTCTAGTCATGTTCATGAAGTAAAGTTAGACCGTCTCAACACTACAGTATTGTAGTCTAGTCATGTTCATAAAGTAAAGTTAGACCGTCTCAACACTACAGTATTGTAGTCTAGTCATGTTCATGAAGTAAAGTTAGACCGTCGCAACACTACAGTATTGTAGTCTAGTCATGTTCATAAAGTAAAGTTAGACCGTCTCAACACTACAGTATTGTAGTCTAGTCATGTTCATAAAGTAAAGTTAGACCGTCTCAACACTACAGTATTGTAGTCTAGTCATGTTCATAAAGTAAAGTTAGACCGTCGCAACACTACAGTATTGTAGTCTAGTCATGTTCATAAAGTAAAGTTAGACAGTCTCAACACTACAGTATTGTAGTCTAGTCATGTTCATAAAGTAAAGTTAGACCGTCGCAACACTACAGTATTGTAGTCTAGTCATGTTCATAAAGTAAAGTTAGACAGTCTCAACACTACAGTATTGTAGTCTAGTCATGTTCATAAAGTAAAGTTAGACCGTCTCAACACTACAGTATTGTAGTCTAGTCATGTTCATAAAGTAAAGTTAGACAGTCTCAACACTACAGTATTGTAGTCTAGTCATGTTCATAAAGTAAAGTTAGACCGTCTCAACACTACAGTATTGTAGTCTAGTCATGTTCATAAAGTAAAGTTAGACAGTCACAACACTACAGTATTGTAGTCTAGTAGTGCTCATAAAGTAAAGTTAGACAGTCTCAACACTACAGTATTGTAGTCTAGTAGTGCTCATAAAGTAAAGTTAGACAGTCTCAACACTACAGTATTGTAGTCTAGTCATGTTCATAAAGTAAAGTTAGACAGTCTCAACACTACAGTATTGTAGTCTAGTCATGTTCATAAAGTAAAGTTAGACCGTCGCAACACTACAGTATTGTAGTCTAGTCATGTTCATAAAGTAAAGTTAGACCGTCTCAACACTACAGTATTGTAGTCTAGTCATGTTCATAAAGTAAAGTTAGACAGTCTCAACACTACAGTATTGTAGTCTAGTCATGTTCATAAAGTAAAGTTAGACCGTCTCAACACTACAGTATTGTAGTCTAGTCATGTTCATAAAGTAAAGTTAGACAGTCTCAACACTATAGTATTGTAGTCTAGTCATGTTCATAAAGTAAAGTTAGACCGTCTCAACACTACAGTATTGTAGTCTAGTCATGTTCATAAAGTAAAGTTAGACCGTCTCAACACTACAGTATTGTAGTCTAGTCATGTTCATAAAGTAAAGTTAGACCGTCTCAACACTACAGTATTGTAGTCTAGTCATGTTCATAAAGTAAAGTTAGACCGTCTCAACACTACAGTATTGTAGTCTAGTCGTGTTCATAAAGTAAAGTTAGACCGTCTCAACACTATAGTATTGTAGTCTAGTCATGATCATAAAGTAAAGTTAGACCGTCTCAACACTACAGTATTGTAGTCTAGTCATGTTCATAAAGTAAAGTTAGACAGTCACAACACTACAGTATTGTAGTCTAGTCATGTTCATAAAGTAAAGTTAGACAGTCACAACACTACAGTATTGTAGTCTAGTAGTGTTCATAAAGTAAAGTTAGACAGTCTCAACACTACAGTATTGTAGTCTAGTCATGTTCATAAAGTAAAGTTAGACCGTCTCAACACTACAGTATTGTAGTCTAGTAGTGCTCATAAAGTAAAGTTAGACAGTCTCAACACTACAGTATTGTAGTCTAGTCATGTTCATAAAGTAAAGTTAGACAGTCACAACACTACAGTATTGTAGTCTAGTCATGTTCATAAAGTAAAGTTAGACAGTCACAACACTACAGTATTGTAGTCTAGTAGTGTTCATAAAGTAAAGTTAGACAGTCTCAACACTACAGTATTGTAGTCTAGTCATGTTCATAAAGTAAAGTTAGACCGTCTCAACACTACAGTATTGTAGTCTAGTAGTGCTCATAAAGTAAAGTTAGACAGTCACAACACTACAGTATTGTAGTCTAGTCATGTTCATAAAGTAAAGTTAGACAGTCACAACACTACAGTATTGTAGTCTAGTAGTGTTCATAAAGTAAAGTTAGACAGTCTCAACACTACAGTATTGTAGTCTAGTCATGTTCATAAAGTAAAGTTAGACCGTCTCAACACTACAGTATTGTAGTCTAGTAGTGCTCATAAAGTAAAGTTAGACAGTCACAACACTACAGTATTGTAGTCTAGTCATGTTCATAAAGTAAAGTTAGACAGTCACAACACTACAGTATTGTAGTCTAGTAGTGTTCATAAAGTAAAGTTAGACAGTCTCAACACTACAGTATTGTAGTCTAGTCATGTTCATAAAGTAAAGTTAGACAGTCTCAACACTACAGTATTGTAGTCTAGTAGTGCTCATAAAGTAAAGTTAGACAGTCACAACACTACAGTATTGTAGTCTAGTAGTGTTCATAAAGTAAAGTTAGACAGTCACAACACTACAGTATTGTAGTCTAGTAGTGCTCATAAAGTAAAGTTAGAACGTCTCAACACTACAGTATTGTAGTCTAGTCATGTTCATAAAGTAAAGTTAGACAGTCACAACACTACAGTATTGTAGTCTAGTAGTGCTCATAAAGTAAAGTTAGACAGTCACAACACTACAGTATTGTAGCCTAGTAGTGTTCATGAAGTAAAGTTAGACCGTCTCAACACTACAGTATTGTAGTCTAGTAGTGCTCATGAAGTGAAATTAGACCGTCTCAACACTACAGTATTGGTGATATTCTCTGTTTGTCACTTGCAACAACCCAGCGAGCAAAAGTGGTAAAATCTTGACGTAATTTCAACCAGTTTTGCCCACTTTGAAACTGATAGTACTCATAGATAGAATGTATAGGAGTTCTACAACGGTCAGCCATAACTCACAGATCTCCGGCAGTCTCTTGAGCTCCTCCCGAAACCGCTCCACCATTTGATTGACAGTCAGAAGCACCGCCCCTGAGGTGAGGTCAGAGGTCACAACAGCATTCGACCAATCCCTGGTCTGAGGCGGGGTGGAGAATGTCTGAGAAGAGGAATAAAGAGAATGGAGGAATAAATGAATTAGAAAAAACAAGAGGCAAGATAATTTTAAATGAAGAGAATGGAAAGGAAAAGTACCTCACCTTGTAACTAAGGTAACTAGAGGAAAAAACGGTTTCAAAAAAGGTAGAAATTGTTGAAAAGGATGAATAAAGAAAAAAAGATGTGATGAACAGAAAGAGTCTCTAACCTTGAAGAAAAGTACGTAGTCGTCAGACTGGGCTAGCTGGGTGAGGGTAGCGCTTCTCTTCCTCAGCTCAGAGATCTCCTATGATAGGAAAGAAAAGTGAATAAATACTTTATTATGAATAATCCCAGAGGGAATTGGTTTGTCAACCATTGCAGCAACACAGTCACAAAGACAACAATCACCAATATCAGTAGCTTAAAAAGATAGCAACATGAATTTATTTTATTGATCACCTACTGAAGATGCAAATGAGCTGTTTAGCCAAATCTAGTACAATGCATCACATTTCGTGTGATTTAAGTTTTAATAATATTGTGTCAACTCCGCCTTCTCTGCTATTGATATGATTGTCCTCTTGATGAAATAAACCATTCACTCTGAAATAAACCATTCTCTCTGAAATAAACCATTCACTCAAATAAACCATTCACTCTGAAATAAACCATTCTCTCTGAAATAAACCATTCACTCAAATAAAATGAATGAATAAAATGACACCTGCTCTAGGTCTCTGATGAGGGTCTGTCCTCGGTGCTGTGCAGCCCGCTGTGACATCTCTATCACCTCCAACAACTCTGCCTGGCTCCTCTCCACAGAGCTCACCAGGGCAGAGAACATATGCATGCTGCCTGCTGTCTCATGCTCCGCACACACCTGGGGAGGGAGAGAGAGAGAGAGAGAGAGAGAGAGGTAAAGAGGGAGAGAGAGGGAGAGAGAGAGAATGAGGGAGAGAGAGAGGGAGAGAGAGAGAGGGAGAGAGAGAGAGAGAGGGATGATGAGGGGCAGGGAGAGAGGATGGAAAGACAAAGAGGGGAGGGAGAGAGAGAGGGATAGAGAGGGAGAGAGAGAGAGAGAGCGGGAGAGAGAGAGCGATAGAGAGAGAGAGGGAGAGAGAGAGAGAGAGAGAGAGAGAGAGGGATGATGAGGGGCAGGGAGAGAGGATTGAAAGACAAAGAGGGGAGGGAGAGAGAGGGAGAGAGAGGGAGAGAGAGGGATGATGAGGGGCAGGGAGAGTGTGTGTGTGTGTGTACTGTGTGTGTGTGTGTCTGTGTGTGTGTGTGTGTGTAGTGTGTGTGTCTGTGTGTGTGTGTGTGTGTGCGTGTGTGTGTGTGTACTGCGTGTGTGTACTGTGTGTGTGTGTTCAAACCACCCACCTGTATGTTCTCCAGTGATGTCCTGATGTCCTCCACCTTCTTTTCTCTCTGTGTGATCATGTCCCTCAGCTCTGCCTCTGTGATTTCCAATTGAGACTGCATACAGAAACAGACCTGAGTCAACATACTGCAATGTACTTATTACGTATTCCTAGTATGTACATATCTACCTCTAACTCGAAGCATGTGATTAACACAATTTAAATTTGTTTCAAACACCCAGTCTCTTTTGTGTAGAGTTGATTAAACTGACTATATAGCTTTGGGTAATACAGTATGTTTTCATTTCTACAGTAGTAGCATTGCAATTGTAGTATCCTACATCTCCATCAGAATTAGTTCACACACCTCTGCTCCTCCACCTCTGTCCCTCTCCCTACCTTCTTAATGAGCCACTCTCTCTTGGCTGGTATAACCTGGTGTTCATGGTGCTCTCCCTCCATGCACACTGCACACCCACACGTCTGGTCTGTCCGGCAGAAGAACTCCAGCCCCCTCTGGTGTTCAGGACAGAGAGGCGCATCGGTGAAGGAATCAGCCGGCCCGCTCAGGGTGTATCTGCGTGGGACAACAGGAGGGGCGGGGGGCGAGAGGGTGGTGGTGTTGGAGGAGAAGGGTGAGGGCGGGTGGGGGTGGAGGACGGGCGGAGGGGTTCTGGAGTTCGAAGGTCGTTGGAACCTGGTCTTCATCTCCAACAACAAATCCCCAGGCATCACACCCATCCCTGGGGGTCTTGGAGGGACCGGAGGACGCTCAACCCCGTATGACACCCCCTCATTTCCACCGCCACCCCAACCTTGACTCTCAATCCCTCCTTCAAACACCATGGCCCCCCGGTCCAATCCGTCTGCCATCTTCTTAAACTGCTCGGTGATCTCCTTCAGGGTGCGGTTGATGTGAAGTTCCGGCCTCTTCCTGAAGCTCTCCTTACACAGCGGGCACACACACGTCTTCCCTCCTCCTCCTTCGACAACAAGTTACAGTTCATTTCATTCATTCACATGGCGGAATACAATTGATCTCTGAATGGGGATGTGATGAAATAGGCCTACTAATAGGAAACAACCAATAAGATTGCATGGATGTAAGTTGTTGCATGTATTGGGCTCATGTACATACAAACAAATGTACATTTATATTTCAGGTAGTGTACAGTATATAGGCCTATGTAAACATTTATATTTCAGGTAGTGTAGAGTATATAGGCCTATGTAAACATTTATATTTCAGGTAATATACAGTATATAGGCCTATGTAGATTTATGTTTCAGGTAATATACAGTATATAGGCCTATGTACATTTATATTTCAGGTAATATAGAGTATATAAGCCTATGTAGATTTATATTTCAGGTAGTGTACAGTATATAGACATATGTAAACATTTATATTTCAGGTAATATAGAGTATATAGGCCTATGTACATTTATATTTCAGGTAATATAGAGTATATAAGCCAATGTAGATTTATATTTCAGGTAGTGTACAGTATATAGACATATGTAAACATTTATATTTCAGGTAATATAGAGTATATAGGCCTATGTAAACATTTATATTTCAGGTAATGTACAGTATATAGGCCTATGTAAACATTTATATTTCAGGTAATATAGAGTATATAGGCCTATGTAAACATTTATATTTCAGGTAATATAGAGTATATAGGCCTATGTAAACATTTATATTTCAGGTAATATAGAGTATATAGGCCTATGTAAACATTTATATTTCAGGTAATATAGAGTATATAGGCCTATGTACATTTATATTTCAGGTAATATAGAGTATATAGGCCTATGTAAACATTTATATTTCAGGTAATATACAGTATATAAGCCTATGTACATTTATATTTCAGGTAATATACAGTATATAAGCCTATGTAAACATTTATATTTCAGGTAATATACAGTATATAAGCCTATGTACATTTATGTTTCAGGTAATATACAGTATATAAGCCTATGTAAACATTTATATTTCAGGTAATATACAGTATATAAGCCAATGTAAACATACAAACAAATTTACATTTATATTTCAGGTAGTCTACAGTATATACAAATCCACAATACATACCATCCCAGTAGGTGGAGATGCAGTCCAGACAGTAGCTGTGACCACAGGGTGTGGAGACTGGGTTGGTGAACACATCCAGGCAGATAGAACAGATGAACTGATCCTCAGAGAGGAAGCCACCCGGTCCGGAGAGAGCCATTCTGGGGAAAATGGTAGTGCTAGTGGTCTGGACCTCTGCTGGGGAGACGGTAAGGCTGGCTGGTAGGGCTACTGGTCTGGAGCTCTGCTGGGGAGATGGTAGGGCTGGCTGGTAGGGCTACTGGTCTGGACCTCTGCTGGGGAGACGGTAGGGCTGGCTGGTAGGGCTACTGGTCTGGAGCTCTGCAGGGGAGACGGTAGGGCTACTGGTCTGTAGCTCTGCAGGGGAGACGGTAGGGCTGGCTGGTAGGGCTACTGGTCTGGAGCTCTGCAGGGGAGATGGTAGGGCTACTGGTCTGGAGCTCTGCAGGGGAGACGGTAGGGCTACTGGTCTGTAGCTCTGCAGGGGAGACGGTAGGGCTGGCTGGTAGGGCTACTGGTCTGTAGCTCTGCAGGGGAGACGGTAGGGCTGGCTGGTAGGGCTACTGGTCTGGAGCTCTGCAGGGGAGACGGTAGGGCTGGCTGGTAGGGCTACTGGTCTGGAGCTCTGCAGCTAGGGGGCAACAGAACACAAGTGTTAGGTGTCATAAAAAAGTTTGTTGAGAGGAATCTGCCCAGCCCAGAGGGAGCCTGGCTGGGGCTGGGGCTGGGGCTGGGGCTGGGGCTGGGGCTGGGGCTGGAGGCTGGGGCTGGGGCTGAGGCTGGGGCCGGTGAGACGCTAGGGCTGGCTGGTAGGGCTACTTATCTGGATCTCTGCAGCTAGGGGACAGGAGCTCCCAGGTATTAGGTGGATTGAGAGTGTGTGTAAATGTCCCTTTTGTTTAGGTAATGTCTGTCAGCACTGTATTACTTAACACACACACACATACACACACACACACACACACACACACACACACACACACACACACACACACACACACACACACACACACACACACACACACACACACACACACACACACACACACACACACACACTGTGTCCTCCACAAAGGAACATTTGTCTCAGTCAAGCATGGCTGCCTGTGAGATAATGTAGAAGAATGTGGTCTGTGCACTCTGACTGATGTTTACCCTAGTTAGCTCACACAGTAGGCCTGTATCTGTCACATCAGACAGGGGGTGGAATGAAGTAGGACCGGCAGCACAGAGGAGACCTCAACCAGCGCTGATACTATCGCCTATTGCAACATGGTAAAAACAACCTGGTCTGGTTGGAGAAAACAAGGATCAATAGGCCTTCAGGCTGTTGTTAGGCCACAGCCTCTGCCTGACAGGAAACATCTTTAAACATGCACTATAACTAGGCAATATGTTTAAAACACAAAATAAGACTGCTAGTAATCCTCACTTACTCGTTTGCACTCTGTAACCTAAACTGCTATTTGGGGCTCACACAATGTTACTTTCACAAATCACTACCTAGACAATGTCACTACCACACATGCTATGTCAAAACCACCCAGGCTATGCCTTGACCACCCAGCCTATGTCATGACCACCCAGCCTATGTCATGACCACCCAGCCTATGTCATGACCACCCAGCCTAAGTCATGACCACCCAGCCTATGTCATGACCCCCCAGGGTATATCATGTTCGTAGTACTTATTATTATCTTTCATTTGTTTATGGTTAATGTCAGTAGCCATACTAGGGTGGCCACATGTAAAATATCCATATGCACGCACACACACACACACACACACACACACACACACACACACACACACACACACACACACACACACACACACACACACACACACACACACACACACACACACACACACAGAGAGAGCTCATGGGGTTTAAGGTGGAAGAGAGCAATACAAATTTAAATTACGTCATCATTTCTCAACGTTTGTACGGACAGATGTAGTATATTGAATCTCATTATAGAATATGCCCAAATGCATCCTCCAATTGCAACATCTGCCTATGCCTACACATATTGTCTCAAGAAAAACATCTATATTTTGAATGAAGTTTGACGAAATGACCTTCTATACAGTATTTCCACCTAATACAGCTACTTACTTACTTTTGCAGCTCTTCCTCAGAAGCAAACTTGTAAGGCATAACTTTCCACTCCAAGGTTACCTGGAATTTTGCCTTTCAGGATTTGAAAAATATGATTGGTTAACCATTGGCCTATGACATGTCTTGCGCTGCACTGGGCTGCATGGCATGTCAGATCTTAAAAATGATTGAAGAACACATGTTTAACATCACCAGTAGGTTTAGGCTACCACATCCTTACGATATTATATATATTTTCATAAGCGCAACGTGACCGCAAGTGACAGGTCGGAATATTTGATCAAAATTGGGGACAAATCAGCCTTTTGTTTTATAAGTTAGTAGTGTTTGAATTTGTTGATAAAATGCATGACATGAATGACATGATTGGCTTTGTCACCCAAAGCCATACTGGTTTAAATAGAATGCACTTCTTCACTTCCTTCACTGTGTTATCTCATACTAATGTTCTCTTGCAGGAAAATCCACAGGCACTTGCCATCTCTCTTATCATGCATCTGTACCTTGAGTACTACTTCTCATCAACTATCAGGTGACTAGGCAACGTGAAATCAATGACATAATACTTCCATTTCCATCATCTATTGGATGCAGATAAATGTACAGAGCTGGCTATCAAAGACACATATTTTGTGGGACAAGACTCACAGTCACACAGGACTTAAAGTTGATAGAACTCAAAATGTGGTAGGCTCCTATATAGGCCAACACACAAGGGACCAGGGCCAGATTAATGCAGGAGATTACCAGGGCAGAAGCCCCTGGGGTCCCAGGCCCGTGGTGGGCCCAGGCTGTGGCAGACCCAAGAGAGAGCAAAAAAAATGATTTACTTAAAAAAAATATATATAATAATAAAGGAAATATATTATGTATCTATTATTTATTTTAATATTACATATCAGGGGTACTTAGCTCTTACCCTTTGAGGCCCGGAGCCTGCTAGTTTTCTGTTCAACTAAATAATTAATTGCGCCGACCTGGTGTCCCAGGTCTAAATCAAATCAAATGTTATTGGTCACATACACATGGTTAGCAGATGTTAATGCGAGTGTAGCGAAATCCTTGTGCTTCTAGTTCCAACCATGCAGTAATATCTAACAAGAAATCTAACAATTTCACAAGAACTACCTTATACACACAAGTGTAAAGGAATGAATAAGAATATGTACATATAAATAATGGATGAGCGATGGCCGAAAGGCATAAGCAAGATGCAGTAGATGATATAGAGTACAGTATATACATATGAGATGAGTAATGTAGGATATGTAAACATTATATAAAGTGCCATTGTTTAAAGTGACTAGTGATACATTTACTACATCCAATTTGTTATTATTAAAGTGGTTTGAGATTCGAATCAGTATGTTGGCAGCAGCCACTCATTGTTAGTGATGGCTGTTTAACAGTCTGATGGCCTTGAGATAGAAGCTGTTTTTCAGTCTCTCAGTCCCAGCTTTGATGCACCTGTCCTGACCTCGCCTTCTGGATGATAGCGGGGTGAACAGGCAGTGGCTCGGGTGGTTGTTGTCCTTGATGATCTTTTTGGCCATCCTGTGAGAGGTGGTGACTTGCCATACCAAGTCAAATTTCTTCAGCCTCCTGCGGTTGAAGAGGCGCTGTTGCGCCTTCTTCACCACACTGTCTATGTGGGTTGACCATTTCAGTTTGTCTGTGATGTGTACGCCGAGGAACTTAAAACTTTCCACCTTCTCCACTACGTTTTACTAATGTTTTACTCACGTTGGCTGCTGTGAAGGAGAGCCCACAGGTTTTGGAAGCAAGCCGTGTCGGTGGCACTGTATTGTCATCAAAGCGAGCAAAGAAGTTATTTAGTTTGCCTGGGAGCAAGACATTGAGGTCCGCGACGGGGCTGGTTTTCTTTTTGTAGTCCGTGATTGACTGTAGACCCTGCCACATACCTCTCGTGTCTGAGCCGTTGAATTGTGACTCTACTTTGTCTCTATACTGACGCTTAGCTTGTTTGATTGCCTTGTGGAGGGAGTAGCTACACTGTTTGTATTTGGTCATGTTTTTGGTCAACTTGCCCTGATTAAAAGCAGTAGTTTGCACTTTCAGTTTTGCGCGAATGCTGCAATCAATCCACGGTTTCTGGTTGGGGAAGCTTTTAATAGTCGCTGTGGGTACAACGTCACCGATGCACTTGCTAATAAACTCGCTCACCGAATCAGCAATTACATCAATGTTATTGTCCAACGCTATCCGGAACATATCCCAGTCCACGTGATCGAAGCAATCTTGAAGTGTGGAATCAGATTGGTCTGACCAGCGTTGAACAGACCTGAGCAGACCTAGCTGGGAGCAACAAAAATGGAGTCGTGGTCAGATTTTCTGAAAGGAGGGCGAGGGAGGGCTTTGCTTGCGTCGCAGAAGTTAGAGTAACAATGATCCAGAAATTTGCCAGCCCGGGTCGCTTATTCATTGTTTTCAGATTAGCCTTATTAAAATCCCCAGCTACAATAAATGCAGCCTCAGGATATATGGTTTCCAGTTTACATAGAGTCCATTGAAGTTCTTTCAGGGCCGTCAAGGTGTCTGCGGGGATATACACGACTGTGATTATACTTGAAGAGAATTCTCTTGGTAGATAATGTGGTCGGCATTTTTGTAAGGAATTCTAGGTCAGGTGAACAAAAGGACTTGAGTTCCTGTATGTTGTTATGATGACACCACGACTCGTTAATCATAAGGCATACACCCCCTTCGTCTTCTTACCAGAGAGATGTTTGTTTCTGTCGGCGCGCTGCATGAAGAAACCAGGTGGCTGTACCGACTCTGACAACATATCCTTAGTGAGCCACGTTTCCGTGAAACAGAGAATGTTACAATCTCTGATGTCTCTCTGGAAGGTAACCCTTTCTCGGATTTCGTCTACCTTGTTGTCAAGAGTCTGGACATTGGCGAGTAGTATACTCGGGATCGGTGGGCGATGTGTCTGTCTACGGAGCCTGACCAGAAGACCGCTCCGTCTGCCCCTTCTGCGGCCCATTGTCCTGGGAGGTGGACCAAACAGAGGATCCGCTTCGGGAAAGTCGTATTCCTGGTGGTAATGTTGGTAAGTTGATGTTGCTCTTATATCCAATAGTTCCTCCCGGCTGTATGTAATAAAACTTAAGATTTCCTGGGGTAACAGTGTAAGAAATAATACATAAAAAAACTAAGTACTGCATAGTTTCCTAGGAACGCGAAGCGAGGCGGCCATCTCTGTCGGTGCCGGATACAGCCACAATCAGTAAATTAGAGGGGATCAATGAACAAATGCAGTGGAACTGGCTTTGAGATCCAGAGTTGAGTTCAAGGGTTATATATTATATGTACAGTATGCATGTAGTATATAATTAGTACTTTTTTACTGCAACCGCCAACCACAGGAAGACTCAGGAGCTCTCAGTGAGTGTAGACAGCCTGCTGCTGCCTGCTGCCGCTCTGATAATCATCAGATGGGGGAAGAGAAGAGGTAGGGGGCTGGCCCTGCCTTGATTGGGTAACTGATTATTAACATTCAAATAAACTGCATACTAAACTATTGTGACGGATCAATTGTGAGTTAGGGGCTGGGATCGAGCCTATAAGGGGGCCCAAGAGGCACATCCTTTTTAAATAAAAATGATGTTCTTTTTTTATTTATTATTGTTTGTTTTTATCAGACCACAGGAGGCCGCGCTCAATGTCGGAACTCATTTGAAAGCACTGAAGTCGGAAGTCCTTTTTTTTTCACAGCAAGAGTGGAGTTGACATAGTTATCCAATAGACTAACCGTTTTTATCACCATCCCAGAATCGTTCCGAAGTGCAATTTAAATCGCCCCAAAATGAAGATGAACCATCCAAAATTAAAATAGTCTACATATTTTGTTTAAAGTTTTGATATGCCAACATGGGTCTACTTGAGAACCTATGTCATTCACAGTCATTTAATTTGCTACTGAAGTAGATAAATGGGGCTGAGCCAGAAATTCACATGAAAAAATGGCCTGTAAAAAGGTCAACATTGTAATACTAGCGTATGTACATCTATTTTATATAGCCTGAATGTAGCTCTTTAGAACAGTGTGTTCCCATGAATTGCATTTTGGAACATTGACACATAACCTACTGTTTAGTGCGCATTGCTGCGCTTAACATGTGCAGAAGTAACAGCTCATTAACATTTTAAGCTAAACGTTCTAATCTCTTGCATTAGCTTTAACAGCGTATTATTATTACGTGTTTTGTATGTACAGTAGTTGTATGAATTTAGATATATCCTCCCAGAACTGTCCCAGAGTGTTTGAATCTTCCCAGACATTCCAGACATTTTATCATCACTGGGACAACAGGACACCCTTCATTTCGGAGCCCTGCCTATATACTGTAGTTAGCTACCTACGGGAGAAGTAGCTAGCTGGCTAGAAGGAGCTAGGCCTACTGTGGAATAGTACTAGGGAGATGGTCTGTGTTTTTGAGTTTACTCTACTGCTAGCTATTGTTAACTAGATATTTAAGTGACATCTATGTTGAGGCCTACTGTAGTTAGATATTGAAGGAGACACATGCAAAGTAACTACGCCTTCCTAGTCTCAGTACTTCTACATTTTTCAGGACTAAGTTTGGGTCTCAACCTGAGACTTTCCCCACATTTACATATGCTTAGGCTTTCTTCACAAATTCACATGGCTCCTCCTGGTGTATATTTAGAGAATGGAAAAGAGCTAGCTCCAATATAATACTATCATACCAAGTCTGATGAAGTGTAGCAATTCTACAAACTAAGCACTACTGGCAAACCTACTTGTGATCCATCATGTGACAGGTGTACAATAGGCTAGTATTGGAGAAACACACACACACACAATGCACTGGCCCACATGAAAATATATGCAAAAGGCTTGCTTATTAGCTAGGACTTTATCATTTTGAGATGGACCTAGTACCTGTTCTGTAGTCCTTGAGACTTCCAAGTGGATAATGTCCAGTGTCCTGTCTTCTGTCAGTCTCCCCCTCCTCTATCTTGTTGTTCCTTGTTACACACTTTTCCCCTTTTCTCTCTTTCTGTCTTTTCCTCACTGCTCTCAACAGGTATCAAAAGTTAAACTGAGGATGTTGTCATCATGATGGAGTAACTGCAGACTTTACAGTTGGTTCCTTCCTCCCTCCCTCAGCCAATCCAACCAGCCAGACAGGTGTGCCGACCAGGTTCAGGTATGCATTTAATTCTCTTTCTTTCTCTCTCTCTCTCTCTCTCTCTCTCTCTCTCTCTCTCTCTCTCTCTGTCTCTCTCTCTCTCTCTCTCTCTCTCTCTCTGCCTCTCTTGCTCTCTCTCTCTGCCTTTCTTGCTCTCTCTCTCTCTCTCTCTCTCTCTCTCTCTCTCTGTCTCTCTGCCTCTCTTGCTCTCCCTCTCTCTGCCTCTCTCTCTCTCTCTCTCCTTTTCCACACCTGTCTGACATCCTCTAAAGGATTTGTAAGGATTAACTCATGGCACTGTTCTAGCAGTACCTCTCTTTACTCTCTCGCCTAAACCCCCTTAACTAAGGTAGCATTTCCCCAGAGATGGTGGCCCCTTGACGCACACAACCGTATTACATGTGTTTACTCTTGAGTGAGAGAGTGGCGGGCGGTGTAGGTCTAATAACATATCATTAGGCTTGCCAGACACAGGCTACACCTGTTAAATGTTATCACGAGAGGTAAGGCTTTTGTGGTTCCGAGCACATTCAACTACAATGGTGTCCTGTCTTGGAGGAAAAGTACACAGAGCTTAAAAAATCTAATCAAATCCAATTGTATTTGTCACATGCGCCGAATACAACAGGTATTTGATTTGACCTTACAGTGAAATGCTTACTTACGAGCTCTTAACCAACAATGCAGTTTTAAGAAAATACCCCCAAAACAGGAAGAGATAAGAATAACAAATAATTAAAGAGCAGCAGTAAAATAACAATAGCGGGGCTATATACAGGGGGTACTGGTACAGAGTCAATGTGCAGGGGCACAGGTTAGTCAAGGTAGTTGAGGTAATACGTACATGTAGGTAGACAGACCTTACCACCCGTCTTACTGGTTCTCCTATTCAAGTCCCCTTCAGGATCCGCCTCACGGTTATGCTATTAAACATAAAGTCTAAGTGATGTAATTGTATACTCCTTGAGTGTGCAAATAAAGAGTTAATGATTTGTAAGTCTTTGAAGAATTCTAGTAGCCACACAGACACCATACAGACACAATTAGAAGGAGAGGATTGTTAGCTCAGCAGCTGTGAGTGATGTTAGTGACGTGAGTGACATGACTGACGTGCCTTGTGTGTGAATGTGGTGCAGCAGATCAACTGACATTGACTGACAATTTCAAGTGTGTAATTTGAAAGTAGGCTAGATTTGTTTTAATGTGGAATACGACAACATTTGTGGTTTTATTCATACACATTGTCTACGTAAGAAGCCTGGTTGACCCAGCAAGTAGGCCTACAGCTTGTCCCATGGGTGTGTTCTCTTGCGCTGTCACCTGTTTTTAAGCTGCTATGACATTATGACAATAGCTAGAAGGTGCTGAATCTAACTAGACCTGAATAACCCAAATATGCACTTAAAAAACGTTTGTGTTGATCGACAAGATCACAGGTAAGTGGAAACATCACGCAACTTTCAATTTTTTTGAGAACATAAATCTGCATGAACTTAATAACAAAACGTGAAGTCATTTAGAGAATGGTGTGTGTTTGTTCAAAGGGAGGACTGACCCATTAGGCAAAGGAAGGACTGACCCATTAGGCAAAGGGAGGACTGACCCATTAGGCAAAGGGAGGACTGACCCATTAGGCAAAGGGTGGACTGACCCATTAGGCAAAGGGATGAACTACTCATTAGGCAAAAGGACTAAAGCACACTGCATTTTGGCCTACTCGGCAGAGAGCATTGTGTAATCGATCCCATGCAAATATATTTTTTCCCCTTCTGCCAACCTGTCAGGCTGATATTATTAGGCTAATGTGCGGTGACTAAAGGGCTGCCATCACCAAACCCAATGGAATTAGGCAGTATAGGCCTACAGTCAGGAGTTTTCAGTTGTTTTTACTTTGAGTGATGAGGTGCAACTTGCTGTTTTGGTGTGTGACATTAGGCGCCATCTACTTGTGATTCTTAGTACTACTACTACAATACTTTGAATAGAGAAGGATAACAGCAGGAATAGTTGTGGGGCTCATCCAGACTGATATAGACAGATAAAGGCTGATCTTTGTCTTCACACATTCATTCATAAAACCATCATGTTGCATACATGTATACGGTTTTAACCAATCAGCATTCAGTATCATTGTTTCCAGACAAATATAGTAACAGTGTCACAGAAGGACTCTCTGAGTGAGAGGTGTAGATTTTGCATCTCTCTGACTGAGTAAAGATTGATGCCAAATAAGTAAATCACTGCTAGAAAAAAACTTGTGTGTGTTTGTAAAGATACAGTATCCTCATGCAATAGATTCAAGTGAAGTACTTAAACAAGTGTGTAAATAGGCGTATTAGTTAATAATTCATGCTATATTAACCCTGAAATACACGTGTCATCGTTCAGTATTGTTAGTCATCATATACTGTAGCCTAAAGGGCAGTGATATTTAACACAGTATCATTGTATTATACTGTGCTTGACATTACTACCACAATAACGTGCAAGAAACTTGAGGAAGAAAGGCTCCAAAAAGGAAATACAAAAGAGACAGATTCTAGATCTTTCTCTAGCTCACAATTTAATTTCATCATTATCAAACATACACCAAACATCAGCATGACATGAGTAGTTCAAACATGAATAATGAGACTACACACGATGAAGAAGACATTATGTAGTGAGGAAATGATTCATTTAGATTGTATAGACTTTGTCAAATCATTTTACGTAAAATTATAAAACAATGACAACAAAACCAGTTAATAAAGTATAGCCATCTTATCAAACACCAGTGTCGCTACATATAATCAAGAGATTATTATAATGTTCTACATTCATAATGAATTACATAACGTCACATATAATCAAGTGATTATTATAATGTTCTACATTCATAATGAATTACATAACGTCACATATAATCAAGTGATTATTATAATGTTCTACATTCATAATGAATTACATAACGTCACATATAATCAAGTGATTATTATAATGTTCTACATTCATAATGAATTACATAACGTCACATATAATCAAGAGATTATTATAATGTTCTACATTCATAATGAATTACATAACGTCACATATAATCAAGTGATTATTATAATGTTCTACATTCATAATGAATTACATAACGTCACATATAATCAAGAGATTATTATAATGTTCTACATTCATAATGAATTACATAACGTCACATATAATCAAGAGATTATTATAATGTTCTACATTCATAATGAATTACATAACGTCACATATAATCAAGAGATTATTATAATGTTCTACATTCATAATGAATTACATAACGTCACATATAATCAAGTGATTATTATAATGTTCTACATTCATAATGAATTACATAACGTCACATATTATCAAGAGATTATTATAATGTTCTACATTCATAATGAATTACATAACGTCACATATAATCAAGTGATTATTATAATGTTCTACATTCATAATGAATTACATAACGTCACATATAATCAAGTGATTATTATAATGTTCTACATTCATAATGAATTACATAACGTCACATATAATCAAGTGATTATTATAATGTTCTACATTCATAATGAATTACATAACGTCACATATAATCAAGTGATTATTATAATGTTCTACATTCATAATGAATTACATAACGTCACATATAATCAAGAGATTATTATAATGTTCTACATTCATAATGAATTACATAACGTCACATATAATCAAGTGATTATTATAATGTTCTACATTCATAATGAATTACATAACGTCACATATAATCAAGTGATTATTATAATGTTCTACATTCATAATGAATTACATAACGTCACATATAATCAAGTGGTTATTATAATGTTCTACATTCATAATGAATTACATAACGTCACATATAATCAAGTGATTATTATAATGTTCTACATTCATAATGAATTACATAACGTCACATATTATCAAGAGATTATTATAATGTTCTACATTCATAATGAATTACATAACGTCACATATAATCAAGTGATTATTATAATGTTCTACATTCATAATGAATTACATAACGTCACATATTATCAAGAGATTATTATAATGTTCTACATTCATAATGAATTACATAACGTCACATATAATCAAGTGATTATTATAATGTTCTACATTCATAATGAATTACATAACGTCACATATAATCAAGAGATTATTATAATGTTCTACATTCATAATGAATTACATAACGTCACATATTATCAAGTGATTATTATAATGTTCTACATTCATAATGAATTACATAACGTCACATATAATCAAGAGATTATTATAATGTTCTACATTCATAATGAATTACATAACGTCACATATAATCAAGAGATTATTATAATGTTCTACATTCATAATGAATTACATAACGTCACATATAATCAAGTGATTAATATAATGTTCTACATTCATAATTAATTATATAACGTCACATATAATCAAGTGATTATTATAATGTTCTACATTCATAATGAATTACATAACGTCACATATAATCAAGTGATTAATATAATGTTCTACATTCATAATGAATTACATAACGTCACATATAATCAAGCGATTATTATAATGTTCTACATTCATAATTAATTATATAACGTCACATATAATCAAGTGATTATTATAATGTTCTACATTCATAATGAATTACATAACGTCACATATAATCAAGTGATTATTATAATGTTCTACATTCATAATGAATTACATAACGTCACATATAATCAAGTGATTATTATAATGTTCTACATTCATAATGAATTACATAACGTCACATATAATCAAGCGATTATTATAATGTTCTACATTCATAATGAATTACATAACGTCACATATAATCAAGTGATTATTATAATGTTCTACATTCATAATGAATTACATAACGTCACATATAATCAAGCGATTATTATAATGTTCTACATTCATAATGAATTACATAACGTCACATATAATCAAGTGATTATTATAATGTTCTACATTCATAATGAATTACATAACGTCACATATTATCAAGTGATTATTATAATGTTCTACATTCATAATGAATTACATAACGTCACATATAATCAAGAGATTATTATAATGTTCTACATTCATAATGAATTACATAACGTCACATATAATCATGTTATTCCACCGGTAGTTGTCCACAGAAACATGCTACTGTTAAAGTTACATCTGTTTCCTGCTGTTTACGTTAAGTAGACTCAGTGATATGGGAACCACAGATATTACAGAGTTGACACGATGTAAGAGGCAGCACTTGTGTGGTACCCACTCAGAACGCATGCACGTTTGCTTCACTCAATGTGATAGTTGCGTGACAACAAGTGCTGAGAAGATAAGCCTCTCGATTGGGTCATTCTGTGGAATTTGGCCAAATATGCTAAGTCTACCTTTATTACAATCCTAGTTGTTCTCCCCGCTACCCCTGCCTGCACAGAGACATGGCACCTTCCCAGCCCTGCGGAGGAAGAGGAGGGCCTGGACAGAACTGCCCATAATGGAGAAGGAGACAAGGGGTGGGGCTATTTCACACAGGTTTTCCTTATCTGAAAATATATGTATCATTGGTGCCATGATGATCGTTGGTACATAGTTGACCAGCAGCATCACCAGCATGATGGAGACGATCCTGAAAGCTCTCTTCTTCTGCAGGTTTCCCCCCTCTTTCTCCTTCCCTCCATCTCCCGGGCCAGGCTTCTTAAGAACCCTGAGAATGGAGAGGCTGCAGAACAAGTCCATTGACAGTACGGGGAGGAATATGCCCAAGTTATTGTATACAGATAATATTTTGTAGTTTATTACACCGAACACCAGAACTAAGAGCCAGACTACACCACAACACCCCACCCTGTATCTCAGGGGTTTGTACTTCAGGAAGACCACAGGGTGGACCACCGCCAGGTAGCGCTCCACACAGATACAGCACTGGAACAGAGGCCTGGCTGCAAAGACCACACCATACATGAAATTAAAAGCCAATTCCAAGGACAGGTTACGCAGTGTGAAAACGTTGAGTATCGACAACATGAACAGGAGAGTGCTGGCCATCTCCATGGAGACCAGATTCAAAGTGAAGATTTCGGACTCGATGAGACTCCACCCACCGCTAGAGATGAGCCAGAGAGACCAGCCATTGGCTGGCACACCGAAGGTGAAGTCTATCATCATGACAACAACGCTACCTGTAAAGCTGGGGGAGCCCAGACAATTCAACAGGCTAACAGTGCTGTTGGTTGGCTGGAGCTGGTCAGAACTGATCTCGGAGGAGTTCATTTTCTTATTATTCTGTTTGTAGCTGTTTTGAGGGAAGAGGGAAAATGACTGTTTACTCTTTTGAAGTGGATGATATGATTATTATTATTATTTTCAGCTGGGCAGGATATCTTCACAACTGCCACGTACTTGTAATGTACATGAATCACATGCAAACACTCTCTTCTCATACTGAAAATGATTTACTGGGAAACATTCTCACCGGGCTAATGACCCATGTATCCCTGATTCAAATTTCTAAGAGCCAACAGCACCCCTCGATCTGTGATCTTTCTCAACTGAAATGTACAACATTATGACAAAATATTAAAAATATTGCCTTTCAATTAATATTCTTACAACTTTTCAACTACAAACAAACTGTATATATGTTGCAAAGACATACAGTTTTGTATACTAAACCCAATCCACACATGAGAATAGGTCATCTTTAGCAGTTTGTAACAATAGTAATGTAATAACATTAAATGTATCAGCAAAAAATGGTACATTATAAACGTAGCATCATACAGTCAGCTTAAGTAGATATTGTACAACAAACAGTCTACGTACGCAAGACGAGTTTCTCTTCAACAGGGTGTACTAAATCACAAGACATGTACAACAAATCAACTATTCATATTACAACATACAGCTTATATCATGTTGTAATATCATGATATTAACAAGACCAAAATGTGTCAGACCTGTGTTGTGGGAACCTGTCTCTCCTGTGAGGTGTGTCACATTTACTTTACATCTTCCTGACAGAGAGGAATCACATGTCTATTAGGCAAATCCATCAACAGCCTGAACACCTGTGTGTGGGTGTTTATTTATTCCTCTGTGATGATATGTGGATTTGTGATTTTAGCAACTGGAATGGAGACGGAGAGAGAGAGAGAGGGGGGGGGGGGGGTGTTCTATATCAGTTAGCATCTCTTTGACTCCTTAGGCAGCCGGGTAGTTTCCCAGCTCTGTGGAGGTAGGTGAGGGACTGCACCAACCCACAGATCATAGTTATGTTGATGCTAACTAACAGACATACTGATGTCTGAGGTAGTCCATAGAAGGCAAATGATCTTTCAGGAGGAAAGCATTGTGGCCTAGCATCGTCCGGGTTAGGGATGGTTTGGCCACCAGGGAGATCCTTATCTCATCGCACACTAGCGACTCCTGTGGCGGGCCAGGCGCAGTGCACGCTGACCAGCTCGCTAGGTTTACGGTGTTTCCTCTTTTCCTCTGACACATTGGTGCGGCTGGCTTCCGGGTTGGATGCGCGCTCTGTTAAGAAGCAGTGCGGCTTGGTTGAGTTGTGTTTCGGAGGATGCATGGCTCTTGACCTTCGCCTCTCCCGAGTCCGTACCGGAGTTGTAGCGATGAGACAAGACAGTAACTACTAACAATTGGATACCACGAAATTGGGGAGAAAAAGGGGATACATTTTTTTTTAAATGGTTGGGACAGTATATACAGTGGGGAGAACAAGTATTTGATACACTGCCGATTTTGCAGGTTTTCCTACTTACAAAGCATGTAGAGGTCTGTAATTTTTATCATAGGTACACTACAACTGTGAGAGACGGAATCTAAAACAAAAATCCAGAAAATCACATTGTAGGATTTTTAAGTAATTAATTAGCATTTTATTGCATGACATAAGTATTTGATACATCAGAAAAGCAGAACTTAGTATTTGGTACAGAAACCTTTGTTTGCAATTACAGAGATCATACGTTTCCTGTAGTTCTTGACCAGGTTTGCACACACTGCAGCAGGGATTTTGGCCCACTCCTCCATTCAGACCTCCTCCAGATCCATGCAATTGGCATGCTGACAGCAGGAATGTCCACCAGCGGTTGAATGACGGCCTAACCCGGCCAAAACATAACCAGGACGACGCTGGGCCAATTGTGCGCCACTGTATGTGACCGCCATGCAGTGCCTTAGTAAACTGCTGCGCCACTCGGGAGCCCATTATGAACTGTAACTCAGTAAAATCTTTGCCGTTGTTGCATGTTGCGTTTATATTTTTTGTTCAGCATATGTTTTGTTAAAATCCTGCTATGAGCCAATACAGGTGCATTCATCACTGACGGGCGATACATGTTTGATGAGATGCTGTAATCGTGTGTGACAGACAGACAGGGACCTGAACTGTTGAATCAATCAGACTTCCTTTATTCCACACTTCTTATAAAACAAACAGCAATACAATTCAATAGAGAACACCACTCAATAGTATAGCAGTAACAATAGTAGTATGTATTTTTGGGGTTACAATTTGTCAAACCAAGCAAAAAAGTTAGGATTCGGTTGGAATTGTGAGCATGAGGTGATAGTAAATTATCACAATGTAGCTCCCTGATTTCCACTTAGATGAATTAACAGCTATATACGACAAATACAACATTTCACAGACGCACCAATCACCCTCTATGCCCTGCTCTCTCTACACACACTGTTTATTTGAATGATTAACCACTTGTTACACATGTCAAAACCTCTAGATAGCATGAACAATGTGATTAAAGGAAATAGAACAGAATGATAACCTGATAAATGCAAGACAAACATTCCCCTACAGTGCAGTAATCCTTCTCTTTAACCCCAGATGCAGGTCAGTTTCCCAGCCCTGTGGAGGTAGAGGAGGGGCTGAGTAACGCTAACCAACATGTTGAACGAGAAAGTAATTGGAGTCAGAATACACCTGAATGGTCTCTAAGAAATATGATCCTGAATGATTTCCCTGACGATCGTAGGATGGTATCAAGGTCCGTAGGATGATCTGGACGCTACAGGAGGCTCTTCTCTTCCTCAGGTTCCTTCCCTCCTCTTTTTCAACCTTTCTCTCCTTCCCTCCATCGCATGGACCTTCTTAGTACCCTCAGTCTGAAAACAGGTCAATGAATAGAACTGGCCAATGTCATTATTACATTATTGACTGAAGTTACTGTGGCATTTCAATACAATAGTTTTCACTGTACCTCCTGCAACTTGTTCTTATCTGGGAAGAATGGACATCTATACTTCTGTCAAGGCGTTATGATCTGGCATCTACAGTACTTGTTCTCATAACAAGATGACACTCATCTAGACTAGACTACACTGTATTTGAGTAATGTATAGACATTTAAATTCAAATGAAATGCACCTGCCATTCAAAGAGACAATGTTTACATCAGGGTGGTCCACACATCTCCAGTATAGATGGAGCCCAAATGTATTTCTAGGAGTGTACACTGTCTGGGTTAGAATGTTAAGTCACAATGACACCATCAGCCAAGTCTCATGCACAGTCAGTCCCCGTACATTTAAATATCATTATATAATGTTAGTGGCAGACAAGGACCCTCAGTTCAAAGTAGAACATAACATTAAGAAGAACACAAGTCATTACTTAATAATGAAGTTAAATGAATAGGTCTAATCCACTATCAAACCACCCCGTCCCAACTGTATAATGAATCATTAATAAAACAAACCAACATTCACTATAAAAGATAAACAAGGGATGCAGCTTTAGCTAACAACAACTCTAATGATAACGGGCTGTTAAAACAAGAAGAACTTGATCAAATAAGAGATAAGAGACATGGATTCTACGTCTTCGCCGCATCTACTTCTTTTTCACCAACGGTTGCAGGCACTAAGAAGTTAGACTGAGCAGCGGTACTGACAGAAATGTTATAATTCAAAGCATATTTAACACAATGCTCTGTCATGTCCTAGCATTAGTTGGTCAAAATAAAACACGCTTTTAGTGCCCGCAACTGCAAGTCTAATGTGTCTCTGGCCCTCTACGGCATGACAGCCGTCCCTCTCTGTAGAGGTGCATCAGGGGTGAGACCATGACACTGAAGACGTTGAGTATCTGCAACATGGGGATGACATTGCAGTTGTAGTCAAGACTGGATGACAGGGTGGTGTAACCAACGACAACTGGGATGGAGCTCGCCAAGATAACCACAAGGTTGGTTAAGATGATCCCAAAAGCTCTCTTCTTATGTGGGTCTGTTGTCCCCTGTTTCTTCTCTCCCCCTCTGCCTCCCTCTACCTCTCCTGGACCAGGCTGCTTCAGCACACGCAGGATGAAGAAGCAGCAGAGAGAAATGACGGCCACCCCAAGGCAATAGACACCACTGAGCACATAACCTGAGGTTTCTTCATAACCAAATAAAGAGATCAGAGAACATGCTAAAGCGAGCGACAGCACCCAGACCACGGTTGAACACACCACCCTGTACCTCCGGAGTCTATAATTGAGGAAAGACACAGGTTGGGCCACCGCCAGGTATCTCTCCACACAGATGCAGCTCTGGATCAGGGGCCTGCAGATCCAGGAGAGGTAATACAGGAAATACACAGTCTGACGTAACATTATAGCCTCCGGGATGAATAGGTAGCTGATGACCTCAAGGAGACACTCGACACAGAACACCAGCTCCACTGCAAACAGGTTAATAGGGAAGACCTGGGTGGGTTTGAGACCTCCAGTGAGACTTCCACTCAGAGAGAGCCAGAGACACCAGACCAGAGCTGGCATCCCAAGTAAGGAGCACAGGGCCTGGACAGGACCGGACAGCTTTGGCACAACATAGCCCTGGTCAACACAAACATCCCATTTGTCAAGGTCAGTGTGGTTTCCTGAAGAGTCATTCATCCTGGTGGAACAATATCTGGGCCCACTGAGATATGAGAGAGGGCAGATTACAAGATTCATCACTTTAGGTTTTAATATATTGAAAAAACTGATGCAATATAGTGATGTAAACATACATAAAATACTTAGATACACGTAGATCTACTGTTATGTCAGTCAAAGTATTGTGCATTGTCTCAGAAAGTCTGAATGAAAACATAAAGAGGAGAAGTAAAACGGTTAGCTGAACATAACATGTTAAAATTTAAAATAACCTACCCGACTTGTTTCGGTAAAATAGAGGCCTTTCCTTATTATTTTCGTGGTTGTCCCTCCTGCAGAAGGCTGTGTCCGACCTGGTAGAACATCATCTACATGTTTCAGCCAACACTCTCAGTCCTTTGTTCTTCCTAACATATCATATGTTGCATTAATTACATAAACACACACACACACACCCATAAACAGAGCTGTGGGCATTTATGAATTGATCACAGCTGTGTGATTAGTTTACATCAAGTCATTATTTTGCAAGGAATCAGATTACAACGTATCATGAACAAAACACAGATTAAAAAAATTGTATGTTGCACGCAAGCACATACATGCACAAAAACACACACACAAAAGGAACTTCAACCTGCTCAGAGATGTGCATTTTGTCCTAAGCATCATCACTCAGCACCTGTCTGTCCCAGCCAAAGGTTAATCCAGACACTTGAAAGGACTGACTCTGTCACTTTACATAATCAAATCATATGGGCCTCAGAAACACACAGTACTAGTCTGTCGTTTGGATTCTGGATCTCTCTCTAATCACATAGTGAATACAATATAGGCTTGTACTTACAGGTAAACCATATGTGATATATTCATTTAAAACCATACATTCTATGTTTAAACACCAGAAATCAAACAAGTTAAATATTTTTTAATTAAATGTATTAATCAAGATCTACATGTCGGTAGTGTTAATACTACTAGAGTGATAATACTATAAAGAGTGTTAATGTGTGAAATGTGTGGTTAGTTTTAACAGTATGGTACTATGTAATAATTCAGTAGTAAAGTAATATTATGTAGGCTAGTAAGTAGTAACTTGTCATTCAGTCATGGTTTCTGTCCAGTTTACATGTATAAGGAGTTGTCAGTAAATAGTAACTTGTCATTCAGTCATGGTTTCTGTCCAGTTTACATGTATAAGGAGTTGTCAGTAAATAGTAACTTGTCATTCAGTCATGGTTTCTGTCCAGTTTACATGTATAAGGAGTTGCCAGTAAGTAGTAACTTGTCATTCAGTCATGGTTTCTGTCCAGTTTACATGTATAAGGAGTTGCCAGTAAGTAGTAACTTGTCATTCAGTCATGGTTTCTGTCCAGTTTACATGTATAAGGAGTTGCCAGTAAGTAGTAACTTGTCATTCAGTCGTGGTTTCTGTCCAGTTTACATGTATAAGGAGTTGTCAGTAAATAGAGAGAAAAGCATTAGATTTAAAATTCTGACTTCCACATGCTTTAGGGTTCCAATGATCCCCAAAACACCAACATGTTGAGTAAAATCTAGTTTATTTGTGTCTGTGTGTAGATTATTTGTAAATCACGGATATATTGAAGATCAGAATGACTTGTTTTAATATATCATTGGCAAAATACTGAAGCAATATACTGTTGCAAAGATACATAAAATATTCTTTGATGTCTCTTGTCATGTCAGTCAAAGCATTGTGCATTGTCTCAGGAAGTTTGAACGGAAACATGAAGAGGAGATGTAAAACAATTAGCCTGAGAAAACATACTCAGAGATGTTAAAATGTAAATTTACCTACCCTAATTGTTTTGGTAAATCAGACCTTGATTCACAATATTTGTGGTTCTCTCTCCTTCAGAAGGCTGTGCTCAACCCGATGGAACATCAGCTACATGTATGAGTGATTTCAGCCAATGTCCTGTGTTCTTCCTAACAGGTCACGTGTTGCATTCTTTACATAAACTCATCTGTGTGCATTGATACATTGAGCACCATTGTATGATCTGTTTACAGCAAGCTAGTCATGAACAAAAGGCAGATTACCTAAATGCATATGTTACACACACACACACGCACGCACGCACACACACACACATACACGCACGCACGCACGCACGCACGCACACAAAGATTACATTTCAACATGCTCAGGGATTTGCATTTTTGAATAAGCATCATCACTCAGCACCTGTCTAACCCAGCCACCTGCAAGGGCTGACTCTTTCACCTTACATAATCAAGTCATATGGGCCTCAGACATACACAGTACAAGTCTGTTGTTTGGATTCTGGATCTCTAATCACACAGTGAATACAGTATAGATTTTCACATACAGTTTAAACTGTATGTTTAAACACACACCCTTTTTCAAAAGAGTTAAATGTTTTTTATTAAATGTGTTAATCACGATCTAAAATATAGTTACATATCTGTAGTGTTAATAATACTAGCGTTATAATACTATAGAGAGAGTTGATGTGTGAAATATTGTGCATAACACACACACACACTATTATGACTGATGGTATGGTGCAAGCTGCTGTGTAGTTGCCGAGCAACCCGAACTGGTGTTAGAAATCTGAATTTCGGCCAACAAAGGTGTTATGGTCACATTATGGACTCTATAGACTCGTTTTATTCCGAAGTCTAGAATTTGAGCTAGATAGGTGCAGGAAATACCTGTAAAACTCAATTGCTAATGACCCTGGTAAAACATCTGCTATGTGGTTCTCGATAATGGACGGACGGTTCATTATGAGAGGCTGTGAAGTGTGTTGAGTACCTCCAAATTTCTAATTGTGAAAATTGTGATTTTCTGTTTTGTAGTAAGAAATATATAGGAAGAAAAGCATTTCCAATGACATCATCAGGTATTTAGTACACAATTAGTATCCAATTAGTAGGCAATGCCGATCATAAGTGATTCAGCTCCTGAGTGGCGCAGCGGTCTAAAGCACTGCATCTCAGTGCAAGAGGCATCATTACAGTGCCTGGTTCGAGTCCAGGCTGTATCACATCCTGCCATGATTGGGAGTCTTGTTGGGCGGCACACAGTTAGCCCAGCTTCGTCCCAGTTGACAGGGGTGGTTGGTCATTATAAGTAAGAATTTGTACTTAATTAACTGACTTGCCTAGTTAAATAAAAGTAAAGAATCATGTGATTCACACTGACGATGTCATTGGTAGCGCTTGCCTAGTTAAATAAGGTTTAAATGTAAAAAAAGAAGTCATTTCCCATACAGTATGTTGATGCAGGCAATGATGAATATGAAGTTAGACACTTCTCAAATGTCCCATCAAGTAACCTTCTGTCTTATGTCTTACTATACAAAATGTAAAATATGATACTTATATGAGTGTGCCCTATTTACTATGTTGTGGCTAGTCTATGAGACCAGGCTGGCTATACAGCATGTAATACACGGTAAGAGATGACATTGCAAAGTTAAAGTTGTGTTATATATATTTTATGGTTAGATCTTGTGAAACCAAGCAAAACAGTCGTAATTGTGGGCATGAGGTGACAGTAAATTCTTTACCGGACCTGATCAGCACGCTCAGTATGAAGACACTCAGTGAACAGAATCACAGCGAAGATACCAGCGTTGAACTCGATGCAGCCTTCGGTAGCGCCCATTGAACCGAAGAGGCCGAGTGTCATCAACCATGCCATGATCACACATGTCTCCCTGTACCTCAGGGGTCTGTACTTGAGAGAGACCACAGGGTAGAGCACCGCCTGGTAGAGCTCCACACAGATGCAGCACTGGAACAGGGACCGTCCAAACTCAGCAAAGACAAAAGTGTACCCTGTCCGAATGAATGATCAAACTTTTGATGAAGAGGACATTGGTGACCAATAGTGGCGAGTAGAAGATTCATGACAGACTGGTTGACGTTGAAGAGCTCCTGTTTCACCTGGACCGAAGGGCCGCCAGCCACTAGCCACAGGTACAAGTTGTTGGTGACCAGCCACAGGTACCAGTTGTTGGTGACTAGCCACAGGTACCAGTTGTTGGTGACCAGCCACAGGTACCAGTTGTTAGTGACCAGGCCAGGAGGCAGTTGAACATCTATGTTCCCAGTTAGACAGGCAGACAGGTGGGACACACCCAGCACCATCATATTCATTTAAGTCTGGGAGTCGTGAAAATAGGAGTTTGGTTCCTTCATTGCTGCATATCCTCTGTTACTTTATTCTCTGAAGAATAGGAAGACCTGTGTTCTAAGAGAATGAGGCTGAAAGAGAAAATCAAGAGAAGAGGTAAGTAGTGGATCTAGAGAGGTTTAACACGGTGTAAAATAAGTTTATCCTCACAGGAAGTAAGCTAATACTCATGGATAGACAATGTTATTATTACATAATGATAACATTGACTGGGGATTCAAGACAAGGTAAGATATTGAGTTGTCATTGTACCTGCTGTGGCTTGTTGTTATCTGGGAGGAATGAGCGTCTGTGCCTTTGTCCAGGGATTCTGATTTGGCTCCAACATTATGGTGTGAAGAGTGCTCAAAACAAGATGACACTCATCTAGAGTAGCCTATATTCGACAACCTTATTCACTTTTGAATTGACATTAATCTGCCTTTTAAATAGCCAAAGTTTACATCAGGTGGGTCCACATTTTTTTGTGTGAACTGTCAGGGCCAGAATGTTGCATAAAGATGACATTATTAGCCAAGTTAAGATGATCGTCCACAGTCAAGCCCCCATATATTTGAACAACATTGTGCAATCTAAGTGACAGACAAGGATCTAAGTTCAAAAGTACAATATAACATGAAGAAAAAGACATTCCATTATGCTGACACAAAATGAGTAGGTCTAATCCCATATCTAGACAACCTGTGCTAATATTATGCGTACAGTTGAAGTCGGAAGTTTACATGCACTTTTGTACCCGTTTCCTCCAGCATCTTCACTGTTGTTTCGGGAATGATTTGCACTTTTCCCACCAAAGAACGTTCTTCTCTAGGAGACAGAACGCATCTCCTTCCTGAGTGGTATGATGGCTGCATGGTCACATGGTGTTTCTACTTGCGTACTATTGTTTGTACGGATGAACCAGACTTGTGGAGATCTACATTTTTTTTTCTGAGGTCTTGGCTGATTTCTTTTTGATTTTCCCATGACGTCAAGCAAAGAGGCTCTGAATTTGAAGGTATGCCTTGAAATACATCCACAGGTACACATCCAATTGACTCAAATGATGTCAATTAGCCTATCAGAAGCTTCTAAAGCCATGACATAAGTTTCTGGACTTTTCCAAGCTGTTTAAAAGGCACAGTCAACTTAGTGTATGTAAACTTCTGACCCACTGGAATTGTGATACAGTGAATTATAAGTGAAATAATCTGTCTGTAAACAATTGTTGGACAAATGACTTGTGCACAAGGTAGATGTCCTAACCGACTTGCCACAACTGTAATTTGTTAAGAATAAAAAAAATAAAAAAAGTTTTAAGGACTCCAACCTAAGTGTAAGTAAACTTCCGACTTCAACTGTACGTTGTATACAAAATAACATACCCTATAATGCTGAACAAGTAATGCAGCTTAAGTTCACATACACAAATCTTTGTGCATTGAGCACAAATTTCATGATTAGTTTACATGAAGTCATTTTATTTGGCTAGAAATTCTACCCTTTTACATGCGATCATGCACACGTACATATGCAATTTCAGCCTGCTCAGGGATTTGCATTTTGGCTGAGCATAAAGGGAAGCACCATTACTCATATCACTCAGCATCTGTCTGTCCCAGCCACAGGTTAACCCAGCCACCTGCCAGGGCTGACTCTCACCTTACATAATCAAATCATATGGGCTTCAAACATAGTGGCCTATTTATTACCTTACCTCCCTTATCTTACCTCGTTTGCACACACTGTATATAGACATTTTCTACCTCATTGTTGACTGTATCTTTGTTTATTCCATGTGTAACTGTGTCGTTGTATGTGTCGAACTGCTTTGCTTTATCTTGGCCAGGTCGCAGTTGTAAATGAGAACTTGTTCTCAACTAGCCTACCTGGTTAAATAAAGGTGAAATAAAAAAAATAAACACAGTGTTAATTTGGATTCTGAATCTCTTTCTAATTGCATAGTGCATAGAGTGTACCCTTAAACCACATGTGAAATGCTCCTTTAAAAATAATATATTATATGGTTAAACACACACCATTTCTCACACAAGTTAATTTGTTTTATTTAATCTAAAGTAGAGTCACATATCTGTAGTGCTAATAATACTAGAGTTGTTTTTTATTCTACAGAATCAAATCAGACATACATAGTGTAGAAAACCTTCTCTCTCAAACCCTCTCTCTGGCTACAGAGACACAACTTTAGACTTTTGTGACTAATGCTACCATTCCCCGCCTCAGACAGACCCCAGCGGCAGAGACCTCTTCACACCTATGTGTTATGGACCAGGTTGCCAAGGAACTCATTCAGCTGACCTGGTCAGCCAATAACAAGTCCTATCAGGTGGGATAAAATTCCTATTCCTTCCTGTTCTTTAGTTGGACACAAGGGTGCAGAGAGACAACATATCAGAAAACTGCACCACCTTAACACTCCACTAGACTTCCTAACAGTTTGTTAGAGCATCATTGACCATAAACCACTTTTGCAGATTCTATCCCACTTCCTGTTTGTCATGTGTTTGTTTGGTGTGCGGAAATAAAGTATGAATTACATGCCTGTCTCCTACTAGTCCTTTATCGGTCCTGACACTGTCATGACACATAATTTAGACCTATATTGACATATAGTATATTGCATTCTTTCATGGCTGGATATGACACCTAGATAAGAGTGTCAAAACTCACAAAACCTTCCACACAAGGCAAAACATTCCTTTACACCATAGCCTACTTGTCAACACTATGGTTATGTTATATACAATTTCTGAAGTAGACAATATTACGTTATCATTGTAATTGTGCATATATTGATGTCAGACATGCACATCCCTGGGGCTCCCGAGTTGCGCACCTCTCAGTGCTAGAGGTGTCACCACAGACCCGGGTTCAATTTCAGGCTGTATCACAACCAATCGTGATTGGAAGTCCCATAGGTCGGTGCACAATTGGCCCAGCATTGTCTGGGTTTGGCCGAGGTAGGCCGTCATTGTAAATAAGTATTTGTTCTTAATAAGGATCGGACCCCTTTTTTCAATTTTGACCTAAAATGACATCTAACTGCCTGTAGTTCAGGACCTGAAGCAAGGATATGGATATTATTGATAACATTTAAAAGGAAATGCTTTGAAGTTTCCATTAATAATTTTTTCATCATCTTTGAAATGCAAGAGAAAGGCCATAAAATCACATTGGAGTTTAGGCGCAATTTAGATATTGGCCCCCAGATGGCAGCAGTGTGTGTCCAAAGTTTCAGACTGATCCAGGGAATTATTACATTATTGCACATTTTGAATCATGTAACGGATGTCGTCTGGAGATAGAGAGGAGGACCAAAGCGCAGCGTGGTAAGTGTTCATAATTTTAATTAAAGGAAGCACTGAACACTGAATCAATACAAAAATAACTAAATGAACGAACGAAACAGTCCTGTCTGGTGACATACACACGTAACACAAAGACAGAAAATAAACAACCACAAAACCCAGGTGTAAAAGGGCTACCTAAGTATGATTCTCAATCAGAGACAACTAACGACACCTGCCTCTGATTGAGAACCATACTAGGCCGAACACAAAAACCAACATAGAAAAACAAACCTAGACTGCCCACCCCAACTCATGCCCTGACCATACTAAAACAAAGACAAAACAAAGGAACTAAGGTCAGAACGTGACAAATCAAGTCTGCCCAAATGTCCCGAATTGGTCAATTGATACATTTTCAAGTACATAACTATAAAGAACATACAAAAATGATATGGTAATAAAAAAATTAAGTTTACACACTACCAGGAATGTCATACATGATGGATAATTAGCTTCTCTACAAGAATAGACACTAACCTTCACACATCTAGATGGCCGGGCGCAGTGGCTGTGGGTCCAGAAACAGCAGGGGTTCAAACTGTAGAACCCAGTTCCTACATTTGAATATAAGCATTCAGACCCTTTGCTCAGTACAATATTGAAGCACCTTTGGAAGCGATTACAGCCTCAAGTCTTTTTGGGTATGACGATACAAGCTTGGCCCACCTGTATTTTGGGAGTTTCTCCCGTTCTTCTCCGCAGATCCTCTCAAGCTCTGTCAGGTTGGATGGGGAGCGTCACTGCACAGTTATTTTCAGGTCTCTCCAGAGATGTTAAATCGGGTTCAAGTCCGGGCTCTGGCTGGGCCACTCAAGGACATTCAGAGATTTGTCCCGATGCTACTCCTGCATTTTCTTGGCTGTTTGCTTAGGTTCGCTGTCCTGTTGGAGGATGAAAGTTCACCCCAGTCTGAGGTCCTGAGTGCTCTGGAGCAGGTTTTCATCAAGGATCTCTCTGTACAACGCTCCGTTCATCTTGCCCTCAATCCTGACTAGTCTCCAAGTCCTTGCCGCTGAAAATTATCCCCACAGCATGATACTGCCACCACCATGCTTCACCGTAGAGATAGTGCTAGTCTCTATCCCCCCCCCCCCCCCCAGGTGTCACCCATCTTCCCCATTATCCCCTGTGAACTTATACATGTGTTTTCTGTCTGGGCCAGTTAATACCAGCTTTTTCCCTTGCTCCTGTCTTTGCTATAGTCCCTGTTTCCTAGTTTCCAGGTGTTGACCTTTCCTGCCTGCCCTGACCCTGAGCCTGCCTGCCGTCCTGTACCTTTGCCTCTACTCTGGATTACCGACCTCTGCCTGATCTGACCCTGAGCCGTGACTGCTATTCTGGTGTCCTACACCCTCTCTGGATTATTGACCCCTGCCTGCTTGGACCTGTCGTTTGCCTACTACCCCTGTTTAACGAATAAACTTTTGTTTCTTCAACACTGTTTGCACCTGGGTCATACCTTATAAGGTTATATCCTACCTGTTTGGCCCTGTCCGGTGGTGTCCTCGGATGGGGCCACAGTGTCTCCTGACCCCTCCTGTCTCAGCCTCCAGTGTTTATGCTGCAGTAGTTTATGTGTTGGGGGGCTAGGGTCAGTTTGTTATATCTGAAGTACTTCTCCTGTCCTATATGGTGTCCTGTATGAATTTAAGTATGCTCTCTCTAATTCTCTCTTTCTTTCTCTCTCTCGGAGGACCTGAGCCCTAGGACCATGCCCCAGGACTACCTGACATGATGACTCCTTGCTGTCCCCAGTCCACCTGGCCGTGCTGCTGCTGCAGTTTCAACTGTTCTGCCTGTGATTATTATTATTTGACCATGCTGGTCATTTATGAACATTTGAACATCTTGGCCATGTTCTGTTATAATCTCCACCCGGCACAGCCAGAAGAGGACTGGCCACCCCACATAGCCTGGTTCCTATCTAGGTTTCTTCCTAGGTTTTGGCCTTTCTAGGGAGTTTTTCCTAGCCACCGTGCTTCTACACCTGCATTGCTTGCTTTTTGGGGTTTTAGGCTGGGTTCCCAGAGAGTATTCAAGCTTACCCGAGTTCCTCCAAGAGCCTCCGAAGACTTCCGATTTACCTCATCCCGAACGTGTACACAGACTTGATAATAAATTCATTAAAAATCCTACAATGTGATTTTCTGGATACTTTTTTTTCTCATTTTGTCTGTCATAGTTGAAGTGTACCTATGATGAAAATTACAGGCCTCTCTCATATTTTTAAGTGGGAGAACTTGCACAATTGGTGGCTGACTAAATACGTTTTTGCCAAACAGTAGAAAGTCTTACCGTTTTTTTCTCTAGTATTTTTTTCACCTTTATTTAACCAAGTAGGCAAGTTGAGAACAAGTTCTCATTTACAATTGCGACCTGGCCAAGATAAAGCAAAGCAGTTCGACACATACAACAACACAGAGTTACACATGGAGTAAAACAAACATACAGTCAATAATACAGTAGAAACAAGTCTATATACGATGTGAGTAAATACAATATAGCAAGTAAAACACTGGAATGGTAGATTTGCAGTGGAAGAATGTGCAAAGTAGAAATAAAAATAATGGGGTCCAAAGAAGCAAAATAAATAAATAAAATAAAATAAATACAGTAGGGTAAGAGGTAGTTGTTTGGGCTAAATTATAGGTGGGCTATGTACAGGTGCAGTAATCTGTGAGCTGCTCTGACAGCTGGTGCTTAAAGCTAGTGAGGGAGAAAAGTGTTTCCAGTTTCAGAGATTCTTGTTTGATAATAGCTTCTGCAAAGTGAGCGAGGGGAAGCCCTTAGCTAGGACAACCATCTCCCTTTCTTTCAACCTAGCTCTGTGACAGCTGCTCTACCCCAAAGAAGCTCCCCATAGACCCTGCCTTCTTCCTCCAAGTGAAGACTCAATATTCTGAAGACAGCTATTAGGATTACTACTACTAAGATCTGCCTGGATCGTCCTGTAGTCAATGTAGACCAGTGTTAACTGGACCTGTCCTGGATCGGCCTGTAGTCATTATAATACAGTGTTAACTGGACCTGTCCTGGATCGGCCTGTAGTCAATGTAGACCAGTGTTAACTGGACCTGTCCTGGATCGGCCTGTAGTCATTATAATACAGTGTTAACTGGACCTGTCCTGGATCGGCCTGTAGTCAATGTAGACCAGTGTTAACTGGACCTGTCCTGGATCGGCCTGTAGTCATTATAGAACAATGTAGGAGTGTTGGAACGCTCTATAAATAATGCAGGCATGCATTTTTAGGTGTGTGTACACTTGTTTGTTGTGGAATTGCGTTTGCACAAAATACCAACACAGCTTATCAGATGGTCTACAATCATGTTTGAAACATTACCGGTACTAATCTACTGTACTAGCAATTTAATACTCTGACTCAATTACTGTGGTAGTGCAATGCTGAGGCTCTTTGCTGTTCTGATTGTTCTTGAGTTTTATCTCATGATTACCGGTGATCTGTAAAAATTATATTTTACGCGTTATCTTTCCTCTCTTGTTAGAGCAGCCACATACGGCACAGAAATGGACAATGGTGATGAATCAAGAAGATTTAGGCACTGTTGTCTTGTAGCTTGGGGTAACATAATAATTGATGCGGTGGTCTTCCTGCATGGCCACCAGGAGGCATTGTATGTCACCTGGCAACCCTATCTAAGCTTTGCAACTTGGGGTCGCATGCAGCTTTTACAGTCATATATTATATATTAAGAATATGACTGTAAAATTGGTTATCCATGCATAACTGACGAAATTTTGAAAGACTAGCATTGTAATTCTGAATTCCGAAAAGTGAGTGTGGAAGAGGTGAAAAAATATTGTTGTCTGACAACAATGACAAGCCATCTGTGTCTGATAGTCATGGAAAAAGACTGAGGATGATAGCAGGCAATATTAGATCTCATACTTGCCATCTGTTCAATCTAAGGCTACAGAAAAGTGTGTGCCTACAGCCCTGGAGGGAAGCAAAAGTAATTCAGCTACCCAAGAACAGCAAAGCACATTTTACTGACCCAAACAGATTACCAATTAGCCTGTTACCAGCCCTCAGCAAAGTTTTGTAAAAAATTGTGTTTGACCAGAAACAATGCTATTGCACAGTAAACAAATTAACAACTGACATCCAGGACGCTTATAGGGAACCTAACATGAACGTTACTTAAACAAATTACTAATGATTGGCTGAAACAAATTGATATTAAGAAGATTGTTAGAGCTGTTTTCTTAGACTTCAGTGCATCTTTTGACATTATCAATCATAATCTGCTGCTGGAAAAATCTGCTGCTGGTTTTACACCCCCTGCTATAGTGTGGATTGACATTTACTTGTCTAACAGATCACATGGGGTGTTCTTTAATGAAAGCCTCTCCAACATAATACAGGAATAGTTGGGCATTCCCCAGGGCAACTGTATTGGTTATTACTGCATTGTCGGAACTAAAAGCACAAACATTTCGCCACACTCGCATTAACATCTAACCATGTGTATGTGACAAATACATTTGATTTGATTTGATTTTTAGGTGTCACACCCTAATCTGTTTCACTTGTTCACCCCCTCCAGGTGTTTCCCAACTTCCCCACTCATCCTCGGGGTATTTATACCTGTGTTTTTACTATCAGAACCAAGGTAAGACCCAGATGCAGACTGTCAAAGTAACAATGTTTATTGCAGCAACAGGGCCTGCTCCCCAGTCGCCGGAGGCTCCGGTGCCTCCAGTGAAGGTCCATGCACCAGGGCCGCCACCAAAGTGGAGGGATGTGCGGGGTGGAGGGGGGTCTACGTCCCGCATCAGAGCCGCCGCCGTGAAGGGATGCCCACCCGGACCCTCCCCTTTAGAGTCAGGTTTTGTGGCGGGAGTCCGCACCTTTGGGGGGCGGGGGGGGGGTACTGTCACACCCTGGCCATAGAGAGGTTTTTATTCTCTATTTTGGTTAGGCCAGGGTGTGACTAGGGTGGGCATTCTAGTTTATTTATTTCTATGTTGGTGTGGTTCCCAATCAGAGGCAGCTGTCTATCGTTGTCTCTGATTTGGGATCATATATAAGTTGTCTTTTTTCGGTTGGGTTTTGTGGGTAATTGTTTTTGGTTTAGTGTCTGCACCTGACAGGACTGTTTCAGTTTTCCCTCTTTGTTATTTTGTTCGACTGTTTTGAGTATTACATTTATCATGAACACTTACCACATTCCGACAAGAGCCGTGACAACAAGACAAGAGAGGCTGGGAAAAGACAGGAGCTGAAAGGACAAACGCTGGTAAGCTTGATCAAACAAGAAAAACTGGCATAGACAGACAAAACACAGGTATAAATACCCAGACGATAAGTGGGGAGGATGGGTGACACCTGGAGGAGGTGGAGACAAGGACAAGGACAGGTGAAACAGATCAGGTGAAACAATAAGCCCCTTACTTATTTCAATCTTTACTGATGACCTGCCACTGTTTCTGAATAAAGCTGGCAAATATATGAATCACTGTTGATGATGAACTAAGCAAATATTATTCATTCCAAATGAATGACATAAATGCGATCTGGATTTATTTTGTGAATGTTATGACGTTTTACACGTCAACTAACACGGCAAGTGAACTCCATGTAACACTGAACAAAGAACTGGAGTCAGTTTTAGATTGTGTGGTAAGTAACAAGCTTGTCCTATATTTTTCCAAAACTAAAAGCATTGTATAAGGGACATGTAATATGCCCTAAACCTCAACTCAATTGTGTTATGAATAATGTTGAAATTGAGCAAGTTGAGGAGACCAAACTTCGTGGTATAACCCTGGAGTGTAAGATGTCCTGGTCAAACGGTATTGATGCAATGGTCGATAAGATAAGACGAGGAGAGGTCTGTCTGTCATTGAGCACTGCTCTTCTGTTTTGACATTGCCATCAACAAAACAAGTCCAACCGGCCCTGGTTTTGTCTGACCTGGACTACTGCCCAGTCATATGTGCCAAAAAAGAAACAAAATTGTTAGCCCAGAACAGCATGGCTGGCCCTGAAATGTACACCTGGAGTTTACATAAATTACATGCTAGTCAATCTCAATCTGTCTCAAAGTACAGTAGAGGAGCGATTGACTGCATCATTACATGCCACCAGGGCTCTCTTCACATTCCCATAGTCAAGTACAGACTGTAGACATGCCACCAGGGCTCTCTTCACAGTCCCATAGTCAAGTACAGACTGTAGACATGCCACCAGGGCTCTCTTCACAGTCCCATAGTCAAGTACAGACTGTAGACATGCCACCAGGGCTCTCTTCACAGTCCCATAGTCAAGTACAGACTGTAGACATGCCCCCAGGGATCTCTTCACAGTCCCATAGTCAAGTACAGACTGTAGAAAATGCACAGTAGCCATGACTACATGGAACTTCATTCCACATCAAGTAACTCATGCAAGCAGTAAAATCTGATTTAAAAGACATACACATGTACACACACACACACACATGCTCGCACAAACACTCTACACACTCCTATGTGTGTTGGTATTATGAATGTTGCATTATAGATTTGTGGTTGAGTAATATTGTTATATGCACTGTTTAATGTAAATGTTTTGTTTTTGCTTTAATTTGTTTGGATCCCAGGAAGAGTAGCTGCTGCCTTGGCAACAGCTAGTGGGAATATTTCATTTAAAAAAATCATCATTGGCACTTCCCATAAAGACTAACAGGACAAGTAAGCTATCTTCTCAGTGTTTCAGTCTGTGTATATAGTTTTCATTTAAAACACAACAATGTTGAATATCCAGAATTAGGCCTCCTAAACAGAGGCAGTTACAACAGCTAAAAGACTATGTTGGCTGTCATGCAAATAGCTAATGAAAACACCAGGCAGGTTCCCAATGTTAAAAAAAAGTTAATTTGTTTTCCAGTGTCCCTGTCTGGGTTTGCATCTTCCTAAAGGCGATACAATTAGCCAAGACAGGTGCATTTATCACTGAAGGGGCATTTATATTTGATGAAATGCTGTAATCACAAGTGACAGACAGGGACCTGAACTGTTGAATCAATCAAATGTGCTTTATTCCACACTTATTTTAAAACATACAGCAATACAATTCAATACAGAAGATCAGTCAAAAGTAGAGAAACAACTGCTTGCACGATGAAATGCAAGTTAAAAGATGCTTTTGCAAAGTTAAAATGGTAGTATATATTTTTCGAGGTTACATTTTGTCAAAGAAAAACAGTTGCGAGTAGGTTGGAATTGTGAGAATGAGGTGATAGTAAAATCGACTGAGTCGACTGAGTCTACAACCCACACAAGTGGCTCAGGTAGTGCAGCTCATCCAGGATGGCACATCAATGCGAGCTGTGGCAAGAAGGTTTGCTGTGTCTGTCAGCGTAGTGTCCAGAGCATGGAGGCGCTACCAGGAGACAGGCCAGTACATCAGGAGATGTGGAGGAGGCCGTAGGAGGGCAACAACCCAGCAGCAGGACCGCTACCTCCGCCTTTGTGCAAGGAGGAGCAGGAGGAGCACTGCCAGAGCCCTGCAAAATGACCTCCAGCAGGCCACAAATGTGCATGTGTCTGCTCAAACGGTCAGAAAATGACTCCATGAGGGTGGTATGATGTCCACAGGTGGGGGTTGTGCTTAAATGTTTGGCATTTGCCAGAGAACACCAAGATTGGCAAATTCACCACTAGCGCCCTGTGCTATTCACAGATGAAAGCAGGTTCACACTGAGCACATGTGACAGACGTGACAGTCTGGAGACGCCGTGGAGAACGTTATGCTGCCTGCAACATCCTCCAGCATGACCGGTTTGGCGGTGGGTCAGTCATGGTGTGGGGTGGCATTTCTTTGGGGGGCCGCACAGCCCTCCATGTGCTTGCCAGAGGTAGCCTGACTGCCATTAGGTACCGAGATGAGATCCTCAGACCGCTTGTGAGACCATATGCTGGTGTGGTTGGCCCTGGGTTCAATGCAAGACAATGCTAGACCTCATGTGGCTGGAGTGTGTCAGCAGTTCCTGCAAGAGGAAGGCATTGATGCTATGGCCTGGCCCGCCCGTTCCCCAGCCCTGAATCCAATTGAGCACATCTGGGACATCATGTCTCGCTCCATCCACCAACGCCACGTTGCACCACAGACTGTCCAGGTGTTGGCGGATGCTTTAGTCCAGGTCTGGGAGAAGATCCCTCAGGAGACCATCCACCACCTCAGCAGGAGTATGCCCAGGCGTTGTAGGGAGGTCATACAGGCACGTGGAGGCCACACACACTACTGAGCCTCATTTTGACTTGTTTTAAGGACATTACATCAAAGTTGGATCAGCCTATAGTGTGGTTTTCCACTTTAATTTTGAGGGTGACTCCAAATCCAGACCTCCATGGGTTGATACATGGGTTGATATATATATATATATATAAGTTTCCTGATCTTTCTTATATCGATCAGATATAGGACAGACACTTCAGAAAAAACGTAGTCCCAACAAAAATGTAAAATATCTGTTGTTCCCTGAGTCAGTTATTTGTGTTTCTATTGGCTAATAGCAGTAATGACAAATTCAGTGTTTCATACCATGCATAAGGGATCTTCAAATTCTAAATCAAAGAGCTAAATTATCCTTAGTATGACCATCTTAAAATATTTCTCCCTCCCTGGTTTAGACGGGGATTAGACTCTAGAGGGTTAACCCCAGATGCAGGTCAGTTTCCCAGCCCTGTCTAGGTAGAGGAGATGCTGAGTAAAGATACCCAACACACTGAAGGAGAAAGTAATGGGGGTCAGAATACACCTGAATGATCTCAAAGAAATAGGATCCTGAAGGATTTGTCCTGATGATCGTAGAAAAGTAGTTCAGTATCAAGGTTAACAGGATAATCTGGACAGTACTGGATGCTCTCTTCTCAGCACCCTCAGTATGAAGACTCTGTTCATGAATGTGTTTCGCAGTACCGCAGTGAAGATCCCAGCGTTGAATTTGATTCTGCCTCTGGTAGCACCCATTAACACAAGGAGACAGAGTGTAGGCAACCCATTTTACGGTCACACATGCCTCCCTGTACCTCAGGGATCTGTACTTGAGAAAGACCACAGGGTAGATCACCGCCAAGTAGAGCTCCACACAGATGCAACACTGGAACAGCGGCCGTTCTATCTATACCAAGCCAAAGCCTGGCAAAATTAATGGTCAAACTTTTGATGAAGAGGACGTTGGTGACCAATAGAGGTGAGTAGAGGCAGTAGAGAAGCTCCATGACAGACTGGTTGATGGTGAAGATCTCCTGGTTCACCAGGACAGAAGGGTCTCCTCCACCAGCCACAGGTTCTAGGTGTTGGTGACCAGGCCCAGGAGGAAGTTGAACACCTCAGTTCCCAGGTAGACTGGCAGACAGGTGGGCCACACCCAGCACCAGGAGTCATAATAGTCAAACCCCCTGGTGTGGTTAAACCTGACGGGATCAGGATTTTGGTTCCTTCATTGCTACATGTGTTATTGTCGTCTGAAGAAGAATAGTAATTTGTGTATCTGAAGAGTTGTAGCACGTAAAATGTTTCATCATGAGAATTAATATAAAACACAAAGATGGTCAATGTTGTTTTTACAAATTTATTGAAGTTACTATGGTTTTTCAGACAACGTAAGACATTGAGTTTCACTGTACCTTCTGTGGTTTGTTCTTATTGGGGTAGAATGAGCGTCTATACCTCTGTCCAGGGGTTTGGGTTTAGAACCTACAGTATGCTGTGAAGAGTGCTCAGAACAAGATGATACTCATCTAGAGCAGCCTATAACTAACAAATGTATACACTTTTTAATTAAGGTACATCTGCCATTCAAATAGCCAATGTTTACATCAGCGGCCTCCATGTTTTTCTTTCTCCAGTGTAAATGCAACTTCACGATGACACCATTAGCCAAGACTCATGCACAGTCAGTCCCCATACATGTAAATATCATTATGTAATCTTAATGACAGAGAAGGATCCTAAATTCAATGTAGAACATAACATGAAGACAATCCAGTCCTTAATGCTGATGCTAAATGAATAGTTCTAATTCATTATCAAGCCACCCCATCCTAATACTAACTGTGTAATTAATTAAACAATCCAACATTCACTATGAATGCTAAACAAGTGATGCAGCTTTTGTAAACCACAATTCTAATGCTAACACGCTGTATCTCACAAAATGCTATTGTTACAGTCCATGCCACCAAATTTAAACTAACCTGATCAAATATAAGATGACACATTATTCTTTGCCTTTGTCGCATCTACATAGGTTTTACATACGGTTTCAGCATCTATAACGTTAGGTTGAGCCGTAATATTGACAGAACATTTTTAATTCAATGCGTATTTAACACAATGCTCTATCATCTCCTAGTGATAGTTTGTCACAACAACCTGTACTTTTAGATCCCTCAACTGTAAGTCTAATGTGTCTCTGGCCCTCTACGGCATGGCAGCCTTTCCTCTCTGTAGAGGTGCATCAGGGGTGAGACCAGGACACTGAAGATGTTACCGATCTGCAACATGGGGTAGACAATGCAGGTGATGTCAAGACTGGATGACAGTGTGGCCCAACTAACAACCACCAGGATGGAGCTTGCCAAGATGATCACCAGGTTGGTTAGGATGATCCCAAAAGCTCTCATCTTGCATGGGTCTGTCGTCTCCTGTTTCTTCTCGACCCCGTCTACCTCTCCTGGACCAGGCTGCTTCAGCACACGCAGGATGAAGAAGCAGCAGAGAGAAATGACAGCCACCCCAAGGCAATAGACACTAATGAGCACATAAACTATGATTTCGTCATAACTCATTAAAAGGATAGCAAAACATGCGTGAGTGAGGGATAACACCCAGACCATGGTTGAACACACCACCCTGTACCTCCGGAGTCTGTACTTGAGGAAAGCCACAGGTTGGACCACTGCCAGGTATCGCTCCACACATGCAGCTCTGGATCAGGGGCCTGCAGGTCCAGGAGATGTAATACAGGAAATACACAGCCTGCCGTAACATTGTAGCCTTCTGGATGAATAGGTAGCTGATCAACTCAAGGAGACCCTCGACACAGATCATCAGCTCCACTGCAAACAGGTTAATAGGGAAGACCTGGGTGGGTTTGAGACCTCCAGAGGGACTTCCACTCAGAGAGAGCCAGAAGCACCAAACCAGAGCTGGTATCCCCAGGAGGACGCACTTGGCCTGGGTAGCAAAGGTCAGCACTGTCACAACAAAGAACTGGTCCAAGCAAGCATCCCAGTTGTCAAGGTATGTTTGCTCTCCTGTGTCATTCATCCTTGTTGAACAGTAGAATTGGAGCCCACTGTGATATGAGAGGGGAGATTCATGCCTTTACATATATAAAATACTGATGCAATATATACAAAATAATTGTATGTACCTTCGGAAAGTATTCAGACCCATTGACTTTTTCCACATTTTGTTATTTTGCAGCCTTATTCTAAAATAGATTTTTTTTAAATACACTCCTCAGCAATATAACCAATCATGACAAAGCAAAAACACCTTTTTTTTTAAATGTTTGAAAATGTATTAAAACGAACTGAAATACAAATCACATTTTATTGGTCATATACACGTGGTTAGCAGATGTTATTGCGGGTTTAGTGAAATGCTTGTGCTTCTAGCTCTGGCAGTGCAGTAACATCTAACAAATAATATCTAACAGTTTCACAACATTTACCCAAATACACAAATCTAACTAAAGAATGGATTGAGAATATATAAATACACTGTAAATCAGGGTGGCATTGGACTAAGATACAGTGGCATAGTGTACAGTATATAACGTCAACAGAGTCTCACAATCAATTCGTGCAAATATGTACAAAATGCATTTCAGCAAATTTCTTGCATTTTTGTGCGTTTTTCTGGCTTAATTCATGAGAAAAGACACAAATGTATGTGCTTCTTAATTAGTGCGAAAAGAGACAAATTTAACCAGTAGGCTACACACAAGCCTTTTCAACAACCATATAGACGTGATAGTTTATATTTAATTTTTGTTCTTAAACTCGATGTAGGATCAGGCAAAATCCCTTGAGTTGCGCACCTTACGCAGGTTTGGTCCTCGGTTGGTTGCCATGTGTCCATATCGGGTGGTGTGGTCATGATGTCTAGGTCCGCTTGTCAACGGATGTGGAAAGCATAGTGCAACCTAGGAGTTTGGTTTCTAGTTTTGAGTCCGTTGATCCACTTCCATCTCTGACACATGGAAACCGGAGCGGGGAAGGGAGGGGGTGCACTCCACACATATGCGCGTAGGCCGTCCGTAGGGTGGGGGTTAGGGTTAGGTCCAGTTGGAGTTAGGGTTAGGTATAGTTAGTAGAATGGTTAAGGTTAGGGTTAAGGTTAGGGTAAGGTATAGTCGCGTATATGGTTGTTGCAAAGGCTTGTGTGCCTACTGGTTAAATTCGTGTCTTTTCGCACAAATTAAGTAGCACATAAATTTGTATTTTCGAACAAATTGAACCACACAAAAATGCACAAAAACGCACGAAATCTGCTGAAATACATTTTGTACATATATGCGCGAATTGGATGTGAGGCTGGGCTGATACAGTACATAAAAAATTGGTGATGCAGTATGTAAACACAATTAAAGTGACTAAGATACCAAATAATTTTATTACGTACAGGTTATACACATGAGATGAGTAGTGCGAGATATGGACACATTAATCAAGTGGCTAGTGTTTCATTTCCTTAAGGTGGACAGTGATTTCTAATTTGTCTACAGGCAGCACTATCTGATGTGCTAGAGATGGCTGTTTAGCAGTCAGTGACGTAGTGTAGAATCCAGTATATACATATGAGATGGGTGATATAAACACACATTTAGTGACTAAGATACCGTAGAATAGTGTAGAGTGCAGTTTATACATAGAGATGAGTGATGCATTACTAAAGTGGCTAGTGTTCTATCCTTGAAGTGGCCAGTGATTTCTAATCTATGTCTCTATGCAGCCGCCTCTGTGTTGGTGATGGCGTTTTTTTAGTCTCTCGGTCCCAGCTTTGATGCACCTGTACTGACCATGCCTTCTGGATGATAGCGGGGTGAACAGGAAGTGACTCGGGTGGTTGATGTCTTTGATCTTTTTGGCCTTCCTGTGGCATCGGGTGCTGTAGGTGTCCAGGAGGGCGGGAAGTTTGTCCCCTGTAAAGCGTTGGGCAGACCGCACCACCCTCTGGAGAGCATTGCGGTTATGGCCGGTGCAGTTGCCATACAAGGTGGTGATACAGCCCGACAGGATGCTCTCAAATGTGAATCTGTAAAAGTTCGAGGGTTTTAGGTGTTACAACAAATTTCTTTAGCCTCCTGAGGTTGAAGAGGCGCTGTTGTGCCTTTTTCACTGCACTGTCTGTATGGGTGGACAATTTCAGTTTGTCAGTGATGTGTAGGCTGAGGAACTTGAATCTTTCCAACTTCTCCACTGCAGACCCATCACTGTGGATAGGAGGGTGCTCCCTCTGATGTTTCCTGAAGTCTACGATCATCTCCATAGTTTTATTTACGTTGAGTGAGATGTTATTTTCTGAGCACCAAAATCCCACAGCCCTCACCACCTCCCTGTAGGCTGTCTCATCGTTTTTGGTTATCAAGCCTACTACTGTTGTGTCGTCTGCGAACTTGATGATTGAGTTTGAGGCGTAAAGTAGGTGCATCATGTTTCTATTGATCATCCTTGAGATGTTTCTACAACTTGCTTGAAGTCCACCTGTGGTAAATTCAATTGATTGGACATGATTTGGAAAGGCACACACCTGTCTATATGAGGTCCCACAGTTGACAGTGCATGTCAGAGCAAAAACCAAGCCATGAGGTAGATGAAAAAGTCTGCAGAGATCCAAGACCTAATTGTGTCCAGGACCGATCTGGGGAAGGGTACCAAAACAATTCTGCAGCATTGAAGGTGCCCAAGAACACAGTGGCCCCCATCATTCTTAAATGGAAGAGGTTTGGAACCACCAAGACTCTTCCTAGAGCTAGCCGCCTGGCCAAACAGCGTAATCGGAGGAGAAGGGCCTTGGACAGGGAGGAGACCAAGAACCCGATTCTCACTCTGACGGAGCTCTAGGGTTCCTCTGTGGAGATTGGAGAACGTTCCAGAAGGCAACCATCTCTGTAGCACTACACTAATCAGGCCTTTATGGTAGAGTGGACACACGGAAGTAACTCTTTAGTAAAATGCACAGACAGCCCACTTGGACTCTCAGTCCATAAGAAACACGATTCTCTGGTCTGATGAAACCAAGATTGAACTCTTTGGTCTGAATGCCAAGCCTCATGTCTGGGGAAAACCTTGCACCATCCCTATGTTAAAGCATGTTGGTGGCAGCATCATGCTGTGGGATGATTTTCAGCAGCAAGGACTTGGAGACTAGTCAGGATTGAAGGAAAGATTAATGGATTAAAGTGTAGAGCGATGGTTGATGACAACCTGCTCCTGAGCGCTCAGGACCTCAGACTGGTTGTGAAGGTTCTCCTTCCAGCAGGACAACGACCCTGAGTACACAGACAAGACAACACAGGAGAGGCTTTGGGAAAAGCCTCAATGTCCTTGAGTGGCCTAGCCCGAGCCTGAACTTTAACCCGATCAAACATCTCTGAAGAGACCTGAAAATGCCTGTGCAGCAACTCCCCATCCATCCTGACAGAGCTTGAGGATCTGCAGAGAGGGATGGGAGAAACTCCCCAAGTACCGGTGCGGCAAGCTGGTAGCGTTTTTTTGCTTTGTCGTTATGGGCTCTTGTGTGTAGATTGATCAGAGAAAAAAACTGTTTCATTTTAGGAGAAGGCTGTTACGTCACAAAATGTTCAAAAGTCAAGGAGTCTGAATACTTTCTGAAGGTACTGTACGTAGGTCTACTGTTTTTATCAGTGCATTGTCTCAAAGTCTGAATGAAAACATGAATAGGAGATGTAAAACAGTTAGCCTGAGATAACATACTCAATTATGTTAAAATATTAAATAACCTACCCTAGTTGTTTTGGTAACTCGAACCCTGCTTTGTGATATCTGTAGTTCCTTCTCCTGACAACCTGTGTCCAACCCAATGGTACAACACCTACAGTACATGTATGAGTGATTTTTGCCAAAGCACTCTGTCCTGTGTTTTTCCTAACAAGTCACGTGTTGCGTTATTTACATACACACACACCTGTGTGCAGTGATGAATTGAGCAGCTTATTTGAATAGATGTCAAAACAGATCATGAAGGAGTATAACACCGCTTAACAAGATGCACATGCTTGAGCGAACGAACACACACGCAAACACACACACACACACACACACACACACACACACACACACACTCAATTTCAATCTGCTCATGGATTTGCATTTTGGCTTGAACAGAAATGGAAGCATCATCACTCGTATCACTAAGCACCTGTCTTTCCCAGCCACAGGTTAGCCCTGCCACCTGCAAGGGCTGACTCTTTCACCTTACATAATCAAATCATATGGGCTTCAGACATATACAGAATTAGGCTATTTGGATTCCAGATCTCTGTAATTACATTGTGCATAAAGTATAGGTTTTTACTTCCATTTACAGGTAAATCAAGTGATATCTTAATATACAAATACATTCTAAATGTAAACACTAATACATTTCTCAAACAAGTGACTTTTTTAATAGATTTTTGTGTATTTATAATGATCTAAAATAGAGATATCTATGGTGCTAATATTACCAGAGTGCTAATACTATGTACAGTGGGGCAAAAAAGTATTTAGTCAGCCACCAATTGTGCACGTTCTCCCACTTAAAAAGATGAGAGGCCTGTAATTTTCATCATAGGTACACTTCAACTATGACAGACAAAATGAGAAAAGAAATTCCAGAAAATCACATTGTTGGATTTTTAATGAATTTATTTGCCAATTATGGTGGAAAATGGGGACGCCCTGACCAGAGTTTGCTTTGTATGTTTTATGTTTTGGTTGGTCAGGGTGTGATCTGTGTGGGCATTCTATGTTGTATGTCTGGTTTGTCTATTTCTGTGTTTGGCCTGATATGGTTCTCAATCAGAGGCAGGGGTTTTGCGTCGTCTCTGATTGGGAACCATATTTAGGTAGCCTGTTTTGTATTGTGGGTTGTGGGTTATGGTCTATGTCATTATGTAAGTTGCCTGTGTCTGCACTTATCTGTTTATAGCGTCACGTTCGTTCGTTTGTTGTTTTGTAGTTTGTTTTAATGTACTTCATTTCGTTGATAATAAATAGAGAAGAATACATTCACTTCACGCTGCGCCTTGGTCCTCTTTTCCACCATACGACGATCGTGACAGTATAGATATTTTTAAAAGCATTCACGATTTGCGCATATGTAATATACTAAATGTAACTCTTGTTAAAAATATGAAAAGTATTACATTTGGTGAAGAGCACATTATGACTTGTTTAGGACTCGAAACTCAAAGTTTAGGACTTGAGACTTGACTTGATACTTGACTTGGGACTTCAGTGCTAAGACTTGAGACTTACTTGGTCCCACCTCTGGTTAATGCTAAGTATTCTATATGGAAAGTGTTAATACTGTGTAGCCTATATGGAAAGTGTAAATGATATGTTGTCCATATTGAAATTGTTAATACTATGTAACCTATATATAATGTGTTAATACTATGTAGACTGTATAGAACGTATTAACACTATGTAGCCTATAAAGAAAGTGTTAATGCTGTGTAGTCTACATAGAAAGTCTTAACACTATTTAACCTATATAGAAATGTATGTAGCCTATATAGAACATGTTAATACTATGTAGTCTATGTAGAAATTGTCAATACTTTTGTAGCCTATATAGATTTAACCTTTATTTAACAAGGCAAGTCAATTAAAATCAAGTTTTAATTTACAATGACGGCTTCCACGGCCAAACCTGGACGACGCTGGACCATTACAATGTAGCCTATATAGAAAGTGTTAATACGTTTTGGTAATAGCTTCTACACAGTGAGGGAGGGGAAACCCTTAGCTAGGACAACCATCTCCCTTTCTCTCAACCCAGCTCTGTGACAGCTGCACTTCCACACAACCGCCCCCCCCCCCCCCCCCCCCTAGCACCACCCTTCTTCCTCCACGTGAAGACGCAAGATTCTGAAGACAACTATTCAGATTACTACTATTTTGATCTGCCTGGTTCTGGATCAGCCTGTAGTCATTATAGAACAATGTTAACTGGACTTGTCCTGAATGGGCCTGTAGTCATTATAGAACATTGTAGGAGTGTTGGAGTGCTCTATGAATATGCAGACATGCTTTTAGTGTATGTACACGTGTTTGTTGTGGGATTGTGTTTGCGCTAAATACCCACACTAATTATTAGTTGGTCTTCTATCATGTTCTACAATGAAACACTACCAGTACAACTTTACCTTAAATATAACTACTACCTCTACTACCAATCACAACTGGTACTTCATTCATTTCTCATCCTTGAAATAATTAAGATTACACTGTTACTAATTCAGCCATGAAGTAATTTAATGTTTAATACAGTTACGTGGCTAACAGTGCCGGTATTCTGTCACTTAAATAGATATTAAATTATCTGACTCAACTGCTGTGGTAGTGCAATGCCGTAGCTCAACTACAAAGGTTTGTTTGCTGTTCTGAATGTTCTTGAGTCTTATCTCCTTGGTGTTTCATGATTGATCTGTAAAAAATATATTTTACCCGTTTACCCGTCTTTTCAGCCTTGTTAGAGCAGCCGAATACACAGTGGAGGATTTAGGTATAGGCGACATGGGCAGCCACCCGGGGCGGGCATTTTGCCGTGGGCGGCACAGGGCGCCCGCAGATTTGTTTGTTGGAATAGTGACATTTGCGCGATCGGTTTTCTATCGCTCATTTGCACATCACATCAATGATATCATGTCACCGTAACCTTGTCGGAGTGGGCGCCCTGATTCTAGTTTGTGAGCTAGGCAGGCTACTGGGAAGGTCTCACACTCAGAAGTATGAGATGGGGAGGGGGGCTAGGGTAGGTTGGTGCTGAAGGGTGGTTTCGCCCAGGGAGCCATACAAGCTAGAACCGCCACCGCAAATAGAGCACAGCAATGGACAATGAGGATGAATGAAGAAGTTTTAGGCACTGTTGTCTTGTAGCTTGGGGTAGCACTCAGCTGTCGTTGACAAAATAAATGATGCGGTGGTCTTCCAACACGGCCAACAGGAGGCGGTGTATGTTACCTGGCAACCCTCTATCAGCTTTACAACTTGGGTTTAGCGCTCAGCTTTTATGGTCATTTTAAGAAATTGACTGTAAAAATGTTAATCCGTACATAACTGACCATAATGTAATCAGAAGTGACAGACAGGGACCTGAACTGTTGAATCAGTCAGATTTGCTTTATTCCACACTTCTTTTAAAACATGTAGCAATACAATTCAATATATATAACATCAGTCAAATGTAGAGAAGCAACAGCTTTACAGTATTAAATACAAGTTAACATATGATTTGGAAAGTTAAAATAGTATTTTATATTTTTTGGGATTACATTTTGTAAAACCAAGCAAAACATTAAGGAATAGGTTGGAATTGTGAGAATGCTAATTTCACTCAGCTATACAAAAACTAATAACTTGCCAATTTTACACACAAAAATCACCCTCCCCAAACAGACTGTTGAGTTTAACCATAATCCACTTACTGTATAAAACATGTAAAAACCCTTAACAATATAATTAAAAGTAATGGTACTGGATGATAACCTGAGAAATGGAGTCCATGTACAGTTGAAGTCGAAAGTTTACATACACTTAGGTTGGAGTCATTAACTCATTTTTCAACCACTCCACAAATTTCTGGTTAACAAACTATAGTTTTGGCAAGTCCGGTAGGAGATCTACTTTGTGCATGACACAAGTCATTTTTCCAACAATTTATTACAGACAGATTACTTCACTTATAAATTATTGACTCCAGTGGGTCAGAAGTTTTTTATTTATTTTTTTTATTTTACCTTTATTTAACCAGGTAGGCTAGTTGAGAACAAGTTCTCATTTACAATTGCGACCTGGCCAAGATAAAGCAAAGCAGTTCGACAGATACAACAACACAGAGTTACACATGGAGTAAAACAAACATACAGTCAATAATAAAGTATAAACAAGTCTATATACAATGTGAGCAAATTAGGTGAGAAGGGAGGTAAAGGCAAAAAAAAAGGCCTTGGTGGCAAGGTAAATACAATATAGCAAGTAAAACACGAATGGTAGTTTTGCAATGGAAGAATGTGCAAAGTAGAAATACAAATAATGGGGTGCAAAGGAGCAAAATAAATAAATAAATTAAATACAGTTGGGAAAGAGGTAGTTGATAGGGCTAAATTATATGTGGGCTATGTACAGGTGCAGTAATCTGTGAGCTGCTCTGACAGTTGGTGCTTAAAGCTAGTGAGGGAGATAAGTGTTTCCAGTTTCAGAGATTTTTGTAGTTCGTTCCAGTCATTGGCAGCAGAGAACTGGAAAGAGAGGCGGCCAAAGAAAGAATTGGTTTTGGGGGTGACTAGAGAGATATACCTGCTGGAGCGTGTGCTACAGGTGGGAGATGCTATGGTGACCAGCGAGCTGAGATAAGGGGGGACTTTACCTAGCAGGGTCTTGTAGATGACATGGAGCCAGTGGGTTTGGCGACGAGTATGAAGCGAGGGCCAGCCAACGAGAGCGTACAGGTCGCAATGGTGGGTAGTGTATGGGGCTTTGGTGACAAAACGGATTGCACTGTGATAGACTGCATCCAGTTTGTTGAGTAGGGTATTGGAGGCTATTTTGTAAATTACATCGCCAAAGTCGAGGATTGGTAGGATGGTCAGTTTTACAAGGGTATGTTTGGCAGCATGAGTGAAGGATGCTTTGTTGCGAAATAGGAAGCCAATTCTAGATTTAACTTTGGATTGGAGATGTTTGATATGGGTCTGGAAGGAGAGTTTACAGTCTAACCAGACACCTAAGTATTTGTAGTTGTCCACGTATTCTAAGTCAGAGCCGTCCAGAGTAGTGATGTTGGACAGGCGGGTAGGTGCAGGTAGTGATCGGTTGAAGAGCATGCATTTAGTTTTACTTGTATTTAAGAGCAGTTGGAGGCCACGGAAGGGGAGTTGTATGGCATTGAAGCTTGCCTGGAGGGTTGTTAACACAGTGTCCAAAGAAGGGCCGGAAGTATACAGAATGGTGTCGTCTGCGTAGAGGTGGATCAGAGACTCACCAGCAGCAAGAGCGACCTCATTGATGTATACAGAGAAGAGAGTCGGTCCAAGAATTGAACCCTGTGGCACCCCCATAGAGACTGCCAGAGGTCCGGACAACAGACCCTCAGATTTGACACACTGAACTCTATCAGAGAAGTAGTTGGTGAACCAGGCGAGGCAATCATTTGAGAAACCAAGGCTGTTGAGTCTGCCGATGAGGATGTGGTGATTGACAGAGTCGAAAGCCTTGGCCAGATCAATGAATACGGCTGCACAGTAATGTTTCTTATCGATGGCGGTTAAGATATCGTTTAGGACCTTGAGAGTGGCTGAGGTGCACCCATGACCAGCTCTGAAACCAGATTGCATAGCAGAGAAGGTATGGTGAGATTCAAAATGGTCGGTAATCTGTTTGTTGACTTGGCTTTCGAAGACCTTAGAAAGGCATGGTAGGATAGATATAGGTCTGTAGCAGTTTGGGTCAAGAGTGTCCCCCCCTTTGAAGAGGGGGATGACCGCAGCTGCTTTCCAATCTTTGGGAATCTCAGACGACATGAAAGAGAGGTTGAACAGGCTAGTAATAGGGGTGGCAACAATTTCGGCAGATAATTTTAGAAAGAAAGGGTCCAGATTGTCTAGCCCGGCTGATTTGTAGGGGTCCAGATTTTGCAGCTCTTTCAGAACATCAGCTGAATGGATTTGGGAGAAGGAGAAATGGGGAAGGCTTGGGCGAGTTGCTGTTGGGGGTGCAGTGCTGTTGACAGGGGTAGGAGTAGCCAGGTGGAAAGCATGGCCAGCAGTAGAAAAATGCTTATTGAAATTTTCAATTATGGTGGATTTATCAGTGGTGACAGTGTTTCCTATCTTCAGTGCAGTGGGCAGCTGGGAGGAGGTGTTCTTATTCTCCATGGACTTTACAGTGTCCCAGAACTTTTTTGAGTTAGTGTTGCAAGAAGCAAATTTCTGCTTGAAAAAGCTAGCCTTGGCTTTTCTAACTGCCTGTGTATAATGGTTTCTAGCTTCCCTGAACAGCTGCATATCACGGGGGCTGTTCGATGCTAATGCAGAACGCCATAGGACGTTTTTGTGTTGATTAAGGGCAGTCAGGTCTGGGGAGAACCAAGGGCTATATCTGTTCCTGGTTCTAAATTTCTTGAATGGGGCATGTTTATTTAAGATGGTTAGGAAGGCATTTTTAAAAAATATCCAGGCATCCTCTACTGACGGGATGAGGTCAATATCCTTCCAGGATACCCCGGCCAGGTCGATTAGAAAGGCCTGCTCGCTGAAGTGTTTCAGGGAGCGTTTTACAGTGATGAGAGGAGGTCGTTTGACCGCTGACCCATTACGGATGCAGGCAATGAGGCAGTGATCGCTGAGATCTTGGTTGAAGACAGCAGAGGTGTATTTAGAGGGGAAGTTGGTTAGGATGATATCTATGAGGGTGCCCGTGTTTAAGGCTTTGGGGAGGTACCTGGTAGGTTCATTGATAATTTGTGTGAGATTGAGGGCATCAAGTTTAGATTGTAGGATGGCTGGGGTGTTAAGCATGTTCCAGTTTAGGTCGCCTAGCAGCACGAGCTCTGAAGATAGATGGGGGGCAATCAGTTCACATATGGTGTCCAGAGCACAGCTGGGGGCAGAGGGTGGTCTATAGCAGGCGGCAACGGTGAGAGACTTGTTTTTAGAAAGGTGGATTTTTAAAAGTAGAAGTTCAAATTGTTTGGGTACAGACCTGGATAGTAGGACAGAACTCTGCAGGCTATCTTTGCAGTAAATTGCAACACCGCCCCCTTTGGCAGTTCTATCTTGTCTGAAAATGTTGTAGTTTGGAATTAAAATGTCTGAATTTTTGGTGGTCTTCCTAAGCCAGGATTCAGACACAGCTAGAACATCCGGGTTGGCAGAGTGTGCTAAAGCAGTGAATAGAACAAACTTAGGGAGGAGGCTTCTAATGTTAACATGCATGAAACCAAGGCTATTACGGTTACAGAAGTCGTCAAAAGAGAGCGCCTGGGGAATAGGAGTGGAGCTAGGCACTGCAGGGCCTGGATTCACCTCTACATCGCCAGAGGAACATAGGAGGAGTAGAATAAGGGTGCGACTAAAAGCAATAAGAATTGGTCGTCTAGAACGTCTGGAACAGAGAGTAAAAGGAGGTTTCTGGGGGCGATAAAATAGCATCAAGGTATAATGTACAGACAAAGGTAAGGTAGGATGTGAATACAGTGGAGGTAAACCTAGGTATTGAGTGATGAAGAGAGAGATATTGTCTCTAGAAACATAATTGAAACCAGGAGATGTCATTGCATGTGTGGGTGGTGGAACTAATAGGTTGGATAAGGTATAGTGAGCAGGACTAGAGGCTCTACAATCCCTTTAAGCCTTTGAAGTTGACATACACTAAGTTGACTATGTCTTTTAAACAGCTTGGAAAAGTCCAGAACACGATCTCATGGCTTTAGAAGCTTCTGATAGGCTAACTGACATGATTTGAGTCAATTGGAGGTGTACCTGTATTTCAAGGCCTACCTTCAAACTCAGTGCCTTTGCTTGACATCATGGGAAAATCAAAAGAAATCAGTCATTTGGAGAAATGTCCTCTGGTCTGATGGAACAAAATACTCCCAAAGTTGTGTCAAAATATCTTAAGGACAACAAAGTCAAGGTATTGAAGTGGCCATCACAAAGCCCTGACCTCCATCCTGTAGAACATTTGTGAGCAGCACTGAAAAAGCGTGTGCGAGCAAGGAGGGCAAAAAAACTGACTTGGGCCAAAATTCACCCAACTTATTGTGGGAAACTTGTGGAAGGCTAACCAAATTGTTTGACCCATGTTAAACAATATAAAGCCAATGCTACCAAATACTAATTGAATGTATGCAAACTTCTGACCCACTGGGAATGTGATGACAGAAATAAAAGCTGAAATAAATAATTTTCTCTATTATTCTGACATTTCAAATTCTTAAAATAAAGTGGTGATCCTAACTTTCCTAAAACCTGGCATTTTTAGTAGGATTACATGTCAGGAATTGTGAAAAACTGAGTTTAAATGTATTTGGCTAAGGTGTATGTAAACTTCCGACTTCAAATGTATGTTTTAAACTACAGATGCAGGTACCAAGAAGTGATCTGCGCCGCGGCATTAGAAGAATTGTAATAAAATTTACTGCAATGCTATATCCTCTCTTAGCAATAATTTGTCACACAAACCTGTACTTTTTGTGCCTGCAACTATAAGTCTAACGTAACTCTGGCCCTCTTCGGCATGGCAGCCTTCCCTCTCGGTTGAGATGCAGAAGGGGCGAGATCATGACACTGAGAATGTTAACAATCAATAACATAGGGAAGACATTGCAGATTATGCCAGAACTGGATGACAGGGTGGCCCAACCAACAACCACCGGGATGGAGCTTCCCAAGATGATCACCAGGTTGGTTAAGACGATCCCAAAAGCTCTCATTTTATGTGGGTCTGTCGTCCCCTGTTTCTTCTCTCCGCCTCTGCCCCCCTCTACCTCTCCTGGACCAGGCTGCTTCAGCACACGCAGGATGAAGAAGCAGCAGAGTGAAATAACAGCCACTCCAAGGCAATAGACACCAATGAGCACGTAAGCTGCGGCTTCTTCATGACCCATTGTAGTGACAGGAGAACATGCAAAAGCGAGCGACAGCAGCCAGACCACGGTTGAACACACCACCCTGTACCTCCGGAGTCTGTACTTGAGGAAAGCCACAGGTTGGGCCACCGCCAGGTATCTCTCCACACAGATGCAGCTCTGGAGCAGGGGCCTGCAGGTCCAGGTGGGGTAATACAGGACATAAATAGCCTGCCGTAGCAAGACATTCTGGCTAATTAGGTAGCTGACCATCTCAAGGAGACCCTCAATACAGAACACCAGCTCCACTGCAAACAGGTTAATTGAGAAGATATGGGTGGGTTTGACACCTCCAGAGAGACTTCCACTCAGAGAGAGCCAGAGGCACCAGACCAAGGCTGGCGTCCCCAGGAGGAAGCACAGGGTCTGTGCAGAATGGCAAAGCACTGGCACAACATAGCCCTGGACAAAGCAAACATCCCACTTGTCAAGGTAAGTGTGGTGTCCTGAAGAATCATTCATCCTATTGGGACAATATCCAAGCCCTCTGAGATATGAGAGAGGGTAGAGTATACGATTCGTGATTATGTTTTCAGATATTGTTGGCAAAATACTGATGCAATATACTGAAACTAACATACCCAAAAATGTTTAGATATACGTAGGTCTACTGTTATGTCAGTCAAAACATTTAGCATTGTCCCAGAAGTCAATTAACACATGAGATGTAAAGTGTAGTCGAAGATCACATAGTCTTTGATGTTAAAATGTTAAAAACCTACCCTAGTTGGTTTGGCAACTCGAACCTTGGTTTGCGATATTCGTAGTTCTCCAACCCAGTTGTACAACACCGACATGCATGAGTGATTTTAGACAAAGCTCTCTCTCCTGTGTTCTTCCTAACAAGTCACTTGTTATTTACATAAACACACCTGTGGGCGTTGATGAATTGAGCACCATTGCATGATGGTCATTTTATTTGACTGGAAGTCCTATCAAAACGTATCGATAGGATTTGCTTGCACATGCGCACATACACATTCAGGCACGCACACGCACACACGCAACCGCTCACTCACACACAAACAGATGCAATTTCAACCTGCTCAGGGATTTGCATTTTGGCCTGAGCAGAGATGGAAGCAGCATCATTCAAATCACTCAGCACCTGTCTGCCCCTGCCACAGGTTAGTCCAGCCACCTGGAAGGGTGACTCTTTCACCTTACATAATCAAATCATATGGGCTTCAGACATACATAGCATTAATCTGGATTCTGGATCTCTCTCTAATTGCATAGTGCATAGATTATAGGTTTGTACTTAATAAAAAATAAAAAAAACGTTATTATTATTATTCATATTTTGTTTTTGTTTATCATGATCTAAAATAGTCACATGGCTGTAGAGTTAATAAACCTTTCGTGCTAATACTGTTTTAGAGTGTTAATGTGTAGTTAGTTTTAACAGTATGGTACAGTATGTTATAATTCAGTAACAAAGTAATAGAAGGCAGGCTAGTAAGTAGTAGCTTGTCATTCAGACAGTGTTATGGTAATGTGTATTAAGCAACTGCCCCTAAAAAGCAACTTATCTCTTTTAAAACAGCCTATGTGGCATCAATATGTCAGAAGCATTTATTCCCGTGTGAAAATGTTCTACAAATTATAAATTGGATGATTTAGTTAAACTCAGAGCTGGTCCTGACCTCCCCGAGGCCCTAAGCAAAATACTGCTAAGGGGCCCTCCTACCTCACTTGTGAGCCATGTAAACAATTTGCAAGTGCCACACAGTCCTGACACCCCAGTGCTCCCACTCCAATCATTCCTTCTTTAAAACAGTTTGCTCCATCTGTCGGTCTGGTAGACCTATGCAAAACAGAATGAGGTATAAACAGACAATATTTATTGACTAGAATATTTTCTATAAGAATCTTATTAGGGATAGCTGCCTTTTTTCAATTTTCACCCACAACGACATACCCAAATCTAACTGCCTGTAGCTACTGAAGCAAGGATATGCATATTATTGGTACCATTTGAAAGAAAACACTTTGATGTTTGTGGAAATGTGATTTGAATGTAGGAGAATATAACACAATAGATCTGGAAGAAGAAAATACAAAGTAAAAGCAACTGTTTTCTTTTTTTTTCTACCACCATCTTTGAAATGCAACAGAAAGGCCCCATATCTTGCCATCACTCTGGTTGTAATTCCTATGGAGTCCACAAGATGGCAGCAGTGTATGTGCAAAGATTCAGATGTATAACTCGAAGTATGAGCAATCTTCATTACTTTTAGTGTGAAGTCACCCAGGTACATTTGGGCAAATCGTGAAGGAGACATTCACATTCACATTACATTTTTATCGTCAAAGAATATCGTCAAATCGGTGTACTTGGACTTTGATTTAGCTTTTCCAATATTAGTAGCCATATTATAATTTGCAAAACACCCAGTTTTCATAACTTCATAACTCTCCATATTCTTATAATTTTTCTTCAAAAGGAAAAGGCTTGCTGTCGCACAAGGTTAGCAGCTACACTTAGTGACAGATACGGGGTTTCCCGACACTCCCATAAAGCCCAGCTCATTGGCTATCTAGCTAGCTTTGTTTGACCCGATTGGTGCTTATTTGACAAAGTTACAGTCAATCAAGTGAAGACTGCCCACGTAATCGGCGTACCATGAAGGTGTCGCTCTTTGACCAAATTTGGTGTCCTGTAGGATATACTACACCCCTCACGATGTAGTGAAGTCTAGTTACGTTCTAGGATCTCTGAGGAATAAGTACGAATGTGATTTGACTAGTTGAAACAATGTTTAGGGTTACATTTTCACAGATTCCTTTATCTGCAAATTGAATGAGTGGAAACACAAAATCGATTGTGCATGCTATATGGACCTTTTTATGATATGAAAAGATTTTATCAAACAAAACGACACTTCATGTTCTCTCTGGGACCCTTTGGATGATAAATCAGAGCAAGATTTCAGAATGTAAGTATACGTTTTATCAAACCTATTGTGTTGAAAAAAAGTGTTTTGTTGTTAGGAGCTCTCCTCAAACAATAGCATGGCATTGTTTTACAGTAATAGCAACTGTAAATTGGACTGTGCAGTTATATTAACAAGAATTTAAGCTTTCAGGCAATATAAGACACTTATACTGTATGTACCGTCATTTGTTGTTTCCCTAAAATCTGCGATCGTGACACAAGGCTCTGCATGATTTACAACTGTCCCGTTAACGGGACGCCTATCCCTAAGAAGTTTTCAAGATATAACACTGAGCTTTGGCTCTGCTGCCTGGTATTTAGTCCAGTCCTCACAATATTATACAATTAGCTTTGTATAGACAATGTAAACATAAACCTATAGGCTATGGCTGCAGCTATATGTCTCAAAATAGTAAAATAAAACCTATACAGCTGTGTGATTTAACTTTGGTTCCCTCTACAGCCTGGGCATTTTCAGCATCAGCATGGTCACCAGTCTATCTGGACTGTCTGGAGGAAATTGAGAAAGTTCATCAGTAGACTCATAGCTGAAATGCCTCTTGCTGTTTCTCAGTGTCTTCTCTTTCAGAACAGCCTCAACATTAATTTATTCACAAATGCTTTTAGCTGTTTTCTGGACCTCAGAGAATCCAGTTTCCCGATGTGTGGTGAGGGATGCCTTTGCATTTGAGATTAAATTCACTGTGATATCCAACTGCATTGAGGTGGATTGGAGGAGCTTGTTCACCTTGTTTGTCATTGTCAGTATCTCACACCATATGACACAGCAAATCAAGAAGAGGCAGGACTCAACTTCCTCTGCATGTGCTTGTGCATCCACTTTGGCCACAGGATTTTTTGATCGTCTGTCTGGCTTCCAGTAACGCCTCCTGAACCTCAGAAGCCTGATACCTGATTGCATGAACTACTCTCCCATCTTGTGTCACGGTTATGTTCACGTTCTTCTTCAAAACACACCATCTTTGTGTGCCAGCTGAAAAGAAGGTTTAGAGCTTTTGCACATGCACAAAAAAACAACTGCATCTTTTGAAGATTTGGCAGCATCTGCAATGACAAGGTTTAGAGTATCTGCTCCACATGGGACGAACATGGCTCTGGGATTTGTTTTAGCAGTCTGGCTTGTACTCCTTGATACTTGCCCTTCATGTTGGCCCCATTATCCTAAGCTTGCCCTCTGCAATATTTAAATGGAATTTTCAGCTCATTCAGCTTATCTAAGATGACAGTGGACAGATTCAAGCTTGTTGTAACCTCAAAATTCCCAAAGCCGAGGAAGTGCTCCTTGATCTCTGGCTTTCCCTTTAAAGCCACACTTCTCAGAATAATGGACATTTGCTCCTGGCGACAGTCCAAGAACAGTCCAAGATAATGGAGAAGAAATTTGAGTCTCTTACTTGAGTCATTATTGCTTCAAGAATCTTTTCACTCACAATCTGTATTAGCTCATTCTGTGGGTGCTTCCCAAGGTAATGAGCATGTGTCTCTCCCATCTTTAATTTTGTTGAGATGATTTTCCATAACGGGGTCAAATTTTGCCAGTAATATAATCTCTTTTAGGATTTTTCCATTATCTGGTTGGATGAGTTTGTCTAATGAACCCATGAATGCTAGGTTTCTTTCAGCCAGAGAATGGGTGATACTATTAAATGTGCAAGGACATCCTGCCATCTGTCTTTTAGAGTCCAAAATTATAATTGGTATCTGGTCAAGAGTCTGTCCCTGACTTGGACGCAGATCAAGTTCTCTCCACTTAAAACCTCGTTGGGATAGGGGGCAGCATTTTCACTTTTGGATAAATAACCTGCACAATTTCAACTTCCTGCTACTCATTCCAAGAATATAAGATATGCAAATGATTAGTAGATTTGGATAGAAAACACTCAATGTCACGTTCTGACCCTAGTTATTGTGTTAATTGTTTGTTTTAGTTGGTCAGGACGTGAGTTGGGTGGGCATTCTATGTTTTGTGTTTCTAGGTTGGTTTTCTGTGTTCGGCCTAGTATGATTCTCAATCAGAGGCAGGTGACGTTAGTTGTCTCTGATTGGGAACCATATTTAGGCAGCCATGTTCTTTGGGTATTTTGTGGGTGGTTGTTTCCTGTCTTTGTATTCTCTGCACCAGATAGGACTGGTTCAGGTTTTGCCACGTTTGTTGTTTTGTAATTGAGTTCATGTTGAGTTTCTTATATTTAAAACCATGTTGAACTCTAATGACGTTGCATTTTGGTCCTCTCCTTCAATTGAAGAAAACCGTTACACTGAAGTTCTAAAACCGTTTGAATCATGTCTGTGAGTATAACAGAACTTATGTAGCAGGCAAAACCCAGAGGACTAACCATTCAGAAAAAAAATATTGAGGTCACTGTCTATTCAATGAGGTTTCATTAGGACACTAGATTTCTTAAAAGCTTGATTGCAGTTCCTACCGCTTCCACTGGATGTCACCAGTCTTTGGAAATTAGTTGAGGTTATTCCTTTGTGTAATGAAGAAGTATGGCCATCTTGGATCAGGGTAACGTTATGTGTACTGTTTGAGAGTTGCGCAAGACTAGGGAAGTAGCGTTAGTTTGTGATCCTCCTGCATTGAAAACAGAGACGCGTCTTCAATTTGATTGATTTATTAATGTTTAAAAATACCTAAAGTTGTATTACAAAAGTCGTTTGAAATGTTTTGGCAAAGTTTACAGGTAACTTTTGAGATTTTGTAGAGACGTTCCGCAAATTGGAAGCTGTTTTTTTTCTGGATCAAACGTGCCAAATAAGTGTGTGTGTGTGTGTGTGTGTATTAAATGGTTCTCCTCCTCGTCATCTGAAGAGGAGTAGCAATACGCAGCGTGGTAAGTGTCCATGACAACTTTAATAATCACTGAACATAACAAAGTGAATGAAAACGGAAACAGTCCTGAATGGTGACACAAACCACAAAACAGGAAGCAATCACCCACAACTCAAAAGTGAAACCAGGCTACCTAAATATGGTTCATAATCAGGGACAACAATTGACAGCTGCCTCTGATTGAGAACCATACCAGGCCAAACACAGATATCCCAAAACATAGAAAAAGGAACATAGACAACCCACCAAACTCACGCCCTGACCATACTAAAACAAAGACATAACAAAAGAACTAAGGTCAGAACGTGACACAAACAAAAGGACCATTTGTGATGTTTATGGGACATATTGGAGTGCCAACAAAAGAAGCTCATCAAAGGTAAGGCATGATTTATATTTTATTTCTGCGTTGTGTGGTGCCTGCAGGGTTGAAATTTTAATGTTGTGCTATCATGAGATAATAGCTTCTTATGCTTTCGTGGGAAAAGCCTGAAATCTGACATGTTGGCTGGATTCACAACGATTGTAGCTTTAATTTGGTATCTTACATGTGTGATTTAATGAAAGTTTGAATTTGATAGTATTTTATTTGAATCTGGCACTCTGCATTTTCCCTGGCAATTGGCCAGGTGGGACATATCCCAGAGGTTAATCATATTTTTGTGTGTTCAGGACTACCCTCATGGTGTTTCAGAATGGCGTTGATGTTTGACCAGTCATTCACGCCTTCCTTTATTATTTGTAGTCTTTTGTAGAACATAGCTTACAGTGTTGTTTTTGAGTATGAAAGCCAGCTCCTGGTAATATTTTCCAGTCCTGCTTTGAATGGACCTCTGAGCACTAACTCAGCCCTCATAAAGTCTGCTTCTACACCTGAAATGCTTGCTGTTTGGGGTTTTAGGCTGGGTTTCTGTACAGTACGTTGTGGCATAAGCTGATGTAAGAAGGGCTTTATAAATACATTTGATTTGTTAAGACTGGGGGCCAATCTGCTCGGTCATTTGATGGAGCAGCAACTCTTCTATTAGGGTCTGAGCTGCTTGTATTTGATGCTGGCTGTACACCTCTGGTTGTGCTAGTACTGGCTGAGGCTGCCTGTACTTCACCATAGGTCTGTGTTGGTACTTGCTGAAGATGGCTGTATTGGGTCTGTGTTAGTATTTGCTGAAGCCAGCTGTACTGGGTCTGTGTTAGTACTTGCTGAAGCTACCACTACTGGGTATATGTTAGTATTTGAAGCCCGGCTGTACTGGGTCTGTTAGTACTGGCTGAGACTGGATGTGGATCAATTGAGTCTGCTTGTACTGGCTGATTCAGCATCTCCTCTGCTGACAAACTTAAGCATAGCACCTGTAAAATATAGATAACAATACTATGATTAATTTCATCAGCTGCATCAGGCCCATTCAAACTGGCTCCCCCAGATTTCCTTTTTTATACATTGTCAAATATAAAATATTATTTACATGATGGCTTGGCAGAATAAATGAAGGTTATAATTTACTGAGAGCGATGCATCCATATCGCCCAGTATGCCAATCTAATAAACATTTTAAATTCAATAAATAAATCGTCAATGTCAATCCATTGCTTTACATCTTGCATTAATCCAGAGTTGTAGCTAAACCTTGACTGAGAGACTAGATAATCATTGTCTTGTTTTAAAATTGTGTGCCTATGACGAGTGCCATCAGGCCTATATATTGTCTGGACTGGTCCCCAGAGGTTGCTGCACTAGTTTCATTTTGTCCACGTGCTCACGTGTGATGCCGTTATCTTTTCCCGAGCTGCAGTTTATAAACACCATTGCCCGTTAGCATTTACCAAACATAATAAATAGTTGTATTTCACTCTCACTTTTGTCAGGCACAAAGTCACAGAACACAGCCCTGGAAGTGACTGGCAAGACAAACAGACCAAGAGATGCACTGCCCAGCTAGGTTAGCAAGACAGACAAGAGAGATGCACTGCAAGCTAGCCCATCAATTTAACATTACTGTTATTTGCTGACATCAAACTTGGAGAGGAGAGAACACAAGTTTACCTGATTGCTGTTCCTGCAATTCACTCTCATGGTGTTTTTTTTCTCTTTTCTTTAGTGACCAGAAGGATTGTTGTAAACATTGACACCAGCTTTGACACCAGTGTAATTTATGTCATTTGCGCGGTCTTACGCGACTTGCATAGTGAATGTATAGGGCCACCCAGCTCTGAACTCAGTCTTGTCTAATATGGAGTTTGGAACTTCAATGAACATGCAAATTACTTTCGAGTTTGGATTACAATAAAGTCAACAAATCATGCCCCCTTTTGCCAACCTCCACGTGTCCAATCAACCCTCTGCCCACTTTGCTCCACTTCATTGAATAGGGCTCTGTTGTTTCATCGCTCGGAACACCTTCAAAGGACGGCCTTTTGAGACTGAAATGCCCTGTACGGATTGGCCAATGCTTTCACAGCCAAAGTTCTATGACTTACATGCCCTGCTGAAAGACCCAATGTGGGATAGTTGGTAGGAGTTTTCCGGTCCCCAAGTGTGCACCAGTTACGCTAGCTTGGAGTGCAATGACCGGTGGTAGTGAGTATAACCAGAGATACTAGAATATAATGGCCTCTCTGGGCTAGCTAAGCTAACCGGTGGTGGTAAGACCTTTAAACAGGTCAACATTCACAAGGCTGCAGGGCCCAACGGATTACCAAGACACATACTTACATGTTTCAAGCAGACCAACATAGTACCTGTGCACAAAAACGCCACGGTAACATGTCTATATGACTACCGCCCTGTAGCACTCACATCTGAAGAGCTTTGAAAGGCAGGTTATGGCTCACATCAACACAACCATCCCAGAAAGCCTATCACGTTTGTGTGTTGTCTGGATACTGATGGTTATGTAACATTATTATTTTTTATTGCTTGCGAGGCAGGCTACTTGCTAAACAGCTAAAGTTAGTACACAAGTTAGTTTGTAGCTCATAAAAGTGTTTTCTGTATTGTCTAGGGCAAAATTAAATAATGGATGCAGCTATGGTGGTAACTAACAGATGTCTGACTAATGCAGTGAACTAGGAGAAACAAACCCTAATGGCATCACCGGCCTAAATCTAACCCAATCTGGAGCTACAGTCCGTCTACATCTGTAAAGCAAACGACTGCCTGGCCTGGTTCACCAACTATTTCTTAGACAGAGTTCAGTGTGTCAAATCGAAGGGCTTGTTGACCAGACCTCTGACAGTCTCTTTGGGGGTGCCACAGGGTTCAATTATTGGGCTGACTCTTTTCTCTGTATATATCAATGTTGGTGCTCTTGCTGCTGGTGATTCTCTGATCCACCTCTACGCAGACGACACCATTCTGTTTGCATTTGGCCCTTCTTTGGACACTGTTAACAAACCTCCAAACGAGCTTCAATGCCATACAACACTCCTTCCGTTGCCTCCAACTGCTCTTAAATGCAAGTAATATTAAACGCATGCTCTTCAACTGATTGCTACCAACCCGACTAATCACTACTCTGGACGGTTCTGACTTAGAATACGTGGACAACTACAAATACCTAGGTGTCTGGTTAGACTGTAAACTCTCCTTCCAGACTCACATTAAGCATCTCCAATCCAAAATTACATCTAGAATCGGCTTCCTATTTCGTAACAAAACATCCGTCAGTCATTCTGCCAAACATATCCTCGTAAAACTGACTATCCTACCGATCCTCGACATCGGCAATGTCATTTACAAAATAGCCTCCACCACTATACTCAGTAAATTGGATGCAGTCTATCACAGTACCATCCGTTTTGTCACCAAGCCCCATATAATACCCACCACTGCGACCTGTATGCTCTCGTTGGGTGGCCCTTGCTACATATCCGTCGCCAAACCCACTGGCTCCATGTCCTCTATTAGTCTCTGATAGGTAAAGCCCCACCTTATCCCAGCTCACAGGTCACCGTAGCAACACCCACGAGTAGCACATGCTCCAGCAGGTATATTTCACTGGTCATCCCCAAAGCCAACACCTCCTTTGGCCGCCCTCCGCTTCCTGTTCTCTTCTGTCAATGACTGGAACGAATTGCAAAAATCACACAAGCTGGAGACGTTTCAGGAAACTAGGCGTATGTCGAAAGTCACTACTTCACAGGAGCTCCATTTTAACGTAAACTCAAAAAAATTAAATATGCTTTCATGTGCCTTAATAACAAACTTGTATGCCAGCTGTAAAAATTCATACAATTATTAAATTACGAGCCTAGTTGGTTTAACCAAGGAAAAAAGCAGCAACCTTCTCCACTTTCTGGAGACCAACTTTTGAAATCAGTGGAATTAGAGTTTGATAGCTAAGGAGATTCTAGCCTGTGATTGCAAATATGCAGACAAAGTCGAAAAGAGAACACAGAAGGCCGTTACATAAAACACCTGTCTCCAGATTACAACTTCAAATGAAGGGCAACCATTTAATCCGTAAAAGAGGGAGAAGTGTACATCCATACATACAGGTAAGAGAGGTTAGCTAGCTACATTTTCAGGTATGACACGTTTCAAAGTTTGTCAGAAAGTTGTTTTAATTTCAAGTTAGTGTATTGTTAGCTAGCTAGCTAATGTTAGTTGGCTAGCTAGCTAGCTAATGTTATGTGTATGATCTGTGTAGTAATACTATTCATATCTCAGAGCCAATTGAATTGCTAGTTATAGCCTAATGTTAGCTAGCTAACATTGAACCTGGTTGGTTAGCTACCTGCAGATTCATGCAGGGTAGTAACATTATGAGTTGGGATTATGGTTAATTGTTTATCTACCGTTGAAGTCAGAAGTTTTTATACACTTAGGTTGGAGACAATAACTCGTTTTTCAACCACTCCACACATTTCTTGTTAATTAACAAACTATAGTTTTGGCAAGTCAGTTAGAACATATATTTTGTGCATGACAAAAGTAATTTTTCTAACAATTGTTTTAAAACAGATTATTTCACTTATAATTCAATGTATCACAATCCCTGTGGGTGTAAGATCCTGTCTTCGATCCTTTTTTATGTCTCTATTTCGGTTTGGTCAGGGCGTGAGTTGGGGTAGGCATTCTAGGTTTTGTATTTCTGTGTTTGGCCTGGTATGGTTCTCAATCAGAGGCAGCTGTCTATCGTTGTCTCTGATTGAGAACCATACTTAGGTAGCCTGTTCCCACCTCTGTTTGTGGGTAGTTGTTTCCTGTTTTGTGTTGTGTCACCTGAGAGGACTGTTTCTATTTTCACTTTTGTTATTTTGTATTCCGTGTTCAGTTGTAATTTAACATGGACATGTACCACGCTGCAGTTTGGTCCGATCTTACATATTCCCTTTCCTCAGATGAAGAAGATCGTTACAGTGGGTCAGAAGTTTACATACACTAAGTTGACTGTGCCTTTGAACAGCTTGAACAATTCCAGAAAATGATGTTGTGGCTTTAGAAGCTTCTGATAGGCTAATTGACATAGTTTGAGTTAATTGGAGGTGTGGATGTATTTCAAGGCCTACCTTCAAACTCAGTGCCTCTTTGCTTGACATCACGGGAAAATCAAATGAAATCAGGCAAGACCTTTGTAGACCTTCACCAGTCTGGTTCCTCCTTGGGATCAATTTCCAAATGCCATGGGACCATGCAGCCGTCATACCCCTCAAGCATCGCGGTGGCTTTTTGCATTTGTGGGGTACAGAGATGAGGTTTCCTTCAAATCATGTTAAACACTATTGTTTCACACACGGAGCACATTTTTACTCCTGAACTTATTTAGGCTTTGCATAACGTAATGTAATTAATCCATTTTATTTTTAGGCTGTAACACAACAAAATATGTCAATTTTTTTCTGAAGGCACTGTATCTCAGTAAGTCTGAAAGAAACCATGAAAAGGGGATGTTAAACTGTTAGCCTGAGAACATACTCCGTGATGTTAACATGTAAAATAACTTACACTAGTTGTTTTGGTATGTCCTTAATTTTGTGATTGACTTGGTGCTCTCTCCTGAAGAAGGCTGAATCCAAACTGATTTTAACTACATGAATGAGTGTATGAACTGTGTTCAGTTTTCTTCCTAAGAAGTCCCACGGTGCGTTATTTACATACACACAAATCAAATTTGTTTAAGTTTGAGATTACGTTTATTTGTCACACACACCGGATACAGCAGGTGTAAAAAGTACAATGAAATGATTACTTGCAAGCTCTCCCTCAACATTGCAGTTTATTAAAAGCAAAGAAATAGAAGTGTAACATCCAGAATGGATTCTTTATAAGAGAACTGAATCAATACTAAGTCAGATAAAATATAATACACAATAAATAAAATACACACTAGAATATACACTATAGACAAGACCAGTACCAATATCAATGTGCAGGGATACAGGTGAATGTTGAGTTAGACATGTACACGCAATCAGAGGTAAGATTGTAGCGCAGCATGATAAAAAAATAATTAACACTAGCAAGGGAATGGTGATTGTATGAACGTGTGTTTGTGTGCGAGACTGTCAGTGTATATGACGTCACCAAATGTTTGATGAGCAGGTAGCCACATACATCTCATTCCAAAATAATGTGCATCAGCATATGGTGATCGTGTGAACATGTTTGATTGAACGTGTGTGTGTGTGTGAGAGAGAATACGTATATATGTATTTGATACACTGCCGATTTTGCAGGTTTTCCAACTTACAAAGCATGTAGAGGTCTGTAATTTCTATCATAGGTACACTTCAACTGTGAGAAACAAAAATCTAGAAAATCACAAAAAAAACAAATCTAGAAAATCACATTGTATGCTTTTTAAGTAATTAATTTGCATTTTCTTGCATGACATAAGTATTTGATACATCAGAAAGCAGAACATTAGCTTCTCACAAACATGTACATTTAGTGCCTACTACTGTGTCTCTGGCCCTCTTCGGCATGGCAGCCTTCCCTCTCTGTAGAGATGCATCAGGGGTGAGACCAGGACACTGAAAATGTTAACGATCATTAACAAGGGGAAGATATTGCAGTAGGAGACAAGACTGGATGACACGGTGGTGTAACTAACAACCACCGCGATGGAGCTCGCCATGATAATCAACAGGTTGGTTAAGACAATCCCAAAAGCTCTCATCTTATGTGAGTCTGTCGTCCCCTGTTTCTTCTCTCCCGCTCTGCCCCTCTCTACTTCTCCTGGACCAGGCTGCTTCAGCACACGCAGGATGAAGAAGCAGCAGATAGAAATGACAGCCACTCCAAGGCAATAGACACCAATGAGAACTTGAGCTGCAGCTTCTTCATAACCGATTGAGGCGATTGGAGAACATGCAAAAGCGAGCGACAGCAGCCAGACCGTGGTTGAACACGCCACCCTGTACCTCCGGAGCCTGTACTTGAGGAAAGCCACAGGTTGGGCCACCGCCAGGTATCTCTCCACACAGATGCAGCTCTGGAGCAGGGGCCTGCAGGTCCAGGAGATGTAAAAGAGGACATAAATAACCTTCCGTAAAACTACATTCTGGATGAGTAGGTAGCTGACCACCTCAAGAAAACCCTCGACACATAACATTAGCTCCACTGCAAACAGTTCAATAGGGAAGACCTGGGTGGGTTTGAGACCTCCAGTTAGACTTCCAATCAGAGAGAGCCAGAGGCAGGAAACCAGAGCTGGTGTCCCTAGGAAGAAACACAGGGCCTGGGCAGCGTGGCAAAGCACTGGCGCAACATAGCCCTGATCCAAGCAAACATCCCATCTGTCAAGGTCAGTGTGATTTCCTGATGTGTTGTTCATGCTTTTGAAACAATTTTCAAGCCCACTGAGATATGAGAGAGGGGAGAATACACAATTCATGACTTTGTTACAATATTTTATTGACATTTTTTATTTAATATACTGATGCAAACATACACAAACATACTTTGATATACGTCAGTCTACTTTTTTGTCAGTCAAAACATTCTTTATCATCTCAGAAAGGCTGAATGAAAACATGAAGAGGAGACCTAAAATAAAAGTAGCTTGAGATGACATAGTCAGGGATGTTAAAATGTCAAATAACTTACCTTAGTTGGTTTGGTAAGTTAGAACTTGCTTTGTGATATTCGTACTTCTCTCTCCAGCAGAAGGCTTCGTCCAACCTGACTGTACAACACCTACATACAGTATGAGTAATTTTAGCCAAAGCTCTCAGTCCTGTGTTCTTCCTCACAAGTCACGTGTTGTGTTATTTACACACACACACCTGTGGGCAGTGATGAATTGAGCACCATTCTATGTGAAGTTTACAGGAAGTTATTTGACTAGAAATCCTATCAAACGTATCGTGAACAAAACACAGGTTACTAAAATGCACATGAAAGCAATTACCTACACACACACACGCACACACACACACCTGCTCAGTGATTTGCATTCAGGCATTGTTGGAAATGGAAGCATCATTACTCATATCCCTCAGCACCTGTCTGTCCCAGCCACAGGTTAACCCAGCCACCTGAAAGGTCTGACTGTGTCACCTTACATAATCACATCATATGGGCTTCAATTCAGAATGTCTCTCTATTTGTGTTAGAGCATCCTACAGTACAGGTGAGGATTCCCCAATATTTGGCCCACACTGATTTATTTGGGGGTCAAAAAAATAATTTTCTTTGTTAGACATAAAATAACAAAATTACAGGTAAATGACTTGAAAGTAATTTTGGTAAATCTGTTTCTAAGTATTCCCATGTTTAAATAGAGAGGCGTATTTGATTGTATTCCAGTGTAATAACGGTTTGAATTGATTGGATCCATACCTGAACACATTTTTGAGACATCTCTCTCAAAATCTCCATCAGCCAAATCAAATCATTGATGTAGTTGCATGCTATAGATCGCTACATGTTAGCTGTCCCCATAAGATAGCATAGGGCTGAGTGTTCCAGGTTAACAAGACCAGCTGGCCACGTTATCAGCCAATTAGAAATGGTGACATAGTTTGACGTGATCAGCATCCTAAATAACATAAGTCAAACCGCACGATCTACCAATCAAAGTTACTAAAACATGAGCAACATTTCAACTGGACGAAAGGCTGACAGTGTCGTGATCCTGGCTCCTGCAGATTTTCGCAGTTTGCGTCAACTGTGAATCCCAGGTAAGATGTTCTTTTTTACTTTGAAATGTAGAATTACATGAAGCAAAAACCTTTCAAAAAAAGATTACAAGTACATTTAATGAGGAGCTTCCTGGAGTCCCACTCGCATACCGACATAGGCTACTGCTATATTAGTAATTGTTGCTACAATATGGGCTACAGTATAATACATAGGTGTGTAGTCTACAGTCTTTGAGCATCGAGGACCAGCATCTAACCATTTCCTTAATAAAAAAGCTTGACATGAAGGGGGCCTCAAACCCTTGGTTGCTGTACCCCTAAGAGTCAGAGTTACCCTCCTTTAGGTGTGGTGTCGTCCACCTGGCAGCCATGGCAATAGAAGTACAGCTATTTGACAAGCCCATAAGGCTCTTCAACTTTTCAGAACAATGTACATTAAACATACATGGTGTATAGACCTTTTCATTTTTTTAAATGATGTGTATGAAACAGATTAGCATAAAGGTGGGTTATATTTATGTATTAACCATACACCACTTATTATAAATGTCAAAACCTCTAAAACAAATGAGATGTTTAAAAGGAACAGAACAGAATGATTACCTGAGTAATGGACAATGGAATTATCCTTGTAGGTTAGTTTCCCAGCCCTGTGGAGGTAGAGGAGGGGCTGAGCAAAGATACCCAACACCCTGAAGGAGAAAGTAATGGGGGTCAGAATACACCCGAATGATCTCAAATAAATATGATCCTGAAGAATAGCCCTGATGATCGTAGGCGAGTAGTTCAGCATCAAGGTCAGCAGGATGATCTGTGCCCTCCCTCCTCTTTTTTACCCTTTCTCTCCTTTTATCCATCCCAATCTGCAATCTGTGATTGCTAAATACATTCTTGGACTAATATTTGTTTCTGGGGTCCAGCAACAATTAAAGCATGGAATACATGTTAACATACATTAATAACAGATTTGACAATACATTGAGTGTGTGCCCTCAGGCAACTACTCTACTACAAGACAAACTCCAGTTGTACCTGTATATGTAGTGCACATGTTATTATGTTTGTGTTTGTAACTGTGAGTCTCTTCACAGTCCCTGCTTTTACATAGTCATTTTTTTATCCGATTTCACCACATATAAAACAGTACGTCATATAACATTATTACACCACTACATATAAAACAGTATGTCATATAACATTAATACACCACTACATATAAAACAGTATGTCATATAACATTAATACACCACTGCATATAAAACAGTATGTCATATAACATTAATACACCACTACATATAAAACAGAATGTCATATAACATTAATACACCACTGCATATAAAACAGTATGTCATATAACATTAATACACCACTACATATAAAACAGTACGTCATATAACATTAATACACCACTGCATATAAAACAGTATGTCATATAACATTAATACACCACTGCATATAAAACAGTATGTCATATAACATTAATACACCACTACATATAAAACAGTATGTCATATAACATTAATACACCACTACATATAAAACAGTATGTCATATAACATTAATACACCACTACATATAAAACAGTACGTCATAGAACATTAATACACCACTACATATAAAACAGTATGTCATATAACATTAATACACCACTACATATAAAACAGTATGTCATATAACATTAATACACCACTACATATAAAACAGTACGTCATATAACATTAATACACCACTACATATAAAACAGTATGTCATATAACATTAATACACCACTACATATAAAACAGTATGTCATATAACATTAATACACCACTACATATAAAACAGTATGTCATATAACATTAATACACCACTACATATAAAACAGTACGTCATATAACATTAATACACCACTACATATAAAACAGTACGTCATAGAACATTAATACACCACTACATATAAAACAGTATGTCATATAACATTAATACACCACTACATATAAAACAGTATGTCATATAACATTAATACACCACTACATATAAAACAGTATGTCATATAACATTAATACACCACTACATATAAAACAGTATGTCATATAACATTAATACACCACTACATATAAAACAGTATGTCATATAACATTAATACACCACTACATATAAAACAGTACGTCATATAACATTAATACACCACTACATATAAAACAGTATGTCATATAACATTAATACACCACTACATATAAAACAGTATGTCATATAACATTAATACACCACTACATATAAAACAGTATGTCATATAACATTAATACACCACTACATATAAAACAGTATGTCATATAACATTAATACACCACTACATATAAAACAGTATGTCATATAACATTAATACACCACTACATATAAAACAGTATGTCATATAACATTAATACACCACTACATATAAAACAGTATGTCATATAACATTAATACACCACTACATATAAAACAGTATGTCATATAACATTAATACACCACTACATATAAAACAGTACGTCATATAACATTAATACACCACTACATATAAAACAGTATGTCATATAACATTAATACACCACTACATATAAAACAGTACGTCATATAACATTAATACACCACTACATATAAAACAGTATGTCATATAACATTAATACACCACTACATATAAAACAGTATGTCATATAACATTATTACACCACTACATATAAAACAGTATGTCATATAACATTAATACACCACTGCATATAAAACAGTATGTCATATAACATTAATACACCACTACATATAAAACAGTATGTCATATAACATTAATACACCACTACATATAAAACAGTATGTCATATAACATTAATACACCACTACATATAAAACAGTATGTCATATAACATTAATACACCACTGCATATAAAACAGTATGTCATATAACATTAATACACCACTGCATATAAAACAGTACGTCATATAACATTAATACACCACCACATATAAAACAGTATGTCATATAACATTAATACACCACCGCATATAAAACAGTATGTCATATAACATTAATACACCACTGCATATAAAACAGTATGTCATATAACATTAATACACCACTGCATATAAAACAGTATGTCATATAACATTAATACACCACTGCATATAAAACAGTATGTCATATAACATTAATACACCACTACATATAAAACAGTATGTCATATAACATTAATACACCACTACATATAAAACAGTATGTCATATAACATTAATACACCACTGCATATAAAACAGTATGTCATATAACATTAATACACCACTGCATATAAAACAGTATGTCATATAACATTAATACACCACTACATATAAAACAGTATGTCATATAACATTAATACACCACCACATATAAAACAGTATGTCATATAACATTAATACACCACTACATATAAAACAGTATGTCATATAACATTAATACACCACTACATATAAAACAGTATGTCATATAACATTAATACACCACCACATATAAAACAGTATGTCATCTAACATTAATACACCACCACATATAAAACAGTATGTCATATAACATTAATACACCACTACATATAAAACAGTATGTCATATAACATTAATACACCACTGCATATAAAACAGTATGTCATATAACATTAATACACCACTACATATAAAACAGTATGTCATATAACATTAATACACCACCACATATAAAACAGTATGTCATATAACATTAATACACCACCACATATAAAACAGTATGTCATATAACATTAATACACCACCGCATATAAAACAGTATGTCATATAACATTAATACACCACTGCATATAAAACAGTATGTCATATAACATTAATACACCACTGCATATAAAACAGTACGTCATATAACATTAATACACCACCACATATAAAACAGTATGTCATATAACATTAATACACCACCACATATAAAACAGTATGTCATATAACATTAATACACCACTGCATATAAAACAGTATGTCATATAACATTAATACACCACTGCATATAAAACAGTATGTCATATAACATTAATACACCACTGCATATAAAACAGTATGTCATATAACATTAATACACCACTACATATAAAACAGTATGTCATATAACATTAATACACCACTACATATAAAACAGTATGTCATATAACATTAATACACCACTACATATAAAACAGTATGTCATATAACATTAATACACCACTGCATATAAAACAGTATGTCATATAACATTAATACACCACTACATATAAAACAGTATGTCATATAACATTAATACACCACCACATATAAAACAGTATGTCATATAACATTAATACACCACTGCATATAAAACAGTATGTCATATAACATTAATACACCACCACATATAAAACAGTACGTCATATAACATTAATACACCACCACATATAAAACAGTATGTCATATAACATTAATACACCACCACATATAAAACAGTATGTCATATAACATTAATACACCACCACATATAAAACAGTATGTCATATAACATTAATACACCACTACATATAAAACAGTATGTCATATAACATTAATACACCACTACATATAAAACAGTATGTCATATAACATTAATACACCACTACATATAAAACAGTATGTCATATAACATTAATACACCACTGCATATCTACAATACAACATATTTTATACCACAATACAACAATATCACCATGTGCCCATATGTTTCGAAACCCAGAGGCCAAACATCGTGATACTTCCAAGAATGCTTCACAAAGCAGACTTGACCGACCAGACCGGTTTTGGGGGTATAGGAAGTCAATAGGAGTAGTGAAAATACTTCCTTAGTTGTTCATTTCAAAAGAAATAAAGGCACAATATAGAATCGAGCAAATGTCTTAAGAAGATGTACATCATATTACTCCAACCTTGTGAAAGTGACAAACTGACACGTTTTAATTTTCGTCAAAAACAACTCTGTCTCGATAGTTAGTTTGTTCTGACAGCATGCATATGCGCAGTTCGGAGTGAGACGACCGTAAGACCTGATTATGTGTTCCTGTCCTAGCTAGCCAACGTTGCCATGACATCAGCTACAAGCGTGATCAGGGATTTCTATTTGAGAAGCAGTTTCAAGGAATCTTCATAATGTACTATCTTTGGAGGTAGTTCATAAAGTTCACACAGCAGCAATATGGAGAATCGTTTGATCCTCTGTCTCATTTTTGCATTCTCCCACACCGATCTGTTGCTGTCATTTCTTCTCAAAGAAGTATCTTGCTAAATAGCTAGTACTGATTTCTCTATCTCCATCCGGGTGACTGGCTAGAGGCAGTTACATCCTGCGTCTCCATGGGTACCACCGGGGATCAGACGAGATGCACACAACCAAAAGACAAAAATATGCTAATAACTGGCTGACCCCATTTATGCTGACACAACTACTCTGATGCACTGCACACCATTTTAACAAATATAATAGGACAAAAACAATCAAAGACAGAACTGACACCACCCGTCACCATTACAGTGAAGTGAAAAAAGGTGTACAACTGCATGATTAGTTGAGAGGAAATAATTTGATTTGACTAGAAATCAAAATATTTCATGAACAAAACACAGATGAATAAAATACAAATGCTACATACATGTATATGCACACACACACAGACACACACAGAGATGGCATTTAAACCTGCTCAGGCATTTTGGCCTGAGCAGAAATGGAAGCATCATCACTCATATCACTCAGCACCTGTCTTTCCCAGCCAAAGGTTAGCCCAGCCACCTGCAAGGACTGACTCTGTCACCTGCAATGTGTAACTTTTTGGGCGACCCAACCAAATTCACGTAGAAATGGGAGTTATAGATCTGTCATTCTCATTGAAAGCACATGTGAGAAGCTGTGCTATTTCTGTGCATTGCATTCTTACATTTTGTTTTAGAATATTTTACATTCTGTTTTGTGCACCAGCTTCAAACAGCGCAAAATACAATAGTTTTGGTTACGGATAATACACTGCTCAAAAAAATAAAGGGAACACTTAAACAACACAATGTAACTCCAAGTCAATCACACTTCTGTGAAATCAAACTGTCCACTTAGGAAGCAACACTGATTGATAATAAATTTCACATGCTGTTGTGCAAATGGAATAGACAACAGGTGGAAATTATAGGCAATTAGCAAGACACCCCCAATAAAGGAGAGGTTCTGCAGGTGGTGACCACAGACCACTTCTCAGTTCCTATGCTTCCTGGCTGATGTTTTGGTCACTTTTGAATGCTGGCGGTGCTTTCACTCTAGTGGTAGCATGAGACGGAGTCTACAACCCACACAAGTGGCTCAGGTAGTGCAGCTCATCCAGGCTGCACTACCTTGAAGGCACATCAATGCGAGCTGTGGCAAGAAGGTTTGCTGTGTCTGTCAGCGTAGTGTCCAGAGCATGGAGGCGCTAACAGGAGACAGGCCAGTACATCAGGAGACGTGGAGGAGGCCGTAGGAGGGCAACAACCCAGCAGCAGGACCGCTAACTCTGCCTTTGTGCAAGGAGGAGCAGGAGGAGCACTGCCAGAGCCGAGCAAAATTACCTCCAGCAGGCCACAAATATGCATGTGTCTGCTCAAACGGTCAGAAACAGACTCCATGAGGGTGGTATGAGGACCCGACGTCCACAGGTGGGGGTTGTGCTTACAGCCCAACACCGTGCAGGACGTTTGGCATTTGCCAGAGAACACCAAGATTGGCAAATTCGCCACTGGCACCCTGTGCTCTTCACAGATGAAAGCAGGTTCACACTGACGCCGTGGAGAACGTTCTGCAGCCTGCACCATCCTCCAGCATGACCCTCCATGTGCTCGCTAGAGGTAGCCTGACTGCCATTAGGTACCGAGATGAGATCCTCCGACCCCTTGTGAGACCATATGCTGGTGCGGTTGGCCCTGGGTTCCTCCTAATGCAAGACAATGCTAGACCTCATGTGGCTGGAGTGTGTCAGCAGTTCCTGCAAGAGGAAGGAATTGATGCTATGGACTGGCCCGCCCGTTCCCCAGACCTGAATCCAATTGAGCACATCTGGGACATCATGTCTCGCTCCATCCACCAACGCCACGTTGCACCACAGACTGTCCAGGAGTTGGTGGATGATTTAGTCCAGGTCTGGGAGAAGATCCCTCAGGAGACCATCCGCCACCTCATCAGGAGCATGCCCAGGCGTTGTAGGAAGGTCATGCAGGCACGTGGAGGCCACACACACTACTGAGCCTCATTTTGACTTGTTTTAAGGACATTACATCAAAGTTGGATCAGCCTGTAGTGACCTCCATGGGTTGATAAATTTGATTTCCAATGATCATTTTTGTGTGATTTTGTTGTCAGCACATTCAACTCTGTAAAGAAAAAAGTATTTAATAAGAATATTTCATTCATTCAGATCTAGAACGTGTTATTTTAGTGTTCCCTTTTATTTTTTGAGCAGTGTATATTTCACAATGGTTTTGATGGTACAATGATTCACTACACGGTGACTGGTTGTTTTGTCACATAAACCTACATTTGCTGAACTATTAGAATTTTAGAAATCATATAATATCTATTGTCTTTGTGTGTGTGTGTGTGTGTGGTTTTCTTTAAAAATACACAAATATTGAAGATAATGTCAAGATCAACTCCAGAATTAGGCCATGCTCCTACAGAGGCAGTTACAACAGCTAAAATACAATGTTGGCTATCATGCAAATAGTCATTGAAAACATCAGGTAGGTCCCGATGTTCATGGAAGCTAATGTTGTTTTTCCTAGTGGCTGAGTTAGCATGTTTCTTAATGTTGACACAATTAGCAAATACATTTGTATTCATCACTGACGGAGGAGACATATTTGATGACATAAACTGTTGAATCAATCACATTTGCTTTATTCCACACTTTAAAAAAATGAACAATACATTTTAATATAGAACAATATAGAATAGTAGAGAAGAAACTGTTATACAGAGTGTAATATGTAATGGAATGCATTTAGTCAAACCAAGCAAAACAGTCAGTTATAGGTTTTAATTGTGAGACTGAGGTGACAGAAACATATCACAATAAACACTACTTGACACAAAGTATGTGGACACCTGCTCATCAAACATCTTATTCCAAAATCATGGGCATTAATATGGAGTTGTTTCCCCCCCTTTGCTGCTATAACAGCCGTCACTCTTCTGGGAAGGCTTTCCTCTAGATGTTGGAACATTGCTACGGGGACTTGCTTCCATTCACCCACAAGAACATTAGTGAGGTCAGGCACTGATAATGAGCGATAAGGCCTGGCTCGCAGTCAGCTTTCCAAATAATCCCAAAGGTGTTCGATGGGGTTGAGGTCAGGGCTCTGTCCAGTCAAGTTCTTCCACACCGATCTCAATAAATTATTTCTGTATGGATCTCGCTTTGTATACGGGGGCATTGTCATGGTGAAACAGGAAAGGACCTCACAAAACTGTTGCCACAATGTTGGAATCACAGAATTGTCAATGTCATTGTATGCGTTAAGATTTCCTTTCTCAGTAACTAAGGGGCCAAGCCTGAACCATGAAAAACAGTCCCAGCCCATTATTCCTCCTCCATCAAACTTTACATGATTCATGTGTTTCGCACTGCCGGATGGTTAACTCATTTTGACGATCTGACTTGTTGGAAAGGTGGCATCCTATGACGGTACCACGTTGAAATTCAATGAGCTCTTCAGTAAGGCCAATCTTTTGCCAATGTTTGTCTATGGAGATCGCATGGCTGTGTGCTCAATTGTATACACCTGTCAGCAAAGTGTGTGGCTGAAATAGCAAAATCCATAAATTTGAAGGGGTGTCCACATACTTCTGCTTATATAGTGTATCTTCATAATTTCACTGAGATAAACAGCTATACAACGACAAAATAAATGGCAATTTTCACGCAAAAACAATCACCCTTCCCCGCACACTATTTGTGTGAACCCTAAACCACTTATAAAAAAGGTCAAACCTCTAAATAGCATGAACAATATGATTAAAAAGAATGGAACAGCATGGTAACCAGAGTAATGCAAGATAATCATTCCCCTACAGTGGAGTTATCCTTTTCTTTAACCCTGATTCAGAGCAGTTTCCCAGCCCCGCCGAGGAGGGACTAACCATGACTAACCAAATTTGCCAAACAAGCTGAACAACAAAATAATGGAGCTCAGACTACACCTGAATGATCTCAAACAAATGTCATCCTGATGTATTGCCCCAATGATTGAAAGAGATCATCAAGATCAACAGGATGATCTGGACTGTATGGCAGTCTCTCCTTTTCACCAGTTTCCTTCCCTCTTTTTCACGCTCTTTCTCTTCCCTCCATCCCCTGGACCTGGACCTGCTCAGCAACCTCAGAATGAAGACAGAACATCTCTCTTGATGAACAGGACCGCGGCGAAGATACCATAGTTGAATTTGATGCCACCTTGGGCAGAACCTATTGACACAAGAAAGTTACTGTGGTTTTTCAAAGCAAGGAAAGAAATTGAGTTTCCGCTCTACCAGCTGTGGCTTGTTCTTATCGGGGAAGAAGGAGTGTCTATACTTCTGTCCAGGGGTTAGGATGTATCACCTACAGTATACTGTAAAGAGTTCTCAAAACAAGATCACACCCATCTAGACTAGCCTATATTTGACTAATGTATTGGCTTTTGAATTGACGTGCATCTGCTGTTAAAATAGCCGATATTCAAGGGATAGTTCGGGAGGCTCTTCATATTGGAAGCAGAATCGTAAAAATGACATCCATGACTCTCTGCAAGTAGATAAAGGGCCTCATTGCCTAAGTTCCAAACTATAATTTAACATTAGGGGGGTCCATGTCTTTGGATGGAGTGTAATGGCTTTCTAGTAGTGTGCAGTGTCTTGGTTAGAAAGTTGAGTAAGGGTGACATTCAGTCCCCATATATTTAAATATCATGATGTAATCTTAGTGACAGACAAGGAACCTAAGTTCAAAGTAGAACGTAACATGAAGAAGAAGACAATCCATGACTTAATGCTGATGTTAAATTAATAGGCCTAGTCCCACATCTATCCACCACATCCTATTATTAATTGTAAAATTAAAAAACAAACCAACATTCACTATAAATGCTAAACAAGGGATGCAACTTAAGTTAACAACACCATAAAAGAAAACATTTATCTCAACTATTTATCAATTAAGAAATGACAATGTATTATCTGCCCTTTGCTGTGTCTACATATGTTTAAGCTACGGTTGCAGGCACTTAGAAGTTAGGCTGCACCGCGGTACTGGCAGAACAATTCTAATTAAATGTGTATTTAACACAATGCTCTACAGTCTTTTAGTGATAACTTGTCACAAACATGTACATTTAGTGCCCACAACTGTCTAACGTGTCTCTGGCCCTCTTTGGCACTGCAGCCTTCCCTCTCTGTAGAGGTGCAGCAGGGGTGAGACCATGATACTGAAAATGTTAACAATCATTAACAAGGGGAAGATATTGCAGTAGGAGACAAGACTGGATGACACGGTGGTGCAACCAACAACCACTGGGATGGAGCTCGCCAAGATAATCATCAGGTTGGTTAAGACAATCCCAAAAGCTCTCGTCTTATGTGGGTCTGTCGTCCTCTGTTTCTTCTCTCCCCCTCTGCCCCCCTCTACCTCTCCTGGACCAGGCTGCTTCAACACACGCAGGATGAAGAAGCAGCAGATAGAAATGACAGCCACTCCAAGGCAATAGACACCACTGAGTAATTGAGCTGCAGCTTCTTCATAACCCTTTGAGGAGATTGGAGAACATGCTAAAGCGAGCGACAGCAGCCAAACCGTGGTTGAACATGCCACCCTGTACCTCCGGAGCCTGTACTTGAGGAAAGCCACAGGTTGGGCCACTGCCAGGTATCTCTCCACACAGATGCAGCTCTGGAGCAGGGGCCTGCAGGTCCAGGCGATGTAAAAGAGGACATAAATAACCTTCCGTAAAACTACATTCTGGATGAGTAGGTAGCTGACCACCTCAAGAAAACCCTCGACACATAACATTAGCTCCACTGCAAACAGTTCAATAGGGAAGACCTGGGTGGGTTTGAGACCTCCAGAGAGACTTCCACTCAGAGAGAGCCAGAGGCAGGAAACCAGAGCTGGTGTCCCTAGGAAGAAGCACAGGGCCTGGGCAGCGTGGTAAAGCACTGGCGCAACATAGCCCTGGTCCAAGCAAACATCCCATCTGTCAAGGTCAGTGTGATTTCCTGATGTGTCGTTCATGCTTTTGGAACAATTTTCAAGCCCACTGAGATATGAGAGAGGGGAGAATACACAATTCATGACTTTGTTACAATATTTTATTGGCACCATTTTTTATTTACTATACTGATGCAAACAGACACAAACATACTTTGATTTACGTCAGTCTACTTTTTTGTCAGTCAAAACATTCTTTATCATCTCAGAAAGGCTGAATGAAAACATGAAGAGGAGACCTAAAATAAATAGCTTGAGATGACATAGTCAGGGATGTTAAAATGTCAAATGACCTACCTTAGTTGTTTTGGTAAGTCAGAACTTGCTTTGTGATATTCGTACTTCTCTCTCCAGCAGAAGGCTTCGTCCAACCTGACTGTACAACACCTACATACAGTATGAGTGATTTTAGCCAAAGCTCTCAGTCCTGTGTTCTTCCTAACAAGTCACGTGTTGTGTTATTTACATACACACACCTTTGGGCAGTGATGAATTGAGCACAAGTCTATGTTAAGTTTAGAGGAAGTCATTTTATTTGACTATAAATTCTATCAAACATATCGTGAACAAAACACTGGTTAACAAAATGCACATGATGGCAAGCACTCACGCACACACACACACACCTGCTCAGTGATTTGCATTCAGGCATTGTTGGAAATGGAAGCATCATAACTCATATCCCTCAGCACCTGTCTGTCCCAGCCACAGGTTAACCCAGCCACCTGAAAGGTCTGACTGTGTCACCTTACATCATCACTCAGCACCTGTCTGTCCCAGCCACAGGTTAACCCAGCCACCTGAAAGGTCTGACTGTGTCACCTTACATCATCACTCAGCACCTGTCTGTCCCAGCCACAGGTTAACCCAGCCACCTGAAAGGTCTGACTGTGTCACCTTACATCATCACTCAGCACCTGTCTGTCCCAGCCACAGGTTAACCCAGCCACCTGAAAGGTCTGTATGTGTCACCTTACATCATCACTCAGCACCTGTCTGTCCCAGCCACAGGTTAACCCAGCCACCTGCAAGGTCTGACTGTGTCACCTTACATCATCAAATCACATGGGCTTCAGACATACACAGTGTTAGTCTGTTTCAAATAGAATGTCTCTCTAATTGCATTAGAGCATCCTACAGTATAATCAGGATTCCCCAATATGGAAACACTGATTTGTTTTGGTCAATCAAATTATTTTAGTTGTTAGACATGAAACAACAAAATGACCAGTAAATCAACTTGAAAGTAATTTAGATTAAAACATGTTTTTATTTATCTCACCTTTATTTAACCAGGTAGGCTAGTTGAGAACAAGTTCTCATTTGCAACTGCGACCTGGCCAAGATAAAGCATAGCAATTCAACACATACAACAATACAGAGTTACACATGGAATAAACAAAACATACAGTAGAACAAAAGAAAACAAAATGTCTATATACAGTGAGTGCAAATGAGGTGAGATGAGGGAGTTAAGGCAATAAATAGACCATGGTGGTGAAGTAAATACAATATAGCAATTAAACACTGGAATGGTAGATGTGCAGAAGATGAATGTGCAAGTAGAGATACTGGGGTGCAAAGGATCTTTTACAAAAAAAGGTGATATTGAGAAATAATGTTGTGAAGACCTTTAATTTCCATCAGTACAAAACTTAGTTTAGATGTTTTTCAGACAGCAACACTGTTTAGACGTGTTAGTTGCAGCATGGGGCGGCAGGGTAGCCTAGTGGTTAGAGCGTTGGACTAGTAACCGGAAGGTTGCAAGTTCAAATCCCAAAGCTGACAAGTTGTTCTGTCCCTGAACAGGCAGTTAACCCACTAGGCCATCATTGAAAATAAGAATTTATTCTTAACTGACTTGCCTAGTTAAATAAAGATAAAAATACGCTCTGTTGCTACTATTCCGATAACGTATTTGGAATTGTATGCTGCAGGGAATCACTCAACAATGATCACAAATATGTCATTTCAGAGGTTTAAGGTTTCCAAGAACCCCCAATCCTTTAATTGGCAGACAGCAGGATGACTGGCATGTTTATAGACATAAGGAGTTGCCAGTAGATAGAGAGACAACCATAAGGTTTGACATTCTGACAACCACATCCTTCCTCTAGAGTTCCAAGGATCCCCAAATCTAATCAAAGCTATTTTCTTTGTGTGTCACACACACAAACCATAGTTGAACCATTAAACATTTACTACAAATGTCAAATCCTCTAAATAGCATGAGCATTATGATTAACGGAAATGTAACAGAATGGTAATCAGAGAAATGCAGGACAACTTTTCCCCTACAGTGGAGTTATCCTTCTCTTTAACCCCCGATAAAGGGCTGATTCCTAGTCCTGTGGAGGTAGAGGAGGGGCTGAGTAAAGCTACCCAACACACTGACGGAGAAAGTAATGTGGGTCAGACTACACCTGAATGATCTCAAAGAAATATGATCCTGAAGGATTGCCCTGATGATCGTAGGAGAGTAGTTCAGCATCAAGGTCAGAAGGATGATCTGTACGAAATGGGAGGCTCTCCTCTTCATCAGGTTCCCTCCCTCCTCTTGTTCACCCTTTCTATACATCCCTCTATTACCTGGATCGGACCTGCTCGGCATCCTCAGAATGAAGACACTACAGAACACATTGATGACAGAAACGCGGTGAAGATACCAGCGATGAATTCGATACCGCCTCCGGTATCAACCACTGACACCAGGAGGCCAGGAGGCAGTTGAACACCTCTGATCCCAGGTAGACCGTTAGACAGGTGGGCCACACCCACTACCAGGAGTCATAATACTCTAAACTCCCGTGTGGTTAAACCTCATGGGATCGGGAAAAGATGAGTTTGGTTTATTTGTTGCTGCAAGTCCTCTGTTACTTTAGTCTCTGGATAATAGGAAGAGCTGAGTTCTAAGACCACAAAGAGGGTGAGATAATCAGTGGATCTGGAGAGGTGGAACACTTAGTGTAAAACTAGTTTTATCATCACAGGATTTAAGACTAAAACACACACAGACTGTGGTTTTTACAGATTGATGGAAGTTACTGTGTTTTTTCAAAACAAGGAAAGATGTTTGAGTTTCCACTCTACCTGGTGTGGCTTGTTCTCATCGGGGAAGAATGAGCGTCTATACTTCTGTCCAGGCTTTAGGGTTTAGAACCTACAGTATTCTATGAAGAGTTCTCAAAACAAGATCACACTCATATAGATTAGCCTTTATTTGACTAATGTATTGGCTTTTGAATTGACGTGCCTCTGCCATTAAAAGAGCTGATGTTTATATCAGGGGGGCCCTAATTTCTTTCCAGTGTTTATGGAGCCTAACAGCTTTCTAGGAATGTTGCCTAGTCTAACAATGACAGCCAAGTCTCATGCACAGTCAGTCCCCATTTATTTGAATAACATTATGTAATCTTAGTGACAGACAAGGACCCTAAATTAAATGGACAATATAATATGAACAAGACAATTCATGACTTATGTGATGTTAAATTAATCAGCCTAATCCCCTACCATCCTAAAATAAATTGCATTATAAATAGAACAAAACAAAATCCAACTATAAATGATCAACACGTGATGCAGCTTTAGTTAAAGGAGTGAATACTATATCCATTGTTGGACCTTTAAATTAATTATATAACCAGTGATTTTCAAGGGAATATACCTTATTAATGCCTCATGAGCTTAGTTCAACTGTCGTACCCCATCAGAACCCCAAAATAATAGCTTGTTTAAAAAAAGTTAACGTGAAAAAACTACTGTATAGCCTCAAAACATAATGTTGATATTATGGCTGTTCCACTTTATTGTTTGAATTGCAGATTGCCCCTTTAACAACAAGTCCAATGCTAGCATGCTGTATTTCACAAAATGACATGAAATTAATCACTTAAAAAAATGGCAAAAAATCTTCTACTATTTGCCGTGTCCAAGTACAGTATGTTTAAACTACAGTTGCAGGCACTAAAAAGTTAGACTGCGCCACGGTATTGGCAGAACAATTTTAATCAAATGCGTATTTAGAAAAACGCTCTATAATTTCCTAGAGATAGTTTGTCACATAAACCTGTTCTTTAAGTACCCACAACTGTCAGTCTAACGTGTCTCCGGCCCTCTACGGCATGACAGCCTTCCCTCTCTGTAGAGGTGCATCAGGGGTGAGACCAGGACACTGAAGATGTTAACAATGAGCAACAAGGGGAAGACATTGCAAATGTAGTCAAGACTGGATGACGCAGTGGTGTAACCAACGACAACCGGGATGAAGCTTGCAAAGATAATCACCAGGTTGGTTAAGACGATCCCAAAAGCTCTCATCTTATGTGGGTCTGTCATCCCCTGTTTCTTCTCTCCTCCTCTGCCCCCCTCTACCTCTCCTGGACCAGGCTGCTTCAGCACACGCAGGATGAAGAAGCAGCAGAGAGAAATGATGGCCAACCCAAGGCAATAGACACTAATGATTACTTGAGCTGCAGCTTCTTCATAACCGATTGCGGCGATTGGAGAACATGCAAAAGCGAGCGACAGCAGCCAGACCGTGGTTGAACACGCCACCCTGTACCTCCGGAGCCTGTACTTGAGGAAAGACACAGGTTGGACCACAGCCATGTAGTGCTCCACACAGATGCAGCTCTGGAGCAGGGGCCTGCAGGTCCACGAGAGGAAATAGAGGAAATAAACAACACGCAGTATCATGACATTCTGTACGAAGTAGCTGATCACCTCAACGAGACCCTGGACACAGAACACCAGTTCCACTGCAAACAGGTTAACAGGGAAGACCTGGGTGGGTTTGAGACCTCCGGAGAGACTTCCAGTCAGAGAGAGCCAGAGACACCAGACCAGAGTTGGTGTCCCTAGGAGGAAGCACAGGGCCTGGGCAGCACCAGACAGCACTAGCCCAACATAGCCCTGGGTCAAGCAAACCCCCCAGCTGATGTTAGTGTGGTTTCCTGAAGAGACATTCATCCTTGCGGAACAATATCCGAGCACACTGAGATACGAGAGAGGGGAGATGACATAATAAATTACTTTATGTTTCAATATATTGTTGGCAAAATAGTGATGCAATAAACTGAAACAAAAATACGTAAAAAATAACTCTATCTATTGTTATGTCAGTCAAGATATTGTACATTGTCTCAGAAAGTCTGAATGAAAATATGAGCTGTAAAACCTTTAGCGGAAGATAACATCCTCAATAATTATAAAATGTACCCTAACCTACCCTCGTTGTTTTTGTTCCTTGGACCTTGATTCACAATATTCCTAATTCTCTCCTCTGAGACCAACCCAATGGTACAACACCTACATGTATAAGTGATCTAAGCCAAAGCTCTCTGTCCTGTGTTCTTCCCAACAAGTCACGTGTTGTGTTATTTACATACACACACGTTGATAAATTGAGCACCATTGTATGACCAGTTTATAGTGTGTCATTATATTTGACTAGAAATCCCATCAAAACATAAAATCAACAAACAATACAGACAAATTGCATATGCCAAATGCTTCACACACACACACACACACACACACACACAGCTTCAAATTCAACCTGCAAAGGGATTTGCATTTTACTCTGAGCAGAAATAGAAGCATCATTCATATTACTCAGCACCTGTCAAATCATTTGGGCTTCAGACATACACAGTGTTAGTGATGTTTGGATTCCGTCTCTTTATAAATGCATAGTGAATGCAGAATAGGTTTGCACTTACAGGTAAACCATATGTTATATCTTCATAAACAAATACACACTGTACATTCTATGTTTAAAAACACATCATTTCTCAATTTTTTAAAATTTAATTTATGAATTATTGTCTACTGTAGAGTCACATATGTCCAGTTCGTAAGGAGTAAAATTCTGTGGGCTAGTAAGTAGTAGCTGGTAAAACAGTCACGGTAACGTATTGTAATGACTTCGATAAAACATAAATGAGTGAATGTCCACAACAGTTCTTGAATTCTCGAATAAAAATGTTTTTTTGAACCCGAACTCACAACGATTAAAAGGGCTTTCAGGGGGCTGCTCGAACACCATCTCTGCAGGGGAGCAGATCTCTCTAACAGCAAGGGTAGGGCAGGAGGTGGAGTCTTGGACAGGGGTGCAGCACGCCTTGAGGAACATGGGCAGGTGCTTGACCCAGTCACGCTGGTGTTTGGCAGATATGATGAGCAGCTGCAATGCAAGCTCTTTGTTGAAGCGCTCGACGAGGCCATCACTCTGTGGGAGAAGCGTAGTACAGCGTGTCTTGTGGGGCGACAGGTAGCCTAGTGGTTAGAGCTCTGTCCTTGGTATCCCCGACTGGGAACTGTGGGAGCAACCTGGAGGGCCCTTTCTGACTGTGCAGCTGTCACATTGGTGACAAAGGTCCGCCACATCCCTCTTCGGCTGACAGCAGTAGAAGCCCTGAGGGAAGCGGCAGAGGGTTTTGTGTCCTCCATGTATGCCCTGGAGCATAGCCTGCCACAGTGCCTTGGGGACCACCTGCCACCTGTTTTCTCCTATAGCTGCTTCGATCAGCCAGCCACAGAACCTAAAACTTTGACCATAGCCCTCTGGTCGTGTGTGAGAATGCCACCAACTCTTCCAACAGTGGCCTCTGCTGCACCTCCACCCACTGTAGCACCAACTTTAATCTGTGTCCTGCTCTTCCACCCACTGTAGCACCAACTTTAATCTGTGTCCTGCTCTTCCACCCACTGTAGCACCAACTGTAATCTGTGTCCTGCTCCTCCACCCACTGTAGCACCAACTTTAATCTGTGTCCTGCTCCTCCACCCACTGTAGCACCAACTTTAATCTGTGTCCTGCTCTTCCACCCACTGTAGCACCAACTGTAATCTGTGTCCTGCTCCTCCACCCACTGTAGCACCGACTTTAATCTGTGTCCTGCTCCTCCACCCACTGTAGCATCAACTTTAATATGTGTCCTGCTCTTCCACCCACTGTAGCACCGACTTTAATCTGTGTCCTGCTCCTCCACCCACTGTAGCACCGACTTTAATCTGTGTCCTGCTCCTCCACCCACTGTAGCATTGACTTTAATCTGTGTCCTGCTTCTCCACCCACTGTAGCACCAACTTTAATCTGTGTCCTGCTCTTCCACCCACTGTAGCACCAACTTTAATCTGTGTCCTGCTCTTCCACCCACTGTAACACCGACTTTAATCTGTGTCCTGCTCCTCCATCCACTGTAGCACTGTCTTTTAAATCTGTCCTGCTCCTGTTGCTGCTTCCATTTAGCCACATCAACAGCTTGCAGCTGACAGCAGACAGGCCCACTCACCTGGCATACTGAGGCACAGACCCACTCCTCCACACACAGCTCTCTCTCACGGAACTCTTTCCTCTCACAGTGATGGCACTTACAGGGCATTACAGGGCCGACAGGACATGGAGTCGGCGTTAGCGGGGTCGTGCCCCCACCCTGTGTACCAATGTGAAGTCTTGCATCTAAAACTTCTCCAACCAGCTTGTGACCTGCCCCTCTGTGTCTTTGAAATAAATTAGTCACTGGAGAGAGGAGTGGTAGTACAGTTCAGGTAGTACTTGAACCGTTTGATGGACTCCACTACAGCGAGAAGCTCTCGCAGAGTGAAATTAACAGCGCTCATGTTTGTTGAATGTTTTGCTGAAGTACGTTACCACTCTCTGCCCCGCTATGTCGGCCTGTGCCAGCACTCCACCTATGCCCACATTGTTCACATCTGTGTCCAGGATAAAAAACAAGGTGGGGTCAGGGGGGTCAAGCACGAGGGCCTCAATCAAAGCACCCTTGAGGGTGTTAAAGGCATCCTAGCACTCCCCTGTCCATGTGAAACCCCATACTAACCCTGTTGTAGTACAAGGCCAGGCACAGGAAGCTCTCCAGCTGCTGCTGGTGGTCAGCTTCTGCTGGTCTCAGGCAGCCCACATGTTGTCCTTCATAGTGCAGATTCCTTCTTCCCCCACTTGGTGCCACAAGAAGGTACATCACTCTTCATTGAGTGTCACTTCTCAGAGTGGAGCTTCAGACTTATGGCAGCCACCCTCTCCAACACACACCGTAGCAACCCCAGGGCCGACTGGAAGGAGCTGCCATGGGCCAGATTGTTGTGGAAGTAGACCAGACACTCAGGTGATACCAGCCATCAACCTATCCATTTACTGCTCAAATGTAACTTGAGTGTTGCACAGGCCGAAGCGCAGGACCTTGAACTGTTGGAGAAAGTAGTTTTATCTCTGGTATCTGTGGCTCGTGGCACAAGCCAGGAGGTCCAGCAAAGAGAACCAGGAGGACCCCCAAACCAAGTCCAACGCAGCTGCCTGTAGTCAGCACAGGAGTCCTGCACAGCAGCCACCCACACAAGATGACTCATAGTCCAGCATCCTACTGTACAAGTAATTATTCCCATTATCCCCTCTCTGTGATTTGTGTCAGATTAATGCACATGTAGTTGTGTAATTGTGCATGTAATTGTGCAGAGCTGCACATTTATGGGTCTGATGCAATGTCTGGTCTCACCAGAGTTACTGTGGACCCTGAGTCCACCAGCGCAGAGCAGGGCACCCCTTCCACAGTGACATGGACATAACAAAAGTAAAGGGATGTTATTTGTTGCTTATTTTTTACTTCGTAGATGCTTATAATGTCCAGGGCATAACCTTGCCTGGTGGAACCAGATTCACATTTTAAAATATCTGAAGTCAAGTAGAAAGGTGAACGCTGCGATCAGGTTGATTCCACCAGGCTAATCATAACAACCATTGACCATCATTGTTTGTGTGAACAACCAGTATATATGATGAGGGGCCAGGAGCTGATCTACGCTGATTTGTCCGTCAATGGGGCTCTGGCAAAGACCTCACCTCTTCCTTGCTCACCAACGGCTGTTGATGGGGAGAACAGAATTAGGTAGGTTTAGTGTTACCTGTTCAAACTTCAACATAGTGTATGTTTGTGTTACAGATATCACCTGTCCTATCTGTCATTGGTAATAGAACAGTGACTGTGTATGTTTTCACAGATACATGAGATGTAGAGAGACCTGGCAACACATCCACCATGAGGTGATTACTAATAATACAGCACAGCACAAATGTCCAATAATAGCAACACCATTTTCATTTCATGTATCACTGATGAACTCTGCCTCATCTCGGTTTATTTCTACACATGGATTGGACATGCTTTTGCCATCGGCAGCCTCAGTCGTTTGATGGGGAGACCATCATTGAGTAGGATTTATCTGACCTGTTCAAGCTTCAACGTAGTACCTGTTTGTGTGTCAGATATGACCTATCCTAACTGTAATAGGACAGTGACTATGTGTGTACAGTATGTGTTCACAGAAACATGTAAGGATCCAGCACCTCCAATACAGTTGTGTCAAGTTGGCTGGATGTCCTTCGGGTGGTGGATCATTCTTGATACAGACAGGAAACTGTTGAGTTTGAAAAGCCCAGCAGTATTACATTTCTGGACACAAACCGGTGTGCCTGGTACCTACTACCATATCCTGTTCAAAGGCACTTAAATAGTTTGTCCTGCCAATTTACCCTCTGAATAGCACACACACAAACCGGTGTGCCTGGTACCTACTACCATATCCTGTTCAAAGGCACTTAAATAGTTTGTCTTGACAATTTTCCCTCTGAATAGCACACACACAAACCATGTATGTATCAGCCCCTTATGCAATTGGAGAGATCCGGAATCCAAACAACAGACTAATGACGTGTATGTCGGAAGCCCATATGATATGATTATGTAAGGTGAAAGAGTCAGCCCTTGCAGGTGGCTGGGCAAGCTTGTGGCTGGGACAGACAGGTGCTGAGTAATACTGCTTAGGCCAAAATGCACATACCTGAGCATGTTGAAATGTCATCTCAATGTGTGTGTGTGTGTGTGTGTGTGTGTATGTGCATCTCTCTAATTACAAAGTGCTTAGGGTATACATTTGCACTTTCAGGTAAACCATATGTGATATCTTAATTTAGAAAAAATACATTCTATGTTTAAACACCATTTCTCAAAGAAGTGAAACGTTTTCTACTTAATGTCTTTATCATGATCTAAAATAGTCACAATACTATATAGTGTTAAAGTGTGAAATGTGTAGTTAGTTTTAATAGTATGGTGTTATTCTTCAGTAATGTAGTAATATTATGAAAGACTAGTAAGTAGTTGCCTGTCCTTCAGTCATGGTAATGGAAACATACTAATAGTCATATCTTTCTAGACATGCATAAGGAGTTGCCAGTAGATAGAGATGTTTTCTAAATTAAGATATCACATATGGTTTACCTGAAAGTGCAAATGTATACGCTAAGCAATTTGCAGTTAGAGAGCACATACACAAACACACACCGACGGAATTTCAACCTGCTTAGAGATTTGCATTTTGGCCTAAGCATCATCACTCAGCACCTGTACTCAGTGATGTTAAAATGTAAAGTAACCTGCCCTAGTTGCTTTAGTCACTCAGACCTTGCTTTGCGATATGTGTAGATCTCCTCTCCTGCAGAAGGCTGACTCCAACCCAATTGAACATGACCTACATGCTTGAGTGATTTTAGCCAAAGCTCTCTGACCTGTGTTCTTACAAACAGGTCACGTGTTACATTATTAAATACACGCATCTAGTGTGGGTGCATGTGCATCTATCAGTACAGACAGCAAGTAGTTCATGATTGTATGATTAGTTTACAATAAGTAATTCAATTTGGCTAGAACTCCTATCCTATTACAAACACACACACACATACATGTACGTACGCAAACGCACACACACACACACACGCAAATGCACACACACACACACACACACACACACACACACACACACACACACACACACACACACACACACACACACACACACACACACACACACACACACACACAATTTCATCCTGCTCACGGATTTGTATTCTGGCCTGAACAGAAAGAGAATCATCATTACTAATATCACTCAGCACCTGTCTGTCCCAGCCACAGGTTAACCCAGCCAGCTGCAAGAGCTGACTCTTTCACCTGACTTGGTCAAATCATACGTACTTCAGGCATGCAGAGTGTAGAACACCTTCTCTCTCAAACCCTCTGTCTGGCACTGGGGTACAGAGACATTACTTTGGGATTTCAAACTCTGTGTGACTTTTACTGCTGAGGTAGGCTACCATCCCCCGCCTCAGCCTGACCCCAAGGTCCAGTGGCAGAGGCCTCGTCACACCTCTGTGTTATGAACCAGGTTGCCAGGGAACTCAGCCAATCACAGGTCCTGTTAGGATGTGTAACAGACCTCTATTCCTGCCTGTTCTTTAATTGGACAAAGGGGTGCAGAGTGACAACAGGTCAGAAAAACTCTGCACCACCTCAACACAACTCACCACTGGACCCTTCCTACAAGGACTAGCCCCAACCCTGGAATTCCTAAACTTTTGTTAGTGCGTCACTGACCATAAACCACTTTCACCATTTCGACAGCGAGGCAGACGTGGATGGGTCTTAGTGAGATTGAGACACCGGGCTTTCATTATCGAGGGTAGAGGACAAGACACAAGTATAGGGACGAAGTGGAAAAGCAGTTTGAAGGGTTGTACTCAAGGCTTCTAACGATCACGTATTACAAAACGAAAACCAGTCGCGGAGATCAACGCCACTCTACCAGATGAGCTAAACACAGTTTTCTCCTGCTTTGAACATAACGACTGTGAGCTGAAGAAAGACCCTGAAAACAACAATTATGGTCTCCACGGAGGACATACAGTGGGGCAAAAAAGTGTTTAGTCAGCCACCAATTGTGCAAGTCCTCCAACTTAAAAAGATGAGAGAGGCCTGTAATTTTCATCATAGGTACACTTCAACTATGACAGACAAAATGAGAAAAAAAAATCCAGTAAATCACATTGTAGGATTTTTAATGCACTTATTTTCCACCATAATTTGCAAATAAATTCAATAAAAATCCTACAATGTGATTTTCTGGATTTTTTTTTCATTTTGTCTCATTTGTCATACCGGTGGTATGGGAGGTGGACGCGGACATCGAGCGGGCGTTACGGTTGTAACCTCCGCCTTCACAGTGTCCTGTCACAGTGTCCGGTCTTAGGTGTGTGCCGCTTGGTTTTCGTGATCAATTGATTTGGTGGGCCTACACACTACCCTCTTCAGGTCATCCAGGTATTGCGAGGACAGTGCGGGGTCTTAGGGTGAAGTACTGGTGGCACACCTTAGCTAAGGACGTGAGGCTCTATGTCTCCTCCTGTTCGGTGTGCAATCAGAGTAAGGCTCCTAGGCACCTGCCTAGAGGGAAGCTACAGCGCCTCCCGTCTCAGGGGAACACTACGATCTTGGTCGTTGTGGACCGGTTTTCTAAGTCCTGCCGTCTCCTCCCGTTGCCTGGTCTCCCTACGGCCCTACAGACTGCGGAGGCCCTATTTATCCACGCCTTCTGGGCACTACGGGCTGCCGGAGGACATCGTTTCTGATCGAGGTCCCCAGTGGCCTCGAGACGCCGGGTGAGGGGCCTGCAGTACCTCGTGGACTGGGAGGGGTACGGTCCGGAGGAGAGGTGCTGAGTACCGGTGATGGACATTTTTGATCCAACACTACTAAGGGATTTCCATCGCCTCCATCCGAATCGCCCAGCGCCTCGCCCTCCGGGTCGCCCTCGAGGCCGGGGTCGGCGCGCTGCTAGAGCCGCGCGTCAGGAGGGGGGGTACTGTCACGAATCCTGCTGAAGGTGGTTCCTCTTCCTGTTCGGGCGGCGCTCGGCGGTCGTCGTCGCCGGTCTACTAGCTGCCACCGATCCCCTTTTTTGTTTCAGTTGGTTTTGTCTGATTTGTTACACCTGTTTCTTGTTTGGTTTTTGATTTGGGCTATTTAAACCAAGTATGCCCACCTGCTTTTGTGCGGGCTTGTTTTTTCTGTTCATGTGTGTGCATTCTCGTGGACATTTTTCTCCGGGCGTTTTGGTCCTGCTTTTGGGCAGGTTTTAGTTATGCACCTTAGTGTTTGGTGTTACCGTTACTTGTTCTGGATTAAAAGATCACGATTGAACTATCTCTGCTCTCTGCGCCAGATTCCTCCACCCACTACTCCTAGAAGCCGTGACAGTTATGGCAAGCCTAAATACGTTCTGGAGTAAACATTTGCTTAAAAAAATCACAAAATAAGTTTCATGATCTCACCGTGTGCAATAATAGTGGTTAACATGATTTTGAATTACTACCCCAGCTCTGTACCCCACACATAGTATATGGAAGGTCTGTCATCAAGTAGGGACTTCCAAGCACAGATTCAACCATAACGACCAGGGAGGTTTTCAAATGTCTCACAAAGAAAGGGACTGATAAAATAATAATAACATCCCTTTGCACATGGGGAATATGTTAATTCGGCTTTGGACAGTTTATCAGTACACCCAGTCACTGTAAAGATACAAACATACTTCCGAACTAAGTTGCTGGAAAGAAAGAAAACTGCTCAAGGATTGTTGATCCATCCTCAGTTTTTTCCTATCACAGCCATACTGACTAACTCCAAAATGCTAAAATAATTGACAGAGTGAAAAGAAAGAAGATTGTACAGGATAAAATAATATCCAAAACATGCATCCTGTTATCAATCAAGGCACTAAATTAATGCCGCAAAAAATGTGGCAAAGGAATTAACCTTTTGGTTAAAAAAGTAAAAATTGTTATATTTGGGAACATCTTACATTACACATTACTGGGTACCACTCTCCATATTTTCAAGCATGGTTGTGGCTTTTTGCATTCGTGGGGTACAGAGATTAGGTAGACGTTCAAAAAATAATGTTTAACACTGTTATTGCACACTGTGCGCATATTTTTTCCCCTGAATTTATTTAGGCTTTCCATAACAAATGGGCTGAATACTTAATTCTTAGTCAAGTAATCTCAGCTTTTCATCTGTAATTAATTTGGAAACATTTCCAAATTCATAATTCCAATATGACATTATAGGTTATTGTGAGTAGGTCAGTGACAAAATAATTTATTTAATACATTTTAAATTAAGGCTGTAAGACAACAACATTTGTGAATACTTTCTGAAGTCACCGCATCTCAGTAAGTCTGAAAGAAAACACTAAGTGATGTTAAAATGTAAAATAACCTACCCAAGTTGTTTTGGTAAGTCCTTCATTTTGTGGTGTTCTCTCCTGCAGGAGGCTGAGTCCAACTTGATTTTACTTCACCTGCACGAATGAGTGAATGAGAGAGCCAAGGCTCTCTGTCCTGTGTTCTTCCTAACAAGTCACATGGTGCATTATTTACCTATACACAAATCAAATCAAAGTTTATTTGTCACATGCACATGATACAGCAGCTGTACAATATAGTGAAATGCTTACTTGCAAGCTCTTCCTCAACAATGCCATTTTCAATATTCAAAGTAAATACATTGAAAAGTGTCAAATCCAAACTAGATTCTTGAAAAGAGCACTGACTCAATACTAAGTCGGACAAAATAAAATCCACACTAGAATATACACTATACACAATGTCAGTGCCAAAATCAATATCAATGTTCAGGGATACTGGTAATAAATGGTGCATCTGTAGATGTTCTTGAGGATCTGAGGGGCCATGCCAAATATTTTTCAATTGGCAAATATTCAATCTAGTCCAGCACATAAATTTGGTAATTAACTACAATGACCATAATTCATTGCTTCTGTTCTTTCCGAACGTGGATAAAAGCGGATCTAATTTGAAGAACTAGTACAATTATTTGTCAACCAGCTAGCTACTATTAGCCTAGCTAAATAAGATTACTCGTTCAATGAGGAACACACTAGATGATTGGCTGGCTGGCATTGCCTGAGCAAAGATGAGATAATAACTTTAAGAAATGAAAAAGAACAAAGACCACAAATAAAAACAAAGTAACATCAACAGCTTCATGCAGCCCACGATCAGCTCCTTGGTTTTGCTGATGTTGAGGGAGAGTTTGTTGTCCTGGCACCACACTGCCAGGTTTCTGATCTCCTCCCTGTATGCTGTCTCTTCATTGTCAGTGATCAGGCCTATCACCGTCATGTCGTCAGCAAACTTAATGGTGGTGTTGGAGTCGTGAGTGTCCACGCATTCACGAGTAACAGGGAGTACAGGGTGGAGTTAAGAACACACCCATGGGGGTCTGATGTGTTGAGAGTCAGTGTATTGTTGCCTACCCTCGCCACTTGATGTCTGCCCATCAGGAAGTCCAGGATCGAGTTGCAGAGGGAGGTGTTCCGACCTATGGTCCTAAGGGACTATGACATTGAATGCTGTGTATTAGTCGATGGACAGCAATCTCACATAGGTATTTTTGTCTTGTCCGGGTTGGATAAAGCAGTGCGAAGTGCAATTGAGATTACGCCATCCATGGATCTATTGGGGCGGTATGCACATTTTTAGGTTGTTCCTCTATTGTCCTTTTTAATGTTTGATGGCTCTGCAGAGGTTGTAGTGGGACTTATTTTATGTCCACAGAGTTACTGTAAATAGTCTCAAAACCCTACCCTAGGCAACATTGACTACAGTCTGGTTTCAATGACTGACTCTTTTGGCATGGAGTAAATACGTTACTGCCCACGTCACTACCATATTCGCTTGAATACAACACAAAATAGTAATCTAGCAAGTTATAGCTTTTGAGTGCTGAAATGAGTGCATTTCACAGGTGGCTAGTATGCATCAGTTACCTTCACTAAAACCGTTGCAAATGTTTTGCTTGCAATCTTTGGTTTCGAATCGCAGCATTCTACTATATCTGCCTCGTGATTTGTTGGGATTGTTGTCTGTCTGAAAAGGACACAACCTCACTTAACAAAGTTAACTTTTTAGGGATAGGGGATAGCATTTGTAGCAAAGCACTGGAACGTGAGCTAACTCTGTCGGGAGGGAGCGTCACGAGCCTGAGACACTCAGCCAGACCCATGACTCATTCAACTCCCATCCCCCCCTCCTTTATAGCAGAAGCCTGAAACAAGTTTCTAAAGACGTTTTACATCTAGGGGAAGCCTTAGGAAGTGCAACTTAACCCCATAGACACTGTGTATTCGGTAGGCCAAGCTTGGAAAAACTACAATCCTCAGATTTCCCACTTCCTGGTTGGATTTTTCTCAGGTTTTCACCTGCCATATGAGTTATGTTATAATCACAGACATCATTCAAACAGTTTTTAGAAACTTCTGAGTGTTTTTTATCCAATACTACGCATATATTAGCATCTGGGACAGAGTAGCAGGCAGTTTACTCTGGGCACGCATTTCATGCAAAAGTGAAAATGCTGCCCCCTATCCCAAACAGGTTTCAAACCTGACTGGATCAGGAAAAGAGGAGTTTGGTTTCTTCATTGCTGCACGTTCTCTGTCACTTTAGTGTCTGAATAATAAGAAGAGCTGTGTTCTAAGATAAAGAAGGAGAGAGAAAAACAAGAGGAGATGTAATTTGTGGATCTGGAGAGGTTGAACACTTAGCGTGAAAACAAGTTTCATCATCACAGGAATTAATCTTAAAAACAAACAGTGACAGACAATGTTATTATTGAAAATTAATATCATTTATTGTGGTTTTTCAAGACTAAGATAAGAAAATACGTTTTCACTGTTCCTGCTGTGGTATGTTCGTATTGGGCGTCTATACGTCTGTCCAGGGGTTATGATTTGACTCCTACATTATGCTCGAAACAAGATGACACTCATCTAGACTAGACTATATTTGACTAATGTATTGACATTTAAATTGATGTGCATCTGCCATGAAAATACCCAATAATAAAGGGATAGTTTGGGAGGCTCTGTTTCTAGTTGCCGAGAGCCAGATTAGTTCGTGGATATACTTTTTATGTATCTGAGTCCAATATGAAGGAAGTTAGGTGGTTCTGCAATCAAATGCTAACTAGCTTAGCACAAATCCTGGACGTCTTTGGGTACAGCTAGCAAGCTAGCTACCTCTTATTCCTTCATACTGGACTCAGATGAATAAAAATGATATCCACGAGTTCATCTGACTCTCAGAAAGTAGATAAAGGGCCTCATTGCCTAAATCCCAAACTATCCATTTAACGTCAGGGTGTTCCATGTTTGTTCTAATGGCTTTCTAATAGTGTGCACTGTCTGGGTTAGAAAGTTGAGTATAAATGACAGCATTAAAAAAGTATCATGGACATTCAGTCCCCATTCATTTAAATATCATGATGTAATCTTAGTGACAGACAAGAAACCTAAATTCAAAGTAGAACATAACATGAAGAATAAGACAATCCATGACTTAATGCTGATGCTAAATTAGTAGGCCTAGTCCCATTTCCACCCACCACATCTTAATATGAATTGTATAATTCATAAACAAACCATCATTCACTACAAACGCTAAAGAAGTGATGCAGCTTTAGTTAACAATTTATCAAAATATTTATCAGCATCCATGGTTTGATATGACACAATTTATTTTCTGCCATTTGCCATGTGCACATATGTTTAAACAACGGTTTCAGGCACTAAGAAGTTAGGTATTGATATAATATTTGTAATTAAATGCATATATAACATAACGCTCTGCAGTCTTTTAGCAGTTGCTTGTCACAAAAACCTGTTCTTTTAGTGCCCTCAACTGTCAGTCTAACGTGTCTCTGGCCCTCTTCGGCATGGCAGCCTTCCCTCTCTGTGGAGGTGCATCAGGGGTGAGACCAGGTCACTGAAGATGTTAAAGATCATTAACAAGAGGAAGATATTGCAGTAGTAGACAAGACTGGAAGACAAGGCGCTCCAACCAACAACCACCGGGATGGAGCTCGCCAAGATAATCACCATGTTGGTTGAGACAATCCCAAAAGCTCTGATCTCATGTGGGTCTGTCATCCCCTGTTTCTTCTCTCCCCCTCTACCCCCCTCTACCTCTCCTGGACCAGGCTGCTTCAGCACACACAGGATGAAGAGGCAGCAGATAGAAATTACAGCCACTCCAAGGCAATAGACACTATTGAGCACTTAAGCTGCAGCTTCTTCGTAACCCATTGAGGCGAATGGAGAACATGTGAACGTGAGCTACAGCAGCCAGACCACTGTTGGACACGCCACCCTGAACCTCCGGAGTCTGTACTTGATGAAAGCCACAGGTTGGGCCACTGCCAGATAGCACTCCACACAGACGCAGCTCATTTGAATAAACTTTGCTGTCAGTCTCTCTGACATTTGCAACATTGTTTCAAAATTAGAATTCGATCACCAGCTGTCCCATAGTAATGAACACGTTGGGAGTCGGGACAAGACAGACAGACAGGCAGGCAGTGTTTCTCAGCGAGTCTAAATCATGAATCAGTTGGCATCATTTTATGGATATATACAAAGATATGTATTTTGAAAAAAAGTTCAAGCTCCTCTGAACAAAAGTTTCCTGACCAGTGAGCACTTTTTCTATGCCAGGCGAAATCGTGCCTCATTAGCTCATTGTTATGGATATATCCCAAAAAATGTCATTAGAAAACACCTTAAAAAATGCAGGTGTTGTTGTTATTCCTTCTGTACTGTTTGACTTGACTGTAAGTTAGCCGTAGTTGACTAGCAAGCAAGGGATAAGAACGTTGCCAGCCAGTATGGCAATGTAGCATTTGGAACGAACGACTGGGTTGTGTCCATAAATACAAAACAAAAAGACTGAACGACTGGGTCACGTCTCTGGCAACCGAACCTATAGAAGGAACGACCAGCCAGGGAAATTGATCGGGGTCCGCATAGCCTGGGCGGTGCGAACCTTTGACTCTCTTTCCAAAACCCCACCATCGCCAGGAGGAGCCCAACGGCACAGATGGTGGAACAAGGCTCCACTTCCCCTAAAAGCAGATACATGCATGCTGATGGAGTCTGTTGTTGTGGTGGGCTGGACCGGTGTAGGGGACTTTTGTCACTGTCACTGTGGATGGGGTGCCTTACACTGCCCTTGAGGCCACTGGCACGAGAGTAGACATTGAGGCCAGACATTGTACTAACTTGGACTCAGTTCGAGCCCACAACTGTGCAGCTCCGCACAGTCACAGGTGAGCTGGCACCAATCAAAGAGAAGGGGATAATGACTCTTCTAGTAAGGGGCGGGACAATGCTTCATCCTGTGTGAGTGGAGGCTTTGCAGGACTCCTGTATCCTGGGGACATTCTAAAGAGCACAGGCTGCTAGCTAGACCTAGAGGGGGCACACTGACCTTCCAAGTAGCGTCTGCAGTCACCATGCCCTTGCCCCCCAATGTTACATTCACGCATCCCAACAACCTCCTTACTCAGGTTGCAAGGCAGCAGAGACCCATGGTTGCCACCCCTCGCCCACTTTTGTTTGTGACCAGTCACCAAGCCATCTGTCATGTAATCTGTTATGTTACATTCTCCCAGCTTCTGTGAGCCTGGGCCATTCTCACCCCAGGCCATACTCACCCCAGGCCAGCTACCCAGATATGTGAGGAGAGGACACTGCCCGCAGTGAATAAGATATGGGGGAGGAACTGTGATGGCCTTGACCCCAAGCAGCAGGAACAGCTGTGGCGGTTGCTTTACAGTGAGTGAGGAGGAGTTGTGTCAGACTCATCTGGTGCAGCACGAGATCCACACAGGTTACTTTCGGCCCATCAAGATGCACCCCCCCATTTCCTGCTGATACAACAGGAGGCAGCAGGCAAGGCTGTATTGGAGATGCAAAGGGCATACTTAATTTTTGAGCCAAAACTACTTTCTCCAGATTTGTACTGGCAGTTCAAGGTCTTATGGTTCGGCCTGTGCAACACTCCAGATACTTTTGAGCTGTTGATGGATGGGGTGCTGACTGGTATCCCCCAACAGAAGTGTCTGCTGTTCCTCGACAAGTCCTGGCCCTATGGCTGCTCCTTTCAGTCTGCCCTAGGGGGCGCTACGGTATGTGTTGGAGTGGGTGGCTGCCATAGGCCTGAAGCTCCACCATTAGAAGTGCCACTTCATGAGTAGAGAGGAGTCCTTCTTGGGGAAAGAGGGAATCAGCACTATGGAGGACAACGTGTGGGCTGTCCAAGACTGGCCCACCCCTACTGACCAGCAGCAACTAGAGTGTTTCCTGGGCCTGGCCCAATAGAGGGTTCGTACATGGCTTCTCCTGCATTGCCGCTCTCTTGAACCACCTGCTGTTGAAGGACCAGGCCTTCACACAGACAGAGGAGTAACAGGATGCCTTCACTTGGACATTGGAGTAATAGGAAGTATTCACATGGACAGAAGTATAGGAAGTATTCATATGGACAGAAGTACAGGAAGTATTCATATGGATAGAAGTATAACAGGAGGCCTTCTAATGTAGACTCCATGTCCTGTAGGCCCTCTACTGCAGATGAGTGCTGCCACAGTGAGAGGAAAGAGGCCGTGAGAGAGAGCTATGTGCAGAGGAGAGGGTCTATGCCTCAGCATGCCAGATGGGCGGGCCTGTCTGAACTTAAAGCCAGTGCTACAGTGGGTAGAGGCACAGCAGAGCCCATGGTTGGAAGAGTTGGTGGCACTCTCACAAACAGTAAAAAAGGCTGTGGTCAAATTGTGAGGATCTGCGATTGGCTAATTGCCAGCTACATCTATCATGGAAGGATCCAGCTACAACGAGAGGAAAGTTGGCAGGTGGTGGTCCCCAAAGCAATCCGGGAGTCCGTGCTCCAGAGCATCCATTGAAGTGACACTTTGACGTCGCAAAAACCCTCCGCCGCCTCAGTCAGGGCTTCTACAGGGGTCAGCACAAGAGGGATGTCGAGAATTGTTGCTGCTGCTTTGATAGCTGCACAGCCAGAAAAGGCATCCAGGTCGCTCCCACGTTCAGACAAGCAAAAAGGTGTAATGGGTGCGCACTCAAAAAGATGTTGCATGAAGTTTAATTCATTATTATTATTATTATTTTAGGGATAGGGTACAGAGACGTTTCGGCTTTACAGTCTTCTTCAGTGTGTTGGTACAATTCCATTTGAATTCAAAACCGCATTTGTCTGAAACAACCGACGAGCAGCATGCTTTCCCACGTTCATCACCAACAGTTCCCAGTCGGTATTCCCATGGAGAGAGCAGGAGTGGATGTTGTCGGGACGTCCCCCACCACAAACAGTGGAAACCACCGGGTGCTCATGGCTATGGACTATTTCACAAAATGGCCTCAGGTCAACGCTCTGCCTAAACCAGGGAGCAGAGAACATCGTCAACGCCCAACAGAGGGTATGTTCAGCAGGTTCGGCGCTGATGAGTCCATTCACAGCGACCAAGGCAGACATTTATTGTCCCATGTGGTCACAGCCGGGTTTGCACAAGACACGCACCACTCCGCTTCTCCCACAGAGCGATGATCTTGTTGAGTGCTTCAACAAAGTGTTTGCACAGCAGCTGGCCATGATCTCTACCTAAGACCAGCGTGACTGGGACAAGCACCAGCCCATGGTCCTCATGGCAAACTGCATTGTCCAAGAGTCCACCTCCTGCACACCTGCCCTTCTCATGCTGAGGAGAGAGATCTGCATCCCTTCATAGATGGTGTTCAGGCGGCCTCCTGATAGCCCTCCTGTACCCCGTGTGCCGGAGTGCGGTGTTTGTCCTGGACTGAAATAGGGTTACCTGAGGAGCCATCTAATTCAATCCAGTGTCTTCGCAGAGGTTCTGTTCATCGACGTGTTCTGCAATGTCTTCATACTGAGGGTTCTGCTATCCCGTCATGCGAACAATAACAACCTATTCCTGACTGTTTTGCATGATTTGACTGAATGTATACACATACTTTTACTTATCAGTGGTGTTCTATATTGAAATGTTTTGCTGTAGGTTTTAATAGAAGTGTGGAATAAAGCTAATCTGATTGATTCAACAGTTCAGGTTCCTGTCTGTCTGTCACTTATAATTACAGCATGTTATCAAAAATGTATCGCCCTTCAGGGATAGATGCACCTGACTTGGCTAATTCAATCACCATTATAAAACATGCAAACACAGACAAGGACACTTGAAAAATACATTTATTTTCATGAACATCGGGAACTGTCTAATGTTGTCATTGACAATTTGCATGGCAGCCAACTGTCTTTTAGTTTTTGTGACTTCCTGTTTAGGAGGTAGACCTACTACTTCAGAGTTGATTCTTATATTCAATATGTTTGTGTTTAAAAAATAAATAGATGCCGGTGGCTGGGTTAACCTGTGGCTGGAACAGACAGGTGCTGAGTGATCTGAGTGGTGATGCTTCCATTACTGCTCAGGCCAAAATGCAAATACCTGAGCAGGTTGATATTGTGTGTGTGTGTGTGTGTGTGTGTGTGTGTGTGTGTGTGTGTGTGAGCGTGCGTGCACACGCCTCCCTTACCGTCCAGATCATCCTGCTGACTTTGATGCTGAACTAGTCTCCTATGATCATCAGGGCAGTTCTTCAGGATCATACTCCCATTACTCTTTTATTTTTTCAGCGCTGGATCGTTGTCTCACATCATCCCTCAACTGATCTGTCTTGTATGACGTGGAACTCATATTCAAATTAAAAAATTGAGCATCCACCATTAAAAAATATATATGTTTAGAAACAATGTTTTGAAGTGTCTGTCCTATATCTAGGAGATATATCTAAGCTCAGGAAATATATATACAGTGCCTTGCGAAAGTATTCGGCCCCCTTGAACTTTGCGACCTTTTGCCACATTTCAGGCTTCAAACATAAAGATAGAAAACTGTATTTTTTTGTGAAGAATCAACAACAAGTGGGACACAATCATGAAGTGGAACGACATTTATTGGATATTGCAAACTTTTTTAACAAATCAAAAACTGAAAAATTGGGCGTGCAAAATTATCATTATTATTATTCAGAAGCTGACATAAACTAAGTTGACTGTGACTTTAAACAGCTTGGAAAATTCCAGAAAATTATGTCATGACTTTAGAAGCTTCTGACAGGCTAATTGACATAATTAAATCAATTGGAGGTGTACCTGTGGATGTATTTCAAGGCCTACCTTCAAACTCAGTGCCTCTTCGCTTGACATCATGGGAAAATCAAAAGAAATCAGCTAAGACCTCAAAAAATTGTAGACCTCCGCAAGTCTGGTTCATCCTTGGGAGCAAATTCTAAACATCTGAAGGTACCACGTTCATCTGTACAAACAGCCATCATACGACTCAGGAAGGAGACACGTTCTGTCTACTTTGGTGCGAAGAGTACCAATCAATTCCAGAACAACAGCAAAGGACCTTGTGAAGATGCTGTAGGAAACAGGTACAAAAGTATCTATATCCACAGTAAAATGAGTCCTATATCAACATAACCTGAAAGGCCACTCAGCAAGGAAGAAGCCATTGCTCCAGTACCATCAAAAAAGCCAGACTACCGTTTGCAACTGCACATGGGAACAAAGATCATAGTTTTTGGAGAAATGTCCTCTGGACTGATGAAACAAAAATATTATTATTTTTGCCATAATGACCATCGTTATGTTTGGAGATAAAAGAGGGAGGCTTGCAAGCCGAAGGACACCATCCCAACCGTGAAGCACGGGGGTGGCAGCATCATGTTGTGGGGGTGCTTTGCTGCAGGAGGGACTGGTGCACGTCACAAAATAGATGCCGTCATGAGGAAGGAAAATTACGTGGATATATTGAAGCAACATCTCAAGACATCAGTCGGGAAGTTAAAGCTTGGTCGCAAATGAGTCTTCCAAATGGACAACTACCAAAAGCATACATCCAAAGTTGTGCAAAATGGCTTAAGGAAAACAAAGTCAAGGTATTGGAGTGGCCATCACAAATCCATGACCTCAATCCTATATAAGTGTGTGCGAGCAAGGAGGCGAACAAACCTGACTCAGTTACATCAGCTCTGTCAGGAGGAATGAGACAAAATTCACCCAACGTATTCTGAGAACCACATGGAAGGCTACACAAAACATCTGACCAAAGTTAAACAATTTAAAGAAAATACTACCAAAAACTTGAGTTTATGCAAACTTCTGACCCACTGGGAATGTGATGAAAGAAACACAATCTGAAATACATAATTCTCTCTACTATTATTCTGACATTTCACATACTTTAAATAAACTGGTGATCCTTACTGACCTAAGACAGTGAATTTGTGCTATGATTAAATGTCAGGAATTGTGAAAAACTGAATTTAAATGTATTTGGCTAAGCTGTAATTAAACTTCCAACTTCAACTGTATATGGTCTTTTTTGAGGTTTGCCCACAGCTTGCCCACAGTACTGGGAAACCCACCACTGGCCTAGGTGACAGGCCGAGGCCGATAGCGGTCAAGTTCCTGTGGTTCAAGGACAAGGTGGTTGTTCTAGAAAGAGCGAAGGACATGATGGGAACGTACACCTTCCTCACCGAGGACTAACCTGCAGCCGTGCACCAGAAGTGCAAAGAACTTACCCCAGCCATGAAAGCTGCCAGAGCGTGTAAGGACATTTCTTACCTCCACTGTGACAAACTCATTGTCTTCCCTCTCCCCAAAAGCCTGGAAGGGAAGAGAAAGCCAAGCCCATGGGTTCATAGCTTCAATCCCACAGCACACACATATACACACACAAACTTATTAATGGACTGACTGCTAAATGTATATTTTTTTCTCTTGCTTTGTTTAATCTTTTCCATATTATGTGTGTATCTGATAAGCTACCCAGGGAAGGGCTGAAAATAGCCATATTAATATATGTAGCCTTGGAAATAAGGTTCATAAATTCAAAAACTTGCTAACATCAGATAACATTCATATAATAGCCATTTCTGAAACTCAATTAGATGATTCATTTGATTATACAGCAGTAGCAATACAATGATATAGAAGATACAAGAATGTGTATAGGGAAGTATTGCTGTATAAATTCAGAGTCATGTCCCTGTAATTATTACATTGACTGAGAACACATTTACTAATTTTAAGCAACAACCTCGGGAATAGTTACAAGAAGTGGGGTGAATGAGCCAATTGGATGCTGATTAGGTGGCCATGATGGTATGAGGGACAGATTGAGAATTTAGCCAGGACATCAGGGTTAAAACTCTACTCTTCCAATAAGTGCCATGGGAGCTTTAATCACCACAGAGGATACCGGAGGGTATACCACATTTTACCAATGACCTGCCACTGGCATTAAACAAAGCATCTGTGTCCATGTATGAGGATGATTGAACCATATGTTCATCATTAACCACAACTAATGAAGTCATTTGAACTCGTAACAAAGAGTTGCAGTCAGTTTTTGGAATTGTCTTTCAATCTACTGGTAACTCCTCATGCATGTCTACAAACCAGACCGTGCTACATGGAAGACCAGTCCGAACTCATCTCTCTGCATGCTTCAATTTCTACTCAGGCTGTGAAATGCAAATCCCTGAGCAAGTTGAAATTCCATCTGTGTCTTTGTGTGTGTGTGTGTGTGTAGGTATGGGTGTGTGTGGGTGTGTGTGTGTGAAAGCATATCCATTTAGTAAATCTGTGTTTCGTTCCATTCTGATACGTTTTGAATTCTAGTCAAATAAAACGCAATGGTGCTCAATTCATCACTGCCCACAGGTTTGTGTATGTAAATAACACAACACGTGACTTGTTCAGAAGAACACAAGACAGGGAGCTTTGGCTACAACCACTCATACATATCAGTGTTATTCCATCGGGTCGGACTTCGGCAGGAGAAAGAACCACGAATACTGCAAATCAAGGTCTGGGTTACCAAAACAACTAGGGTAAGTTATTTTACATTTAAATATCACTGAGCATCATATCTCAGGCTACTTGTTTTAAATCTCCTCTTCATGTTTTCTACATGTTTTCATTCAGACTTTCTGAGACAATGCACAATGTTTTGACTGGCATAACAGTAGATTAACGTATATCAAAGTATTGTTTTGTATGTTTGCATCATTATACTGCATCAGTATTTTGACAATATATTAAAACAAACTGATTAATTGTCTCATCTACCCTGTTTCATATCTTAGTGGGATCTGATATTATTCCACAAGGATGAATGACTCTTCAGCAAACCACACTTACCTTGACAACTGGGATGTTTGCTTGGACCAGTTCTATGTTGTGACGGTGCTGTTCAGTGCTGCCCAGGCCCTGTGCTTCTTGCTCGGGATGCCAGCTCTGCTCTGGTGCCTCCGGCTCTCTCTGAGTGGAAGTCTCTCTGGAGGTCTCAAACCCACCCAGGTCTTCCCTATTAACCTGTTTGCAGTGGAGCTGGTGTTCTGTGTCGAGGGACTCCTTGAGGTGATCAGCTACCTATTCATCCGTGAGGGTATACTATTACGGCAGGCTGTGTATGTCCTGTATCACCTCTCCTGGACCTGCAGGCCTCTGCTCCAGAGCTGCATCTGTGTGGAGCACTGACTGCCGGTGGCCAAACCTGTGACCTTCCTCAAATACAGGCTCCGGAGATACAGGGTATCGTGTTCAACCACAGTCTGGGTGTTGTCGCTCGCTTTTGCATGTTCTCCAATTGCTTTAATTGGTTATGAAGAAATATCAGGTTATGTGCTTGTTACTGTCTATTGTCTTGGGATGGCCGTCATTTCTCTCTGCTGCTTCTTCATCCTGCGTGTGTTGAAGCAGCCTGGTCCAGGAGAGGTAGAGGGGGGCAAAGGGGGAGAGGAGAAACAGGGGACGACATACCCACATAAGGTGAGAGCTTTTGGGATCGTCTTAACCAACTTGTTGATTATCTTGGCAAGCTCCCTCCCGGTGGTTGCTTTTTACGCCAGCCAGTCATCCAGCCTTGACTACTACTGCATTGTCTATCCCACGCTGCTGATTGTTAACATCTTCAGTGTCATGGTCTCCCCCCTGATTCTCCTCTACAGGGAGAGAAGGCTGCCATGCCGAAGAGGGCTAGAGACGCATTAGACTTACAGTTGAGGGCAATACAGATTGTTGTGAAAATATCTATCGCTAGGAGACGATAGAGCGTTGTGTTAATACTGTAAATGCTCATTGAATTGAAATTGTTCTGTCAATTCCGCTGCACAGCCTAACTTCTTAGTGCCTTCAACTGTAGCTCAAACATACGAAGACACAGCAAAGTCGTGGAACTTTTGATGGTTTTGATTTGGTGACATGTAGCATTAAACATTTTTGAGATGCATCGCATTAGCGTTAGACTTGTTGTTAAAGGGGCAATCTGCAGTTCAAACAACAACAAAGCAGATTCCCCAGATTCATAGACAGAGCTATGGGTACAATGACTGACCAACCATGTTGTCACGTTTTACCAATGTTTTGAGGCTTCACATTGTTTGTTTACATACATTTGGAAATTCCTTTTAAATGTATTAAGTTAGGTAAATCAGCTTTAAGTTTTCTTGCACCATGTGGAACAATCTCCAAAATGTTCTTAATTCTAATGTTTTGGTGCACCTAAGGCAATTCAGAAAGCTGATTGAGGACCTTATTACTGATGAATGTGTTCATTTTTACAACCATATTTTTCTTTCTGCTTTGAATGTATATTTTGACGTGTATTTTTTTCTGTAAATTTGTATTCAGGGCTTATCTGTAAACGAGACTTTGTTCCCAGTATGACTCCCTGATGAAAAAACTTTGAATAAAATTAATTTAAATGTCCAAGAATGGAGGTAGAAATTGCATATTGCCTCTTTTACTAAAGCTGCATAGCTTTCCTAAGCATTTATATAATGCAATTAGAATTAGGACGTGGGGCTGTATAGGGGATTGAGTCTATCTATTTATTTGTGATCGGTGTCCCGTCCTTAAATTCTTGTTAATCTAAATTTACAGTAGCTTTTACAATGAAATGATAGCATGCTAATGTTTAATAAACAAATTAGGTACATTTGGGCAGTATTGATACAACATTTTGAACAGGAATGCAATGGTTCATTGGATCAGTCTAACACATTGCACATACACCCCTGCCATGTAGTGGACAAAATCTAAATTGCAGCTGGGCTGGAATAATACATTACGTCCTTTCTCTTGCATTTCAAAGATGATTGTGCAAAAAGAATACAAAAAACGGTTGGTTTTGTCTTTGTATTATCTTTTACCAGATCTATTGTGTTATATTCTCCTACATTCCTTTCACATTTCCACAACCTTCAAAGTGTTTCCTTTCAAATGGTACCAAGATTATGCATATCCTTCCTTCAGGGCTTCAGAGTTACATGCAGTTAGATTTGGGTATGTCATTTTAGGCAAAAATTGAAAGAAAGGGGCGATTCCTTAAGAGGCTTCTCACCTTGTCAGCTCAGGTATTCAAACCAGCTACCATTTTGGTTACTGGGCCAAAGATCTAAAGGCTACCGTATAGCATTCACTTTTAGCGTTAGCATTATGTAATGAATTGTCTTTCTGTTCATATTATGTTTTTCTTTGAATTTACAGTGAATTCTGAAAGTAGTCAGACCCCTTGACTTTTTCAAAATTTTGTTACATTAGAGCCTTATTCTAAAATTGATTAAATCATTTTTCCCTCATCGATCCCCGACAAAGTGAAAAGATGTTGTTCTGCCCCTGAACAAGGCACTTAATTAACCCAGTGTTCTTCATTGTCAATACGAATTTGTTCTTAACTAACTTGCCTAGTTAAATAAAGGTTAAGTAAAAATGCATAATAATTAAAATCCATCTACACACAGTACTCCATAATGATAAAGCATAAACAGGTTTTTAGACATTTTTGCAAATTTATCAAAATTAGAAATCTGAAACTATTACATTTACATAAATATTCAGACACTTTACTCAGTACTTTGTGGATGCACCTTTGGCAGTGACTACAGCCTTGAGTTTTCTTGGGTATGATGTTACAATCTTGGCATAACTGTATTTGGGGAGTTTCTCACCTTCTTCTCTGCAGATCCTCTCAAGATCTGTCAGAATGGATGGGGAGCGTCACTGCACGGGTATTTTCAAGTCTCTCCAGAGATGTTGGAACGGGTTCAAGTCCGGGCTCTGGCTGGGTCATTTAAGGACATTCAGATACTTGTTCCGAAGCAACTCCTGTGTTGTCTTGGCTGTGTGCTTAGGGTCATTGTCCTGTTGGAAGGTAAACCTTTGACCCAGTCTGAGGTCTTGAGTGCTCTAGAGCACGTTTTCATCAAGGAACTCTTTGTACTTTGCTCTGTTCATCTCAATCTGACAAGCCTCCGTTTGCCTTTTGGCAAACTCCAAGCTGGCTGTCATGTGGCTTTTACTGAGGAGTGGCTTCAGTCTGGCGGGTCTACCATAACGGCCTGCTTGGTGGAGTGAGATGGTTGTACTTCTGGGAGATTCTGCCATCTCCACAGAGGAACTCTGGAACTCTATCAGATTGACCATCGGGTTCTTGGTCACCTCCCTGATCAAGGCCCTTCTCCTCCATTGCTCAGATTTGCCTGGTGGCCAGCTCTTGGAAGAGTCTTGGTGGTTCTAAACTTCTTCCATTTAAGAATGATGGAGGCCACTGTGTTCTTTGGGACCTTCAGTGCTACAGAAATATTTTGGTACCCTTCCCCATATCTGTGCCTCAACACATTCCTTATCTCGGAGCTCTACAGACAAATCCCTCAACCTCTTGGCTTGGTTTTTGCTCTTACATGCACTGTCAACTGTGGGACCTTATATAGATAGCTGTGTGCCTTTCCAAATCATATCCAATCAATTGAATATACCACAAGTACACTGTAATCAAGATGTAGAAACATCTCAAGGATGATCAACGGAAACAGGATGCACCTGAGCTCATATTCGAGTCTCATAGCTAAGGGTCCCAATTCTTATGTAAATAAGGTATTTATGTTTTTCTTTTTTCTAAAAACCTGTTCTTGCTTTGTCATCATGAGGCATTGTGTGTAAATTGATGAGGATTTGTGTTTCTTTTCAAAATCAATTTTAGAACAAGGCTGTAATGTAACGAGGAAAAGGTAAAGGGGTCTGAATACTTTCTGAATACACAGTAGGTCCTTGTCTGTCACTAAGATTTACATAATGTAATTCAAATGTATGGGGAATGACTGTGCATGAGACTTGGCTAATGGTGACATCGCTACACAACATTCTAGCCCAGACAGTGCATACTCCTAGAAAACCATTAAGCTCCATCCAAACAGGAAAATATTGCGGACCCCCGCTGACATAAAAGGGATAGCTCAGAATTCTGGCAATGAGGCCCTACATCTACATCAAGAGATGAACTTGAGGATAACGTGTTTATTTATCTGTGTTCAGTATAAAGTTAGAGGTAGCTAGCTTGCTAGCAGTACCCAAAGACGTATAGCCTTTGTACTAAGCTGGCTAATATTGGCAAGAGCAATTACTTCTACCTTCTTTCACATTGGACGGAGATGCATAAAAATAGTATTCAAGAGGTCTTTTGACTCTCAGGAAGTAGAAAAAGAGCCTCTGTTGGCCTGATTATGGTTCCCAATCAGAGACAGCTGTTTATCGTTGTCTCTGATTGGGGATCATATTTAGGTAGCCATTTTCCCCATTGTGATTTGTGGGATCTTGACTATGTTTGTGTGTAGTTGCTTTCTGCACTGCATGCAGCTTCACGTTTCGTTTATTCGCTTTATTGTTTTGTGCTTTATGTTCTCTTCCTAATAAAAGGATGGAAACATACCCACGCTGCATCTTGGTCCACTCCTTAACAAATGTGACAGTTTGTTTTGGTCTGAGAAGGAAATGTTGTAAATCAAGAGGACTCAATGTGTTCTGAAAGTTGAGAAGTTAAGGATTATAATATATGCTGCTTTGATGTCATACCAGCAAACCACACAGTCCAAATGAGCACATTACATTTGCATATGACAGAAGTCATGTCATTTCTAGTATCAAATATTATGTTTGATGTACAATTAAAATAAGGACATTGCATCTGAACAGAATATGAGCCTATATTTGTCATGTTGTGAAGAGCATTAGCCGCTGAACACGCATCTGAATGCACTCATGACAGGGTTGTGTTCGAGACCACCTAAAGCGAGACCTATTCAAGACCGGAGCAAATTGAGTCAGAGTCAAGACCAAGACCTGGGGGGGGGGATGAGACCGAGTCAAGACCGAGACCGGGAGGGGGACAAGGGGTCTGACATGAGTCAAGACCGAGACCAGTAAAATGGGTGTCCAATTCAAGACATGATTGTAATTTTGTCAAACCGCCTTTGTAATAAGAGGTCAAAATGTCAGGTATTTCAGAACAACATACTGTAGATACACAAGCCTTTCACTGCACCTGTGATGACGGCTGAATTTGATTTACAAAAGCAGTTACAACAGCTAAAAGATGATGTAGGCTGTCATGCAAATGTTGTTCATGGAAACTGAAGTTTTTTTTCCAGTGGCCCTGACTGTGGCCCTGTCTGTGGCCCTGACTGTGGCCCTGTCTGTGGCCCTGACTGTAGCCCTGACTGTGGCCCTGACTGTGGCCCTGTCTGGGTTTGCATGTTTCAATCTTACATTACATTTATGTTGTAGTTGATTTATGGTGTAGCTGACGCTCCTATGGTACTTATATATATATATATATATATATATATATATATATATATATATATATATATATATATTGTAGCATTACAATTTGTCAATACCAAGCAAAACAGTCGCAATAGGTTGCAATTGTAAACATGAGGCGATAGTAAAATCAGAAAATTTTACTCCTAATATCACTCCGCCATACAAAGACAAATAAAATGGCAAGTTTGCACACAATCAACCCCCCCACCCCCCACAAACACACACACACTCACACACACACACACACAATTTAGTTGCAACATGAACCAATTATTAAACAGGCCAAAACCTCTAAATAGCATGAACATTATGATTTAATGGGATGGTATTGAACAATAACGTGCGTTAGGTAGAGGAGGGGAATAACTAAAGCAAACGTGTTTTATCTCACAAAATGCTGCTGCTACTTCAAAAATATTAATCAAATAAATTGCGCAAATTATTACTATGAAATCTCTGTATGTTTTAACAAGAGCTAACTCTGTATGTTTTAACAACAGCTAACTCTGTATGTTTTAACAACAGCTATCTCTGTATGTTTTAACAACAGCTATCTCTGTATGTTTTAACAACAGCTATCTCTGTATGTTTTAACAACAGCTAACTCTGTATGTTTTAACAACAGTTGCAGGCAGTTGTGCTCCTCGATATTGACAGAAGAATTTTAACTCAATGCGTATTCAACACAACGATCTATCATCTCCTTCTGATAGTTTGTCACAAAACCCTGTAGTGCCAGCAACTGTAAATCTAAAATGTTTCTGTAGAGGTGCATCAGGGGTGAGACCATGACATTGAAGATGTTAACAATCAGCAACATGGGGAAGACAATTGCAGTTGTAGTCAAGACTGGATGACTCGATGGCACAACCAACAAACACCGGGATGGAGCTTGCCAAGATGATCACCAGGTTAGTCAAGAAGATCACAAAAGCTCTCATCTTTTGTGGGTCAGTCGTCCCCTGTTTCTTCTCTACCCCTCTAACCCCCTTAACCTCTCCTGGACCAGGCTGCATCAGCTCACGCAGGATGAAGAAGCAGCAGAGAGAATTTACTGCCACCCGAACGCAATAGACAATGATGAGCACATGACCTGTGGTTTCTGTATACAGATTTAAAGTAATACAATAACATGTGTAAACGAGCGACCTCATCCAGACCACGGTTGAACACACCATCCTGTACCTCCGGAGTCTGTAGTTGAGGAAAGCCACAGGTTGGGCCACCGCCAGGTAATGCTCCACACAGATGCAGCTCTGGATCAGGGGCCTGCAGGTCCAGGAGAGGTTGTAGAGGAAAGCCACAGGTTGGGCCACCGCCAGGTAGCGCTCCACACAGATGCAGCTCTGGATCAGGGGCCTGCAGGTCCAGGAGAGGTTGTAGAGGAAAGCCACAGGTTGGGCCACCGCCAGGTAGCGCTCCACACAGATGCAGCTCTGGATCAGGGGCCTGCAGGTCCAGGAGAGGTTGTAGAGGAAAGCCACAGGTTGGGCCACCGCCAGGTAGCGCTCCACACAGATGCAGCTCTGGATCAGGGGCCTGCAGGTCCAGGAGAGGTTGTAGAGGAAAGCCACAGGTTGGGCCACCGCCAGGTAGCGCTCCACACAGATGCAGCTCTGGATCAGGGGCCTGCAGGTCCAGGAGAGGTTGTAGAGGAAAGCCACAGGTTGGGCCACCGCCAGGTAGCGCTCCGCACAGATGCAGCTCTGGATCAGGGGCCTGCAGGTCCAGGAGAGGTTGTAGAGGAAAGCCACAGGTTGGGCCACCGCCAGGTAGCACTCCACACAGATGCAGCTCTGGATCAGGGGCCTGCAGGTCCAGGAGAGGTTGTAGAGGAAAGCCACAGGTTGGGCCACCACCAGGTAGCGCTCCACACAGATGCAGCTCTGTATCAGGGGCCTGCAAGTCCAGGAGAGGCTTAAGAGGAAATGTAAAGTCTCCCGTAACATAACATTGTGTATGAGGTAGTTGGTCACTTCAAGCAGACCCTCGACACAGAACACCAGCTCCACTGCAAGCAGGTTAATAGGGAAGACCTGGGTGGGTTTGAGACCTCCAGAGAGACTACCACTCAGAGAGCCAGAGGCACCAGACCAGAGCTGGCATCCCCAGAAGGAAGCACAGGGCCTGGGCAGGACCACAGAGCACCATCCCAACATAGCCGTGGTAAAAAACAAATCCCCCAGCTGGAGTTAGTGTGGTTTCCTGAAGAGACATTCATCCTTGTGGAACAATATCTGAGCCCACTGAGATACGAGAGAGGAGAGATTACACAATTAATTAATGTAGGTTTTCAAATATTGTTTGCAAAAAAAATCATGCAATAAACTGATGTAAAAATACATGAGCATAATTTGATATCTATATTTCTACTGTCATGTCAGTCAAGATATTGTTCCTTGTCTCAGAAAGTCTGAATGAAATTATGAGATGTAAAATGGTTAGCCGAAGATAACATACTCAGGGATGTTAAAACGTAAAATAACCCACCTAAGTTGTTTTGGTAACTCAGACCTTCCTTTGAGATATTTGTACTTCTCTCTCCTTGAGAACTCTGAGACCAACCCGATGGTATAACACCTACATATATGGGTGATTTAAGCCAACGCACTCTGTCCTGTTCTTCCTAACAAGTCACGTGTTGTGTTATTTACATAGTCCCATCAAAACGTAAAATCAACGAACAAAACAGACAAAATGCATATGCCAAATGTTTCACATTTACACACACACACACACACACACACACACACACACACACACACACACACACACACACACACACACACACACACATGCAATGTCAACCTGCTCAGGGATTTGCATTTGGCCTGAGCAGAAATGGAAGCATCATCAATCATATCACTCAGCACCTGTCTGTCCCAGCCACAGGTTATCCCAGCCACCTGCAAGGGCTGACTCGTTCACTTTACATAATCAAATCATATGGGCTTCAAACATAGACAGTTCTAGTCTTGGATTCCGTCTTTTTATAATTGCATAGTGATTACAGAATAGGGTTGCACTGATATCTTAATTTAAAAAACATACTGTACATTCTGTGTTTAAAAACACAATTTCTCAAACGTTTTTTAATTAATGTATTAATCATTAACTAAAATAGAGTCATGTATGTCCAGTTATAATAAGATTCGAGTTTTAATCCAATAGAGAGTTAATGTGTGAATTAGTTTCAACAGTATGTTACTATGTTATAATTCAGTAGTACTCAGTAGTAAAGTAATATTATGTAGGCTAGTAAGTAGTAGCTTGTCAATCAGTCATGGTAATGTACTGTAATGTTTTTTGAACCCGAACTCACAACGAACAGAAGCTTTCTGAGGGCCGCTTGAACACCTTCTCTGCAGGGGAGCAGATCTCTCTATCAGCAAGAGTAGGACAGGAGATGGAGTTTTGGACAGTGGTAGGGACCATGGGCAGGTGCTTGTCCCAGTCACGCTGGTGTTCTGCAGATATGATGAGCAGCTGCTATGCAAGTGCAATATCGATGCGCTCGACGAGGCCATCACTCCGTGGGAGAAGCGTAGTACTGCGTGTCTTGTGCATACTTAGGTGCTCATCGGGACAAAAATGTCTGCCTTGGTCGCTGTGAAAGGACTCTACAGCGACAAACATGGTGAACATAACCACTGTATTGGGGTTGACGACGGTCTCTGCTTCCTGGTTGCGCAAAGCGCAGAACTCTGTGAGCACCCAGTGGTTTACACTGTCTGTAGCAAGGAACTACATCCACTCCCACTCGCTCCATGGATGCCCCAACTGGGAACTGTTGGAGCTGAACGTGGGAGCAACCTGGAGGGCCCTTTCTGGCTGTGCAGCTGTCACGGCGGCGACAAAAGTCCGCCACATCCCTCTTGTGCTGACTGCAGTAGAATCCCAAGCGGAGGCAGCAGAGGGTATTGGAATCCCAAAGTGTCCTCCATGCATGCCCTGGAACATAGCCTGCCACAATACTTTGGGGACCACCACCTGCCACCTGTTTCCTCATATAGCTCCTTCCATGCTTGCTGTAGCTCAGCGAGCCGCAGAGCCTAAAACTTTGACCACAGCCCTTTGGTCGTGTGTGAGAACGCCACCAACTCTTCCAACTATGGTCTCTGCTCCTCCACCCACTGTAGCACTGACTTGAGATCTGTGTCCTGCTCCTCCACCCACTGTAGCACTGACTTGAGATCTGTGTCCTGCTCCTCCACCCACTGTAGCACTGACTTCAGATCTGTGTCCTGCTCCTCCACCCACTGTAGCACTGACTTCAGATCTGTGTCCTGCTCCTCCATCCACTGTAGCACTGACTTTAGGTATGTGTCCTGCTCCTCCATCCACTGTAGCACTGACTTGAGATCTGTGTCCTGCTCCTCCACCCACTGTAGCACTGACTTCAGATCTGTGTCCTGCTCCTCCACCCACTGTAGAACTGACTTCAGATCTGTGTCCTGCTCCTCCACCCACTGTAGCACTGACTTGAGATCTGTCTCCTGCTCCTCCAACCACTGTAGCACTGACTTTAGGTATGTGTCCTGCTCCTCCACCCACTGTAGCACTGACTTTAGGTATGTGTCCTGCTCCTCCACCCACTGTAGAACTGACTTTAGGTCTGTGTCCTGCTCCTCCATCCACTGTAGAACTGACTTTAGGTCTGTGTCCTGCTCCTCCACCCACTGTAGCACTGACTTCAGATCTGTGTCCTGCTCCTCCATCCACTGTAGCACTGACTTCAGATCTGTGTCCTGCTCCTCCATCCACTGTAGCACTGACTTCAGATCTGTGTCCTGCTCCTCCATCCACTGTAGCACTGACTTCAGATCTGTGTCCTGCTCCTCCATCCACTGTAGCACTGACTTTAGGTATGTGTCCTGCTCCTCCACCCACTGTAGCACTGACTTCAGATCTGTGTCCTGCTCCTCCATCCACTGTAGCACTGACTTTAGGTATGTGTCCTGCTCCTCCATCCACTGTAGCACTGACTTCAGATCTGTGTCCTGCTCCTCCACCCACTGTAGCACTGACTTTAGGTATGTGTCCTGCTCCTCCATCCACTGTAGCACTGACTTCAGATCTGTGTCCTGCTCCTCCACCCACTGTAGCACTGACTTTAGGTATGTGTCCTGCTCCTCCATCCACTGTAGCACTGACTTCAGGTCTGTGTCCTGCTCCTCCATCCACTGTAGCACTGACTTTAGGTATGTGTCCTGCTCCTCCATCCACTGTAGCACTGACTTCAGATCTGTGTCCTGCTCCTCCACCCACTGTAGCACTGACTTCAGATCTGTGTCCTGCTCCTCCACCCACTGTAGCACTGACTTGAGATCTGTGTCCTGCTCCTCCACCCACTGTAGCACTGACTTCAGATCTGTGTCCTGCTCCTCCACCCACTGTAGCACTGACTTCAGATCTGTGTCCTGCTCCTCCACCCACTGTAGCACTGACTTGAGATCTGTGTCCTGCTCCTCCACCCACTGTAGAACTGACTTGAGATCTGTGTCCTGCTCCTCCACCCACTGTAGCACTGACTTGAGATCTGTGTCCTGCTCCTCCACCCACTGTAGCACTGACTTCAGATCTGTGTCCTGCTCCTCCACCCACTGTAGCACTGACTTCAGATCTGTGTCCTGCTCCTCCACCCACTGTAGCACTGACTTCAGATCTGTGTCCTGCTCCTCCATCCACTGTAGCACTGACTTCAGATCTGTGTCCTGCTCCTCCACCCACTGTAGCACTGACTTCAGATCTGTGTCCTGCTCCTCCACCCACTGTAGCACTGACTTCAGATCTGTGTCCTGCTCCTCCATCCACTGTAGAACTGACTTGAGATCTGTGTCCTGCTCCTCCATCCACTGTAGAACTGACTTGAGATCTGTGTCCTGCTCCTCCACCCACTGTAGCACTGACTTCAGATCTGTGTCCTGCTCCTCCACCCACTGTAGCACTGACTTCAGATCTGTGTCCTGCTCCTCCATCCACTGTAGAACTGACTTGAGATCTGTGTCCTGCTCCTCCATCCACTGTAGAACTGACTTGAGATCTGTGTCCTGCTCCTCCACCCACTGTAGCACTGACTTCAGATCTGTGTCCTGCTCCTCCATCCACTGTAGAACTGACTTGAGATCTGTGTCCTGCTCCTCCACCCACTGTAGAACTGACTTGAGATCTGTGTCCTGCTCCTCCACCCACTGTAGCATTGACTTCAGATCTGTGTCCTGCTCCTCCACCCACTGTAGCACTGACTTCAGATCTGTGTCCTGCTCCTCCATCCACTGTAGAACTGACTTGAGATCTGTGTCCTGCTCCTCCATCCACTGTAGAACTGACTTGAGATCTGTGTCCTGCTCCTCCACCCACTGTAGCACTGACTTCAGATCTGTGTCCTGCTCCTCCATCCACTGTAACACTGACTTCAGATATGTTTTTTATTTATTTATTTTTTATTTCACCTTTATTTAACCAGGTAGGCAAATTGAGAACAACTTCTCATTTACAATTGCGACCTGGCCAAGATAAAGCAAAGCAGTTCGACAGATACAACGACACAGAGTTACACATGGAGTAAAACAAACATACAGTCAATAATACAGTATAAACAAGTCTATATACAATGTGAGCAAATGAGGTGAGAAGGGAGGTAAAGGCAAAAAAGGCCATGGTGGCAAAGTAAATACAATATAGCAAGTAAAACACTGGAATGGTAGTTTTGCAATGGAAGAATGTGCAAAGTAGAAATAAAATTAATGGGGTGCAAAGGAGCAAAATAAATAAATAAATTAAATACAGTTAAATACAGGAAAGAGGTAGTTGTTTGGGCTAAATTATAGGTGGGCTATGTACAGGTGCAGTAATCTGTGAGCTGCTCTGACAGTTGGTGCTTAAAGCTAGTGAGGGAGATAAGTGTTTCCAGTTTCAGAGATTTTTGTAGTTCGTTCCAGTCATTGGCAGCAGAGAACTGGAAGGAGAGGCGGCCAAAGAAAGAATTGGTTTTGGGGGTGACTAGAGAGATATATCTGCTGGAGCGTGTGCTACAGGTGGGAGATGCTATGGTGACCAGCGACCTGAGATAAGGGGGGACTTTACCTAGCAGGGTCTTGTAGATGACATGGAGCCAGTGGGTTTGGCGACGAGTATGAAGCGAGGGCCAGCCAACGAGAGCGTACAGGTCGCAATGGTGGGTAGTACATGGGGCTTTGGTGACAAAACGGATTGCACTGTGATAGACTGCATCCAATTTGTTGAGTAGGGTTTTGGAGGCTATTTTGTAAATGACATCGCCAAAGTCGAGGATTGGTAGGATGATCAGTTTTACAAGGGTATGTTTGGCAGCATGAGTGAAGGATGCTTTGTTGCGATATAGGAAGCCAATTCTAGATTTAACTTTGGATTGGAGATGTTTGATATGGGTCTGGAAGGAGAGTTTACAGTCTAACCAGACACCTAAGTATTTGTAGTTGTCCACGTATTCTAAGTCAGAGCCGTCCAGAGTAGTGATGTTGGACAGGCGGGTAGGTGCAGGTAGCGATCGGTTGAAGAGCATGCATTTAGTTTTACTTGTATTTAAGAGCAATTGGAGGCCACGGAAGGAGAGTTGTATGGCATTGAAGCTTGCCTGGAGGGTTGTTAACACAGTGTCCATAGAATGGCCGGAAGTATACAGAATGGTGTCGTCTGCGTAGAGGTGGATCAGAGACTCACCAGCAGCAAGAGCGACCTCATTGATGTATACAGAGAAGAGAGTCGGACCAAGAATTGAACCCTGTGGCACCCCCATAGAGACTGACAGAGGTCCGGACAGCAGACCCTCCGATTTGACACACTGAACTCTATCAGAGAAGTAGTTGGTGAACCAGGCGAGGCAATCATTTGAGAAACCAAGGCTGTCGAGTCTGCCGATGAGGATGTGGTGATTGACAGAGTCGAAAGCCTTGGCCAGATCAATGAATACGGCTGCACAGTAATGTTTCTTATCGATGGCGGTTAAGATATCGTTTAGGACCTTGAGCGTGGCTGAGGTGCACCCATGACCAGCTCTGAAACCAGATTGCATAGCAGAGAAGGTATGGTGAGATTCGAAATGGTCGGTAATCTGTTTGTTGACTTGGCTTTCGAAGACCTTAGAAAGGCATGGTAGGATAGATATAGGTCTGTAGCAGTTTGGGTCAAGAGTGTCACCCCCTTTGAAGAGGGGGATGACCGCAGCTGCTTTCCAATCTTTGGGAATCTCAGACGACACGAAAGAGAGGTTGAACAGGCTAGTAATAGGTGTGGCAACAATTTCGGCACATAATTTTAGAAAGAAAGGGTCCAGATTGTCTAGCCCGGCTGATTTGTAGGGGTCCAGATTTTGCAGCTCTTTCAGAACATCAGCTGAATGGATTTGGGAGAAGGAGAAATGAGGAAGGCTTGGGCGAGTTGCTGTTGGGGGTGCAGTGCTGTTGACCGGGGTAGGAGTAGCCAGGTGGAAAGCATGGCCAGCCGTAGAAAAATGCTTATTGAAATTCTCAATTATGGTGGATTTATCAGTGGTGACAGTGTTTCCTATCTTCAGTGCAGTGGGCAGCTGGGAGGAGGTGTTCTTATTCTCCATGGACTTTACAGTGTCCCAGAACTTTTTTGAGTTAGTGTTGCAGGAAGCAAATTTCTGCTTGAAAAAGCTAGCCTTGGCTTTTCTAACTGCCTGTGTATAATGGTTTCTAGCTTCCCTGAACAGCTGCATATCACGGGGCTGTTCGATGCTAATGCAGAACGCCATAGGATGGGGAGAAACCAATGGCTATATCTGTTCTTGGTTCTAAATTTCTTGAATGGGGCATGTTAATTTAAGATGGTTAGGAAGGCATTTAAAAAAAATATCCAGGCATCCTCTACTGACGGGATGAGATCAATATCCTTCCAGGATACCCCGGCCAGGTCGATTAGAAAGGCCTGCTCGCTGAAGTGTTTCAGGGAGCGTTTTACGGTGATGAGTGGAGGTCGTTTGACCGCTGACCCATTACGGATGCAGGCAATGAGGCAGTGATCGCTGAGATCTTGGTTGAAGACAGCAGAGGTGTATTTAGAGGGGAAGTTGGTTAGGATGATCTCTATGAGGGTGCCCGTGTTTCAGGCTTTGGGGAGGTACCTGGTAGGTTCATTGATAATTTGTGTGAGATTGAGGGCATTAAGTTTAGATTGTAGGATGGCTGGGGTGTTAAGCATGTTCCAGTTTAGGTCGCCTAGCAGCACGAGCTCTGAGGATAGATGCAGGGCAATCAGTTCACATATGGTGTCCAGAGCACAGCTGGGGGCAGAGGGTGGTCTATAGCAGGCGGCAACGGTGAGAGACTTGTTTTTAGAGAGGTGGATTTTTAAAAGTAGAAGTTCAAATTGTTTGGGTACAGACCTGGATAGTAGGACAGAACTCTGCAGGCTATCTTTGCAGTAGATTGCAACACCGCCCCCTTTGGCAGTTCTATCTTGTCTGAAAATGTTGTAGTTTGGAATTAAAATTTCTGAATTTTTGGTGGTCTTCCTAAGCCAGGATTCAGACACAGCTAGAACATCCGGGTTGGCAGAGTGTGCTAAAGCAGTGAATAGAACAAACTTAGGGAGGAGGCTTCTAATGTTAACATGCATGAAACCAAGGCTATTACGGTTACAGAAGCCGTCAAAAGAGAGCGTCTGGGGAATAGGAGTGGAGCTAGACACTGCAGGGCCTGGATTCACCTCTACATCGCCAGAGGAACATAGGAGGAGTAGAATAAGGGTGCGGCTAAAAGCAATAAGAATTGGTTGTCTAGAACGTCTGGAACAGAGAGTAAAAGGAGGTTTCTGGGGGCGATAAAATAGCATCAAGGTATAATGTACAGACAAAGGTATGGTAGGATGTGAATACAGTGGAGGTAAACCTAGGTATTGAGTGATGAAGAGAGAGATATTGTCTCTAGAAACATCATTGAAACCAGGAGATGTCATTGCATGTGTGGGTGGGTGGTGGAACTAATAGGTTGGATAAGGTATAGTGAGCAGGACAAAACTGGCGATAGATTTTCGAGCTAAAGGATAGCTGATGACCACAAACCGTGTTTAGCTGAATACTAACGATTTACCAGTAAAGAAGCTAACTAGCTTCTGAACTAGCTTCTGGATTAGCTTCTGGGCTAGCTTCTGGCTAGCTCCTGGCTAGCTTCTGGCTAGTTTCTGGCTATCTTCTTGGAGTTTCTGGCTAGCTTCTTGGAGGATTACAGATTTGAGGTAAATAATACTTTTTTATGAATATAAATTGGTGAGGCGGGTTGCAGGAGAGTGTTTTGAAGATGAGTTGATGGAAAATAAAAATAAAATGTATGTGAAAAAAGTTGTAAATATATATATATATATACAGGACACGACAAGACGAGGACAAAAGACGTCTGAACTGCTATGCCATCTTGGTTTACACGGTGTCCTGCTCCTCCATCCACTGTAGCACTGTCTTCAGTTCTGTGTCCTGCTCCTCCACCCACTGTAGCACTGACTTTAGGGCTGTGTCCTGCTCCTCCATCCACTGTAGCACTGACTTCAGATCTGTGTCCTGCTCCTCCACCCACTGTAGCACTGACTTCAGGTCTGTGTCCTGCTCCTCCATCCACTGTAGCACTGACTTCAGTTCTGTGTCCTGCTCCTCCACCCACAGTAGCACTGACTTTAGGTCTGTGTCCTGCTCCTCCACCCACTGTAGCACTGACTTCAGGTCTGTGTCCTGCTCCTCCACCCACTGTAGCACTGACTTCAGTTATGTGTCCTGCTCCTCCACCCACTGTAGCACTGACTTTAGGTCTGTGTAATGCTCCTCCACCCACTGTAGCACTGACTTCAGGTCTGTGTCCTGCTCCTCCACCCACTGTAGCACTGACTTCAGATATGTGTCCTCCTCCCTAGCACTGACTTTAGGACTGTGTCCTGCTCCTCCACCCACTGTAGCACTGACTTCAGATCTGTGTCCTGCTCCTGCTGCTGCCTCCATGTAGCCATGTCGACAGCCTGCAGTTCACAGCAGACAGGAACCCTCACCTGGCATGCTGAGGCACAGACCACTCATCCACGCACAGCTCTCTCTCACGGACCTTTTACTGCCCACAGCGATGGCACTTGTCTGCATTATAGGGCCGGTAGGACATGGAGTTGGCGTTAGCGGGGGGTGTCCCCGCCCTGTGTACCACTGTGAAGTCTTGTATCTAAAGTTCTTCCAACCAACGTGCGACCTGCCTCTCTGGTTTTTTGAAAGACATGAGTCACTGGAGAGAGAAGTGGTCAGTTCTTACGGTGAAGGACAAGCCCCACAGGTAGTACTTGAAGTGTTTAATGGACTCCTCTAGTAGCGGTGCTCGTGTTTGTTGAATGTACATCACCACTCTCTGTCCTTATGGCTCCAACTGGGCCAGCACCGCTTGAGGGGGTTGAAGGCATCCTGTCACACCACTGTCCATGTGAAGGCCTCGTGGCACTCCTGTTTCTAGATGAAGGCTTCCTGGAACACCCCTGTCGATGTGAAACCCCGTTCAAACCCTGTTGTAGTATAAGGCCGGGACAGGAAGTACTTCAGCTGCTGCTGGTGGTCAGCTTCTACTGGTCTCGGACAGCCCACACGTTGTGCTTCATAATGCTGATTCCCTCTTCCCCCACTCGGTGCACCAAGAAGGACACCTCAATGCTCATGAAGTGGCACTTCACAGTGTGGAGCTTCAGGCACCAACACACGCCATTGAGCCCCGAGGGCAGACTGAAAGGAGCTGCCATAGGCCCTGATGTTGTCGAGGTAGACCAGTCACTCCTGTTGGGGGATACCAGCCATCAACCTATCCATCGACTACTCAAATGTAACTGGATCGTTGGAGCATTGCACAGGACCTTGAACTGGAGGAGAAAACAATTTAGAGTGGCACCCGGCAGCAGTCACTATGGAGGTCCAGAGAACCGGGAGGACACCTTAACCAAGTCCAGCACAGCCGCCTGTAGTCCGCACATAATTTCAGCTTGTCCTCCTTCTTAGGAACCATGACCACTGGTGCAGCCCAGGGGCTCGATGAATTCTGCTCGCTGCATCTCCAACACAGCCTTGTCTGCCACCTCCTTGTGTATTAGCAGGATATGGCGGGACGTACCTTGATGGGCCGAAGGTCCCCTATGTTGATCTCGTGCTGCACCAGATGGGTCTAACCCACCTCCTCCTCAATCAGAGCAATATATCTGAACTCTAACAGCAACTGCCACAGCTGTTTCCGCTGCTTGGGGTCAAGAGTTCACAGTTCGTCCTCCATATCTCATTCACTGTGGACAGTCTCCTCTCCTCTCCCGTCTGAGGGAGCTGGACTGGACTAGAAGAGTGGAAGGTTGGCAGGCATGGGTCTCCTCTTCCTTGACTGCCTGAGTAAAGGGGTCATTGGGCTCTGTGAATGTGACATTACGGGGGTGCATGGTTACTGCAAGCCCTCCATGGAAGCTCAGTGTTCACCAGTCCAGGTCTAGCTGGAAGCCTGTGCTCCTAAGTCCAACCCCAGGATACAGGAGTCCTGCACCGCCACCACCCACACAGGATGATAGACAGTCCTGCCCCTTACTGTAAGAGTCGTTATCCCCTTCTCAGCGGAACTGAGTCTAACTGGTACAATCACTGGTCTCACCAGTGTTACCTTGGACCCAGTGTCCTCCAGGGCCGGGCAGGTCAGCCCCTCCACAGTGACAGGGACTGTCACCAAAAGTAAACTGACATTATTTGTTGCTTATTTCTTTACTTCTTAGATGCATATAATGTCCAGGGCATAACCTAGCCTGGTGGAACCAGATTCACATTTTACAATATCTGAAGTGAAATAGACAGGTGAACGCAGCGATCTGATTGGTTCCACCACGCTAATCAGAACCACCATTGTCCACCATTGTGTGTGTGAACAACCAAGGGCCAGGAGCTGATCTACGCTGAGATGCTCGTCAATGGGGCTCTGGCAAAGACCTCACCTCCAGCCTCACCTTTTCCTTGCTCACCAACGGCTGTCGATGGGGAGAACAGAATTAGGTAGGTTTAGTGTTAACTGTTCAAACTTCAGCATAGTACATGTTTGTGTTTTAGATATCACCTATCCCTAACTGCCATAGAGAGTGACTGTGTATTTGTTCACAGATACATGAGATGTTATACATTTTATGAATAGTTACTAAATGATGTATACATTTAACGTAGAACTATAACTAACAGAATTACGGTTAATTATTCAAATTGTGCGCCCTCCAATTTAACCGAATGGTTTCCCGCTAGCGGGATGCCTAGCCTAAAGTTAACTTGGGTTGGAATCAGCCCTCTATGCAATTGGAGAAATCCAGAATCCAAACGACAGACAAATACTGTGTATGTCTGAAGCCCAAATGATTTGATTATGTAAGGTGAAAGAGTAAGGTGAAACCTGTGCCTGGGACAGACAAGTGCTGAGTGATATGAGTGATGATGCTTTTATTTCAGCTCAGAGTAAAATGCAAATCCCTGAGCAGGTTGACGTTGTGTGTGTGTGTGTGTGTGTGTGTGATTAGTTTACAGCAAGTCATTTTATTTGACTAAAACTCCTATCAAAACATATCATGAACAAAACACAGATTAACAAAATGCAAATGCTGCATGCATACACACACACACACACAGATGGGATTTCAACTTGGTTTGGGATTTGCTTGTTGGCCTAAGCATCGAACTCAGCTCCTGTCTGTCCAGCCACAGGTTAATATGTAGAGTGTTGATGTGTTGTGTAGTTCATTTTAAAAGTATGGTACTATGTTATAATTCAGGTGTAAAGTAATATTATGTAGGCTCGTAAATAGTAGCTTGTCATTCAGTCATGGTAATGAATACAGGTGGGATGGACCCTCATGAACCAGGGAAGACGAAGACGATAGGCCACTGGATTCGTTCCCATAGCAACGATTAAAACATTCCCTAACCAGAAACCGTGGATTGATGGCAGCATTCGTGTGAAACTGAAAGCGCGAACCACTGCTTTTAATCAGGGCAAGGTGTCTGGTAACATGACCGAATACAAACAGTGCAGCTATTCCCTCCGCAAGGCTATCAAACAAGCTAAGCGCCAGTACAGAGACAAAGTAGAATCTCAATTCAACGGCTCAGACACAAGAGGCATGTGGCAGGGTCTACAGTCAATCACGGACTACAGGAAGAAACCCAGCCCAGTCACGGACCAGGATGTCTTACTCCCAGGCAGACTAAATAACTTTTTTGCCCGCTTTGAGGACAATACAGTGCCACTGACACGGCCTGCAACGAAAACATGCGGTCTCTCCTTCACTGCAGCCGAGGTGAGTAAGACATTTAAACGTGTTAACCCTCGCAAGGCTGCAGGCCCAGATGGCATCCCCAGCCGCGCCCTCAGAGCATGCGCAGACCAGCTGGCCGGTGTGTTTACGGACATATTCAATCAATCCCTATACCAGTCTGCTGTTCCCACATGCTTCAAGAGGGCCACCATTGTTCCTGTTCCCAAGAAAGCTAAGGTAACTGAGCTAAATGACTACCGCCCCGTAGCACTCACATCCGTCATCATGAAGTGCTTTGAGAGACTAGTCAAGGACCATATCACCTCCACCCTACCTGACACCCTAGACCCACTCCAATTTGTTTACCGCCCAAATAGGTCCACAGACGATGCAATCTCAACCACACTGCACACTGCCCTAACCCATCTGGACAAGAGGAATACCTATGTGAGAATGCTGTTCATCGACTACAGCTCGGCATTCAACACCATAGTACCCTCCAAGCTCGTCATCAAGCTCGAGACCCTGGGTCTCGACCCCGCCCTGTGCAACTGGGTACTGGACTTCCTGACGGGCCGCCCCCAGGTGGTGAGGGTAGGCAACAACATCTCCTCCCCGCTGATCCTCAACACTGGGGACCCACAAGGTTGCGTTCTGAGCCCTCTCCTGTACTCCCTGTTCACCCACGACTGCGTGGCCACGCACGCCTCCAACTCAATCATCAAGTTTGCGGACGACACAACAGTGGTAGGCTTGATTACCAACAACGATGAGACGGCCTACAGGGAGGAGGTGAGGGCCCTCGGAGTGTGGTGTCAGGAAAACAACCTCACACTCAACGTCAACAAAACTAAGGAGATGATTGTGGACTTCAGGAAACAGCAGAGGGAACACCCCCCCATCCACATCGATGGAACAGTAGTGGAGAGGGTAGCAAGTTTTAAGTTCCTCGGCATACACATCACAGACAAACTGAATTGGTCCACTCACACAGACAGCATCGTGAAGAAGGCGCAGCAGCGCCTCTTCAACCTCAGGAGGCTGAAGAAATTCGGCTTGTCACCAAAAGCACTCACAAACTTCTACAGATGCACAATCGAGAGCATCCTGGCGGGCTGTATCACCGCCTGGTATGGCAACTGCACCGCCCTCAACCGTAAGGCTCTCCAGAGGGTAGTGAGGTCTGCACAACGCATCACCGGGGGCAAACTACCTGCCCTCCAGGACACCTACACCACCCGATGTCACAGGAAGGCCATAAAGATCATCAAGGACATCAACCACCCGAGCCACTGCCTGTTCACCCCGCTATCATCCAGAAGGCGAGGTCAGTACAGGTGCATCAAAGCTGGGACCGAGAGACTGAAAAACAGCTTCTATCTCAAGGCCATCAGACTGTTAAACAGCCACCACTAACACTGAGTGGCTGCTGCCAACACACTGACACTGACTCAACTCCAGCCACTTTAATAATGGGAATTGATGGGAATGATGTAAATATATCACTAGCCACTTTAAACAATGCTACCTTATATAAATGTTACTTACCCTACATTATTCATCTCATATGCATACGTATATACTGTACTCTATATCATCGACGGTATCCTTATGTAATACATGTATCACTAGCCACTTTATACTATACTATGCCACTTTGTTTACATACTCATCTCATTTGTACATACTGTACCCGATACCATCTACTGTATCTTGCCTATGCTGCTCTGTACCATCACTCATTCATATATCCTTATGTACATATTCTTTATCCCCTTACACTGTGTACAAGACAGTAGTTTTGGAATTGTTAGTTAGATTACTTGTTATTACTGCATTGTCGGAACTAGAAGCACAAGCATTTCGCTACACTCGCATTAACATCTGCTAACCATGTGTATGTGACAAATAAAAATTTGATTTGATTTGATTTTGATTTGATTTGATGCGCCGTAGAACCTTGAATGGCCCAACGTACCAGGGAGCCAACTTCCTAGATTCAACGCATAGAGGCAGACCCCTAGTAGACAACCAGACCATCTGGCATGGACACAGGAGGGGACTCGACGGTTAACCTGTCGTTGAACCTGAGTTGAGGACCTCAGGAGCGGAAGGAAATATCACTTCAATCTCCTGATCTATAAACTGGGGGGCTGGTAACCGTACAACATCAGGAATGGTGATTGGCCAGTGGAGGAATACTGGAGGTTGGGTGCGTACTTCACCCAAGGAAGGTGCTGACTCTAAGTGGCGGGGTTGGCAGCACCGTAAAGATCCTGTTTCACCCGCTCAGTTTAACTGTTGGACTGAGGGTGATAACCTGAGGACAGACTGGCTGATGACCCCAGAAGAGCACAGAATGCCCTCCAAAATCTGGAGGCAAACTGGGGACCCTGGTAGGAGACTATATCCAGAGGAAGTCCATGAAGGCGGAACGGAAATCGTGCTGAATGACTAGCTGAGCAGTCTCATGGGCAGATGGAAGCTTAGGCAGCGGAATGAAATGTGGCACCATGGAAAAGCAGTCCACAATGACCAGGATGACCATGAGTCCCTCTGAGGATGGAAGGCCCGTGATGAAATCCATAGTGAGATGGGACCAGGGTCGAGAAGGTGTAGGCAGCGGATGAAGAAGCCCCAGAGGCTGCTGACGAGGAGTCTTGTTCCGGGTGCAGGTCGGACAAGCAGCAATGAAGGTCAGAGTGTCCGCCTCCCCCGAGGGCCACCAAAACATCATCAAAAGCTCTAGCATTCGCTGCCCTCCCGGGTGAAACGTGACAAGTGAGCCCACTGAAGTACCTTGGACCGTGTCCCAAGAGGAACAAAAAGTCTGTTAGTTGGACAGCCGTCTGGAGCTGCCTCCCTACCTTGCACCTCCCTCACTACAATCTCTATACCCCAGGACACCGGTGCGAGGATGAGCGACCTGGGGATGACGGATTCAAGCGGCCGATCCTCACTGGTGCTGGAGAACTGGCGAGAATGGGCATCCGGCTTCACGTTCTTAGACCTCGGACGGTACGATGACATGGATCTGATCAAAGTGAAGAAAAGAGCCCAATGAGCCTGTCGGTGATTGAGGTGTTTAATATCCTGGATGTAGGCCAGGTTCTTGTGGTCAGTCCAAACCGTAAAGGGATGTTCTGAGCCCTCCAACCAGTGCCGCCACTCCTCCAAAGCCAGTTTGACCGCGAGAAGGTCCCAGTTGCCGACATCATAGTTCCTCTCCGCTGTAGTGAGACGCCTGGAGATTAAGGCACAGGGATAAGGCTTTTGGTCTTTCACCGAGCGCTGAGACAGAACTGCACCCAAGCCCATGTATGAGGCATCCACCTCTACCACGAATGGAAGAAAATGATCCGCATGAACAAGAATGGGTGCGGCAGAAAACCGACATTTCAGGTACTGGAACGCCTTCTCAGCAGCAGAGGTCCAATATACATGCCCAGCCGAGCCCTTGACGAGTGTTGTCAGTGGCGTCGCCACAGCATTAAAGTTTCTCACAAATCTTTGGTAGAAAATGAGCAAATCCCCCAAAAAGTTGAACTTGCTTGACCATGCTGGGCCGCGGCCAGTTTACCACTGCTCCTACCTTTTGGGAGTCCATCTGTACACAGCCCTGAAATACAATGTACCCCAGGAAGGAGATCTGAGGAATGTGAAAATCACACTTTTCGTCCTTCACAAACAGGTGATGAGCGAGGAGTCTTTGAAGAACCTGGCGGACATGTTCAACCATGGACTTGGAGAAGATGAGGATGTCATCCTGATACAAAAACACACTGGTGAAAGAAGTCGTACAGCACATCATTAACCAGGGCCTGGAAAACGGCTGGAGCATTAGTAAATCCAAAAGGCATGATTCGGTACTCATAATGTTCATTGGGATTGTTGAATGCTGTCTTCCACTCATCTCCCTGTCGGATGCGCACCAGATTGTACGCGCTCCGTAAATCCAATTTCGAGAAAACCGTAGCTCCCTGGAGCCTCTCGAAAGCTGGGGACATAAGAGGAAGGGTTTGGTGGGTGTGGCAATGTGTCTGGTGGGTGTGGCAATGTGTCTGGTGGGTGTGGCAATGAGATGCCACGCCTTCAGCGTTACCCTATCTATAACCCAACCACTCCCAATCTTTCAGCTGGCGTTCAGTAAAATAGTCACCTATCTGTAGAGATAACAGTGATAACACGATAGAGTGTTATTGTGTGAAATTTGTTGTTAGTTTTAATAGTATGGTACTATGTTATAATTTGATAATAAAGTATTATTATGTAGGCTGGTGAATAGTAGCTTCTCATTCAGTCATGATAACGTGTATAAAATAGCGACTGCCCATCCATAACGAATACAGTGGGGCAAAAAAGTATTTAGTCAGCCACCAATTGTGCAAGTTCTCCCACCTAAAAAGATGAGAGAGGCCTGTAATTTTCATCATAGGTACACTTCAACTATGACAGACAAAATGAGAAAAAAAATCAAGAAAAATCACATTGTACGATTTTTTATGAATTTATTTGCAAATTATGGTGGAAAATAAGTGTCCCACTGTCAAATATCTGGAAGACAGAAACAGGTTTCTCTCAAGAATGTCCCTGTATTTAGCACCATCCATCATTCCTTCAAATCTGACCAGTTTCCTAGTCCCTGCAAATGAAAAATATCCTGTTCTCGGGATGATGTGTGGTGTTGGGTTTGCGCCAGCGTTTCCCTTGATGGCTGGAAAGCTAAATCTTTGTCTCATCTGACCAGAGTACCTTCTTCCACACGTTTGGGGAGTCTCTCACATGCCTTTTGGCAAACACCAAATGTGTTTGCTTATTTTTTTCTTTAAGCAATGGCTTTTTTCTGGCCACTGTGTGGAGTGTACAGCTTAAAATGGTCCTATGGACAAATACTCCAATCTCCTCTGTGGAGCTTTGCAGCTCCTTCAGGGTTATCTTTGGTCTCTTTGTTGCCTCTCTGATTAATGCCCTCCTTGCCTGGTCTGTGAGCTTTGGAGGGCAGCCCTCTCTTGGCAGGTTTGTTGTGGTGCCAGGTTCTTTCCATTCTTTAATAATCAATTTAATGGTGCTCAGTTCAACTGTTCTTATTTTTTTCATAACCCAACCCTTATCTGTACTTCTCCACAACTTTGTCCCTGACCTGTTTGGATAGCTCCTTGGTCTTCTTGGTGCTTCTTGCTTGGAGGTGCCCCTTGCTTAGTGGTGTTGAAAACGGAGGTGTTTATATACTGAGATCATGTGACAGATCATGTGAAACTTAAATAAAGTCCACCTGTGTTCAATCTAACTAATTATGTGACTTCAGAAGGTAATTGTTTAGACCAGATCATATTTAGGGGCTTCAAAACTAAGGGGATGAATACATATGCAGGCACCACCTTTCCGTTTTTGTTCAATTTCACTGCACCAATTTTGACTATTTTGTGTATGTCCATTACATGAAATCCAAATAAAAATCCATTTCAATTACAGGTTGTAATGCAACAAAAAAGGAAAAACGCCAAGGGGGTTGAATACTTTTGCATGGCACTGTATGTCTAAAGCCCATATGATTTGATTATGTAAGGTGAAAGAGTCAGTCCTTGCAGGTGGCTGGGCTAACCTGTGGCTGGGACAGACAGGTGCTGAGTGATATGAGTGATGTTGCTTTCGTTTCTGCTCAGGCCAAAATGCAAATCCCTGAGCAGTTTGAAATTCCATCTGTGTGAGTGCATGCAGCATTTGCATGTTGATCTGCGTTTTTATCATGATATTTATTCATGATACGTTTTGAATTCTAGTCAATTAAAATTAGTCGCTATTAACTGATCATGCAATGGTGCACTTTTTTTTCCGCTTGTAAGTTGTCTCCTCTCTGGGATGTCTATTTCCATAATTATTTTGTGTTTTGGTCATATAACTTCTGTGGATATGAGTGCATTAGTTAAGTCAGTTGATGAACAACATAAAAGGGACCAACCAGCTGAGTTTGAGCCTTTTAGCTTTTTTTTATGTGTGCATCTCAACATGATCCCCGGTGGTATCCATGGAGATGCAGGACTCAAATGTCCACTAACCAGCCAGCCAGATGGAGAGGGAGAGAGAGAGAAAAGCTTAGCCTTGATAGCTAGCTACTTATTTGAGAGGCAATGACAACATGTCAGTCAGTGTGTGGGGAGGAAGATGTAACACAGAGGCTCAAATACATTTCCATAATGCTGCTGTGTGAACTTCATAAACTCACACCAAAGATTGCATTCTGTATTGTGGTAGTTCTGGCTGCACTGGCTAAATCTCTGACTTGTACGGCACTGATCTCAACTGCAAGGCTCTACAGAAGGTGTCAAGAACAGCCGAGTCTATTAATGGGGGCGAACCACCAGCCATCCAGGACATTCATACCAGGCGGTGTCTGAGGAAGTCCCAGAAAATTGTCGAAGACTTCAGCCACCCCAGGCACAGACCGTTCTCGTCTGACAGGTGGTATATGAACATCAGGTCTCGGACCAACGGATCCAAGACAGCTTCTATCTCCAAGCAAAATACTGCTGTACAGCTAATCAATGGCTGTCTATGGGCTTTGACTAGGCCATTCCAAGACATTTAAATGTTTCCACTTGAATGCTGCTTTAGCAGTATGCTTAGGGTCATTGGCCTGCTGGAAGGTGAACCTCCGTTCCAGTCTCATATGTCTGGAAGACTGAAACAGGTTTCCCTCAAGAATTTCCCTGTATTTAGCGACATCCATGATTCTTCAATTCTGACCAGTTTCCCAGTCCCTGCCGATGAAAAACATTCCACAAGCATGATGCTGACACCACTATGCATCACTGTGGGGATGTTGTTCTCGGGGTGATGAGAGGTGTTGGGTTTGCGCCAGACATAGCGTTTTCTTTGATGGTCAAAAAGCTTAATTTTAGTCTCATCTGACCAGAGTACCTTCTTCCATATGTTTGGGGAATCTCCCACATGCCTTTTGGTGAACATCAAACATAGTTGCTTATTTTTTTCTTCATTCAATGGCTGATTTCTGGCCACTCTTCCATGAAACCCAGCTCTGTGGAGGGTACGGCTTAATGTGGTCCTATGGAGAGGTACTCCAATCCCCGCTGTGGAGCTTTGCAAATCCTTCAGGGTTATCTTTGGTCTCTTTGTTGCCTCTCTGATTAATGCCCTCCATTCAAGGTCCATGAGTTTTGGTGGGCGGCCCTCTCTTGGCAGGTTTGTCGTGTTGCCACTTCACCAATTTGGACTATTTTGTGTATGTCCATTACATGATATCAAATAAAAATAATTAAAAAAAAACAGGTTGTAATGCAACGAAATAGGAAAAACGTCAAGGGGGAGGAACACTTTTGCAAGGAACTGTGAATGGATTTGGCTATTTAAGCCACACCCATTGCTGACAGGTGTATAAAAGTCAGGATGCTCTCGATGGTGCAGCTGTAGAACCTTTTGAGGGTCTGGCGATGACATGCTAAATCATTTCAGTTCCCTGAGGGGGAAAATATTTTGTCATGCCCTCTTCACGACTGTCTTGGTATGTTTGGACCATGATAGTTCGTTGGTGATGTGGACACCAAGGAACGTGAAAGTCTCGACCCGCTCCACTACAGCCCCGTCAATGTTAATGGGGGCCTGTTCGTTCCGCTTTCCTGTAGTCCACAATCAGCTCTTTTGTCTTGCTCATTGAAGGAGATGTTGTTGTCCTGGCACCACAGTGCGAGTTCTCTGACCACCTCCTTATAGGCCGTCTCCTCGTTGTCAGTGATCAGGCCTACCACTTTTGTGTTATTAGCAAACTTAATGATGGTGTTGGAGTTGTGTTTGGCCATGCAATCGTGGGTGAACAGGGAATACAGGAGGGGACTAAGTACACACCCCTGAGGGGCCCCAGTGTTAAGGATTAGCGTGGCAGACGAGTTGTTGCCTACTCTTACCACCTGAAGGTAGCCCATCAGAAAGTCCAGGATCCAGTTGCAGAGGGAGGTGTTTAGTCGCAGAGTCCATAGCTTAGTGATGAACTTCGTGGGAGCTATGGTGTTGAATGCTGAGCTGTAGTCAATGAACAGCATTCTCACATACTGTAGGTGTTCCTTTTGTTCAGGTGAGAAAGGGCAGTGTGGAGTGCGATTGAGATTGCATCATCTGTGGACCTGTTGGGGCGGAATGCGAATTGGATTGGCTCTAGGGTGTCAGGGAGGATGCTGTTGATGAGCCATGACCAGCCTTTCAAAGCACTTCATGGCTACCAATGTGAGTGCCACGGGGCAGTAATCATTTAGGCAGGTTAGCTATGCTTCCTTGGGCACAAGGACTATGGTGGTCAGCTTGAAACATGTAGGTTTTACAGACATTGGTCAAGGAGAGGTTGAAAATGTCAGTGAAGACACAGTTGGTCCACGCATGCTTTGAGTACATGTCCTGGTAATCCATCTTGCCCAGTGGCTTTGTGAATATTGACCTGTTTAAAGGTTTTGTTCACATCGGCTAACAAGAGGGTTATCACAGTCATCCAGAACAGCTGGTGCTCTCGTGCATGCTTCAGTGTTGCTTGCCTAGAAGCAAGCATAAAAGGCATTTAGCTCGTCTGGTAGACTTGCGTCAATGGGCAGCTCGTATCTAGATTTCTCTTTGTAGTCCGTAATCATTTTCAAGCCCTGCCACATCCGACGAGCGTCAGAGCCGGTGTAGAAGGATTCAATCTTAATCCGGTATTGACACTGCTTGTTTGATGGTTCATCTGAGGGCATAGCAGGGTTTCTTATAAGCGTCCGGATTCGTCTCCCGCTCCTTGAAAGCGGCAGCTCTAACCTTTAGCTCAATGCGGATGTTGCCTGTAATCCATGGCTTCTGGTTTGGATATGTGCGTACAGTCACTGTGGGGACGATGCCATCGATGTACTTATTGATGAAGCCGATGACTGAGGTGATGTATTCCTCAATGCCATTGGATGAATCCCGGAACATATTCCAGTCTGTGCTAGCAAAACAGTCCTGTAGTGTAGCATCCGCGACATCAGACAACTTCCGTATTGTGCTGGTACTTCCTTCTTCAGTTTTTGCTTGTAAGCAGGAATCAGGAGGATATCATTATGGTCAGATTTGCCAAAGGTAGGGCGGGGAGAGCTTTGTATGCATCTCTGTGTGTGGCCACCTTTTCCAAATGTCAGTTCGTCAAAATTCTGCCACGCTACAGCTACTGTAAGCGCTGTTATTTGTTATTTTATTTAAGTTGAAATGTCTCAGTGCAACAACCACTCCGCCGTGATGTGGTAGGCCACAGAAGCTCACAGAACAGGACCGCCGAGTGCTGAAACGCGGGAAAAATGGCTATCCTCGGTTGCAACACTCACTACGTAGGTCGAAAATTGCCTCTGGAAGCGACGTCACCACAAGAACTGTTCGTCAGGACCTTCATGAAATGGTTTTCCATGGCCGAGCAGCAGCACAGAAGCTTAATATCACCATGTGCAATGGCAAGCGTCAGCTGGAGTGGTGTAAACTGGCTTAAAACCTCTTAGGGTCCCCTCAAGCTCGAATCCCGTTTCCAGGATAGATTTGACAACATCCGGTGAAATTGCAGAGTCACAAATTCAAACTACAGAAATATAAATATTCATATAAATACAAGTGTAATACATCAAAATAAAGCTTAACCTCTTGTTAATCCAGTCGCTGTGTCAGATTTCAAAAAGGCTTTACGGTGAAAGCACACCATGCGATTATCTGAGGACAGCGCCCGACATACAAAAAAATGAAAAAAAAATTTCAACCAGGAAAATGCGACACGAAAGTCATGAAATAGCAATAAAACAAATTGCTTACCTTTGAAGATCTTCATATTTTTGGAATCTAAAATGTCTCAGTTACACAATGAATGGTCGTTTTGTTTGATAAAGTCTTCTTCTTTTTGTCCCAAAAATGTCCATGTATTTGTCGCGTTTGATTCAGAAATCCACCGGTTCCAATTCGCAAAAAATGCCTACAAAGTATCTAATAAGTTACCTGTAAACTTGGTCCAAACATTTAAACAACATTTTTAATCCAAACTCAGGTACCCTAAAATGTAAATTATCGATCAAATTTAAGACGGAATAATCTGTTTGCAATACCGGAGAAAAACAACACTGAGCACGCTCCTTTTCACATGCACCAAAAGACTAGAGACCTTCTGAGTGACACATGGAAACAATAGGACTACTTCTTCATTTCTCAAAAGAAAAACATCAAAAATGTCTAAAGACTGTTGACATCTAGTGTAAGCAATAGGGCCCTAATAAGTCAGGTTGCCCATAGAAAAGCATTGGAAAACACAATGACCTCAAAAAATGTTTTCCCTGGATGGATTGTCCTCAGGGCTTCGCCTGCCAAATCTGTTCTGTTATACTCACAGACATTATTTTAACAGTTTTAGAAACTTTAAAGTGTTTTCTATCAGAAGCATACCATAGCTTCTGGGCCTCAGTAACAGGCAGTATACTATGGGCACGCTTTTCATCCGGACGTCAAAATACTGCACCCTAACCTTAACAAGTTGTATGTGTCTTCACGTATTGCAAATCATGTGAAAGGATGTGTTGATTAATAGGGAACCAATTCATTGTCTGGGCACCAGTCACTCCCTCCTTCGGCCTTGGGGGAGATGAGGTCTGCGATAGGATGTGTGGGGTAGTGTCTGGAACGATTGCACGACTTCTCTATGTTGCACCTATCTTGGGATATAGTAATGGTTAAAGGACAATGGTTTTTACCTGAGAAAGGGGTATCTGGAGCTGACAATTGATTTATGCCATAGAATGAGCTGGTGTTTTTGTACAATGGGATATCAGGGACGAAATGGGAGTCTGCCTTTGGGGCCGAACTCTGTACAATGAGAACAGTCTGTACAGCAGATACTGTCAACTGTGAATTATTAGTATCTTTCATACAAATTCTAACCTTGTGACCCATTCCACACATATGTTGTTTGTCTTGAACATTTAGGAGAATGAACTTTGCTATAGAAGGTCTTTGTATTCTTTGTCTTGGGGCTCTCAATGAATCACCTATGGGTCATTATCGCAAAGCACTTACTTTACGGCAAATCAGTTACTTGTGTCTCTGGTGTGACCTGCTTTCCTTATTAATAAGTGAACAAAGATTTAGTTTAAGTAGATCTCTGACTTGTGTGATTAGTTTGTCTCCTCATTTGATAATACAGAACATACCACCACACTGTATTCTGTGCATGTACCAAATAAACTTAGATATGATTTGTGTGTATGTAAATAACGCACCATGTGACTTGTTAGGATACACACAGGTCAGAGAGCTATAACTCTCTCATACACTCTTTCATGTCATTAAAATCAGGTTGGATATCAACCGTCTGCAGGAGAGAACACCACAACTATCGCAAAATCAAGGACTTACCAAAACATCTAGGGTAAGTTATATCACATTTTAACAACACTGAGTATGATATTTCAGGTTAAATGAGATAAGGTACTTTCAGAAAGTATTCATACCCCTGACTTTTTCCAAAAATGTTTGTTGCAGCCTGAATTTAAAATTGATTAAATGTATTTTGTTTGTCACTGGCCTACACACAATTCCTCATAATGTCAAAGTGGAATTATGTTTTTAGACATTTTTACAAATTAATGAGATATATGAAATAGCTTGACTCATTAAGTATTCAATCCCTTTGCGATGGAAAGCCTAAATAATTTCAAGAAAAATGAGCTCAATCTCTGTGCAATAATGGCATTTAGCATGACAATTGAATGACTACCTTATCACACATTAGGTCCCTCAGTCGTGCAGCGAATTTAAAATTAGATTCAACCACAAAGAGCAGGGAGGCTTTCAAATGTCTTGCAATGAGGAATGGGAAAAAATGGCACCTATTGGTAGATGACTAAATATATGGCTAAAGGACATTGAATATACACTTGAGCATGGTGAAATGATTAATTACACTTTGGATGGTATATCAAAACACGTGACTGAAACTGGAAACGACTGTCACAATTCATGTACTCAGTGGATTTGTAGAAATTAATGCAACATTTGAGGCTGTCTTTCTCTCACCAATTGATTGTACAATTTATACATACAGTATTTATTTTCAGCTTGTGAGTGTGTGATATGGGTTGGGTTGGAGACGTGTTTATTTTGACATAAATGTCTAACTTTAAACACCCCCACAGCACAAGCTCTGGAGGCCCATGCGGCTGTCATTGATGTAAAAAATATATATATATTTTATAAATAATTTTGACAGTAACACTCCAAAAAGTAATTCACAAACGATTTAATATCCATACCTACTAGGAAGCTATGTATTTGTTTTCTTGGGTTTCGAGAATGTGAGTGATCAAAGTCATGGTGCCAGGTAGCCTAGCGGTTAGAGGGTTGGTTTAGAAACTGAAATGTTGCTGGTTCCAATACCCAAGCCAACAAGGTGAAAAACCTGTCGATGTGTCCCTAATTTGCTCCAGGTAGGCCGTCAATGTAAATTAGAATTTGTTCCTAACTGACTCGCCTAGTTAAATAAAAAAGTGCCTCAGTCCTTGACTGTAAGGGGGTATTGGTGAAAACAAATTCTGTCGTCAAGGCTAAGACTGCACCGGTGGGACTTACTCAGGACTTGACAGTTCATACAGCTTTTCTATTCTGATCATGGAATTATTTTTTTCTAAATATAAACTAGCTAGCTAGCATTTATGAGGCCAAAAAACATGTTCCTCACATGCTAGGAATGTATTTCCCCCAATGTTATTATGTAAAGTTGCCTCTTGCACCTAAAAACAAGTTTTCTGAATATGTGTGAGGGGTGTGCTGTTAACGTGGCCCAATGTACAGTGGGGCAAAAAAGTATTTATTCAGCCACCAATTGTGCAAGTTCTCCCACTTAAAAAGATGAGAGAGGCCTGTAATTTTCATCATAGGTACACTTCAACTATGACAGACAAAATTAGAAAAAAATCCAGAAAATCACATTGTAGGATTTTTAATGAATTGATTTGCAAATTATGGTGGAAAATAAGTATTTGGTCACCTACAAACAAGCAAGATTTCTGGCTCTGACAGACCTGTAACTTCTTCTTTAAGAGGCTCCTCTGTCCACCTCTATTTTTTTAAAGATTCAAGAGGTGTGAATACTTTAGGAAAGCACTGCACATATATTGCCAACATTAAATTGTGTATTCTCCCCTCTCTCATATCTCAGTGGGCCTGGACATTGTTCCACGAGGATGAATGACTCTTCAGGAAACGGCACTGACCTTGACAACACGGATGCTTGCTTGATCCAGGGCGCTGTTGTGAGCATGATGATATTTTTTGCCAATGGCCTGTGCTTCATCCTTGGGGTGCCATCTCTGGTCTGGTGCTTCTGGCTCTCATTGAGTGGAAGTCTCTCTGAAGGTCTTAAACCCAGCCAGGTCTTCCCTATTAACCTGTTTGCAGTGGAGCTGGTGTTCTGTGTCAGTAGTCTCCTTCTGATGGTCAGCTCCTTCATCGAGAATGACATGTTTCATCAGGCTCATAAGTTTATATTTGGCCTCTCCTGGACCTGCAGGCCCCTGCTCCAGAGCTGCATCTGTGTGGAGCGCTACCTGGCTGTGGTCCACCCTGTGGCTTTCCTCAAGTACAGACGTCGGAGGTACAGGGTGGCAAGTTCAACATTGATCTGGGTGTTGTCACTCACTTTATCATGTTCTTTCGCTTTGATGGATTATGAAGCAATTGAAGATTATGTGCTCGTTAGTGTCTATTGCCTTGGGGTGGTCATAATTTCTCTCTGCTCCTTCTTCATCCTGCTTGTGCTGAAGCAGCCTGGTCCAGGAGAGTTAGAAGGGGGCAGAGTGGGAGAGAAGAAACAGAGGACGACAGACCCACAAAAGATGAAAGCTTTTGGGATCGTCTTAACCAACCTGGTGATGATCTTGACCAGCTCCATCTCGGTGGTTGTTGGTGTGACCACCATGTCATCCAGCCTTGACAGTACCTGCAATGTCACCTTCATGTTGCTAATTGTTAACATCTTCAGTGTCATGATTTCACCCTTGATACACCTCTACAGAGAGGGAAGGCTGCTATGCCAAAGAGTCCCAGAAACACGTTAGACTTACAGTTGTGGATATTAAAGTACAGGTATTTGTGAAAAAAATATCATTATGGTTAGGGGAGGACAGCTCATAAAAATGGCTAGAATGAAGTAAATGCCATTAATTTGAGCCCGTCCTCCCTAGTTAAAGTTCCACCAGAATACGTAGACAAACCTGTCATAATTTAGTACCCATCATCAAGCAACAGATCGTGTTATCACCCAACAGGTGTCATCAGAGCAACAGAACTGTCTACACTCGGTTTGTTGTTTTTATTAAATTGTTCTCTTGAAACAGTTTTGAATCATAGCTTAAGTTTTTATATCTACAAATTCCACGATGAGGTAAACCTTTTTGGCTGAGACCGCAAATTTGTCTGGAACCGGATTCCTGTTAAGTAGCAGGTAGCTGCTAGCCGTCATGAAAACGAGTAGGCTAACGGTAGAAGTGCTTTTATCCACGGCTGGGCACAAATGCTTTAGATGTGACATGAGTGCCACACAATCACAAGATGAAGATAAGTTGGACCTGAACAATGGACAGGGATTTGTCCTCCCTAAATGCACCACCATCAAGCAGTTTAGGGAAGAGATCCTCTGGCTGCTCTCTTGGCTGTGAGAAAATGATAACCTGCTTTCTAAATAAACTGACCTTGCTGAAGCCCAGGCAAACCGAATCTGAGTTAAAAATGCCTCCTATAGTAAAGCTGTCGGTGAGCTGGGATAAGTTGGGCGGCGTTGCTCTGTCCCAATCAAACAGAAAGATGTTAAGCTCAACCCTACGGCCAATGGGAGACTGGACTCTTGCAAGGCATAACAGATTCAGGAGGCAGTCTGGTCACCCTTCATCTATGCCCTAACCCACGGCCACCACAGTTCATTAGGTTCTTGACTCAAGACAGAATTTCCTCGGGCCATCTTCCACCTTCCTGGAGTTTCCGATGCCATCCGCTGTTGCTGGTGTAAAGAGTGAGGCTAGTCTGGCTTGAAACCTCCATCCCTCCTGCCCAAAGCAGTCCAATCCCGTTCCACATTGACCTTCGATGGTGAAAGATTTTGGCCTGCCTACGTTCTGTGGACCGAACAAAATCCACTGTCACCCAGGAGCCCATGCCCAGGACATCAACTCCCTCCTGCCCACATTTCTGGCCAACTGCTATCCCTCACATAGGTTTAATTGAACTTCACTTTAGGCAATGTGAGGAACTGAGGGAGGAATAAACATTTTTATTTATTAAACACCCTCACCAGCACTGGGAAGATAATAGTTATCTCTGGCCACCTGCTGTGCTATTGAAGGGGTTCGGAACGTTTCGGCAACCTTTCAGTTACTAGTCCAACGCTCTAAGCACTAGGCTGTTACCTCGAGGCAGGGACAGAGTGGCCCACACTTAATCAATATAGCACTATTATATGATAGAGCATTCACTAGTAAAACCTTTCTTGTGAATTACCTCATTATTGAGTTGATTGGATATTGCTCACTGAACTATAGCTGTTTTCAGACTGTAGTGTCGCTCTTATCAAAGCCTCCGCCCAGACTACAGCTTTTCATAAAAGGAAAAAATGGCCTCTATTTTTACTAATGCTCTCAGCCTTAAACACATTTATTTTGGATACGTTGGGTCTTTGAAGCATCATGCAGCCACAAGTGCTGGCCATAATCAGGTATAGGCCACCAAAGCACTGCCCAACTTTCTTTACTGATTTTTCTGAACTTTTGTCTATTTCCCTTGACAACTATGATAAAATCATTATGTTGGGTGATTTTAATATACATGTTGACATAGAGACTGACTCCAAGGCCGTTGAATGTGTGAATCTTTTGAGCTATATAGACTTTATCCAACATGTAACTCTACCCACCCCTAACAGCTGCCATACTCTGGACCTGGTTATAACCTTGGGGCTTTTAATTGGTATATCCTCTATTGTTGATGTTGCTTTATCTGAACACCATGGTGTATTTTTTAATACCTTGTTGCCCGCAGCACAACGTAACACTTACCACATTATTAAGAAACACTATCTTACCTCTGAAGTTGATACAGATTTTATTGAGTGTATATGATATTTTTGTTGATAACTTTAATAGCAAATTAACCTGTCTACGATATTGGTTCCCAATTGGGAATCAACCCTCCCACGTTCAGCTGAAACGGTGGCGCATGGAACGCAAAAATATTCGTAAAAATATTTAACCTCCACACATTAACAAGTCCAATAGCTCAAATGAAAGATAAACACCTTGTTCATCTAGCCAGCAAGTCAGATTTCTAAAATGTTTTACGGCGAAAACATAGCACATATATATGTAAAACCACCACCAGACACAGCTCATTTGAATAGCCAAAACATGCAATCAACAAACGCAGGATTAAAAAATAAATCGCTCACTAACCTTTTGAAAATCTTCATCAGATGACAGTAATATGACATGTTACACAGTACATGTTTTTTTTTCAATAATATGCCATTTATATCCATAAATGTCCATTTACAGTGAGTTCACGTTCAGAAATTACTCAAAAATGCCCGCAGGAAATCTAGGTAGCGCGGCAAGATAACGTAAATAGACATCATAAACTTTGACTAAATATACATGTTCTACATATAGTTAGAAAGATACACTGCTTCTTTATGCAACCGCTTTGTTAGATTTATTTTTAACGTTACAGAAATCGCACACTATTCAATATGCTGAGACAGCGCTCAGTTCCAAGCTACATTTCTACGTAATGTTGGAGTCAACAGAAACACAGATTTAAGCATAAATATTCCCTTACCTTCGATGGTCTTCGTTCAGAATGTTCTGGAAGGCTTCATACTTACCCAATACATCGTTTGGTTTCAAGTCTTGCGTCTTTGTATTAGCTACTGCTAATAACATCAGCTGAAATGCACCCAAAACGTCCTCTGGTCCGGAAAAGTTGCGCATCAAAACTTCAAAATTACATATTATATGTCGACTAAACAGGTCAAACTAAGTGCAGAAGCAAGCTTTATGATGTTTTAGACACGCAAAACAAACTTCAATTCAATCGGCCATCGTCTGCCCTTCTCTTGAGTGCTGGAACAAAGGAATGGCTGGGACCAATTCGCGCCCCTACGCACAGCCTATTCTCTCGTGGCACGCACTAATTTCACTCCCATAGGGTCAATTCTTGCGGGATTTGAATGATTCAAAGCTCTACTGAAAGAGGACATCTAGCGGAAGAGATAGAAAGTCTCCCCAGAATCATAACTGGTTGGGAAGGGTGGGGGCCATGACGTCAAAGTTGCTCCAACTTTCATGGCCACAAAAACTAGTTTGGAAGAATGCCTGCCCTGTGAGTTCTGCTATACTTACAGACATAATTCCAACGGTTTTAGAATCTTTAGAGTGTTTTCTATCCAATAATAATTTTTATTTGCATATATTAGCAATTTTTGACAGATTTTTTTTTCAGTTTACTAGGGGTACCCAATCTCTCCAAAGGGGGCATATGTCTGCCATATCCTTAACAGGGCAACCGTTAGATCCAATAAAGTTGAAAAGGTCCACATCTAAACAGAGAGTACGGATGAATGAAGAAACAAAACAATTTAAGATACATTGCAGAGCGGAGGTTGTCGCAAGTCAAAGTTGCATGTCCATTATGATATTATGAGAGAGCAACTTGGCATGTATAACAAGGCAATTCGACATGCCAGATGGGATCACTTTTCTAACTGAATAATTTCTCGACCATTGATGGGCTGATCTCCACAGATAAATAATTAGACTGTATTAATCAAATCAAATGTATTTATAAATCCCTTCTTACATCAGCTGACATCTCAAAGTGCTGTACATAAACCCAGCCTAAAACCCCAACAGCAAGCAATGCGGGTGTAGAAGCACGGTGGCTAGGAAAAACTCATCAGAAAGGCCAGAACCTAGGAAGATACCTAGAGAGGAACCACGCTATGTGGGGTGGCTTGTCCTCTTCTGGTTGTGCCGGGTGGAGATTATAACAGAACATGGCCAAGATGTTAAAATGTTCATAGATGACCAGCAGGGGCAAATAATAATAACACCAGTGGTTGTCGAGGGTGCAACAGGTCAGCGCCTCAGGAGTAAATGTCAGTTGGCTTTTCATGGCCGATCATTGAGAGTATCTCTACCGCTACTGTTGTCTCTAGAAAGTTGAAAACAGCAGGTCTGGGACAAGTTAGCACGTCCGGTGAACAGGTCAGGGTTCCATAGCCACAGGCAGAACAGTTGAAACTGGAGCAACAGCACAGTTAGGTGGCCTGGGGACAGCAAGGAGTCATCAGGTCAGGTAGTCCTGAGGCATGGTACTAGGGCTCAGGTCCTCTGAGAGAAAGAGCGAAAGAGAGAATTAGAGAGAACATACTTTAATTCACACAGGACTCAGGATAAGACACGAGAGACACTCCAGCTATAACAGACTGACCCTAGCTCCCCAAAAACTAAACTACTGCAGCATAAATACTGGAGGCTGAGACAGGAAGGGTCGGGAGACACTGTGGCCCCATCCGGGCCAAATAGGCAGGATATAACCACACCCACTTTGTCAAAGCACAGCCCCCACACCAGTAGAGTGATATCTCCAACCACCTACTTACCATCCTGAGACAAGGCCGAGTGTAGCCCACAAGATCTCTGCCACGGCACAACCCAAGGGGAGCCAACCCGTGATTTAACCCACTAGAGCCAATTGACAAAAACCTGCATCAATCTAAGTAATATAATAAAGAAACATGTCAATTTAAGATAGCAATATCTGTTTTTTTGCATTGAAACTTTTACATATTTCAAAAATATCTTAAAACACTTTTTTAGATTTGCCTTTTCTTAGTGTTCCTTTTTAGTCTTTCAGCTTTTATTGTATAGCAAATACTTCTGTTTAAACTTTCATTGTGTTTTATTAGTATTTACCTGTGAAGTGCGTTGCATTAATGTCTTAAATGTGCTATATCAATAAAGTTTGATAGTTAGACACAGTTTGGGGCACTAAAAGTAATGGTTTTTGTGTCAAACTATAGCTAGGAGACGATAGAGAGCTGGACAAATATGTATTCAATTAAAATTGTTCTGCCAATACTGCAGCCGCAGTCTAACTTCTTAGAGCCTGCAACTATAGTTTAAACATATGTAGACACGGCAAGGACTAAAGGCTTAATTTGGTGGCATGTAGCAATTTAATTTTGTGAGATATAGTATGTTAGCATCAGAGTACTTGTCAACTTAAGCTGCCTCACTTGTTTAGCATTTATAGTGAATGTTGGTTTGTTTTACTAGGAATTATACAATTAGTATTAGGCTATATAGGGGATTAGACCTATTAATTTAGCGTTATGATGTAATATGAATTTAGGTCCTTGTCATTCACTAAGATTACATCATGTTATTCAAATATATGTGGACTGACTAATTATGAGACTTGGCTAATAACATCATCGTTTCTCAACGTTTTAAGCAAGACATGGCACACTCCTAGAACGCAAAAGAAACGTGAAACCCCTGGCATTTAAGGGATAGTTTGGGATTTTGGCAATGAGGCCCTTCATCTACTTATCGAGAGTCAGATAACCTACTATTTTTATTTATCTGCATCCAGTTGAAGGAAGCTGGAGGCAGTTGCTTTCTAGCTGTAACCAAAGACTTCCATTCTTTGTTCTGAGCTAGTTAATATTGGCTCACAAAACTACCCCTAACTTCCTCCATGTTGAACGCAGATACATATACATGGTATACATGAGTTCATCTGACTCTCAGGAACTAGAAAAGGGGCCTACTGAACTATCCCTTTAATATAGCCTATTTGAATGGCGGATGCACTTAAATTCAAGCGTCAATACATTCGTCAAATATGGGCTAGTATAGATGAGTGTTATCTTGTTTTGAGAACTCTTCACAGCATACTGTAGGACCCAAATCCTAAACCTTGGACAGAGGTATAGACACTCTCTATCTTTCAAATATTTGTGTGTAATCTTTCACGAGATGTGTCCCTTTTGGGTACTTCTGATTATCACAGGTGTATGTAAGTATTTCTGGCCCTCTGTGTGGCCTCATCTCATGTAAAATATATGAAACTACTGGTCCCGCTTTAAATTACGTTCATAAACCATTCATAAGCATTACATAAATGACTTACAAAGTATCTACAACCATGTGTCATACTTTATTAAGGTGTGACACAATGACCTGTCAAATGTGACACAATCACCAATGTAAAATGTGACATAACCCACTATGTCAAATTTTATATAAATATGTGCTTTATAAAGGGTGATATGTTGTGCTGAAGGTTGACATAAGTACCAAAGTGAAGTCATATTTGTCAAATTACACCTAATCTCATTCCCAGACACTTCCGCCCAAATGCTCAGAAGGTCTGGTGGACCAACGCATCAAACATGGCCTTGATTACTTAGAGTTAGTTTTAAAATCTCATTTTTGAAGAGAACGTGTGGAAATGGGCTGGGTTTATCCATAATTACTGTGGCTGTGTTAACTATTGAAAACTAGCAAAGGACATAGCGTGATGACAAATACTTCACTCAGTAAGGTCACTCCGATAAAATGATATTGTCACTCCCACTAAGGACAACAATGAATGGTTGATACCCCAGGCCTATATGTGATGTGTGTTCAAAAGCATGGGGATGACGTTACAACAACACACTTAGGAAAATAACAATTGGCTCAGAACAGGGCAGCACAGCTGGCCCTTAAATGTACACAGAGAGCTAATATTAATAATATGCATGTCAATCTCTCATGGCTAAAAGTGGAGGAGAGATTGACTTCATCACTACTTGTTTTGTAAGAATTGTTAATAAGCTGAATGTACCGAGCCGTCTGTTTAAACGACTAGCACACAGCTCGGACTCGCATACCCAACAAGACGTGCCACCAGAGGTCTCTTCACAATCCACTCTACACACATTGTAATATTTTTCTATAGTGGTAATACACATTTTGTTTTGTAGATATGTAGTGGTGTTATATGTTATATGATGTTTTGGTTTTATCTTCAGTTTTTTTTTGTCTGTCTGTCTGTCTGTCTGTCACTGAGTACACCATGTCATCAAATATGTATCCCTCATCAGTGATGAATGCACATGTCTTGGCTATTTGTATTACCATTAGGAAAACATGCAAACCCAGACTGGGCCTACTGGATGAAAACATTAGCTTCCATGAACATGGGGACCTGCCTGATGTTTTCATTAGCTCGTTTCATGACAGCCAACATTGTCTTTTAGTAGGTGGAACTGCCTCTGTTTAGGTGTAAAGCCTAAATATTGAGTGGATTCTGATCTTTAACATGTTTGTGTTTTAAAAGGCAACTACACACAGACACCGACTGACACAAATACAATAACATTACTCAACATGTTAGTGTTTTTGGGATCCTTGGAACTCTGAAGGATGCAGTTGTCAGCATTTCAAACCCTTTGCTTGTCTCTCCTTCTACTGGCAACTCCTTATGCATGTACACTGAACAGAAATATGTCTACAAACATTAATTGTTCCGTTCGCTGCAATAATGGTCGGACCAAGGCGCAGCGGATGCTGAGTTCCACATCATTTATTATAAAGTGAAACTTTAAACAAACAAAACAAACAATAAACAAACAACAAACCGTGACTACAGAGGTGCTACGTGCACTTAACTCAAAACATTATCCCATAAACACAAGTGGGAAAAACAGCTACTTAAATATGATCCCCAATTAGAGACAATGATTACCAGCTGCCTCTAATTGGGAATCATTCAAAATCACCAACATAGAAAAAAAAACTAGAACCCCATATAGAAATAATAAACTAGACTAACCCCACAGTCACGCCCTGACCCACTCCACCATAGAAAATAAAGTCTCTCTATGGTCAGGATGTGACATTAATATTATTTAATATACCGTATCAACCCTCCTAGTCAGTTATGTGTAACTGTTTCTGAGTATATGGTGGGTAGACCAAAGGTGTGACGATGATGCTGCAATGACGGAAAGGCTGGCGCTCAGAATTTAAACAAACATGGTAGCCCAGTCTCTGGTCACATCTGTAGCTGTTAAGACCCTGAAGGACTGTTAAGACCTGTGAAAGCCTATTGGCACTCACTGGAAAGAGGAGTAACAGGAGGACACGCACAAGACACATACCACTCCGCTTCACACACAGAGCAATTGTCTTGTGGAGCGCTTCAACAAAATGCTTTCATAGTAGCTGGCCATCATCTCTGCCAAACATCAGGGTCACTGAGACAAGCAACTCCACATGGCATGCAGTAACCACCGTCCAAGACTCCACCTACTGTACACCTGACAGAGAAAGATGATCACCGGGTTTGGGCGGCCCCTTGATAGCCCTCTGTTCTTCAGGGCCGGAGTACGCCTGGAGACCAGGACCGCCCAGAGTCAGCTCACACCTTCGCCAGAGAGGAGCTGTTGACCGCAAATGTGAGGCAGAAAAGAAACTATAATGTTTACTTTGAGGCTGGGGAGCTGGTCTGGGTCTACAGCCCCCTGAGAAAAAAAGAGTGTTGCCCCAAGCTGGACAATCAATGGGTGGGGCACTGCAGGGTCCTGGAGAGCATGGAAGAGGTGGTACACTGGGTACAGCTGCCTCCAAGGGGGGGAAAGGTGGCACTGCCGCAGGATAGGTTAGCCCCCAAAAAAGGGGCCTCATCAATCAAATGTATTTATAAAGCCCTTTTTTACATCTTCCGATGTCACAAAATGCTGTACAGAAACTCAGCCTAAAACCCCAAACAGCAATGCAGATATAGAAGCATTGTGGCGAGGAGAAACTCCCTAGAAAAGGCCGGAACCTCGGAAGAAACCTAGAGAGGAACCAGGAACCGGTGGGAGATTATAACAGAACGTGGCCAAGATGTTCAAACGTTCACAGATGACCATCAGGGTCAGAACATTATGATGTGCTGTGTACTGTCCGCTCCCGTGGAACGGTGAACCAATGTGTTTGGTGTTGGTATAGCCTCAGCACCCCAGGGACCCCACAAAGCACCAGGGACCCCAGAAACTCCTCTCTCTGGCAATGCCATTCAACCACACACCCACAACCAGGCCCCGCACACATGGCTCCAGGCGGCCCACTCCCCCTGTACTCCCTGTGTCACTGAGTGATTCACCAGAAAAAAAGCCTGTTTCCGCATCATTTCGCCCCCTGTCCCTGACCTCATCCACTGTCCCCCAGAGTGATAGGCACACTACGTCATGAAGTGGACAATGGCAGACGGAAGGAAGGAAGGGTGGTGCGTCTGGTGCCGCTTCTCCTACATATGCTGTTATTTTATCTAAAACATCAGGTGTACGCCGACCCCAGCTAAGTAACTCATGCAAAGATTTAAAGCGCAATTATGTGTTTTATCTCCAGTACATTGCCACGATTGTCAGTTATGTAGCTGCTCTACTGATAATCTCAGTGTGTCCTTGCTGGGATGACACATGTTGGGGAATAATCAGAATTAGTTGGTAACATATGTAAGATGTTTTATATTCATCATATGTTTGTAAGTTACTTCTCATCGGAATGTGTTTGTATAATACTGTGGCGGGGTTGCAGTATCTGTTCTATGTCAAGACTAAGTTGCTTGGGCCGGAGAGAGGGGAGAGGTCAAGCGTGTATCTCTTGGCTCCACAATGTCTGTGTGCCAGTCAGTGTGTCTCTGTGATCTTGTCAAGATAGGATGGATTTGATATATGGCTGTTGATATGGAGGATTTGTTTATGGTTCTGAGTTTGAGAAAATAACATAGTTTAGGAGACAAAGCTGAACGATAAATTATGCCTATGCTGTCTGGATATATGTGTCTCAGCTATAAAGGATCTCAGTTGCAATGTGTAAGGGACTCTCAGAGAATTCATTGATAGACACTGAATTGATCTGAGAGTCACAGGGTTGTGATAGAGCTCATATAATTAAAAATTGACTTTGTTATAACTAACTCTGACTTGTGTGTGGTTTGCTCTCATGATTTGGTAAATAGAGGAAATTTCCACGACACACAATCAGTCTACTACCGCAGAATATCAACACCCAACACATTGGTTCACTGTTCCATGGTAGTGGACAGTACACAGCATATCATAATGTTCTGAATAATGGCCAAGTCTATTCCACTCAACCGCTTAGGAGTAACAAACACAAGTCCAACATTTATCGGAAACTGTTAAACTACCTGTTCACTACCCTCCTGCTCTCTGGGGATGTGCAACTCAACCCTCGGCCTAACATCACCGAGCCAGCGATACTCACCAGAGTGGAAAGCAGTGGATGGCCTCGTCCACTGATCGTCGCCGCTGCGGAAGTGGGTGAGGACTAGGGTCCCATGTATTATCTTGACTCACCCGGCTCAAAGATGGAATTTGACTCTCCAAACATATCCAAGTTGCTACACACAATCCCTGACTCTGCTTCTGGTACGCAAGCTGTTTTAATTTGTTCCCCACATCCAGTGCAAGTGGAAGGGATAGTTAATTGCACTATCGAACTGCCCCTAATCAAAACTAAGCAAAAATGGCCTAAACCCTGCCGCCAGTAAATATACTTTTTTCAATTTGTCAATCACTCTCGAATCATCTGGGACCCACGAGCTAAGCCCAAGGGATTTATATTCTCAGTGTCATTCCAAAAAGTGATCAAATTCAGCATCTTCTCACAGAGTTCAACCTTGACTTCCTCTGCCTTTCAGAGACATGGCTTCATAAAAACTCTCCATATGCTGCTTTGTTTGTGTCTGGCTACAATTGTTTTCAGATGAGGCAGGTTGAAGGAAGAGGGTGTCTGATGATTCACATTAAGAAAGAACATATCTGATGTAAACATATTGAGTGGTCATATGATAATGAACTAGATTGTATATGCCTAAACATTACACTGTCTACCCAAATGTATTTTACCCTTATTGGAATGTATTGACCACCTTCCACCAAAAGTGTGTGTTTTTATCAGTTTATGCTTAGGGAATGTGATTTTGGGAAAGAGGTAATCTTAATGGGAGATTTTAACATTAATTATGGAGACAAGTCTTGTAGGAAACCTCAAACGGATCACTAATACCTTTGACCTTACACAGCTAGTTAAAGGGTCAACCAGGGTGGCTTGTTGCTCTAAAACACAGATTGATCTGGTGTTCAGTAATAAACCAGAGAGAGTGACTAAATCATTCAATATGGTTATTGGTTATTGATCATAATCTGACACTTACAGTGGGGCAAAAAAGTATTTAGTCAGCCACCAATTGTGCAAGTTCTCCCACTTAAAAAGATGAGAGAGGCCTGTAATTTTCATCATAGGTACACTTCAACTATGACAGATAAAATGAGGAAATAAAATCCAGAAAATTACATTGTAGGATTTTTAATGAATTTATTTGCAAATTATGGTGGAAAATAAGTATTTGGTCACCTACAAACAAGCAAGATTTCTGGCTCTCACAGACCTGTAACTTCTTCTTTAAGAAGGTCCTCTGTCCTCCACTCTTTACCTGTATTAATGGCACCTGTTTGAACTTGTTATCAGTATAAAAGACACCTGTCCACAACCTCAAACAGTCACACTCCAAACTCCACTATGGCCAAGACCAAAGAGCTGTCAAAGAACACCAGAAGCAAAATAGTAGATTGTTAAGATGTGGGTTAAGGTTACGGTTAGCTAAAATGCCAAGTAGTTGCAAAGTTGCATATTAGCTAAAGTTGTCTGTGAGGAGATTTGAACACACAACCTTTGGTTTGCTACACACACAACCTTCGGGTAGGGTTAAGGGTTAAAGGTTAGGGGAAGGGATAGCTAACAATCTAACTAGATGCAAAGTAGCAAAAAAGTATTAATAATTTCCAAAATTCCTAATAAAATAAAATTGTCTGTGATGAGATTTGAATAAGCAACCTTTGGCTTGTTAAACATTTGCATTATACAGCTAGCCAACCACCCTCCATTTGTTTTTGCCTTAAGTATCCTTCTGTCTTACGTAACTAAACCAAGCTTAATATATCATACTAATTTGAGTGCCCCTTATTTACTTTTACTATGGTATCTCTAGTCGAAACCAGGCTGGCTATACAGCATTTAATACAAGTTAAAAGATGACTTTGCCAAGTTAATATTGTAGTATATATTTTTCTGTGGTTACATTTTTTTAAAGCAAACCAAACCGTTAGTAATAGATTGGAATTTTGAGAATGAGGTGATAGCAAAATCCTAAAAAAAATATCAGTAATTTCACTTACATTAACAGCTATACAATGACAAGTAAAATGAAAATTTCACATACAACAAATGACCCTTTTACTCCCCCGCCCCCAGACACTCACACTGTTTAGTTGAACCATAAACCATCTATTAAACATGTAAAACTCTTTAACCCCAGATGGCAGGTTAGTTTCCCAGCCAGGAGGGTAGCTAACCAACACGTTGAACGAGAAAGTCATTGGAGTCAGAATACACCTAAATGATCTGAAAGATATATGATTCTAAATGGATCCTATAGTTGGCTAATGTATTGACATTTGAATTGACGTGCATCTGCCATTAAAATAGCCAATTTTAAACAGATAGGTCGGGAGACCCTTTTTCTACATCCCGAGAGTCAGGTGAAGTCGAGAATACCATGTTCATGTATCTGTGCCCAATATGAAGGAAGTTAAAGGTAGTATTGCAATCCCATGCTAAATAGCTTAGCACAAATACTGGATGTATTCAGGTACAGCAAGCAAGCTAGCTACATCTAACTTCATACTGGACGCAGATACATGAAACTGGAATTCATGAGTTCATCTAATTCTCGATAAGTAAAAAAAAATCGCATAGTATCTATTTAACATCAGGGGTCTATGTTTTTATTGTGTGTACAGTGTCTTGGGTAAGAATGTTGAATTACGATGACAACTTTAGCCAAGTCTCATGCACAGTCAATCCCCCTACATTTGAATATCATTATGTAATCTAGTGACAGAAAAGTTCAAAGTAGAACGACTATGTGAAGAATACAATCTATGACTTAATGCTGAAGCTAAATGAATAATCCCCTATCTAGCCACCCCGTCCAAATATGAATTGTAAAATGAGTTAAAGGAACCAACATTCAATATGAAAACAAGAAAAACAAGTGATGCAGTTAACAACAATATGCACTGTCTCACAAAATGCTATTGCCACAAGCCACCCCCAAAAAAGTCGTAATAATTATTCAAATAAAAAATTACACCAATAATTATACGCCTATGCCGTGTCTACATATGTTTAAACTACAGTTGCAGGCACTAAGAAGTTAGACTGCACCGCGAAATTGACAAAACTATTTTAATTAAATGTGTATTTAATACGACACATTATCGTCAACTAGCATTAGTTTGTAACAAAAACCTGAACATTAGTGCCCCCGTCTAACGTGTCTCTGGCCCTCTTCTGCATGGTAGCCTTCCCTCTCTGTAGAGGTGCAGCAGGGGTGAGACCAGGACACTGAAAATGTTAACAATCAGCAAGATGGGGATGAAATTGCAGTTTTGAAACACATGGGATGAATGCGTGGCGTAACCAACAACCACCGGGATGGAGCTCGTCAAGATGATCACCAGGTTGGTTAAGACGATCCCAAAAGCTCTCATCTTATGTGGGTCTGTCGTCCCCTGTTTCTTCTCTCCCCCTCTGCCCCCCTCTTCCTCTCCTGGACCAGGCTGCTTCAGCACACGCAGGATAAAGAAGCAGCAGAGAGAAATGATGGCCACCCCAAGGCAATAGACTATGATGACCACGTAAGCTGCTGATTCTTCATCATCGAATTGAGGACATCCAAAAGCGAGCGACAGCACCCAGACCATGGTTGAACACACCACCCTGTACCTCCGGAGTCTGTACTTGAGGAAAGCCACAGGTTGGGCCACCGCCAGGTAGTGCTCCACACAGATGCAGCTCTGGAGCAGGGGCCTGCAGGTCCAGGCGAGGTAATACAGGATGCGAAGAACCTTCCGAAACATGAGATTCTTGCTGAGAAGATAGCAGATCACCTCTAGTAGACCCTGGACACAAAACACCAGCTCCACTGCAAAAAGGTTCGTAGGGAAGATCTGTGTGGATTTAAAACCTCCAGAGAGACTTCCACTCAGAGAGAACCAGAGGCACCATAACAGAGCTGGGGTTCCCAGGAGGAAGCACAGGGCCTGGGCAGCATGGAAAAGTACTGGCACAACGTAGCCCTGGTCCAAGCAAACATCCCATGTGTCAAGGTAAGTGTGGTTTCCTGAAGAGTCATTCATCCCTATAGAACACTATAAATGACCCCACTGAGATATGAGAGAGGGGAGATTTCACAATTCATGAGATTATGCTTTAATATATTGAACGCAAAATATTGATGAAATACACTGATGCAGACACACAAAAATAATTAGATATAAGTAGGTCTACTGTTATTTCAGTCGAAACATTGTACATTTTCTCAGAAACTCTGAATAAACACATGAAATGTAAAACAGTTTGCCAAAGATCACATACACAATGATGTTCAAATGTAAAATAACCTACCCTGGTTGTTTCGGTAACTCGGATCTTGCTTTGTAGTTCTCTCTCCAGTAGAAGGCTGAGATCAACCCGATGGTACAACACCTACATGTATGAGTGGCTTTAGCCAAAGCTCTCTGTCCTGTGTTCTTCCTAACAAGTCACGTGTTGTGTTATTTACATACACACCCATGTGGGCATTGATGAATTGAGCATTATTGTATGATTTGTTTACAGCAGGTCATTTTATTTGACTAAAAATCCTATCAAAACATGGAAATACTGAACAAAGCACAGATTTAAAAAAAATTATATGCGGCATGCATGCTCATGCAATGAATCACACACACACACACACACACACACACACACACACACACACACACACACACACACACACACACACACACACACACACACACACACACACACACACACACACACAAACATAAACACAAAGAAATGCAATTTCAACTTCCTCAGGGATTTGCATTTTTGGCACAAACAGAAATGGAACCATCATCAATCATATCTCTCAGGACTTGTCTGTCCCAGCCACAGGTTAGCCCAGCCAGCTGCAAGGGCTGACTCTTTCACCTTACATAATCATATCATATGGACTTCATATGTTCGGTTTCTGGATCTCTCTTTAATTGCATCGTGCCTACAGTATAGGCTTGTACTTACAGGTAAACCATGTGATATATTCATATGAAAAAAAAATCTATGTTTATGTTTATCTATGTTTAAACACACATTTTTTAAACAAGTGAAACCTTTTTTTATTTATGTATTTATCATGATCTAAAATAGTAACATATGCTATAACGTGAGTTATATTAACATATAGACAGTCAATATGTGAAATGTGTACTTAGTATTAATACTATGGTACTATATTGTAATTCAGTAATAAATTAATATTATGTAGTCTGCCTCCTAAACAGAGGCACTTACAACAGCTGAAAGGCAATGTTGACTATTATGCAAATAGCCAATGAAAACATCATGCAGGTCCCAATGTTCATAGAAAGTAATGATTTTTTTTTCTCCAATTGTCCCTGTCTGCGTTCGTTTCATAATGGTAATACAATTCACCAAGACAGGTGCATTCATCACTGAAGGGGGGATACATATTTGATGACATGCTGTAATCTTAAGTGACAGACAGACATGGACGGACCTGAACTGTTGAATCAATCAGATTTGGTTTATTCCCACACTTATTTTAAAACATACAGCAATACAGGTACAAAAGTATCTATATCCACAGTAAAATGAGTCCTATATTGGCATAACCTGAAAGGCCGCACAGCACGGAAGAAGCCACTGCTCCAAAACTGCCATAAAAAAGTCAGACTACGGTTTACAACTGCACATGGGGACAAAGAGAAATATCCTCTGGTCTGATGAAACAGAAATAGAGCTGTTTGGCCATAATGACCATCGTTATGTTTGGAGGAAAAAGGAGGACGCTTGCAAGCCAAAGATCACCATCCCAACCGTGAAGCATGGGGATTGGAGCATCATGTTGTGGGGGTGCTTTGCTGCAGGAGGGACTGGTGCACTTCACAAAATAGATGGCATCATAATGGAGGAATATTGTGTGGATATATTGAAGCAACATGTCAAGACATCAGTCAGGAAGTTAACCTCACTAGGGTAGGGGGCATTATTTTCACCTCCGGATGAAAGCGTGCCCAAAGTAAACTGCCTGCTACTCATGCCCAGAAAATAAAATAATAAAATAAAATAATGTCTGTGAGTATATCAGAATTGATATGGCAGGCGAAAACCTGAGGAAAATCCATCCAGGAAGTGCCATTATTTTGTTTGCAGTGGAGCTGGTGTTCTGTGTTGAGTGTTTTCTCGAGGTGATCAGCTATCTATTCATCCGGAAGGCTACAATGTTACGTCAGGTTGTATATTTCCTATATTACCTCTCCTGCAGGCCCCTGCTCCAGAGCCCAACCTGTGACTTTCCTCAAGTACAGGCTGAGGAGCTACAGGGTGGTTTGTTCAACTGTGGTCTGGCTGTTGTCGCTCACTTATTCATGTTTTATCTCTTTATTGGGTTATGAAGAAATCTCAGATCATTAGTGCCTTGGGGTGGCCGTCCTTTCTCTCTGCTGTTTCTTCATCCTGCGTGTGCTGAAGCAGCCTGGTCCAGGAGAGGTAGAGGGGGGCAGAGGGGGAGAGAAGAAACAGGGGACGACAGACCCACATAAGATGCAAGCTTTTGGGATTGTCTTAACCAACCTGGTGATCAACTTGGTGAGCTCCATCCCAGTTGTCGTTGGTTACGCCACCCTGTCATCCAGTGTTGACAATACTAGCAATGTCTTCCACATGTTGCTGTTTTTTAATATCATTACTGTTATGGTCTCACCCTGATGCACCTCCACAGAGAGGGACGACGTCCATGCCAAAGGAGGCCAGAGACACATTAGACTTACAGTTACGGGCACTAAAATAACTTCTTCTTTTTTTTACAAACTTTCTCTAGGAGACGATAGAGCATTGTGTTATGCAAACATTGAAACACAACATATTCTGTCAATACCGCAGATCTGGAAAACTTCATTGCCTGTAACTACAGTTTAAATATTTTTGGAAACACGAAAGGTGTTGAAGAATTTGTGTCATTTTTTACTTGATCAATTGTTTTAATGTAGTGGCACGTTCCAAAAGTTTTTTGTGAAATACATTACTCTAGCATCAGAGTTGTTGTTAAAACGGCAATACACAATTCAAACAATAACATTGCGGATTCGCATCCACTGTTTTGGTATACGGCTAAGGGATGGGGAGAAACTCGCAAATGTTCAGGCTTAATAACAGTGTTTGTTTACATGTATGCTGTTTACAAACAAGGGAGTTAATGCTCTTATATTGAGATCTGATAGGGTACGGCAGTTGATCTAAGGTCATGAGGCAATTATAAGTTATATTCTTTAAGAATCAAATGGGAATATATCATCAATTCCGATTCCTGGACAAATGTAAATGTCCAGAAACGACTGTTACCTGCCTCCCTGTTACCTGCTGCCCTGTAGAGTTATCATTTAGTATTAACAGGTTAAGTTGAGGCGAGGCGTTCCCCTCAGGGAACTCCCCCCCCCGTTCAGAAGAAAAGGTGGCGCAGGGAATGCAAAAATATTCTTAGAAATATTTAACCTCCACAAATTAACAAGTCCAATACCTCAAATGAAAGATAAACACCTTGTTCATCTACCCAGCATGTCAGATTTTTTACATGTTTTACCACAAAAGATAAAATGACAAAAGCAGGATTAAAAGAAAAATTATTCACTAACCTCTTGAAAATCTTCATCAGATGACAGTCATATGACATGTTACACAGTACACCCAATCTGGGGTGTGAACTGCATTTCTATTCAAACGTTGATTCAGACTTCTATTCAAACATTGTTTTTTTGTAGATCTATGGTATTTTTGTAAGTCTAGGGTATTGTAGGTCTATGGTGGCCTGAATTGGTTCCCAATCAGAGGCGGAGAAGGGTATCATGAAGGTCTTGTCATTGATTTTGTTGGAAAGGGGAGAAATTGTGCTTTACAATGGTACTGATATAACACTTGATTTGGAATTACGTTTTTTGGGCGCTAAAATAAGGTAAATTGTACGGACCAGCGCAATGTACAGAAGTTAAGTAGTTTACATTGTACAGTAACGGCTACACCGGCCTGAATCTAATCCAAACATTTGATTTTTTGTCTTCATTTACTATTATGTTTAGGCATATGGTTAGCAGTGTGGTTAAGGTTAGGGTTGAAGTTAGGGTTAGGTTTAAAATAACATTTTAAGAAGATATATTGTAGAAATGGGTGGGGTTTATGATTTTGTGACTGTGGTTACAAAAAATAGCTTGACCTGAGTTACAGCCCTGATGACACAGACAGCTTTGTTGACAATGTTAATGTGTGATATGTTTAAAGTTGTATTAAAAAAATACCGTGTTTGATAAACTAGTAGGTTAATTACCCAACCAAGCAGATACAAATAGTAATTTTGGTTGTGAAGTGCATTATCAAAAAGCTTTGCCCTTTCTTCATAATAAAATGCTATTTATCACTTGGCTGTCTATTGTATCACCCTGTCACAGGCCCTCCCAGTGAACACCAACTCATTTTTTATTTTATTTATTTATTTTTTGTTTTACCTTTATTTAACCAGGTAGGCAAGTTGAGAACAAGTTCTCATTTACAATTGAGACCTGGCCAAGATAAAGCAAAGCAGTTCGACAGATACAACGACACAGAGTTACACATGGAGTAAAACAAACATACAGTCAATAATACAGTATAAACAAGTCTATATACAATGTGAGCAAATGAGGTGAGAAGGGAGGTAAAGGCAAAAAAGGGCCATGGTGGCAAGGTAAATACAATATAGCAAGTAAAACACTGGAATGGTAGTTTTGCAATGGAAGAATGTGCAAAGTAGAAATACAAATAATGGGGTGCAAAGGAGCAAAATAAATAAATAAATTAAATACAGTTGGGAAAGAGGTAGTTGTTTGGGCTAAATTATAGGTGGGCTATGTACAGGTGAAGTAATCTGTGAGCTGCTCTGACAGTTGGTGCTTAAAGCTAGTGAGGGAGATAAGTGTTTCCAGTTTCAGAGATTTTTGTAGTTCGTTCCAGTCATTGGCAGCAGAGAACTGGAAAGAGAGGCGGCCAAAGAAAGAATTGGTTTTGGGGGTGACTAGAGAGATACCTGCTGGAGCGTGTGCTACAGGTGGGAGATGCTATGGTGACCAGCGAGCTGAGATAAGGGGGGACTTTACCTAGCAGGGTCTTGTAGATGACATGGAGCCAGTGGGTTTGGCGACGAGTATGAAGCGAGGGCCAGCCAACGAGAGCGTACAGGTCGCAATGGTGGGAAGTATATGGGGTTTTGGTGAGAAAACGGATTGCACTGTGATAGAATGCATCCAATTTGTTGAGTAGGGTATTGGAGGCTATTTTGTAAATGACATCGTCAAAGTCGAGGATTGGTAGGATGGTCAGTTTTACAAGGGTATGTTTGGCAGCATGAGTGAAGGATGCTTTGTTGCGAAATAGGAAGCCAATTCTAGATTTAACTTTGGATTGGAGATGTTTGATATGGGTCTGGAAGGAGAGTTTACAGTCTAACCAGACACCTAAGTATTTGTAGTTGTCCACGTATTCTAAGTCAGAGCCGTCCAGAGTAGTGATGTTGGACAGGCGGGTAGGTGCAGGTAGCGATCGGTTGAAGAGCATGCATTTAGTTTTACTTGTATTTAAGAGCAATTGGAGGCCACGGAAGGAGAGTTGTATGGCATTGAAGCTTGCCTGGAGGGTTCTTAAGTCTACCCCTTCCTTTTTCGAACATTCTGTTAAAAATCGCGCAACTTTTCAGCGTCCTGCTACTCATGCCAGGAATATAGTATATGCATATGATTAGTATGTGAGGATAGAAAACACTCTGAAGTTTCTAAAACTGGTTAAATAACGGCTGTGACTATAACAGATCGTGTGTTTCATCGAAAAGCGCAAGAAAAACTGCTCTCTGAAAGCTAAAAATTATTTCCATGCGTCACTTTCATGGGTTGTTAAAAGGGCACAAAATGAATTATGGACCTGCATGCAATTCCTACAGATTCCACATGATGTCGCCGTTGTCGTCATTTTCCAGGGACTTTTTTCTTAGTAAATCCAACTAACTGGATTCAATTTCTTCCGGTCTCCACCAGGATGTTTTGAATGTGCACATTGGCAGCCATTGATTTGAAGGAGAGGAGCTATTGAATACACATCGCCCTGTAATCATTTTGATAGATTATAAACATTTACTAATACCTAAAGTTGGATTACAAAAGTATTTCGAAGTGTTTTGTGAAAGTTTATCGTCGACTTTTTTAATTTTAAAAAATGACGCAGCGTTTTAAAACAATGTTTTTTTCTGAATCACACAGCTTCCATAGAAAGCTATTTTGGGTATATATGGACCGATTTAAACGAAAAAAAGACCCAACAGTGATGTTTATGGGGCATATAGGAGTGCCAAGAAAGAAGCTCGTCAAAGGTAATGAATGTTTTATATTCTATTTCTGCGTTTTGTGTAGCGCCGGGTAAGCTAAATCTTTGTTTACGTCGCATTCAAGCATTTTGGGGTGTTGCATGCTATCAGATAATAGCTTCTCATGCTTTCGCCGAAAAGCATTTTAAAAATCTGACTTGTTGGCTAGGTTCACAACGAGTGTAGCTTTAATTCAATACCCTGCATGTGAATTTTGATGAACGTTTGTTTTTTAACGAGTACATTTAGCATTTAGCGTAGCGCAGTTGCATTTCCAGGTGTCTACTTGAGACATCTGCGTCTCAAGTAGGAGCAAGAAGTTAATTAGCACAGTGTCCAAAGAAGGGCCAGAAGTACACAGAATGGTGTCGTCTGCGTAGAGGTGGATCAGAGACTCACCAGCAGCAAGAGCGACCTCATTGATGTATACAGAGAAGAGAGTCGGTCCAAGAATTGAACCCTGTGGCACCCCCATAGAGACTGCCAGAGGTCCGGACAACAGACTTGACACACTGAACTCTATCAGAGAAGTAGTTGGTGAACCAGGCGAGGCAATCATTTGAGAAACCAAGGCTGTCGAGTCTGCCGATGAGGATGTGGTGATTGACAGAGTCGAAAGCCTTGGCCAGATCAATGAATACGGCTGCACAGTAATGTTTCTTATCGATGGCGGTTAAGATATCGTTTAGGACCTTGAGCGTGGCTGAAGTGCACCCATGACCAGCTCTGAAACCAGATTGCATAGCAGAGAAGGTATGGTGAGATTCAAAATGGTCGGTAATCTGTTTGTTGACTTGGCTTTCGAAGACCTTAGAAAGGCATGGTAGGATAGATATAGGTCTGTAGCAGTTTGGGTCAAGAGTGTCCCCCCCCCCCTTTGAAGAGGGGGATGACCGCAGCTGCTTTCCAATCTTTGGGAATCTCAGACGACACGAAAGAGAGGTTGAACAGGCTAGTAATAGGGGTGGCAACAATTTCGGCAGATAATTTTAGAAAGAAAGGGTCCAGATTGTCTAGCCCGGCTGATTTGTAGGGGTCCAGATTATACAGCTCTTTCAGAACATCAGCTGAATGGATTTGGGAGAAGGAGAAATGGGGAAGGCTTGGGCGAGTTGCTGTTGGGGGTGCAGTGCTGTTGACAGGGGTAGGAGTAGCCAGGTGGAAAGCATGGCCAGCCGTAGAAAAATGCTTATTGAAATTCTCAATTATGGTGGATTTATCAGTGGTGACAGTGTTTCCTATCTTCAGTGCAGTGGGCAGCTGGGAGGAGGTGTTCTTATTCTCTATGGACTTTACAGTGTCCCAGAACTTTTTTGAGTTAGTGTTGCAGGAAGCAAATTTCTGCTTGAAAAAGCTAGCCTTGGCTTTTCTAACTGCCTGTGTATAATGGTTTCTAGCTTCCCTGAACAGCTGCATATCACGGGGGCTGTTCGATGCTAATGCAGATGAGGAAAGTACATAGTTTATGAGGATTGACTGCTGCAGTTTTTAAAATCAAATCAAATTGTATTGGTCACATACACGTGGTTAGCCGATGTTATTGCGGTTATAGCAAAATGCTTGTGCTTCTAGCTCCGACAGTACAGTAATATCTAACATGCAATCTCTAACAAATTACACAACATATACCCAATACATTCAAATCTAAGTATGAATGAATTAAGACTATATACATATGGATGAGTGATTTCAGAGCAGAACAGACTACAGTAGAATAGTATAGAAAAACAGTATGTACATATGAGATGAGCAATTCAAGATATGTAAGCATTATTAAGTGAATGAGATGCCGTAGAATAGTATAGAAAACAGTATATACAGTACGCATGAAATGAGTAATGCCAGAAATGTAAACATTAAATGACTAAGTTACCATAGAATAGTGTAGAATACAGTATATACATATGAGAGGAGTAATGCCAGATATGTAAACATTATTAAAGTGACTGGTGTTCCATTCTTTAAAGTGGCCAGTGATTCCTAGTCTATGCCTAAGCAGCAGCCTCGAATATGCTAGTAATTGCTGTTTAACAGTCTGATGACCTTGAGATAGGATCTGTTTTTCAGTCTCTCGGTCCCAGCTTTAATGCACCTGTACTGACCTCGCCTTCTGGATGATAAAGGGGTGAACAGGCAGTGGCTCGGGTGGTTGATGTCCTTGATTATCTTTTTGGCCTTCCTGTGACATTGGGTGCGTTAGGTGTCCTGGTAGTTTTCCCCCGGTAATGCGTTGGGCAGACCGCACCACCCTCTAGAGAGCCTTGCGGTTGCCGGCGGAGCAGTTGTCGTACCAGGCGGTGATGCAGCCTGACAGAATGCTTTCAATTGCACATCTGTACATGTTAGTGAGGGTTTTAGGAGACAAGCTAAATTTCTTTAGCCTCCTGAGGTGGAAGTGGCACTTTACCACACTGTCTGTGTGGGTGGTCCATTTCAGTGTGTCAGTGATGTGTACACCAAGGAACTTGAAGCTTTCCACCTTCTCCACTACTGTCCCGTCAATGTAGATAGGGGGGTGCACCCTCTGCTGTTTCCTGAAGTCCATGATCATCTCCTTTGCTGACGTTGAGTGAAAAGTTGTTTTCCAGGCATCAAACTCCCAGAGTCCTCAACTCCTCCCTGTAGGGTGTCTCGACATCATTGGTTATCAAGCCTACTACTGCTTGGCCATCAGTCATGGGTGAACAGGGAGTACCGGAGGGGGCTGAGCACGCACCCTAGTGGGGCCCCAGTGTTGAGGATCAGCGGAGTGGATGTGACATTTCCTACCTTTACCACCTGGGGGTGGCCCGTCAAGGAAGTCCAGGACCCAGTTGCACAGGGCAAGGGCCTCGAGTTTTAATGATGAGCTTGGAGGGTACTATAGTGTTGAATGCTGAGCTATAGTCAATAAACAACATTCTACATAGGTATTCGTTGAATAGTACGAAGCATGGGCATTCCTGTTTGGGTTTCTGCCTACAGGACTGGAGGACTAAGATGGAGCTGTGGTCAGATTTTGAATTGCAATGTTTGAGAGTCTTAGTAGCATGAATAGGACAGTAAAAATGTTGATAGAATTTAGGCAGCCTGGTCCTCAGATTTGCTTTGTTAAAATCCCCAGCTACAATAAATGCAGCCTAAGGATATTGTGTGTGGTTTTTAGTTTGAGTAAAGTCCAGTGAAGTTCTTTGAGGGCCTTTGAGGTTTCAGCTTGAGATGGGATATAAACTTGGGAGATAATTTGATTGACATTTAATTGTGAGGTATTCTAGGTCGTGTGAACAAAATTACTTGAGTTCATGAATGTTCCAAGAATTACACCATGAGTCGTTAATCATGAAACACACACCCCCGCCCTTCTGCAATATTTATTCCTGTCTGCGCAATGTACTGGCAATCCTACTGGCTTTACTGACTCCGACAGAGTATCCCGAGACAGCCATGTTTCCGAGAGACAAAGTACGTTACAGGCCCGATGTCTCTGGAAATAAATCCTTGCTTGAAGCTCATCAACTTTGTTATCCAAAGTGGGTGGTGTGCGCACCTCCTAAGTTGAACCAGTAGGCCGCCTCTCCTCCACTAGTGATGTTTTGGTTCGGCCTCTGGAATGTGTTCAGTTGCTCTGGGGAGAGTGAACTAAAGATCAGCTCCAGGGAAGTTACCGCCGCTGTAATATCCAATAGTTCTTCCAGGCTGTATGTAATGACACAAATAATTTTCTGAGGTAATAAAAAAAAAAATAGTACATAAAAATACTAAATACTGCAAAGTTTTCTAAGAGCTAGTCGCGATGCTGCCATCTCCGTCAGCTCCGTCTGAGTTGCACTTGAAGAGATCTCCAGTCTGCAGCCGAACATGTGACATAGAGAAGACCAAGGGGACCCTCCCTACCACACAGACATACCCTCGTTGTGAGCACCCCTACTGTATAAATGGGAACAGGGAGGACACTTGAATCAGGTCACGATTCAAGTGACGGTTGACCTGGTCAAAGGTCAAAACATTTTAGTATTTTTTCCAATTCACCTTCAAAACCAAGCCTGGTGGAACCAGCCTGATTGTTCCTTTTCATATCATTATATCTGAAGTGAAATAGAAAGATGACTGCAGCCTTCAGGTTGGTTCCATCATGCTAATCTTATCCATTTATAATGTAATCAGTGCTCAGTGTGTGTTTGTGTGAGACCCATCAGTATCTTAGAGAAGGTGCCAGGAGCTGATATAAGCTGCCAAGCCTATCAATGTGGTACTGGCAAAGACTTTACCTCTAGCTTCACTTCATGCCTGTTCACCAATGGTCGTCAAAGAGGAGACCAGCAATAGGTAGGTGTAGTTTGACCTGTTCAACATAGGATAGTATAGAGCCAGCACTTGGAGACTTGCAAGATGATGCGATGGAGTCCTGACTAACATACAGGCTTGATACTGACAGCAGATATGTCCAGTATTTGCATCACCCCTTTCATTCCATGTGTCACTGATTAACTCTGCCAATTTCTAGAAATGGAGAGGACAGGAGATACTTTTACCAGATATCAGCCTAGGTCATTTGATGAGGAGCACATATTTGGGTAGGTTTGATCTGACTTATTATTATTTTTGGACTCTGCTGGTCATCTATGAACGTTTGAACATCTTGGCCATGTACTGTTATAATCTCAACTCGGTACAGGCGGAAGAGGACTGACCAACTCTTATAGCTTGGTTCCTTTCTAGGTTAATTCCAAGGTTTCTGCCTTGCTAGGGAGTTTATCCTAGCCACCATGCTTCTACATCTGCATTGGAGTTTTAGGCTGTGTCACGCCCTGACCTTTAATCTCTATTTTGGTTTAGGTCAGGGTGTGACTAGGGTGGGCATTCTAATTTCTTTATTTCTATGTTGGCCTGGTATGGTTCCCAATCAGAGGCAGCTGTCTATCGTTGTCTCTGATTGGGGATCATACTTAGGCAGCTTTTTCCCACCTGTTGGTTGTCGGATCTTGTTTTTGTATAGTTGCCTTGAGCACTGCATAGCTTCACGTTCGTTTGGTTCTTTATTGTTTTTTGCCGGTTCACGTAATAAAGATGATAAACCCAAACCACGCTGCATTGTGGTCCGATTCTTACAACAACGTTTGTGACAGGCTGGGCTGCTGTGTAGCACTTTTTAGGCACAACTTTTACTTCTATTGTATTTTTCTATTATATAATTGAATGGTATCAGCCAATATTTGAGAGGGAGAAACCCTGTGTATTCTGCATCAGGATCAGGGATCTCCTGTTGTGTACGGGACACCACACATTAAGGTATGACAACACTGACATGTTTGCCAAGGTAGCCTTATTACCTACCACCAGGCAAAATGCTGTCATCAAGGCAAAGGGTGGCGACTTTGAAGAATCTCAAATATAAAATATATTTTGATTTGTTTAACACTTCTTTGGTTACTACATGATTCCATATGTGTTATTTCATAGCATTGATGTCTTCACTATTGTTCGACAAAGTAGATAATAATAAACAAAGTAAAAAACCATGGAATGAGTAGGTGTGTACAAACTTTTGACTGGTAATGTATATATTTTTACTCGTGTTTCTTGTATCTCTCAGATGTAGGAGACACTGTTGTTCCATAAAGTTAATATGTTATTCAATGCTTATGTATGGGATAATATCAGTAATACAGAAAAATATTTTTCATCCAAAAACATTTTTATATATATATTTGATATTTTGATACTCTGATTTGTAAACATTAAGTGAATGTAAATTGTCTTATGAAGATATCACATGTGCTGTAGTCTACCTGTAAGTACAAACCTATACTGCATTCACTACGCAATTCGAGAGAACCTAGAATCCATAAAATGAATACTGTGTATGTCTGAAGCCCATATGATTTGATTATGTAAGGTGAAAGAGTCAGTCCTTGCAGGTGGCTGGGTTAACCTGTGGCTGGGACAGAAAGGTGCTGAGTAATATGAGTGATGGTGCTTCCATTTCTGCTCAGGCCAAAATGCAAATACCTGAGCAGGATGGAATTGCATCTCTGTGTGTGTGTGTGTGTGTGTGTGTGTGTGTGTGTGTGTGTGTGTGTGTGCATGCAGCATGTGCATTTTTTTAATCTGTGTTTTGTTCATGATAATGTTTTGATAGGATTTCTAGTCAAATAAAATCACCTGCTGTAAACGCAACATATGATGGAGCTCAATTCAGCAAGGCACACAGATGTGTGTATGTAAATGATGCACGTGACTTGTTAGGAAGAACACAGGACAGAGAGCTTTGTCTAAAGTCACTCATACATGTACGTGTGGTTTCATCGGGTTGGACACAGCCTTCTGCAGGAGAGAAAACCACCGATTTTGTGAATCAAGGTCTGAGTTACCAAAACAACTCAGGTAGGTTATTTTACATTTAACACTGAGAATGTTATCTCAGGCTAATTGTTTTAAATGTCCTCTTTATGTTTTCATTCGGACATTCTGAGACAATGAACAGTACTTGACATAACAGTAGACCTATGTATAACAAAGTATGTTTATGTATGTTTGAATCGGTATATTGCATCAGTATTTTGTCAATAATATTATTACAAATATATTATTAATATAAAATGTAAAGTCATGAATCGTGTCATTTCCCTTCTCTCATTTCTCAGTGTGCTCAGATATTGTTCCACAAGGATGAACGACTCTTCAGGAAATCAAACTTACCTTTACAACTTGGATGTTTGCTTTGACCAGGGCTATGCTGTTCTAAACCTGTACTCTGCTGCCCAGGCCCTGTGCTTCGTTCTGGGGATGCCAGCTCTGGTCTGGTGCCTCTGGCTCTCTCTGAGTGGAAGTCTCTATGTAGGTGTCAAACCAACCCAGATCTTCCCTATTAACCTGTTTGTAGTGGAGCTGGTGTTATGTGTTGAGGGTCTACTAGAGGTGATCAGCTATCTACTCATCCAGAACATCATTTTACTGCAGGCAGGGTATTTTTTATATGTCCTCTCCTGCACCTGCAGGCCCCTGATCCAGAGCTGCATCTGTGTGGAGCGCTACCTGGCGGTGGTCCAACCTGTGGCTTTCCTCAAGTACAGACTCTGCAGGTACAGGGTGGTGTGTTCAACCACGGTCTGGCTGTTGTCACTTACTTATGCATGTTCTTCTATTCCTTTAATTGGTAATGTAGAAATCACAGTTAATGTGCTCATCATTGTCTATTGCCTTGGGGTGGCTGTCATTTCTCTCTGCTGCTTCTTCATCCTGCGTGTGCTGAAGCAGCCTGGTCCAGGAGATGTAGAGGGGGGCAGAGGGGGAGAGAGGAAACAGGGGATGACAGACCCACAAAAGATGAGAGCTTTTGGGATCATCTTAACCAACCTGGTGATCATCTTGACGAGCTCCATCCCTGTGGTTGTTGGTTGGGCCATCAAGTCGTCCAGTCTTGACTACTACTGCAATGTCTTCCCCCTGTTATTGATTGGTAACATCTTCAGTGTCATGGTCTCACCCCTGATGCACCTCTACAGGGAGGGAAGGCTGCCATGCAGAAGAGGGCCTTAGACATGTTAGATTTGCAGTTGCTGGCACTACAGGGTTTTGTGACAAACTCTCATTAGGAGATGATAGATCGTTGTGTTGAAGACGCATTGAATTAAAATTCTTCTGCCTATATCGCGGCGCACACTAACTTCTTAGTACCTGCAACTGTAGTTAAAACATACAGAGAGACAGCATAGTAATAATTTGTGCAATTTATTAATTTGATCATTTTTTTTGAAGGAGCAGTAGCATTGAGATACATCACGTTTGCTTTAGTTATTCCCCTCCTCTACCTCCTCAGGGCTGGGAAAAGCAGGATAACTCAACTCTAGAAAGGTTGTCTTAATAAACACAGGTTATTGTTCTGTACCATTCCTTCAAATCATATTGTTCATGCTATTTAGAGGTTTTGGCATGATTAATAAGTGGTTTATGGTTTATTACAAATTGTAATTTATTCTCTCTCCTCATTTTCTGCTAATCAACTATAATATAAATGTCAGATAAAACATGCATACCCACAGTCAGGGCCACTGGAGAAAACAAACATCAGTTTTCCATGATCAACATTTGCGTTACTCAGCGCCTCCTCTACCTCCACAGGGCTGGGAAACTGTCCTGCATCAGGGGTTAAAGAGAAGGATTACCACTGTAGCGGAATGGTTGTCTTGCATTTCTTAGGTTATCATTCTGGTCCATTCCTTTTCATTATAGTTTTAATGTTAAAACTTAGAGGTTTGACATGTTGAGAACATTAAGGCGTTTAGCGTTAAACTCATCAGTGTGTGTTTTGGAAGGGGTCGATGTTTTGTAGTAAAAATATGATTATATTTGTTTTTATATAATCTCAAATTTGAGATTTACTATCACCTTACTTTCACAATTACAACCTATTCCTAACTGTCTTGCTTGGTTTGCCAAAAATGTAATCCCCCAAAATATGTACTACTATTTTAACTTTGCTAAATCATACTTTAACTTGTATATTATCCTGTGTAGGAGTTGCTTCTCTACTATTGAGTGATGTTCTATATTGAAATGTATTTCCGCATGTTTTAAAAGAAGTGTGGAATAAAGCAAGTCTGATTTTTTCAATAATTCAAGTCCCTGTTTCTCTGTCACTTAGGATGTCATCAAATATGAATCCCCCTTCAGTGATGTCATATACAGTGCCTTGTAAAAGTATTCACACTCCTTGGCATTTTTCCTATTTTGTTGCATTACAACCTGTACTTTAAATAGATTTATATTTGGATTTCATGTAATGGAAATACACAAAATAGTTCAAATTGGTGAAGTGAAATGAAAAAAATAACTTATTTAAAAAAATGTCTACAAAATAAAATGGAAAAGTGGTGCGTGCATATGTATTCACCCCCTTTGCTATGAAGCCCCTAAATAAGATCTGGTGCAACCAATTACCTTCAGAAGTCAAATAATGAGTAAAATAACTGTCCACCTGTGTGCCATCTAAGTGTCACATGATCTCAGCAGATATACACCTGTTCTGAAAGGCCCCAGAGTCTGCAACACCACTCACCACTCACCACAAGCAAGGGGCACCACCAAGCAAGTGGCACCATGAAAACCAAGGAGCTCTCCAAACAGGTCAGGGTTGGGTTATAAAAAAATATCTGAAACTTTTAACGTTCTACGGGGCACCATTAAATCCATTATAAAAAAAATGGAAAGAACATGACGCCAGAACAAACCTGCCAAGAAAGGGCTGCCCAACAAAAGTCACTGACCAGGCAAGGAGGGCATTAATCAGAGAGGCAACAAAGAGACCAAAGACTACCCCTAAGGAGCTGCAAAGCTCCACAGCACAGATCGAAGTATCTGGACCTCTTTAAGCCACTCCACAGAGCTGTGCTTTACGGCAGAGTGGCTAGAAAAATACATTGCTTAAAGAAAAAATAAGCAAATCCGTTTGGTGTTCGCCAAAAGGCATGTGGGAGACTCCCCAAACATATGGAAGAAGGTACTCTGGTCAGACGAGATGAAAATGTAGCTTTTTGGCCATCAAGGACAACGCTATATCTGGCGCAAACCCAACACCTCACATCACCCCGAGAACACCCTCCCCATTTTTTGTGGATCTGAGGAGAGGTGTAACACTTAGTATTAAACAAGTTTTATCATCTCAGGAAGTAAGTTAATACTCATGGATAGACAATGTTATTATTACAAAGTGGTTGAAGCTACTCTCTTTTTTTCAAGACAATGGAATAATTTAGTTTTCATTGTACCTTCTGAAGTTTGTTCTTATCGGGGAAGAATACGCGTCTATACTTCTGTCCAGGGATTAGGATGTGGCATCCACAGTATGCTTTGAAGAGTAATCAAAACAAGATGACACTCATCTAGACTAGCATGAATTTGAATGATGTATGGACCTTTGAATTGACGTGCATCTGTCATTAAAATAGCCGACGCTAAAGAGATAGTTTGAGAGTCTCTTTATCTGCTTCTTGAGAGTCAGATGAACTTGTGGACAGCATTATATGTACCTGCATTCAATGTGAAGAATCCAACAATACAATGCTAAGTAGCTCAGCACAAAGACTGTAAATTCCTTCATACTGGACGAAGATAAAAATGGTACACACCAGTTCCTCTGACTCCAGATAAGTAGATAAATGGGTCTCATTGTCAAAATCCTGAAGTATCCCTTTAACGTCAGGTGGGTCCACGTTTTTTTTCCAGTGTTTATGGACCCTAATGGCTTTTCTAGGATTGTGCACTATCTGAGCTAGAATGATGTTTAACCATGTCTCAGCCACAGTCAGTCCAATTACATGAAATAACATGATGTAATATTAGTAACACACAAGGACCCTAAGTTCAAAGGAGAATATACCATGAAGAAGACAATCCATTACTTCATGCTGATGCTAAATGGGCCTAACCCCATATCTAGCCACCCCGTCCAAAAAAGAACTGTATAATTAAATAAACAAATCAACATTCACTGCAATGCTAAACAAATGATGCAGCTTTAGTTAACAACAACTCTAGTGTTAACGTGATGTCCAAACAATTTATTAAAAAGAATATCATACACCTATGATGTGTCTATGTATGTTTAAACTCCATTTGCAGGCACTAAGAAGTTAGACTGCGCTGCAATACTGGCAGAGTTTTATTTATTTATTCATACAACGCTCTATCGTCTCCTAGCCTTAGTTTGTTTCAAAGACCTGTACTTTCTGTTATGGTGAGTGAATGAGGACCCAAAAGCGAACTAACTTAAACAGAGCTTCTTTAATAACCAAACATAGGTAGGCTCAGATAGACCGGCAGATTCCGACAGGACAGGACAAGGTTACAGCAAACATGACGATAGTCTGGCTCAGGCATGAAACACAACAAACAAGAATCCGACAAGGACAGGAACAGAAACAGAGAGAGATATAGGGACCTAATCAGAGGGAAAAAGGGAACAGGTGGGAAACGGGGTGAATGGGTAGTTAGAGGAGACAAGGAACAGCTGGGGGAAAGCGGGGGAGAAAAGGTAACCTAACAACGACCAGCAGAGGGAGACAGGGTGAAGGGAAAGGACAGAGACAAGACACAACATGACAGTACATGACAGTACCCCCCCACTCACCGAGCGCCTCCTGGCGCACTCGAGGAGGAAACCTGGCGGCAACGGAGGAAATCCTCGATCAGCGCACGGTCCAGCACGTCCCGAGAGGGAACCCAACTCCTCTCCTCAGGACCGTACCCCTCCCAATCTACGAGGTACTGGTGACCACGGCCCCGAGGACGCATGTCCAAAATTCTACGGACCCTGTAGATGGGTGCGCCCTCGACAAGGATGGGGGGGGGGGGGGGAGACGAGCGGGGGCGCGAAGGACGGGCTTGATGCAGGAGACATGGAAGACCGGGTGGACGCGACGAAGGTATCGCGGAAGAAGAAGTCGAACTGCGACAGGATTAATGACCCGAGAAATACGGAACGGACCAATGAACCGCGGGGTCAACTTGCGAGAAGCCGTCTTAAGGGGAAGGTTCTGAGTGGAGAGCCAAACTCTCTGACCGCGACAATATCTAGGACTCTTAGTTCTACGCTTATTAGCAGCCCTCACAGTCTGCGTCCTATAACGGCAAAGTGCAGACCTGACCCTCTTCCAGGTGCGCTCGCAACGTTGGACAAAAGCCTGAGCGGAGGGGACGCTGGACTCGGCGAACTGAGATGAGAACAGCGGAGGCTGGTACCCGAGGCTACTCTGAAAAGGAGATAGCCCGGTCGCAGACGAAGGAAGCGAGTTGTGGGCGTATTCTGCCCAGGGGAGCTGTTCTGACCAAGACGCAGGGTTACGAAAAGAAAGACTGCGTAAGATGCGACCAATAGTCTGATTGGCCCGTTCTGCTTGACCGTTAGACTGGGGGTGAAAGCCGGAAGAGAGACTGACGGAAGCCCCAATCAAACGGCAAAACTCCCTCCAAAATTGAGACGTGAATTGCGGACCTCTGTCCGAAACGACGTCTGACGGAAGGCCATGAATTCTGAAAACATTCTCGATGATGATTTGTGCCGTCTCTTTAGCAGAAGGAAGCTTAGCAAGGGGAATGAAATGAGCCGCCTTAGAGAACCTATCGACAACCGTAAGAATAACAGTCTTCCCCGCTGACGAAGGCAGTCCGGTGACAAAATCTAAGGCGATGTGAGACCACGGTCGAGAGGGAATAGGAAGCGGCCTGAGACGGCCGGCAGGAGGAGAGTTACCGGACTTAGTCTGCGCGCAGACCGAACAAGCAGCCACGAAACGACGCGTGTCATGCTCCCGGGTGGGCCACCAAAAACGCTGGCGAATGGAAGCAAGCGTACCCCGAACGCCAGGGTGGCCGGCTAACTTGGCAGAGTGAGCCCACTGAAGAACGGCCAGACGAGTAGGAACGGGAACGAAAAGAAGGTTCCTAGGACAAGCGCACGGCGACGGAGTGTGAGTGAGCGCTTGTTTTACCTGCCTCTCAATTCCCCAGACAGTCAACCCGACAACACGCCCCTCAGGGAGAATCCCCTCGGGGTCAGTGGAGGCTACTGAAGAACTGAAGAGACGAGACAAAGCATCAGGCTTGGTGTTCTTAGAGCCCGGACGATAAGAAATCACGAACTCGAAACGAGCGAAAAACAGCGCCCAACGCGCCTGACGCGCATTAAGTCGTTTGGCAGAACGGATGTACTCAAGGTTCCTATGGTCAGTCCAAACGACAAAAGGAACGGTCGCCCCCTCCAACCACTGTCGCCATTCGCCTAGGGCTAACCGGATGGCGAGCAGTTCGCGGTTACCCACATCATAGTTACGTTCCGACGGCGACAGGCGATGAGAAAAATACGCGCATGGGTGGACCTTGTCGTCAGAGAGGGAGCGCTGAGAAAGGATGGCTCCCACGCCCACCTCTGACGCGTCAACCTCGACAACGAACTGTCTAGAGACGTCAGGTGTAACAAGGATAGGAGCGGATGTAAAACGATTCTTGAGGAGATCAAAAGCTCCCTGGGCGGAAACGGACCACTTAAAGCACGTCTTGACAGAAGTAAGGGCTGTGAGAGGAGCTGCCACCTGACCGAAATTACGGATGAAACGACGATAGAAGTTCGCGAAGCCGAGAAAGCGCTGCAGCTCGACGCGTGACTTAGGGACGGGCCAATCAATGACAGCTTGGACCTTAGCGGGATCCATCTTAATGCCTTCAGCGGAAATAACAGAACCGAGAAATGTGACGGAGGAGGCATGAAAAGTGCACTTCTCAGCCTTCACAAAAGACAATTCTCTAAAAGGCGCTGGAGGACACGTCGAACGTGCTGAACATGAATCTGGAGTGACGGTGAAAAAATCAGGATATCGTCAAGGTAAACGAAAACAAAGATGTTCAGCATGTCTCTCAGGACATCATTGACTAATGCCTGAAAGACAGCTGGAGCGTTAGCGAGGCCGAAAGGAAGAACCCGGTATTCAAAGTGCCCTAACGGAGTGTTAAACGCCGTCTTCCACTCGTCCCCCTCCCTGATGCGCACGAGATGGTAAGCGTTACGAAGGTCCAACTTAGTGAAAAACCTGGCTCCCTGCAGGATCTCGAAGGCTGAAGACATAAGAGGAAGCGGATAACGATTCTTCACTGTTATGTCATTCAGCCCTCGATAATCTATGCAGGGGCGCAGAGACCCGTCCTTCTTCTTGACAAAAAAAAACCCCGCTCCGGCGGGAGAGGAGGAGGGGACTATGGTACCGGCGTCAAGAGCTACAGACAAATAATCTTCGAGAGCCTTACGTTCGGGAGCCGACAGAGAGTATAGTCTACCCCGGGGGGGGGGTGGTTCCCGGAAGGAGATCAATACTACAATCATACGACCGGTGTGGAGGAAGAGAGGTGGCCCTGGACCGACTGAACACCGTGCGCAGATCGTGATATTCCTCCGGCACCCCTGTCAAATCACCAGGCTCCTCCTGTGAAGAAGAGACAGAGGAAACAGGAGGGATAGCAGACATTAAACATTTCACATGACAAGAGACGTTCCAGGAGAGGATAGAATTACTAGACCAATTAATGGAAGGATTATGACAAACTAGCCAGGGATGGCCCAAAACAACAGGTGTAAAAGGTGAACGAAAAATTAAAAAAGAAATGGTTTCACTATGATTACCAGAAACAGTGAGGGTTAAAGGTAGCGTCTCACGCTGAATCCTGGGGAGAGGACTACCATCCAGGGCGAACAAGGCCGTGGGCTCCTTTAACTGTCTGAGAGGAATGTCATGTTCCCGAGCCCAGGTCTCGTCCATAAAACAGCCCTCCGCCCCAGAGTCTATTAAAGCACTGCAGGAAGCTGACGAACCGGTCCAGCGTAGATGGACCGACAAGGTAGTGCAGGATCTTGAAGGAGAGACAGGAGTAGTAGCGCTCACCAGTAGCCCTCCACTTACTGACGAGCTCTGGCCTTTTACTGGACATGAAGTGACAAAATGACCAGCGGAACCGCAATAGAGACAGAGGCGGTTGGTGATTCTCCGTTCCCTCTCCTTAGTCGAGATGCGGATACCTCCCAGCTGCATGGGCTCAGCACCCGAGCCGGCAGAGGAAGATGGTAGTGATGCGGAGAGGGAGGCGACGGAGAGCGCGAGCTCCTTTCCACGAGCTCGGTGACGAAGATCAACCCGTCGCTCAATGCGAATAGCGAGTTCAATCAAGGAATCCACGCTGGAAGGAACCTCCCGGGAGAGAATCTCATCCTTTACCTCTGCGCGGAAACCCTCCAGAAGACGAGCGAGCAAGGCCGGCTCGTTCCAGCCACTGGAGACAGCAAGAGTGCGAAACTCAATAGAGTAGTCTGTTATGGATCGATTGCCTTGACATAGGGAAGACAGGGCCCTGGAAGCCTCCTCCCCAAAAACAGATCGATCAAAAACCCGTATCATCTCCTCCTTAAAGTCCTGATACTGGTTAGTACACTCAGCCCTTGCCTCCCAGATTGCCGTGCCCCACTCACGAGCCCGTCCAATAAGGAGAGATATGACGTAGGCGACACGAGCAGTGCTCCTGGAGTAAGTGTTGGGCTGGAGAGAAAACACAATATCACACTGGGTGAGGAACGAGCGGCATTCAGTGGGCTCCCCAGAGTAACACGGCGGGTTATTGATTCTGGGCTCCGGAGATTCGAAAGCCCTGGAAGTGGCCGGTGGATCGAGGCGGAGATGGTGAACCTGTTCTGTGAGGTTGGAGACTTGGGTGGCCAGGGTCTCAACGGCATGTCGAGCAGCAGACACTTCCTGCTCGTGTCTGCCTAGCATCGCTCCCTGGATCCCGACGGCTGAGTGGAGAGGATCCGAAGTCGCTGGGTCCATTCTTGGTCGGATTCTTCTGTTATGGTGAGTGAATGAGGACCCAAAAGCGAACTAACTTAAACAGAGCTTCTTTAATAACCAAACATAGGTAGGCTCAGATAGACCGGCAGATTCCGACAGGACAGGACAAGGTTACAGCAAACATGACGATAGTCTGGCTCAGGCATGAAACACAACAAACAAGAATCCGACAAGGACAGGAACAGAAACAGAGAGAGATATAGGGACCTAATCAGAGGGAAAAAGGGAACAGGTGGGAAACGGGGTGAATGGGTAGTTAGAGGAGACAAGGAACAGCTGGGGGAAAGCGGGGGAGAAAAGGTAACCTAACAACGACCAGCAGAGGGAGACAGGGTGAAGGGAAAGGACAGAGACAAGACACAACATGACAGTACATGACACTTTCAGTAACCGCACTGGTGTCTCTGGTCCTCTTCGGCATGGCAACCTTCCCTCCCTGTAGAGATGCAGCAGTGGTGAAACAATGACACTGAAGATGTTAACAATCAGCAAGATGGGGATGACATTGCAGTTGTGGACAAGACTGGATGACACGGTGGTGTAACCAAAGACAACCGGGAAGGAGCTTGCCAAGATAATCACCAAGTTGGTTGAGACCATGCCAAAAGCTCTCATCTTATGTGGGTCTGTCGTACCCTGTTTCTTCTCTCCCCCTCTGCCCCCCTCTACTTCTCCTGGACCAGGCTGCTTCAGCACACGCAGGGATAAAGAAGCAGCAGAGAGAAATGACTGCCACACCAAGGCAATAGACACTAATGAGCACATAAGCTGCGGTTTCTTCATAAGCAACTGAAGCGATGAGAGAATATGCAAAAGCGAGCGACAGCACCCAGACCACAGTTGAACACACCACCCTGTACCTCCGGAGTCTGTACTTGAGGAAAGCCACAGGTTGGACCACCGCCAGGTAGCACTCCACACAGATGCAGCTCTGAAGCAGGGGCCTGCAGGTCCAGACCAGGTAATACAGGATATAAATTAATCTGCCGCAACATGATATTCTGACTGAGTAGAGAGCTGATCACCTCAAGGAGACCCTGGAAACAGAACACCAGTTCAACTGCAAACAGGTTAATAGGGAAGACCTGGGTGGGTTTCACACCTCCAGAGAAACTTCCACTCAAAGAGAGCCAGAGGAACCAGACCAGGGCTGGCAACCCCAGGAGGAAGCAGAGGTTCTCGGCAGCATGGTAAAGACCTGGCACAAGATATTCCTGGTCCAGGCAAACATCCCATCTGTCAAGGCAAGTTTGGTTTCCTGAAGACTCACTCATTGTGGAACAATATCTGAGCCCACTGAGATTTGAGACAGGGGAGATTACATGAATAATGACTTTATGTTTTAATATGTTGGAAATATTCATCATTTATACTTCATTTAATATATTCCAATGCCAGTTGATGCTGACTCAAACACATAACACAACTTAGATATAAGTAGGTATACAGTTATGTCTGTCAAAGTATTGTGCATAGTCTCAGAAGGTATGAATGAAAACATGAAGAGGAGAAGTTAAAGAGTCAGCCGAACATAACCTGTTAAAATGCTAAATAACCTACCGTTGTTGTTTTAGTAAATCAGTGGTTTCCTTAAGATATTCCTGGTGTTCTTTTCTGTAGAAGTCCAACCCGATGTGAATTACATCTAGATGTATAGGTGATTTAAGCCAACGCTGTGAGTCCTGCGTTCTTCCTAACAAATCACGTGTTTCGTTATTTACATTTTGCACCCCTTTGTGCATTGGTGAATTGAGCACGTAATAAGAACAAAACAGTCTAACAAAATGCATATACTGCACACACACACACACACACACACACACACACATACACACACACACACACACACACACACACACACACACACACACACACACACACACACACACAGACACGCACAGACACACAGACACAGATTACATTTCAACCTGCTCATTGATTTGCATTTTGGCCTGAGCAGAAATTTAATCATCATCACTCATGTCACTCAGCACTTGTCTGTCCCAGCCACAGGTTAGCCCAGCCACCTGCAAGGGCTGACTCTTTCAGTTTACATAATCAAATCAAATGGGCTAATAGACAGATTCTGGATCTCTCTTTAATGCATAGTACATACAGTATACTGAAGGTTTCCAAGCACCGTGCTTCTACATCTGCATTGCTTGTTGTTTAGGGGTTTAGGCTGGGTTTCTGTATATTACTTTGTGATACATTTGATTGATTGATTGATTGAGTGATTGATTGATTGATAGGTGGTTGGAGTTTGTTGGTCCCCAATGCACCAGTAATGCCAGCTAGGTGTGCAACGACCTGTGGTTTTGAGTATAACTAACCACAGATACTGGAATGTAATGACCTCTCTGGTATAACGTCAAATCAAATCAAACTTTACTTGTCACATGTGCCGAATACAACAAGTGTAGACTTTACCGTGAAATGCTTACTTACAAGCCCAGAACCAATAGTGCAGTTCAAGAAGAGTTAAGAAAATAATTACCAAGTAGACTAAAATAAAAATTAATAATAAAAAGAAACACACTAAGTATAACCTGTTTGGGATAGGGGGCAGCATTTGGATGAAAAGTGTGCCCAGAGTAAACTGCCTGCTACTCAGTCCCAGTTGCTAATATATGCATATTATTAGTATATTTGGATAGAAAACACTCTGAAGTTTCTAAAAACTGTTTGAATGATGTCTGCGAGTATAACAGAACTCACATGGCAGGCGAAAACCTGAGAAAAATCCAACCAGGAAGTGGGAAATCTGAGGTTTCTAGTTTTTTAACTCTTGGCCTATCGAATACACAGTGTCTATGGGGTCATTTTGCACCGCCTAAGGCTTCCACTAGATGTCAACAGTCCCTAGAACCTTGATGCTTCTACTGTGAAGTGGGACAGAATGACAGGGGATTGAGTAAGGTCTGCCATGAGCTGACCATGCGCTGACCATGCGCGTTCATGTGAGAGTTAGCTTGAGTTCCATTGCTTTTCTACAGACAAAGTAATTCTCCGGTTGGAACATTATTGAAGATTTATGTTAAAAACATCCTAAAGATTGATTCTATACTTCGTTTGGTATGTTTCCACGAACTGTAATATGACTTTTCGTCTGAACTTTTGCCTGGACTTGCCCGCGCGTCGTGAGTTTAGATTGTGTACTAAACGCGCAATCAAAAATGAGTAATTTCGACATTGATGATGGACTTTATGGAACAAGTCAAACATTTATTGTGGAACTGGGATTCCTGGCTGTGCATTCTGATGAAGATCATCAAAGGTAAGTGAATATTTATAATGCTTTTTCTGACTTATGTTGACTCCAACATGGTCTCTGAGCACCGTACTCAGATTATTGCATGGTTTGCTTTTTCCGTAAAAAAAATGTGAAATCTGACACAGCGGTTGCATTAAGGAGAAGTATATCTTTAAATCTGTGAATAACACTTGTATCTTTTACCAATGTTTATTATGACTAATTCTGTGAATTGATGTGACTCTGTGCAAATTCACGGGATGTTTTGGAGCCAAATGTAAACTGAGTTTTTGGGATATAAATATGAACTTGAACGAACAAATCATACATGTATTGTGTAACATTTTGTCCAGGGAGTGTCATCTGATGAAGAATATCAAAGGTTAGTGATTCATTTTATCTCTATTTCTGCTTTTTGTGAATCCTCTCTTTGGTTGGGAAATCGCTGTATGCTTTCAGTGACTAGTTGCTGACCTAACATAATGAATGATATGTTCTGCTTTCGCCAGAAAATATTTTTTGAAATCGGACACTGGGGTTGTATTAACACGAATTTTATCGTTTTGGTCCTAGACATGGTGCTCCGGGTACCGCATGCCACGCGGTATCAGAGAAAACAGTCTATAACTTGGATGAAAGGAGTCTCTGACAATTTTATGGGCTTTCTTCTGACACCACCTATTATTGATGGCAGGAAGCTTGGCCTGTCGTGGTAATTTCCTGTATTACTAAACATTGAGAGAGCAAACCACACACAAGTCAGAGTTATATTATAAAGTCCATCTTTAATTATATGAGCTTCACCAAAGCCCTGTGACTCTCAGATCAATTCAGTGTCTATAAATGAATTCTCTGAGAGTGTCAACATAATGGCAACTGAGATCTTTTATAGCAAAGATCCACCCCTCTCAACTCACAATGACGAATAACAGATCTTAGGAACATTACAAAGGGCCTTTTACTTGAGAGAGGAGTATACCATAGCCAGACAGCATTAGCAATACATTATTGTTCAGTTTGGTCTCTTTAGACAAGGTTCAACTTCTCGTTCTTGGTACTTCATATTACCAAACCATTACCTCATCCAATGGCATATATCAATTGTCATTTCTAGATACTCCCATCTCAAATACACTCCTTCCTGGACAAGATCAGAAAAGACAGTGAGCCTCTAGGTTATATACTAGATCAAGATAAGGGCAACCTCAGAGGAGACATGTAATAGTTACAGACACATTCCCATAAGACGACAAGCCTCCATTCTGTCCTCCTCCCCTTCTGATATTCTTCATAGCATCACATGGTTTAACAGATACATTGACATATGAAGACAAGCCTGACCTCTCCCCTCTCTGGGCCCCTAGTGACTAAGCCCTGGAGAAGTGAGAGGAAAATGCAACTGCCAACAGTTTTATCCAAAAGAACACATCCTAATGACAAATATCTCACATAAGCATTATTATGTAAATAAAACATCTTATTTATCAATGTTACCTAACTAATTCTGATTCAGCCACGACAGGCCCTAGTGATGTACTGGGCCGTTCGCACTACCCTATGTAGTGCCTTAAAGTCAGATGCCGAGCAGTTGCCATACCAGGCGGTGATGCAACCGGTCAGGATGCTCTCGATGGTGCAGCTGTGGAACCTTTTGAGGATCTGGGGACACATGCCAAATTTGTTCAGTCTCCTGAGGGGGAAAAGGTTTTGTCTTGCCCTCTTCACAACGGTCTTGGTATGTTTGTACCATGGTAGTTTGTTGGTGATGTGGACACCAATGAACTTGAAACTCTCGACCCGCTCCACTACAGCCCCATCGATGTTAATGGGGGCCTGTTCGGCCCGCCTTTTCCTGTAATCAACAATCAGTTCCTTTGTCTTGCTCACATTGAGGGAGGGGTTGTTGTCCTGGCACCACACTGCCAGTTCTCTGACCTCCTCTCTATAGGCTGTCTCATTGTTGTCGGCGATCAGGCACTGTTGTGTCTTCTGCAATCTTAATTATGGTGTTGGTGTCATGTTTGGCCAAGCAGTCGTGAGTGAACAGGGAATACAGGAAGGGACTAACACACCCCAGTGTTAAGGATCAGCGTGTCAGATGTGTTGTTGCTTACTCTTTACACCTGGGGGCGGCCCGTCAGAAAGTCCAGGATCCAGTTGCAGAGCGAGGTGTTTAGTCCCAGAGTCCTTAGCTTAATGATGAGGTTTGTGGGCACTATGGTGGTCAACGCTGAGCTGTACTCAATAAACAGCATTCTCACATAGGTGTTCCTTTTGTCCAGATGAGAAAGGGCAGTGTGGAGAATGATTGAGATTGTGCCATCAGTGGATCTGTTAGGGTGGTATGCAAATTGGAGTGGGTCTAGGGTGGCCGGGAGGATGCTCTTGATGTGAGCCATGACCAGCCTTTCAAATCACTTCATGGCTACCGACGTGAGGGATACGGGGTGGTAATAATTTAAGCTGATTACCTTCACTTTCTTGGGTACAGGGTCTATGGTGGTCTGTTTGAAACATGTAGGTATTATAGCCTCGGTCAGGAAGAGGTTGAAAATGTCAGCGAAGACACTTGCCAGTAGGTCCTCGCATGAGTACACGTCCTGGTAATCCATCTGGCCACGCAACTATGTGAATGTTGACCTGTTTAAAGGTCTTGCTCACATCGGCTACAAAGAGTGATCACACAGTCATCCGGAACTGCTGCTCCTCTCATGCATGCTTCATTGTTGTTTGCCTTAGCATATAAAGCATTGAGCTCATCTGGTAGGCTCACGTCACTGGGCAGCTGGAGGCTGGGTTTCCCTTTGTGGTCCGTAATATTTTTCAAGCCCTGCCACATCCGACGAACATCAGAGCCGGTGAAATAGGATTCAAGTCCTTAGTCCTGTGTTGACGCTTTGCCTGTTTGATGGTTCGTCTGAGGGCACAGTAGGATTTATAAACCCCCGGATTAGTGTCCCATTCCTTGAAAGTGGCAGCTCTAGCCTTTAGCTCGTTGTAGATGTTGCCTGTAATCCATGGCTTAAGGTTGGGAAATGTACGTACTGTCACTGTGGGGACAATTTCGTCGATGCACTTATTGATGAAGCCAGTGACTGAGCGGATATACTCCTCAGTGCCATTGGATGAATCCCGGAACATATTCCAGTCTGTGCTAGCAAAACAGTCCTGTATCGTAGTGTTCGCGTCATCTGACCACTTGAGCAAGTCACTGGTACTTACTACTTTCATTTTTTTCTTGTAAGCAGGAATCAGGGGATAGAATTATGGTCAGATTTGCCAAATGGAGGGTGAGGGAGAGCTATGTATTCATCTCTGTGTATGGAGTAAATGTTGCCTAGAGTTTTTTTTAAGTTTTTAAGGATTTAAGTTTGCTTGCATTAAAGTCCTCGGCCACTAGGAGTGCCGCTTCTGGGTGAGCATTTTCTTGTTTGCTTATGGCCTTATATAGCTCGTTGAGTGAGGTCTTAGTACCAGCATTGGTTTGTGGTGATAAATAGATGGCTACGATTAATATTGGTAGAGAGTAAGGTTTAGTCTCCTGAGCCTTGTCTCAGGATGGTAAGTTGGTGGTTGAAGATATCCCTCTAGTGGTGTGGGGGCTGTGCTTTGGCAAAGTGGGTGGGGTTATATCCTTCCTGTTTGGCCCTGTCCGGGGGTGTCCTCGGATGGGGCCACAGTGTCTCCTGACCCCTCCTGTCTCAGCCTCCAGTATTTATGCTGCAGTAGATTATGTGTCGGGGGGCTAGGGTCAGTTTGTTATATCTGGAGTACTTCTCCTGTCCTATTCGGTGTCCTGTGTGAATCTAAGTGTGCGTTCTCTAATTCTCTCCTTCTCTCTTTCTTTCTCTCTCTCGGAGGACCTGAGCCCTAGGAGTTCTTAAATAATATGAACACGTACAACGCTGCACGTTGGTCCTCACCTTCTTCCTCTGAATGCCGTTACATATACTGAGGTACTTCATACCCTGTCTCTACCCGGCTTCATGAAAGACAAACACAATTTTGCAATCTAAATTCAGAGACTGGCTACCCCCTGACCGAATCACAGTGACAATCAAACTTACTTTACCGAAGTATAAACTGAATGGAACATGAGGTCAATAGTATTTATGCTCATAGATTATTGATTTGCTGTAAGGCAGCAGGACAATATTGATTTACATTTTTTTACTTTAATAAAATCTATTTTTTCGTTGTTGCTAATTCATTATGCATGATCATGCATTTCAGTTTGTATTGACTGCTACAGTACATGAGATAAAATAAATACAACTTGAGATCTTGACATTTGAAAGACATGTTTTAATCATGTGACAGACAGACAGGGACTTTAACTTTTCAATCAATCAGATGCTTTATTCCACACTTCCTTTGAAACATACAGCAATATATTTCAATATAGAACCCCACTCAATAGTAGAGAAGTAATTGCTTTACATGATGTAATACAAGCTAAAAGAGGATTTAGCTACATAAAAGTATGGGGATATATTTAGTAAAAACAAGCAAAACAGTCAGGAATAGTTTGGAATTGTGAGCATGAGGCGATAGTGAAATCTCACAATGTATCTACCTAATTTTCCTAAGATTAACAGCTATACAAGACAAATAAAATGGCAGACCCGCCCCCACACCACATCCCTCCCCCCACACACTACATAGTTGAACTATGACTAAAACGTTAAAAATGTCTTAACCTCTAAAAACATGAACAAAATGATTAAAAGGAATGAAAGAGCACAATGAACAGATAAATACAAGACAACCTTTTCCCTACAGAGGAGTTATCCTTCCCTTTAACCCCAAATGCAGGCCAGTTTTCCAACCCTGAGGTGGTAGAGGAGGGGTTGATTAAAGCTACCCAACATGCTGAAGGATTTCCCTGATGATCGTATGAGTGTAGTTCAGCATCAAAGTCAGCAAGATGATGTGTACGGTACAGGAGCCTCTCTTCTTCATCAGTTTCTCTCCCTTCTATACCTCTGCTCAGGGGTTTGCCACCTACAGTATACTTTGAAGGGTGTTCAAAACAAGATGACACTCATCTAGAAGAAATCAGACTGATCATTTCTTTGTCAGTGGGCAAACGTACAAAATCAGCAGGGGATCAAATACTTCCTTCCCCTCACTGTAGGCACATTCTCTCATAATGCATTGACATTTGAATTGATGTGCACCTGTCATTCAAAAAGCCATCATTTATGTCAGGGGAGTCCATGTTTATTCCTGTGTGGATGGAGCCTAATGACTTTCTAGGATTTTGCACTGAAAAGGCTACAATGTTGCGTAACAATGACACCATTAGGAAAGTCTCATGCGCAGTCACTCCCCATACATTTAAATATCATAACCAAATCTTAGTGACATATAAAGACTATAAATTCTTGGACATAATTAATTATATATAACCATGGACTCAGGGAATATAATTCATAAACGCATCATGAGCTTAGTTCAACTTTCACACCCTATTAGAACCAAATCTAAGTTGGTTGACCTCCTTTGTTTGTAAACAACACAAATGTAAAAAAACACTGTACAGCCTCATCATTTGAGAGTTTCTCCATCACCATCCATCAGCTTTATACCAAAACAGGGATAGGGAATCCACTTTGTTGTTGTTTGAACTGCACATTGCCCTTTCCACATCAACTTTAATGCTAACAAGCTATATCTCACAAAATTATTTTGCTACTTGCCAACAAATTAAAATAATAAAAACAATTTATTAAACAAAACATTACACTACATTTCAACGCCTTTGCCGTTTCTATGAATATTTAAACTACAGTTGCAAGCACTAAGAAGTTAGGCTGCGCCTCAGAATTGACAGAACAAGTTTAATTCAAAGAGTATTTAACACAATGTCTCAGAGTGATAGTTTCTCACATAAACCTGTTCTTTTAGTGCCCACAACTGTAAGTCTAACATGTCTCTGGCCCTCTTCGGCATGGCAGCCTTCCCTCTCTGTAGAGGTGCATCAGGGGTGAGACCATGACACTGAAGATGTAAACCATCAGCAACATGGGGAAGACATTGCAGTAGTAAGCAAGACTGGATGACTTGAATGCCCAACCAACAAACACAGGGATGGAGCTCGCCAAGATAATCACCAGGTTTGTTAAGACGATCCCAAAAGCTCTCATCTTATGTGGCTCTGTCGTCCCCTGTTTCTTCTCTCCCCCTCTGCCCCCCTCTACCTCTCCTGGACCAGGCTGCTTCAGCACACGCAGAATGAAGAAACAGCAGAGAGAAATGATGGCCATCCCAAGGCAATAGACACCAATGAGCACATGATCTGCGGTTTCTTCAAAATACAAAAAAAGGTTACTTGCGTAAGCAAGTGTCAACACCCAGACCATGATTGAACAAGCCACCCTGTACCTCCGGCGCCTGTACTTGAGGAAAGCCACAGGTTGGGCCACCGCCAGGTAGCGCTCCACACAGATGCAGCTCTGGAGCAGGGGCCGGCAGGTCCAGGAGAGGATATAGAGGAAAAAACCAGCCTGATCTAACATGATGTTCTGAATGAAGTAGTTGAACACATGAATGAGAATCTCGGTATAGAACACCAGCTCCACTGCAAACAGGTTAACAGAGAAGACTTGGGTGGGTTTGAGACCTCCAGAGAGACTTCCACTGAGAGAGAGCCAGAGGCACCAGAGCAAGGCTGGAAACCCCAGAATGAAGCACAGGACCTGGGCAGCACAGGACAGTATTATCACAACATAGCCCTGGTTAAGGCAAACATCCCAGTTGTCAATGTAAGTGTGGTTTCCTGAAGAGTCATTCATCCTTGTGGAACAATATCTGAAATGAGAAAGGGGAGATTACACAATTCAGGACTTTACGTTTCAATATATTATTGAAAAATATGAATTCAAACATACATATATATTGACTCAAAGCATACATAAAAATACTCAGATAAACATAGGTCTACTAAAATGTCAAAGCTTTGTGCATTCTCTCAGAAAGTCTGAATGAAAACATCAACTGGAGATTTAAAACAATTCGTCTGAGATAAAATGCTCAGTGAAGTTAAAATGTCAAATAACCTACCTGAGTTGTTTTGGTAACTCAGACCTTGATTCACAATATCTGTGGTTCTCTCTCCTTCAGAAGGCTGTGTCCAAGCCGATGAAACATCACCTGCATGTATAAATGATTTTAGCCAAATCTCTCTATCCTGTGTTCTTCCTAACAAGTCACGTGTTGCATTATTTACATAAACACACCCCTTTGTGCATTAATGAATTGAGCTCCATCGTATGTTTAGCAGCAAGTAATTTTATTTGACTAGAAAGCCTATCATGAACAAAACACAGATTAACCAAATGCATGTGCTGCAAGCACACACAAACACACTGTGATCGGCCTGTGTGTAGCTGGTGTGGAGGAGCCAGGCGCAGGACAGCAGATATGAGTAAGGAACGTAATTTACTCAAAGAATCAATAAATACAATACAATAAACTAGCCCACAATAACAGACCGGGTACATACAAATAATCACTCACAAAAAAACATGGGTGAACAGAGGGTTAACTAAAGAACAAGTAGTTGGGGAATTGGAACCAGGTGTGTTAAACAAAGACAAAACAAATGGAAAATGAAAAGTTAATCGGCGATGGCTAGAAGGCTTGTTAACTTGACCGCCGAACGCCGCCCGAACAAGGAGAGGGACCGACTTCGGTGGAAGTCGTGACAGTACCCCCCCTTGATGCCTCCAGTAGCACCCCGACACCAACTTCAGAGATGACCCGGAGGACGAGGCGCAGGGCTATCCGGGTGGAGAAGGTGGAACTCCCGCAGCAACGAAGGGTCTAGGACGTCCTCCACCAGCACCCAGCATCTCTCCTCTGGACAGTACCCCTCCCACTCCAAGAGGTACTGAAAGCCCCTCGCCCGACGCTTCGAGTCTAGGATGGTTCGAACAGCATACGCCGGGGCCCCCTCGATGTGGAGGATCCTCCCACAACTCAGACTCCTGGAGTGGACCAGCCACTACCGGCTTGAGGAGAGACACATGGAGCGAGGGATTAATACGGTAATATGAGGGACAGCTGTAACCTGTAGCATACCTTGTTCAGTCTCCTCAGGATCTTCAAAGGCCCCACAAACCGTGGACCCAAATTCCGGCAGGGCAGGTGGAGGGGCAGGATTCGGGTCGAGAGCCAGACCCGGTCCCCCTGTGCAAACACTGGGGCCTCACTGTGGAGGTCGCCGCTCGTCTTCTGTCACCTCAAAGCCCGTTGCAGGTGTAAATGAGCAGCGTCCTAGGTGTCCTCAGAGCGCTTAAACCATTCGTCCACCGCAGGAGCTTTGATCTGGCTCTGATGCCAAGGTGCCAGAACCCGGCTGATACCCCAGTATGCACTGAAAGGAGGAGAGGTTAGTGGAGGAGTGGCAGAGTGAGTTTTTCACCATCTCTGCCCAGGGGATGAACGCCGCCCACTTCCCTGGCCAGTCCTGGCAATATGACCACATCCTGATTTACTCTCTCCACCTGCCCGTTACTCTCGGGGTGAAAACCTGAGGTGAGGGTGACCGAGACCCGCAGACGTTCCATGAATGCTCTCCATACTCTGGACATGAATTGGGGACCTCAAATCAGAGACTATGTCCTCTGGCACCCCTTAATGCCGTGAAGACGTGAGTAAACAGGGCCCCCGCAGTCTGTTGGGCAGTAGGGAGACCGGGAAAAGGGAGGAGACGGCAGGACTTAGAAAACTGATCCACAACAACCAGGATCGTGGTGTTGCCCTGTGGAATGGGTAGAGGTTGTAACTTCCATCTGAGCAGATGCCTGGGAACCTTGCATTGGGCGCACACCGAGCAGAAAGCCCCTCGCCCGACGCCTGAGCTTCTTCGAAAAGAAAGCACAGAGGCGAAGCTTTGGTGGTGTGCCCGAGCGCTGAGAGAGCACGTCTCCTATCCCAGCATTGGTCGCATCCACCTCCACCATAAACGCCAAAAAGGGATCCAGATGAGCCAGCACGGTAGCCGAGGTAAACAGAGCCTTCAGGTGACCAAAAGCCCTGTCCGGCCCTGCCGAGCACTGCAGTCGCACCGGTCCCCCCTTCAGCAATGAGATAATGGGAGCTGCTACCTGACCAAAACCCCGGATAAACCTCTGGTTATATTTGGCAAACCCTAGAAAGCGCTGCACTTCCTTTACCGTGGTGGGAGTCAGCCAATCACGCATGGCTGAAATGCAGTCACTCTCCATCTCCACCCCTGATGTGGAAATGTGGTACCCTAGGAAGGAGACGGACTGTTGGAAGAACAGACATTTCTCAGCCTTGAAGTTCAGGTCATGCTCCAACAGTCTCCCAAGCACGCTGCGCAACAGGGACACATGCTCGGCGCGTGTAGCGGAGTATATCAGAATGTCGTCAATATACACCACTATACCCTGCCCGTACAGGTCCCAGAAAATCTCGTCAACAAAGGCCTGGAAGACTGATGGAGCATTCATCAACCTGTACGGCATGACGAGGTACTCAGAGTGCCCTGAGGTGGTAATAAATTCCATCTTCTACTCGTCCCTCTCCCGGATACACAGCAGGTTGTAAGCTCTCCTAAGTTCCAATTTTGTGAAGAAGAGCACCCCGTGCATTGACTCGATCGCACTGGCGATGAGAGGCAGCGGGTAGCTGTACCTCACAGTGATCTGATTGATACCCCGATAATCAATATACGGGCGCAGACCTCCATCCTTCTTCACAAAAAATAAACTTGAGGAGGCAGGTGAAGTGGAGGGCCGAATGTATCCCTGCCCCAGGGATTCGGAGACGTATGTTTCCATAGCCGCCGTCTCCTCCTGTGACAGAGGATACACGTGACTCATGGGAAGTGCTGCGTCTAACAGGAGATTTATCTCACAATCCCCTGTCGATGGGGTGGTAATTGAGTCGCCTTCTTCTTACAAAAGGCGAGAGTCAAATCGGCATATTCTGAGGTGATGCGCACGGTGGAGACCAGGTCTGGACTTTCCACCATGGTAGCACCAACGGAAACCCCTACACACCTCCCCGAGCACTTTCATGACCAGCCCTTGAGAGCCCTCTGATGCCACGAAATAGTGGGGTCATGACAGGTCAACCAGGGTAGGCCCAGCACCATGAGAAACACAGGAGAATCAATAAGGAAGAGACTGACAAAACAGAGATGCTTGTTCTAGGTCCCAAGAAAAAAAGAGATCTGTTGAATCTGACAATTAATCTTAATGGTTGTACAGTTGTCTCAAATAAAACTGTGAAGGACCTCGGCGTTACTCTGGACCCTGATCTCTCTTTTGAAGCACATATCAAGACTGTTTCAAGGACAGCTTTTTTCCATCTACGTAACATTGCAGAAAATCTGAAACTTTCTGTCCAAAAATGATGCAGAAAAATTAATCCATGCTTTTGTCACTTCTAGGTTGGAATACTGCAATGGTCTACTTTCCGGCTACCCGGATAAAGCACTAAATAAACTTCAGTTAGTGCTAAATACGGCTGCTAGAATCCTGACTATAACCAAAAAATGTGATCATATTACTCCAGTGCTAGCCTCCCTACACTGGCTTCCTGTCAAGGCAAGGGCTGATTTCAAGGTTTTACTGCTAACCTACAAAGCATTACATGGGCTTGCTCCTACCTAACTCTCTGATTTGGTCCTTCCATACATACCTACACGTACGCTACGGTCACAAGACGCAGGCCTCCTAATTGTCCTTAGAATTTCTAAGCAAACAGCTGGAGGCAGGGCTTTCTCCTATAGAGCTCAATTTTTATGGAATGGTCTGCCTACCCATGTGAGAGACGTAAACTCGGTCTTAACCTTTAAGTCTTTACTGAAGTCTAATGTCTTCAGTGGGTCCGTTCTCTATGTGTGGTGTTTTGGGAAACACATGTTACATCTTTGGCTGTTGTAGAGTTGTCAAAACACTCGAAAGCCTAAATTCCATTGCACCAGGCCCTGGTGCATCCAGGTGAAAGCTATTATGATCCCTTATTAATTTCAATCAGTGTAGATTCAAGGGAGGAGACAGGTTCACCTCTACAGGATCGTTGTCCCCCCTTTTGGATTGTCGAACTAACTGTTATTTAGGTTGTAAGTAAGAAATTTCCCAGGATTAAATTCTGCTTAAATTCTTGTTCATTTAACTGCACTGTCCAATGTAAAGTAGCTATTACAGTGAAAAAATAACATGCCATTGTTTGAGGAAAGTGCCCATGTATGAACTTGAAAATGTATTAATAAACCAATTAGGCACATGTAGGCAGTCTTGATACATCATTTTGAACAGAAATGCAATGGTTCATTGAATCAGTCTAAAACTTTGTTCATACACTGCTGCCATCTATTGACCAAAATATAAATTGTGCCTAGACTCATAAGTTATATAATGGCCTTTCTCTTGCATTTTAAAGATGATGGAGAAAAAAATATATAGAAAACAAATGTTTTTTCTTTGTATTATCTTTTACCAAATCTAATGTGTTCTATTCTTCTACGTTAATTTCACATTTCCACAAACTTCAAAGTGTTTCAAATGGTATCAAGAATATGCATATCCTTGTTTCAGGTCCTGAGCAACAGGCAGAGATATGGATATGTCATTTAAGGCAAAAAATGTTTTTTAAAGTGTCCGATCCTTATTAAAGAAGGATCTTTTAAGAATTGAGACATGGATTGTGTATGTGTGACATTCAGAGAGTGAATGGGCAAGACAAAATATTTAAGTGCATTGGAACAGGGTATGATAGTAGGTACCGGTTTGAGTGTGTCAAGAACTGCAATGCTGCTTAGTTTTTAAAGCTCAACAGTTTCCCGTGCATATCACGAATGTTGCAGCATCCAAAGGACATCCAGACAACGTGGCACAACTGTGGGAAGCATTGGAGTCAACATGGAACAGCATCCCTGTGGAACGCTTTCAACACCTTGTATGCTTTTCAACACCTTGCTTTCAACACCTCTCATGCCCTAAATAATTGAGGCTGGTCTGAGGGAAAAAGGGGTTGCAACACAATATTAGGATGGTGTATATTTTCTGTTGTTACATTTTGTGAAACCAAGCTAGACATATAGAAATAGGTTGGAATTGTGAGCATGAGGTGATAGTAAAATCCGTAAATTCACTCACTTAGATTAACAGCTATACAACAAAAAATAAAATCTTAATTTTACACTCAACAAATGATCCTTTATCCCCCCCACACACACTACCTGGTTGAACCATAAACAACTTATTAACAATGTAAAAACCTGTAAATAGTATGAGCAACATGACTATGTTAGTTATGAGCAACATGACTATGTTAGTTAGGGGGCAACATGACTATGTTAGTTATGAGCAACATGACTAACATGACTAAAAAATAACCAGAGAAATACAAGACATCAATTCCCCTACAGTGGAGTTATCATTCACTTTAACCCAAGATGCAGGTCAGTTTCCCAGCCATGTGGAGGAGGGGCTGAGTAAAGCTACCCAACACAATGAAGGAGAAAGTAATTGGGGTCAGAATACACTTGAATGATCTCAAAGAAATATGATCTTGAAGGATTGCCCCGAAGATCTTAGGTAAGTATTTCAGCATCAAGGTCAGAAGGATGATCTTTACGGTACAGGAGGCTCTCTTCAGGTTCTCTCCCTTTTCTTTTTCACCCTTTCTCTCCTTCCCTCCATCTCCTGGACAGGATCTGCTCAGCACCATCAGTATGAAGACACTGCAGAACACGTCGATGAACAGAACCACGGCAAAGATAACAGCATGGAATTTGATGCCATCTGTGGTAGCACCCGCTGACACAGGATAGGCAGAGTGTCACCAAACATTGTACGGTGATACATCCCTGCCTATATCTCAGAGGTATGTACTTCAGGTAGACCAGAGGGTAGCCAACCGCAATGTAGCGCTCCACACAGATGCAGCACTGGAACATGGGTCGTCCAATCTCGACCAAGCAAGAAATGTACCTCCTGGCAGAAGGAAGGGTCAACTTTTGATGAAGAGGACGTTGGTGACCAATAGAGATGAGTAGAGGCAGTAGAGAAGCTACATGACAGACTGGTTGATGGTGAAGATCTCCTGGTTCACCTGGACCGAAGGGCCACCCGTACCAGGTGTTGGTGACCAGGCCCAGGAGGCAGTTGAACAGTTCTGTTACCAGGTGGACTGGCAGACATCTGGGCCACACCCAGCACCAAGAGTCAAAATAATCAAACCCCTGGTGTGGTTAAACCTGACGGAATCAGGAACATTTGAGTTTGGTGCCTTCATTGCTGCACGTCCTCTGTTACTTTAGTCTCAGGAGAATAGGAAGAGCTGTGTGGAGATAGAAAAAACACAAGAGGAGAGGTAATTAGTGGAACTGAAGCGGTATAACACTTGGTGTAACAACTTTTGTCATAACAGGAAGTAAGCTAATACTCATGGATAGACAATGTTATTATTACAAATTGATTGAAGCTACTGTGGTTTTTCAAGACAATGGAAGAAAGGTAGTTTTTTATTGTACCTTCTGCGGTTTCTTCTGATAGGGGAATAATGCACGTCTATACGCGTGTCACCTGTCCAGAGGTTAGGATGTGGCACCCACAGTATGCTTTGAAGAGAGCTTAAAAGAAGATGACACTCTTCTAGACTAGCATATATTTGACTAATGTATTGACTTTTGAATTGATGTGGATCTGTCATTAAAATAGCTGAAGCTAAATATATAGTTTGAGAGGCTCTTGATCTACTTCCTGAGAGTGAACTTGTGGATAGCATTTTTATGTACCTGCATCCATTTTGAATAATCCAACAATCCAATGCTAAGTAGCTTAGCACAATGACTGTAAATTCCTTCATACTGCACGCAGATACAAACAAATGGAATCCACCAGTTCCTCTGAATCTTGATAAGTAGATAAAGGGTCTCATTGCCAAAATCCTGAACTATCCCTTTAACGTCAGGTGGGTCCAAGTTTTTTTTTCCCGTGTTTATGGACCCTAATGGCTTTCTAGGATTGTGCACTATCTGGGCTAGAGTGTTGCTTAACCATGACACCATTAACCAAGTCTCATACATAGTCAGTCCAAATACATTTGAATAACTTTGTTTTATCTTGTGACAGACGAGGACCTTAAGTTCATACCATGAAAAACAAGACAATCCATTACTTAATGCTGATGCTAAATGAATAGGCCTAACCCCATATCTAACCACCCCGTCCTAAAATGAACTGTATAGTTAAACAAACAAACCAATATTCACAATATCAAGCTAAACATGTGATGCAGCTTTAGATCACAACAACTCTAATGCTAACGTGACGTATCTCACAAAATGCTATTGCTACATGCCACAAAATTAAAACTATCCAAACTATTTGTTTAAAAAATATATATTATTCACCTATGACGTCTCTACGTATGTTTAAATGACAGTTGCAGGCACTAAGAACTTTATTTATTTAATTCACACAATGCTCTATAGTCTCCTAGCATTAGTTTGGCACGAAGACCTGTACATTTAATGCCCACAACTCTGTCTCTGGTCCTCTTCGGCATGGCAGCCTTCCCTCCCTGTAGAGATGAAGCAGGGGTGAAACAATGACGCTAAAAATGTTAACAATCAGCAAGATGGGGATGACATTGCAGTTGTGGACAAGACTGGATGACACAGTGGTGTAACCAAAGACAACCGGGAAGGAGCTTGCCAAGATAATCACCAAGTTGGTTGAGACCATGCCAAAAGCTCTCATCTTATGTGGGTCTGTCATACCCTGTTTCTTCTCTCCCCCTCTGCCCCCCTCTACTTCTCCTGGACCAGGCTGCTTCAGCACACGCAGGATGAAGAAGCAGCAGAGAGAAATGACTGCCACACCAAGGCAATATACACTAATGAGCACATAAGCTGTGATTTCTTCATAACCCATTGAAGTGATAGGATAGCACGCACAAGAGAGTGTCAATACCCAGACCACGGTTGAACACACCACCCTGTACCTCCGGAGCTTGTACTTGAGGAATGTCACAGGTTGGACCACAGCCAGGTAGCGCTCCACACAGATGCAGCTCTGGAGCAGGGGCCTGCAGATCCACGAGAGGAAATAGAGGAAATAAACAGTCTGCCGTAAAATTACATTCTGGTTGAATTGGAAGCTGACCACATTAAGGAGACCCTGGACACAGAACATCAGCTCCACAGCAAACAGGTTAATAGGGAAGATCTGGGAAGGTTTGACACCTCCAGAGAGACTGCCACTCAGACAGAGCCAGAGGCACCAGACCAGAGATGGCGTCCCCAGGAGGAAGCACAGGGCCTGGGCAGCGACGAACAGCATTATCCCAACATAGCCGTGGTCAAAGCAAACATCCCAGTTGTCAAGGTAAGTGTGGTTTCCTGAAGAGGCATTCATCCTTGTTAAATAATTTCTGAGCCCACTGAGATGTGAGAGAGGGGAGATGACAAGATTAATCACTTTATGTTTTAATATATTGTAGGCAAAACACTGATACAATATACTGTATTTATGCAAATATTCATATAAATACTTTGATATAGATAGGTGTACTGTTGTCTTTAAAAACATTGTGCATTGTCTCAGAAAGTCTGAATTAATACAGGAATAGGAGATAACATACTCAGTGATGATAAGATGTAAAATAACATACCTTAATTTTTGGGAAACTCGTACCTTGATGCGCAATAGTCGTAGTTCTTCCTCCTGAAGAAGGCTGAGTCCAACCCGATGGTACAACATCTACATGTATGAGTGATTTCATCCAATGCTGTCTGTCTGTCCTGTGTTCTTCCTAACAAGTCACGTGTGGGTGAATTGAACACCATTGCATTTTATTTGACTAAAAATCTAAATGTTTCAGGAAGGAACAAAATGCAGATGCTTGTACACACACACACACACACACACACACACACGCATATGCACGCACACAGATGGGATTTCAACCTGCTCAGGGATTTGCATTTTGGCCAGGCATCATCAGTCTGCACCTGTCTGTCCCAGCCACAGGTTAACCCAGCCACATGCAAGGGTTGACTCTTTCACCTTACATAATCAAATCATATGGGCTTTAGGCATACACAGTATTAGTCTGTTGTTTGGATTGTGAATCTCTATTTGCATAGGGAATACTTTACAGGTTTGTACTTGCAATTAAACAATATGTGATATCTTCATTCAAGTTACAATCATTGTATGTTTAAAAACTCAAAAGAAGTGTATGTTTGTTTTGTTAATAATATTGTGCAAAACCTATATAAGCTGTTAAAACCTGTTATGGCGAGGCGTTCCCCTAGGGGAACGCCCCCCCATTCAGCTCAAAAGGTGGCACGGGGAATTAAAAATATTCTTTAGAAATATTTAACTATTAAACACTAACATGTCCAATACATCAAATGAAAGATAACCATCTTCTTAATCTACCCATGTCCGATTTTTAAAATGTTTTACAGCGAAAACACAAAATATATTTATTTTAGACCACCACCAAATAAAAAAAAAAACAGCCATTTTTCCCAGCCAAAGATAGAGTCACAAAAGCAGAATTAGAGATTAAACATTTGATAATCTTCATCAGATGACACTCATATGACATGTTACACAATACATTTATGTTTTGTTCGATAATATGCATATTTATATCCACAAATCTCGGTTTACATTGACGCCATGTTCAGAAATGCCTCCAAAATATCCGGAGTAATTACAGAGAGCTATGCCATATAACAGAAATACTCATCATAAACTTTGACGAAAGATACATACATGTGCTACATATAATTAAAGATACACTGGTTCTTAATTAATGCAACCGCTGTGTCAGATTTTTTTAAAACGTTACGAAAAAAGCCTACCATGCAATAATCTGAGACGACGCTGAGACGTAAATATATTTCTCCGCCATGTTGGCGGAAATTACTTCATAAATATTCCCTTACCTTTGATGATCTTTCATCAGAATGTAGTGCAAGGAGTCCTAGTTCAACAATAAATCATTGTTTTGTTCCATAATGTTCAATTCTAGTGTCCAATTAGCTGCATTTGCTAGCACTTTCAGCTCACGTGCCCAAAAGCTGACGCTGGTCGAGGGGAACTCGGACGAAAATTTCAAAAATATATATTCCAAGTCAAATAAACTGGTCAAACTAAGTAGAGAATCAATCTTCAGGATGTTATTTTCATATGTATCCAATAACGTTCCAACCGGAGCATACGTTTTCATCTGCAGCCAAATGATGGTGATATCAACAGACAAATGCGCAACAGGGAAATTGCATTCTGCCAGGACGGTGACTCATTCCCCTCCCATTCGGTCAAAGTTTCCACCAGAGGCTCCATTCCACGTTCTACTGAATGAAGACATCTAGTGGAAGGCGTAGGAAGTGCTAACAGATCCATATCTTATTTGGAAGTGAAGAGGCGATGACTTAAAATTAGACCCGCATTCAGAATTTCACTTCCTGTTTGGAAGATTGCCTGCCCTATGAGTTCTGTTATACTCACAGACATAATTCAAACAGTTTTAGAAACGTCAGAGTGTTGTCTATCCAATAGTAATAATAATATGCATATATTAGCAATCTAGGACAGAGTAGGATGCAGTTCACTATGGGCACGCAATTCATCCAAAGTGAAAATACTGCCCCCTATACCCAGCAAGTTAATGTGTGAAACGTGTAGTTAGTTTTAATAGTATAGTATTATGTTATCATTCAGTAATAAAGTAATATTATGTAGGCTATTAAGTAAAAATCAAATCAAACTTGATTTGCCACATGCGCCAAATACAAGTGTAGACTTTACCGTGAAATGCTTACTTACAAGCTCTTATCCAACAGTGCAGTTCAAGAAGAAAATATTTCCCAAGTTTACCAAGGCTAAAATAAAAAGTAATAACAAAAAGTAACACAATAAGAATAACAGTAACGAGGCACAGGTACAGGTACTGAGTCAGTGTGCAGGGGTACAGGCTAGTCGAGGTAATCTGTACATGCAGGCGGGGGCGAAGTGACTATGCATAGGTAACAAACAAATAGCGAGTAGCAGCAGTGTATGGGGGGGGGGGGGGGGTTGTACTGGGCCATTCACACTACCCTCCGTAGCGCCTTATGGTCAGATGCCGAGCAGTTGTCATACCAGGCGGTGATGCAACCGATCAGGATGCTCTCGATGGTGCAGCTGTAGAACCTTTTGAGGATCTGGGGACCGATGCCATATATTTTCAGTCTCCTTAGTGGGAAAAGGTTTTGTTGTGCCTTCTTCTCGACAGTCTTGTTATGTTTGTTGGTTATGTGGACACCAAGGAACTTGAAACTCTCGACCCGCTCCACTACAGCCCTGTCGATGTTAATGGGGGCCTGTTCAGCCCGCCTTGTCCTGTAGTAGAAGCTTCTCATTCAGTCATGGTAATGTATACTGAATAATGTTCATACGTTTATCCACATGCATAAGGAGTTGCCTGTAGATAGAGAGACAAGCTTAAGGTTTAGAATTCTGACAACCACATCCTCTAGAGTTCCAAGGTTCCCCAAAACACTAACATGTTGAGTCAAATCTGTGTTCTGTGTGTGTGTGTGTGTGTGTGTGTCGTTTTCTTTTCAAGCACGAATATACGTATAGAAGATCATAATGAACTACACCATGTGGTCTGTCTCCTAAAGAGAGGCAGTGACAGCAGATAAAAGACTATGTTGGCTGTCATGCAAATAGCCAATGAAAACATTATGGCAGGTCCCTGTGTTCATGGAAGCTAATATTTTTCTTCCAGTGGCCCTGTTTGGGTTCTCATGTTTTGTAATGTGGATACAATTAACCAAGACATATGCATTCATCACTGAAGGGGGACACATATTTGATGACATGATGTAATTATAAATGACAGACAGACAAGGACCTGAACTGATAAAATCAATCAGATTTGTTTTATTCCACACTTCTTTAAAAATGTACAGCAACACAATTCTATAATGAACAAAAATATGAACTCAATATGCAAGAATTTCATAGGTTTTACTGTGCTACACTTCATGTGAGGAAGTCAGTCAATTGAAATATATAAAATAGTCCCTAATCTATGGATTTTACATAACTGGGAATACAGAGACAATTTTCATCAATAAAATGCAATTGTGTTAGTTATCTGTAGCGTATTGAGCTGTTGATCACAGATACCTTTAAAAAAGATTAGACTCACAGTGGGCCTCAGGATCTAGCCTTTATGAGAATGACAATTTCCATTGCTAAAATACTATTGTGTTCATTGTGCCAGCATCGGGCACAGAGCACCCTTGTGCTCTGACACTTTGTGTGGGTTGGGTGCAGGAACGTTTTGATGGCGACGCACTTTACAATTATTCCGACAGCGGACGTTGCTGGAATCATGGTTTCGTGGTGGAAACTGTTGTTGTGCGTCATCTCTCAACGCTCCAATACCTGATAATGCACCCTCTAA